>NC_069112.1:13724792-14437292 GCF_025612915.1 Magallana angulata | reverse complement strand
AAAAAGGGGCTGGCCCCTCAAATTAGGGGACCAAAGGGCTCTAAAGTCTTTAATCTGTAGCCCTTTACTGAGAAATATTATGTGAAATGTTATAGAAGCAAATGTGTTTATCTCAATGTTATGTATTCAATCAATGTAATGATTTTATCATGTGTTACGTAATTAAGGGTTTTTAGGGGCCAGAAATCCAAAATTTTGATCGCCCATATCTCAGAAAGAAGAAATATTTTGTAATGCAGTACAGAAGAAAAGTTGTTCAAAATTATGTTCTCAACAAAATGCAACCGTCAAAATTTCGTTAAACGGCCCCTAAAAGGAGTTATGGGATCGGCCCCTAAAACCTTCTTTCTCATATAGCTCCAAAACGGTTACGGATTTTTAAACACTTGTTTAACAAAAGTGGTGTAGAATTAAATGACCTTTTATTTGATACCAAGAAAAAGGGGCTGGCCCCTTAAATAAGGGGACCATAGGGCTCTAAAATCTTTAATATGTAGCCCTTTACTGAGAGATAATTTGTGAAATGTTGTAGAAGCAAATGTGTTTATTTTATAGTTATGTATTCAAGCAATGTAATGATTTTATCATGTGTTACGTAATTAAGGGTTTTTAGGGGCCAAAAGTCCAACATTTTGATCACCCATATCTCAGAAAGGAAATATATTTTGTAATGCAATACAGAAGAAAAGTTGTTCAAAATGATGTTCTCAACAAAATGCAACCTTCAAAATTTCGTTAAACGGCCCCTATAAGGAGAAAAGGGATCGACCCCTAAAACCTTTTTTCTCATATATCTCCAAAACGGTAACGAATTTCTAAACACTTGTTGGCAAAATGTGTTTAGAATTAAATGTCCTTTCATTTGAATCCAAGAAAAAAGGACTTGCCCCTTAAATTAGGGGATCAAAGAGCTCTTGACTAAAACCGTTTATCTATAGCCCTTTAATGAGAGCCATTTTATGAAAGGTTATTAAAGCTAGATTAGGTATAATGCGTTTATATATCCTAACAATATAATGATTTTCTTGCGTTACCCAATTAGGGTTTTTAGGGACCAGAGGTAAACAACTTTGATCTTTTCTATCTTAATTGAAAGAAATGCAAGTATATAAAAAAGCAAGAGAACTTATAAAAAGCGATACAATAAAGCATTAGTACTTCACTCCTTTTTCCATAATATGTTTTGTTGTCGAAAATCAAAGTCGATGATGTCATATTTCATTCTAAAATTCGAACGGAAGACCTCCTCGTTGCTCGCAACGAGATCGTGTCTAGTTATAATTCTTTTTTTTCTTACCGATTTTGTGCAGACGATTTCTCAGAGATGGCTCGATTGATTTCAATGAAATTTTCAAGAGTAACGTGTTTTTATCTGAAGTTTATTGTTTTGTATCCATTTCTGAAAATACACTTCCGGTCGGAAGTTATCGTCCGTTTACGATTTTAAAAAGTCAATTTTGTCTGCGACGTTTCTCAAAAACGAGAAAAGATATAGGGCTAAAATTTTCTGAGATGAAAGCTCTACCGTTTTTCTGGTGCAACACACTCACCAAAATATCTGCCGTCACTTCATGTTGTTATTGGGAAAAAATTGCAAAAATCGATTTTTTCGACTTTTTTATTTTTTAATATTTTTCTTTGAAATTTTTACACATTATAGTGACCCTTTCACTGATTCAGAATATGTAATTTGTTTTATTAAATCGATCAAGGTATTCTTGAGAAACTAAGCGTCAAAGTTCTGAAGCGAGAGTCCGAGTAGCTCAGTCGATAGAGTCGTGGACATGGCCCTGGCGACCCGGGTTCAAGGCCCGAGTGCCGCCAATTTTTTTTCCACTATTTTTCGCTTAGATCTACGGTTTTATCTTTTGATTTGATAAGGTTGATCTAATCTATTCAAAAATCGGGCGGAAGACCCACTCGTTGCTCGCAACGAGATCGAATCTAGTTATTTTTTTTGTTTTTTTTTTTCTTACAAATTTTGTGCATGCGAGTTCTCGGAAATGGCTCGGCCGATTTTCATGAAACTTTCAGATCAAATAGATATTGATCTGAACCTTATTGGAATTTTTTTATTTTTATGACCTCATTTCTGTTTCAGAGATATTGACGTTTTAGCGATTTTTAGAGGGTCAGCTTGTCCGTCGAACTCCTCCTAAACGATAAAAGATATCAAATTCAATTTTTTAGGAATTGTAGACGAATGATTGTAGTTTTGTCTAAAGTGAGCCATTTATGTTTAGCGCAAAAGGCGCCGAAGCTCGCCTGGACCCGAAAATTGAGATATAAAAAATGTAGTGATTTTTCTTGGTTTTCTTTAATTATCTCTTTTCTCGAAAATATTTTGTTAAGACATGTAAAGCAATTAAAATTTATTTTTACAAGAGCTTTTATTTGAGATCAAGAAAAAGGGGCTGGCCCTTCAAATTAGGGGCTGAGGGGGCTCTAAAGTCTTTTGATGATAACTTTTTACTGTAAAATATTTTGTGATACCCTATAAAAAGAATTATGTTTATTCTAACGTTATTCACCTATACATGGCAATCATTTACTCCTATATTACGTAATTTGGGATTTTAAGGGGCCAGAAGTCCAAAACTTTGATGCTCAATATCTCTAAATGGAGAAACATTTTGATAAGCAATATTGAACAAAAGATGCTCAAAATATTGAGCTTATCAATATGCAACAATAATTTCTTTGTTATGCGGTCCCTGAAAGGAATTACAGGGTTGGCCCCTAAAACGACCTTCTCCAGATATCTCCAGAACGGTACAGAATTTTTAAAGACTTGTTGAACAAAATGTGTTTGAATTGACAAGACCTTTCAATTGAGATCAAGAAAAAGGGGCTGGCCCTTTGAATTAGGGGCTAAGAAGCTCTAAAGTCTTTTGATGATAACTTTTTACTGTAAAATATTTTGTGATACCCTATAAAAACAATTATGTTTATTCTAACGTTATTCACCTATACAGGACAATCATTTACTCCTATATTACGTAATTAGGGATTTTAAGGGGCCAGAAGTCCAAAACTTTGATGCTCATTATCTCTAAATGGAGAAACTTTTTGATAAGCAATTTTGAACAAAATATGCTCAAAATATTGAGCTTATCAATCTGCAACAATAATATCTTTGTTATGCGGACCCTGAAAGGAGATACAGGGTCAACCCCTAAAACGACCTTCTCCAGATATCTCCAGAACGGTACAGAATGTTTAAAGACTTGTTGAACAAAATGTGTTTGAATTGACAAGACCTTTCAATTGAGATCAAGAAAAAGGGCTGGCCCTTCAAATTAGGGGCTGAGCGGACTCTAAAGTCTTTTGATGATAACTTTTTACTGTAAAATATTTTGTGATACGTTATAAAAAGAATTATGTTTATTCTAACGTTATTCACCTATACATGGCAATCATTTACTCCTATATTACGTAATTATGGATTTTAAGGGGCCAGAAGTCCAAAACTTTGATACTCTATATCTCTAAATGAAGGAAAATTTTCCAGATACGTTTCGTTGACGAAGATCAAGAGCAAGGTCATTCCGTATTCAAAAAATCGGTAACATTTTATAGTTTTGCTGGCATGAAAATTTTGGTAATTTTTTGTTAGTTTTTGAGCTATTTGTCGCCAAATTTAAGATTTTTTCGGGGCCGAAATTTTGTTGCTTTTTGTATAATAACCGTTAAACTAAAAATAATTTGTTAATGCATATAGAACAAAAGTTGTTTAGAATAACGAGAGCTTTCATTTAAAATTAAGAAAAAAGGGCTGGCCCCTATAATTAGGGGTCAGCAGCCCATACACGTATTTTTCTGATAGCAAAAATCGTTATCATTTTATGAAAAAAAATTAATTCAGTTATTGTTAATATATTAAATAATGTCATTTGGTATCAAACTTAAAAAGTTCTGTGCCGTTTTTTTTCAAATTTCATAAAACAAATATGTGTGAATCGTACATGAACGAGTTAATTTGTCTACATAGACACACAAGCGAACAAATGTCGTTTTAAGGTCAGACGACACGTTCCTCGAGAATCGTTTTTGTATCTCCTCGTAATAAAGAGTTCCAATAAAAATGTTAATTTCATTATTACTTTAAAAATGATCAAAATTTACTTGGATTTGATTAAATGTCTAGATGGTCGAGTGGTTAGAACCGTGGTCGCTCGCTGCCAGTAGCGTAAAGGTTCTAAAGGTCGTGAGTTCAAAGCCCCGCCCCGGCGGAGATATAGTTCTGATATAGTGAATTTCGCTTTGCTGTAGATGTATTCATTTTTATATCAGCAATTCAAGTGTATTTTCAAGAAGATTACATAGGAAATTGCATACTCTAGTATTTTGCAGAAATGCGTGGTAAGATACCGTAATTTTTTGCAAGAAAGCTTGTCAAAGTAGTAGTAAACCATTAACAAATTTCTGGAAAAAGTTATCTAAAATTGAGGAACGTGTCGTCTGACCTTAAGGCCCAGGCATTTACTGCATTACATTGTATTGCGTCTTAGATAAATTGTTGTGATTCAATTTCATTTTTTTTTTTCATCTAGGCTATATCATTTATGAATTCAACTACTTATTTAACACGTTCTAGGCCTAATCGGCCACGCAGAACAAAAGTTTGCAATGTTTGTCGCGGACCCGCGAATGTAAACAGTAACGAACGGCATTGTAGAAAAGAGAGAGCGTAATGCAGAAGATAAGTTCTGCATTTTTCGGTGTACACATGCATTTTCAAGTTACTGTGAAACATATGAACATGCACAGGGAACAATACTACATATTTGTATAAGGAGGGATATATTCTCGTGTGAATCGTTTACGAGGAAATTCTGACAGCCACACTTCTGTCGACCATGTCGACGGATGTTTATGTTTCCATTGATCAGCCGTTGATAAGCTACGAGTAATAAAGGGGAAAAGATGGACATTAAAGTGTGTGATCTATGTGGATGTTACTGAAGAAGGTGAGGCTGTTTATTCCTTTTAAAGTTTCTTGTGTATAGTGGTTAAAATGTCAGCATGTTAACTGGTCAACATTTAGTCTATAGATGTACATGTAAGTACGTGTACACTGTCACTGATGTATGTTATTTTTCTAATCCAGACAATATAAATCCTTTTAACAGAATTGAATCCCAAATGTTTTACCTTTCTCTTGTTCTTTATCCTTTTTAGGAGAATTTTGTGTAAATTACTATTGACAAAATCCACATGTGGTGAAAGTCATACATACAGTATACAAATATACATGTAGTTGGTACTGTGCATACATTTTCTTATGTTATGTGCATCACGTATGAATTTACAAATATATCTTGATGATTTAACATCTGCTTGGTTAAGAATTTTATAAAAATTACAGAGTTAGATGTTTTTGTTATGGTGTGGGTGTTTGTTTACTAACGTGTAATTTTTATATTGTTTACTGGATGTTTAGACTTGCTCGAGGTTCATGGGTGACTGGAAAGGATGACCGAATTTATCTATTTAAAAAAAAATCAGATTGTGAATTTTCAACTCAAAATTCAAAGCAGGGTCTAATTAGAAA
Source organism: Magallana angulata (assembly GCF_025612915.1). Lineage (NCBI taxonomy): Eukaryota > Metazoa > Mollusca > Bivalvia > Ostreida > Ostreidae > Magallana > Magallana angulata. Next base: position 14,431,738 of record NC_069112.1, on the reverse strand, counting down.
CATATGATCATATTCTTGTGCGGAAGACTCCAAATGTAGACATCAATACCCTGTAGACATACATGTAACATCAAGTAAATAAAATTGTATACTTCAGACTTCAGAGTTAAAACATGACTAAAAAGTCTTTAATATTTTTATGATGCCGATCAATGTATCATTAGAGAGGTTTAGCAGACCAACGGGTACCCGGTACATGTACTTGTATAGGTTACAAGTTAGAACTATGCGTACTACTCTACCAGTTCACATAATTTTTCTTGTTTAGCAGTTTTGATGTGTACTTGAATTGTCCTTGTTAATGTTTTCAATGTAATTTTTCATTTATATTCTCTTTTTTTAATCTGACTACTGGCAGTACTGGCATGCCAGCAGTTCTTGTCGAGGACCATTTCTCACTGGTGCAATGTTACATCATATTTTCGTATATAATTTTATGTGTTGATAAAATGACGTAACAAAGCACTGATGAAAAATGGTACTCAACGATAACTGATCGCACGCCAATATTGATTAATTACAGACAAAAACTGAAGGTTGCAAGTGTTATTTTTTATTGAACACCATTGTTTAAAATAACTTTTTATATATGTGACGGTCAGACCGGTTTAAATACCAGTGTTCAGTTGGTAGAGCACCTGACTAGAGACTCAGGGGGCCCAGGTTTAATTCCTGGTTTGGTCCTTCATGGTTTCTCCCATCCTGTTACAATATTAAGGCTTGGATGATTCTGTACTTAGCCGATTCGGTACATATCACGATACATGAGATGCGATACGATACATATCACGATACATTGCAACTGGTAAATGAAAACATAAATAAGGGTTAAAAATTTATTCAATCTGCCGATGTATTACCGCATGTCCAAAGTTATTTTGATATATCTAAAATGAGCGTTGCACAATTTACAAATTACTTAAGTCTCATATACACTACTTTTTCATTAACAAGTAATCCAAAAGTTGTCCACACTCCAGATTTAGCTTCCTAACAGGTTTGACAACTTTACGAGGTTTTCCACCATCTTTGTACTTTCATATTAGACTAAAAATAGCCGATATATGAAGCTCAGATATTTTTGGAATATAAAAAAAAGTCCGCATAGGTATCGTAATGTATTAATGGTAAATGTAACGATCCAAATATCGTCAAATAAATACAGTGATGCACCGGTGCATCGGTGGATCGTTCCATCCCTATACAATATTGGTGTTGTAACCAACCCCTGGAACTGACAGGTTAACTCCTGCCAGGGGAAGAGCCAGGGGTGATCTTTGAGGATGAAAAATTCATTGAGTTACTTTCAACTGTTGTAATTTGGGTATTTTTTAAAAATGTATACTTGTGACAAAACATATAATTATGTGGTACATACAGCTGTAGCTTTATGAAGAAAATTTGGGTTAGACATATATAGCTACCATGCAAGTAAATGATATTTACTAAAACTTCCAATTTATGACGCACGAAATATACGCTACTTTTATAAAGATTGACATACATGTAATGTAACACATTCTGTGAAAAATAATCTATTAAAAATTCTTCATTAAGTTTACTCATACATGTTTTATGCTTATTACACATAGTATTGTTTTTAAAACATGTAATTTAAAAGAAAAGAAACCAAAACCCTCGCCAAATTTATTTGCAAACAAAAAACCCGGTAGACTTGATAAAACATGGTATACCAGAAGGAAATACATGTACTTTGACACTGTTTAGATGGGTAATATTCCTTTGTAATTTTCGAATTGAAATGTTTGACTGTTGCACTACAAGAAATAAACTCTAGCTCTCTCTCTCTCTCTCTCTCTCTCTCTCTCTCTCTCTCTCAAACTCTCTCTCACAAACTCTCTCTCAATCTGATAAGTGTCTTTACCTAAGAAATTTTTTTAATGTTATATTATGACTTGATATGCAAATTTTTGATCTTGTACTGCCTAAATGTTATGTCATGTATTGGGATATGTCATACTTATTACACTGCATGGTCAGTGTATTTTTTCCAGATAAATTATGCATATGTTAATGTAAACACAGCTATTACTAGTGCATGTATGTAAACACAGCTAATTATTTTTTTTTTACTTCAGCTCAAAACGGACTCTTGTTCCGACATGGCACCACATTGCTTTTACCTGTTGATTCTTGTGGGTCAGCTCTTGAGATTAACCTGTCACCTCTATCCACATGCATATTCCTTGTGTTCTACAGACTTTTTACCGGTAATTCAAATTAAATCGGATAATGCATGAACAATAATGGAACTTTATGAAAGCATCATCCCATGTTGTGGTTTGTGTTTGATAAGAAATTATGAAAAACAAAATTAAGGCTATATAAAGAAATTCATAATTGTTGTGAAAATTTGTTTTTCAATTAAAGTATGCAATTATGTTTCCTTTATTTTTTATTTTATAAAGGTATTTAGATGTGTTTAATTAATTGAACCCCACCCCATCCAATTGTCTGCATTAAGATTACATGTAGGATATGTAAATGTACATTTGACTTTGAAATAACATCTGCTATGATCATTACTTTTGAAATGAACAAGAAACAACCTATTTCTACCTTTCTAAGGTATATATGCATAAAAAAAAAGAAAAACATGTCAAATTTTGAACATTTTTCATGGAAATCAACTCTGTCTCCAGCTACCTGGGTGTTTGAATTTTATTTTAATTTAAGGCAGATGTCTAACTTGAAGGTTGTATCTTACTGTTTTAGCATGGTTAGAAGGAGACTAGAAATCAAAATAGATTAGATATTCACTAAATATGATTGTTAGCTTACTTTTTTTCATAAAAACAAGAAATCACAAGCAGGACAGCTGTCTATTTGTTAATTAAAATGGTGTAAATCATAAAATAAACAAATAATTAAGATCAAATTTTAGAATCATTGATGATTGTTTTCAAATTTGTGTGAGAAATGACTCAAGGAAATTGCCACAAGTTTCATAAAATTAGGTAAACCATTTTTAACCATGACTTTATATGAAAATCAAAAGATTTGGGGGGGGGGGGGGGGTATACATGTAAGGATATTTCTAAGTGATGTGAAGCTTTTATCATGATTATATAATGTAGATGCATGTTGTATTGAATAAGGTTTCTTTTCAAAGGTGGTTGAACAACAATTGACCTCTAAAAGGTCAGGTAAAGATGCTTTACTATGGAGAACCCTGTAAATTTGTGTTTACTAATGGAAAATAAATGGCCATATTTTTATTAAACCTCAATGGAATTTGCAATATGTGGTATTCTTTTTCTCAGAATTGCATTAGCTTTCTTATTCTAAGACAAACCGTCTTTTCATAAAATGTTAGCGTACTAAATGCAGTTAAAGGTACAAGGAACAGTTTCGGTTAAAGAACCGTCAATATTTTTGTAAAATTGATAGTGACTGTACTTGAAGATTTACCAGTGTTGCGTAGATTCATGAAATGAATTTTAATGTTTATCAATAGTTAATGGGATGTCTCTTGTTGGAATTGGTAAGGCCTAAAAAAAATAGTGTCTTTAGGGTAACACTAATGAAAAAATTAGGTTAGGTGGGTGGGGATTTTTTTTATTTTATCTATTTTTTTTGCCTGAATCCTAAGAATGTTTGTTTGTTTCATTTTTAAAAACGTATTTTTTATTGGAAATAAGATAAAATTCACAGTCGGATAAAATCAGGCATCTAAAAATGGTAGGATCGGGCCATTTTTGTAGGTTAGGACGGGTTACCCGAAACACACAACTTTTTTTTTAGGCCTAAGCAATATTAAGGCCCCTGATTTTAAGTACATGAGAAGCAGTAATAAATTGTGAAACTTGCGGCTTTGACTGTTGTGTTGACTTTACACAGTGAAATTGAAGGTTACAAACGGGAGGTTATATAACATGAAATGGAGGTGGATGGGATATTATATGCATATTTAGTATCTACTGGGTATGAGGACAATAGCAAGTTTATTGTCCCCCAAGACAGCAACTATTTCATGAGGCAAAGCCAAGGGAAATAGTTGCTGTGGGGTGGGACAATAAACTTGCTATTGTCCAGATAGTCAGTTAATTGGTAAATTATTATACCGAAGAAAACTTTATTTGTCAGCGATGCAGAATTTCTTGATGATAAACAAATTAGAGTTATCAAACTTTGCATTTAATGCGGTGATCTGATTAGGTCAGAGGTGTTCCGAGTTTAAAAAGGAGGGAAATCAAATTCTGCTGATGAATGGTTTTGATGACTATTCACCATGGGCAGATAGCATGGATACTATTTCAAATTAGATAGAAAAGCAAGTTTGTGTGGGCGCCTTCTAGTGATCAGTTTGTCAGTCTGTCCATCCGAGATCGCTTGACCGGAGCATAGCTTCTCTCCCCTTGGCCCAATTTGGCTCATACCTCATCCACAGGGTTCCTTTGGGTTAAGGATGTGCAGTGACCTTGAACCATGTTGTTAGGTATAAGGTTAAGGTCATAGTAGAATAACATATATAAAATCCTTGTCTGGGGCATATCTTCTCTCCCATTGGTCCAATCTGGCTAATACTCACAGACTGTCTCTATCGTTAATCGATGAGCAGTGACCTTGCATGAAATTTCTAGGTAAAGGGTGAAATATCATATCGGATCATGCAAAAATCCTTTTTTCAGAGCATATATACTTTCTACTAACCCCTATTTGGCTCAGACTTCACATAAGCAGAGCTTTTGAGTAAAGGGTGTGTAGTGACCTTGAACCTATTTTTAAGGTAAACTGTGAAGGTCATAGCAGAATTATATTTAAAAAATCCTTGTCTGGAGTACATCTTATCTCCCTTTGCTCAAATCAGGCTCATACTTCACCCACATGATGCCTTTGATCAAAGGATATGCAATGACCTCGAATGATATTTGTAGATCAAGTGTCAAGGTCATATCAGATCACACAAAAATCCATATTCTAAGAGCATATATATATAATCTCCTTTTAGCCCCTAATTGGCTAATATTTTGCCTAAACAGAGCTTATTTGTTAACGGCGTGCAGTGACCTTGAACCATGTCAATGTGAAGGTCATAGCAGATCTTAATAAAACTAGTTTTAGACAGTAGATTATTTCCTGGATATGCTTAATCTTGGTCAGATTGAACAAAAATGCCTGTATGTTAGGGGCAATGAAATTGAATTAGAAGTTCTATGCCAGCTGGACAAATTTCAAGTTATAGGTCAAGGTCAAAGCAAAATTCTCTTAAATAACATCAGCGGGGCCCTTTGAAATGTTCACCATTTCAATGTTGTCTGGTTCATAGTAATTTTAAATAAAAATATTCACAGAGGAATAATAAAATTAAGTAAACTATACATCGATAAGTTTCTGACAATTGATGATGCAACAAACACATAGTACGAATTAAAGGTCATTCCTTTGAAAAGCAGTGTAGAGGAAATGTTGCTCAGATTTATGTTTTAAACAAAATTGATTTTTTACGGAAATTTTAATTTTGCATTCTGGGTTAAGAAATTAGATGTTAGTCCCAGGTAAAGTTAACTTTTACCTAAAATGAAGTCAAATTTGTTAAGTCGTACTTAAATCATTCGGATTTTTTTGTTAACTCGGACTTGAAATGGTTATTTTTTTTGTTAATTTGTACTTATAACCATTCGGATTTTGTTAAGTCGTACCAAGAATAATTCGATTTTTAAAATCTTTTTTTGTTCTGAAGTTACTTTTCTCATTAGATTAAGAACACTGCTTCTTAGAGCTACTTCTAGCATTACTTTCGACATTAGCGGAAAACCCACTCGTTGCTTTGCAACGAGCTTTGCTCTAGTTAAGGTCTTCCGTTTCCAACGGAAGACCTTATTGTAATTGCTTTGTTTCTTTTTCCCTATTATTATTATTATTTTTTTGCCTTTTTTGTGCACGCGATTTCTCAGAAACGGCTTGGCCGATTTCAATCAAATTTTAGGATGTGATAGATAGTGGTCTGAACTTGATTGGAAATGTTTTGTATCGATGACGTCACATCCGTTTTTGAGATATTGAGATTTTTCTAATTTTTATATGGGTATTTTGTCTTCTGTTGTTCTCCTAAACTATAAGAGATATTAAGCTCAAATTTTTATGGTAAGTAAAGGAAAGATTGAGGTTTTGCATGATTGTTGTTTTGTATGTTTAGCACTACTGGCGTCAAAGCTCGCTATGGCTCGAAAATTGACATTAAAAAAGCGTCGTTAATTTTTGTGCTTTTCTCTCTTTATCTCTTTTCTGGAAAATATTTTGTTAAAACATGTAATGTAAAAAAAGTTTATATTCACATGACCTTTCTGCTGATATGAAGAAAAATGGGCTGGCCCCTCAAATTAGGGACCTAGAGGGCTCTAAAGTCTTTTACCCATAACTCTTTACCGAGGGATATTTTGTAATAAATTATAGAAGCAACTATGTTTATCTTACAGTTAGGAAGCCAAGCAGTATAACGATTTTCTCATATGTTACGTAATTAGGGGTTTTTAGGGGTCAAAAGTCGAAAACTTTGATCACCTATATCTCAAAAAGGAAAAATATTTTGAAATGCAGTATAAAAGAAAAGATGCTCAAAATGATGTACTTAACACCATGCAGCCTAAAAAATTTGGTTCAGCGGCCCCAGTAAGGAGATAAGGGACCGGCCCCTAAAACATTCTTTCTGAGAGATTTTCAACGGAAAACCCTTCTGTTATTCTACTGTTTCTTATTATTATTTTTTTTTTCCCGCAAATTTTGTGCACGAGATTTCTCGAACATTTTTTGTCTGATTGCTATGAAACTTTCAGGGTATGTAGATGATATTAATATCTCTAGACGTTTTTTTTCAAATTTTTAAAATATACTTCCGGTTATGAGTTATTGCCCTTTAATTGAAATTTGGGGGGTCTTTTGTCCAGAGTTGATCTCGGGAACTACAGATGATAGATGCATGAAATTTAGCGAAATTGTCGGTAACTTTTTATAGTTTTGCTGGCATGAAAATTTTGGTAATTTCTTTGTTAGTTTTTGAGCTATTTGTCGCCAAAGTTTAAGATTTTTTCGGGGCTGAAATTTTGTTGCTTTTTGTATTATAACCTTTAAACTAAAAATGTTTTGTTAATACATATAGAACAAAAGTTGTTTAGAATAACAAGAGCTTTCATTTAAAATTAAGAAAAAAGGGCAGGCCCCTATAATTAGGGGTCAGCAGCTCATACACGTATTTTTCTGATAGCAAAAATCGTTATCATTTTATGAAAAAAAATTAATTCAGTTATTGTTAATATATTAAATAATGTCATTTGGTATCAAATTAAACAAGTTCTGTGCTATATTTTTTTCAAATTTCATAAAACAAATATGTGAGAATCGTACATGAACGAGTTAATATGTCTACATAGACACACAAGCGAACAAATGCCACATTAAGGCACAGGAATTTACTGCATTACGTTGTGTTGCGTCTTAGATAAATTGTTGTGATTCAATTTCATTTTTTTCATCTATATCATTTATGAATTCAATGAACACTTATTATTTAAACGTTCTATGTGCAACTATTTGTCGGGGCGCCCCTGTTTGTAACCCCCGCGCGCGCGCCGAATGTAAACAGTAACGAACTGCATTGTAGAAAAGAGAGAGCCGTAATGCAGAAGAGAAGTTGTGTATTCTTTCGGTGTACACATGCATTTTCAAGTTACTGTGAAACATATGAACATGCACAGGGAACAATGAATTTATCTATTGAAAAAAATAACAGATTGTGAATTTTCAACTCAAAATTCAAAGCAGGGTCTAATTAGAAACATATCATATATTCTTGTGCAGAAGACTCCAAATGTAGTCATGAATACCCTGTAGACATAACTTCAAGTAAATAAAATTGTATACTTCAGACTTCAGAGTTAAAACATGACTTTAATATCTTTATGATGCCGATCATTGTATCATTAAAGAGGTTTAGCAGACCAACGGGTACCCGGTACATGTACTTGTACATGTAGGTTACAAGTTAGAACTATGCCTACCATTCTACCAGTTCACATAATTTTTCTTGTTTAGCAGTTATGATGTGTACTTAAATTGTCCTTGTTAATGTTTTAAATGTAATTTTTTATTCTCTTTTTTTAATCTGACTACTGGCAGTACTGGCGTGCGAGCAGTTCTTGCCGAGGACCATTTCTCGCTGGTGCACTGTTACATCATATTTTTGTATATAATTTTATGTGTTGATAAAATGACGTAACAATGCACTGGTGAGAAATGGTACTCGGCGAGAACTGATCGCACGCCAATATTGATTAATTACAGACAAAAACTGAAGGTTGCGAGTGTTATTTTTTATTGAACAACATTGTTTAAAATAATTCTTTATATATGTGACGATCAGACCGGTTTGAATACCAGTGCCAGATAGCTCTGTTGGTAGAGCACCTGACTAGATATTCAGGGGGCCCAGGTTCAAATCCCGGTTTGGTCCTTCATTATTTCTCCCACCCTGTTACAATATTGGTGTTGTGACCAACCCCTGGAACTAACAGGTTAACTCGATCCTGCCAGGGATGATCTTCGAGGGTGAAGATCATTTAAGGGGGAGGAATGTGACGGTCAGACTGGTTTGAATACCGGTGCCAGATACATGTAGCTCAGTTGGTAGAGCACTTGACTAGAGATTCAGAGGGCCAGGTTCGAATCCCACTTTGTTCCGTCGTTATTTCTCCCATCTTTTACATATACATGTATATCAGATATATGACAGATGATTAAGGTCATCACATGTTTTGCAAGATGCAATAAGTGTAAAAAACCTTTACTTTACAACAGAATACATTTAAGTGAATATTTATGTTTCTTGTTATTATTTGGTGTGGTTTTCTTGACAGTGTCGCATAAACAATTTACCCGCTCCTAAAACACAAACTTTCTTTTTGTGGATTCAGCTTACCGCTGATTGGCTGCTGTTGCAGCAGACAAATAAGATATGCACGCACAAAACACAATGAACTTATCAGAGAATGAGTTGAGTTTATTTAAACTGTTGGAATTGGGTATTTTTTTTAAAATGTATACTTGTGACAAAACATATATGTGGTACATACAGCTGTAGCTTTATGGAGAAAATTTTGGTTAGACCATATATACCTATCGTGCAAGTAAATGATATTTACAAAAAACTTGCAATTTATGGCGCACGAAATATACGCTAGTTTTATAAAGATTGACATACATGTAATGTACCACATTCTTTGAAAAATAATCTATTAAAAATTCTTCATTAAGTTTACTCATACATGTTTTATGCTTATTACACGTAGTATTGTTTTTAAAACATGTAATTTATAAGAAAATAAACAAAAACCCTCGCTAAATTTATTTGCAAAAAAAAAAAACACAGTAGAATTGATAAAAAATGGTATACCAGAAGCTAATACCAGTACATGTACTTTGACGCTGTTCGGTGGGTAATATTCGTTTGTAATTTACGAATTGAAATATTGACTGTTGCACAACAAGTACGGTAATAAACTCTTTCTCTCTCTCTCTCAAACTCTCTCTCTTTCTCAATTTGATAAGTGTTTATACCTATGAAAATTTTTTAATATTATATTATGACTTGATATGCAAATTTTTGAACTTGTACTGCCTAAATGTTATGTCATGTATTGGGATATGTCATACTTATTACACTGCATGGTTAGTGTATTTTTTACAGAAATACTATGCATATGTTAATGTAAACGCAGCTATTACTAGTACATGTATGTAAACACAGCTAATTATTTTTTTTATTTATTTCAGCTCAAAACAGACTCTTGTTACCACATGGCTTTTACCGGTACCTGTTGATTCTTGTGGGTCAGCTCCTGAGATTAACCTGTCACCTCTATCCACATGCATATTCCTTGTGTTCTACAGACTATTTACCGGTAATTCAAATTAAATCCGATAATGCATGAACAATAATGGAACTTGAAGAAAGCATCATGCCATGTTGTGGTTTGTGTTTGATAAGAAATTATGAAAACAAAATTAAGGCTGTTTAAAGAAATTCAAAATTGCTGTGAAAATTTGTTTTTCAATAAAAGTATACAATTATGTTTCCTTTATTTTTTATTTCATAAAGATATTTTAATTAGATGTGTTTACATAATTGAACCCCCCCCCCCCCATTTAATTGTCTGCATTAAGATTACATGTAGGATATGTAAATGTACATTTGACTTTGAAATAACATCTGCTATGATAATTACTTTTGAAATGAACAAGAAACAACCTATTTCTACCTTTCTAAGGTATATATGCACAAAAAAAAGTAGAAAAACATGTCAAATTTGAACATTTTTCATTGAAATCAACTCGATCTGTCTCCAGCTACCTGGGTGTGTTTGAATTTAATTTTAATTTAAGGCAGATGTCTAACTTGTTGGTTGTAACTTACTGTTTTAGCATGGTTAGAAGGAGACTAGAAATCAGAATAGATTAGATATTCACTAAATATGATTGTTGGCTTACTTTTTTCATGAAAACAAGAAATCACAAGCAGGACAGCTGTCTATTTGTTAATTAAAATGGTACAAATCATACAATAAACAAATAAAGATCAAATTTTAGAATCATTGATGATTGTTTTCAAATATGTGTGAGAAATGACTCAAGGAAATTGCCACACGTTTCATAAAATTAGGTAAAACATTTCAAACCATGACTTTTTATGAAAATCAAAAGATTGGGGGGTGGGGGGTATACATGTAAGGGTATTTCTAAGTGATGTGAAGCTTTTATCATGATTATATCATGTAGGCATATGTTGTATTGAATAAGGTTTCTTTTTAAAGGTGGTTGAACAAAAGTTGACCTCTAAAAGGTCAGGTAAAGATGTTTTACTATTGAGAACCCTGTAAATCTGTGTTTACTAAAGGAAATTGGAAATGGTGGGTTCACTTAAATGGCCATATTTTTATTAAACCTCAATGGAATTGGCAATATGTGGTATTCTTTTTCGCAGAAATGCATTAGCTTTCTTATTCTAAGACAAACCGTCTTTTCATAAAAATGTTAGTGTACTAAGTTAAAGATACAAGGAACAGTTTCGGATAAAGTACCGTCAATATTTTTGTAAAATTGAGAGTGACTGTACTTGAAGGTTTATCATTGTTGCGTAGATTCATGAAATGAATTTTAATGATTATCAATAGTTAGAGGGATGTCTCTTGTTGGAATTGGTAAGCAATATTAAGGCCCCTAATTTTAAGTACGTGAGAAGCAGAAATAAATTGTGAAACTTGCGGCTATGACAGATATGTTGACTTTACAGTGAAATTGAAGGTTACAAACGGGAGGTTATATAACATGAAATGTAGGTGGATGGGATATTATATGCCTATTTAGTATTTACTGGGTATGAGGACAATAGCAAGTTTATTGTCCCCCAAGACAGCAACTATTTAATGAGGCAAAGCCAAGGGAAATAGTTGCTGTGGAATGGGACAATAAACTTGCTATTGTCCGAATAGTCAGTTAATTGGTATTTAATTATACAGAAAACTTTATTTGTCAGGGATGCAGAATTTCTTGATGATAAACAAAGTAGAGTTAAATCAAACTTTGTATTTAATGCGGCGATCTTATTAGGTCAGAGGTGTTCCGAGTTTAAGGTGATATGGGACACTTCCATGTTGTGACGTATTGTTTATCGAAATAAACAATAAAATAAAGTGTAATTATATAAGTACATGTAGTTTCTTTTCAAAAATGGTCACCTAACTCCTTAGCACAGTGGGTTAGAGGGTTTACTAGGAACCTGTAAGTCATGAGTTCGAATCCCGCTGGGGTTTTTACAATTTTTACCTTTTCAAATATTTTTAAAAGCTATTTTTTGGTTAAATATTGTAAAATTTGAAAATTCTAAACCGGTGAAAAGTTTTCAATTATATAGTACTTTAATCCACATTAATATCGACAGATGTCCCATACCACCTTAAAAAGGAGGGAAATCAAATTCTGCTGATGAATGGTTTTGATGACTATTCACCATGGGCAGATAGCATGGATACTATTTTAAATTAGATAAAAAGGCATGTTTATGCGGGCGCCTTCTAGTGATCAATTTGTCCGTCTGTCCATCCGAGATGGCTTGACAGGAGCATAGCTTCTCTCCCATTGGCCCAATCTGGCTTATACCTCATCCACAGGGTTCCTTTGGTTGAAGGATGTGCAGTGACCTTGAACCATGTTTTTAGGTATAAGGTTAAGGTCATAGCAGAATTATATAAATAAAATCCTTGTCTGGGGCATATCTTTTTTCCCTTTGGTCCAATCTGGCTGATACGCACAGAGTGTCTCGATGGTTAAACGATGTGCAGTGAACTTGCATGAAATTTCTAGGTAACGGGTGAAGATCATATCGGATCATGCAAAAATCCTTTTTTGAGAGCATATATAATTTCTACTAACCCCTATTTGGCTCAGATTTCACATAAGCAGAGCTTTTGAGTAAAGGGTGAAAGGGTGTGTAGTGACCTTGAACCTACTTTCAGTGAAAAGAAACTGTGAAGGTCATACCAGAATTATATTTTTAAAAATCCTTGTCCGGAGTATATCTTCTCTCCCTTTGCTCCATTCAGCCTCATACTTCACCCACATGATGCCTTTGTTCAAAATATATGCAATGACCTCGAATGATATTTGTAGATGAAGAGTCAAGGTCATATCAGATCACACAAAAATCCATATTTTAAGAGCATAGATATACTCTCCTTTTAGCCCCTCTTTGGCTAATATTTTACCTTTACAGAGTTGATTGGTTAATGGCGTGCAGTGACCTTGAACCAAGTCTGTCAATGTGAAGGTCATAGCAGATCTTTTTAAAATTAGTTTTAAATAGTATATTATTTTCCAAATATGCTTAATCTTGGTCAGATTGAACAAAAATGCATGTATGTTAGGGGGAATGAAATTGAATTAAAAGTTCTATGCCAGCTGGAAAAATTTCAAGTTATAGGTCAAGGTCAAAGCAGAATTCTCTGAAATAACATAAGCGGGGCCCTTTGAAATGTTCACCATTTCAATGTTGTCTGGTTCATAGTAATTTTACATAGAAAATATTCACAGAAGTACACTAAAGTAAACTTTACATTGATAAGTTTCTGACAATTAATGACGCAACGAGCACACAGTACGAAAGGTCAACCTTTTGAAAAGCAGTGAAGAGGAAAAGTTGTTCAGAATTATGTTTTAAACAAAATTGATTTTTTACATAAATTTTAATTTTGCATTCTGGGTTAAGAAAAAGAGATGTTAGTTCAAGGTAAAGTAAACTTGTACCTAAAATGAAGTCAAATTTGTTAAGTCGTACTTAAACACATTGTTTTTTTTTGTTAAGTCGTTCTTGAAATGGCTAAGGGTTTTTGGTTAAGTCGTACTTAAAAACATTCGGATCATGTTAAGTTGTACCAAGAATCATTCGATTTTTTTTTATCATTTTGTACTTAGGTTTCTTTGTTTCTAGATTAAGAACTCTACTTCTTAGACGTACTTCTAGCGTTGCTTTCGACATTAGCGGAAAACCCACTCGTTGCTTTGCAACGAGCTTTGCTCTAGTTATTATTATTTTTCTGCTTTTTTTGTGCACGCGATTTCTCAGAAACGGCTCGGCCGATTTCCATCAAATTTTAGGATGTGATAGATAGTGGTCTGAACTTGATTGGAAATTTTTTGTATTGATGACGTCACATCCGTTTTTGAGATATTGAGATTTTTCTAATTTTATATGTGTATTTTGTCTTCTATTGTTCTCCTAAACTATAAGAGATAGTAAGCTCAAATTTCTACGGTTGGTAAACAAAAGATTGAAGTTTTGCATGATTGTTGTTTTGTATGTTTAGCACTACTGGCGCCAAAGCTCGCTTTGGCTCGAAAATTGACATTAAAAAAGCGTCGTGAATTTTTGTGCTTTTCTCTCTTTATCTCTTTTCTGGAAAATATTTTGTTAAAATATGTAATGTAAAAAAAGTTTATATATCCAAGACCTTTCTGCTGATATCAGGAAAAAGGGGCTGGCCCCTCAAATAAGGGACCTAGAGGGCTCTAAAGTCTTTTACCCATAACTCTTTACCGAGGGATATTTTGTGATAAATTATAGAAGCAAATATGTTTATCTTACAGATATAAAGCCAAGCAGTATAACGATTTTCTCATATGTTACGTAATTAGGGATTTTTAGGGGTCAGAAGTCCAAAACTTTGACCACCTATATCTCAAAACGGAAAAATATTCTGAAATGCAGTATAAAAGAAAAGATGCTCAAAATGATGTACTTAACACCATGCAACCTAAACACGAGTTCAGCGGCCCCAGTAAGGAGATAAGGGACCGGCCCCTAAAACATTCTTTCTCAGATATCTCAAGAATAGTAACGAATTTCTGAACACTTGTTGAACAAAATGTCTTTATAATCAAATGACCTTTCATTTGATACCATGAAAAAGGGGCTGGCCCTTAATATTAGGGACCTAGAGGGCTCTAAAGTCTTTTTCCTATAGTTCTTTACCGAGGGGTATTTCGTAATATATTATAGAAGCACATATGTTTATCTAACAGTTGTGTAGCCTAACATTATAATGATTTTTCTCATGTGTTACGTAATTAAGGATTTTTAGAGGTCAAAAGTCCAAAAATGTGATAACCTATATCTCAAAAAGAAAAATATTTTGAAATGCAGTTTAAAAGAAAAGATGCTCAAAATAATGTACCTAATAACATGCAACCTTATAATTTTTGTTCAGCGGCCCCAATAAGGAGATAAGGTCCGGCCCCTAAAATATTCTTTCTGAGATATTTCAAGAACGGTGACGAATTTCTAAACACTTGTTGAACAAAACTCTTACACCTGAAACAAAATAGTATCAGGCACTTAAAATGAAGATCCTTTTTTCCTGTTTTAAATCATGTATAGCTGTTAAATAGCAAAATCAAGATCAAACATAAATCTCAATTTCTAAAATCAGACGGAAGACCTCCTCGTTGCTCGCAACGAGATCGTGTCTAGTTAGGGTCTTCCGTTTTCAACGGAAGACCCTCTTGTTATTCTTCGGTTTCTTTTTATTATTAGGGTCTTCCGTTTTCAACGGAAGACCCTCTTGTTATTCTTCGGTTTCTTTTTATTATTATACTTTTTCTTTTTTTTTCTGACTCCTTTTTGGCTTCATAACTCAAAAAGTTTTAAACTGATTTTTATGAAACTTTCAGAGATAATGTGAAATTATAATGCCTCAAAGATGTTAAAGTTTCTATAGCAACGTCACTTCCGTTTTTACGTTTCGTCATTTTTAAAAATTTCAAAAAGTCATTTTGTCCGCGACTTTTTTCAAAAACGCTTCAAGATAGAAAGTTGAAATTTTTCGAGCTCATATATTGATCGTTTTGCCTCTGTAATAAGGCTGGAAATGAAAATCTGTCACTTCCGGTCGAAACCGGAAGTAAATCAAATTTTTCGAAAATTTGGATTTTTTTAACAAATCAAAAATGAATATGTGTTTTGTAGACCTTATCAAGTTGAATCTAACACTGAAAACCGTTTTAAAATCAGATGATGCATTTCAGAGATATCGGGGTTTAAAAATTGATTTTTCCGGAAATTTTGATTCCGCGTCCTTAGTTTAAAAAATAGCGTAATGTTCAAAGTAAAATTAACTCGTACCATAAATAATTGTTAAGTCGTACTGTAACACATTCGGATTTTTTTTGTTAAGTTGTTCTTGAAATCGGAAAAGTTTTTGTTAAGTCGTACTTAAAATCATTCGTATTTTGTTAAGTCGTACCAGGAATAATTCGATTTATTTTATCTTTTTATTTTAGTTACTCTTGTTATCGGTTAAAGAGCTCTGCTTCTTACAGGAACTTTCAGCTTTACTTCCGACATTAACGGAAGACCCACTCGTTGCTTTGCAACGAGCTTTGCTCTAGTTATTATACTTTTTTTTTTTTTTTTTTTTTTCTGACTCCTTCTCGGCTTTATAACTCAAAAAGTTTCCAACCGATTTTAATGAAATTTTCAGAGATAATGTGAAACTAATATCGCTCAAAGATGTTAAAGTGTTTTTGACAACGTCACTCTGTTTTTACGTTACGTCATTTTTAAAATTTTCAAAAAGTCATTTTGTCCGCAGTGTTTCTCAAAAACGCTTTAAGATAGAAGCTTTAAATTTTCAAGGGTAATGATTTGGTCGATTTACCTCTGTAATAAGGCTCAAAATGAAAATCCATCACTTCCGGTCGAAACTGGAAGTAAAACAAATTTTTCGAAAAAATGAATTTTCTGATCAAATCAAAAACGAATATGCGTTTTGTAGAGCGTTTATAGCTAAATCTAACACTGAAAGCCGTTTTAAAATCGGACGATGCATAAGAGAGATATCGGGGTTTAAAAATTGATTTTTCCGGAAATTTTGATTCCGCTTCCTTGGTTTAAAAAATAGCGTAATGTTCAAAGTAAAATTAACTCGTACCAAAAATAATTGTTAAGTCGTACTTGAACACATTCGGTTTTTTTGTTAAGTTGTTCTTGAAATCGGAAAGGTTTTTGGTAAGTCGTACTTAAAAACATTCGTATTTTGTTAAGTCGTACCAGGAATAATTCGATTTTTATTATCTTTTTATTTTAGTTACTCTTGTTTTTGGTTAAAGAGCTCTGCTTCTTACAGAAACATTCAGCTTTACTTCCGACATTAACGGAAGACCCACTTGTTGCTTTGCAACGAGCTTTGCTCTAGTCTTATTAGGGTCTTCCGTTTTCAACGGAAGACCCTCTTGTTATTCTATTGTTTTTTTTTATTATTATTATTATTCTTGTTTTTCCTTCTGACTTCTTTTTTGCTTTATATCTCAAAAACTATTCAACCAATTTGCAAGAAATTTTCAGGGATTATTTTAATTTCTTGTCCCTTGAAGCCTTCAAACTTTTAGTCATTAAGTCACTTCCGGTTTCTAGTTATATCATTTAAACAGTTTCAAAAAGTGATTTTGTCCAGCACTTTTCTCGTAAACGGTTGTTTATAAAGACTTGAAATTTTCTGTGATTGTAAATCTGCGGATTGACTTATGGCAAATGTACAGAAAATATTATTTTGTCACTTCCGGTCGAAACCGGAAGTGAAACAAATTTTTCGAAAAAATGAATTTTCTGATCAAATCAAAAACGAATATGTGTTTTGTAGAGCTTATTAAGCTGAATCTAACCCTGAAAGCCGTTTTAAAATCGGACGATGCATAACAGAGATATCGGGGTTTAAAAATTGATTTTTCCGGAAATTTTGATTCCGCTTCCTTGGTTTAAAAAATAGCGTAATATACAAAGTAAAATTAACTCGTACCAAAAATAATTGTTAAGTCGTACTTGAACACATTCGGATTTTTTTTGTTAAGTCGTTCTTGAAATCGGAAATGTTTTTGTTAAGTCGTCCTTAAAATCATTCGTATTTTGTTAAGTCGTACCAGGAATAATTCGATTTTTTCATCCTTTTATTTGCGTTACTCTTGTTGTTGGTTTAAGAGCTCTGCTTCTTACAGGAACTTCCAGCTTTACTTCCGACATTAACGGAAGACCCACTCGTTGCTTTGCAACGAGCTTTGCTCTAGTTATTATTATTATTCTTTTTCTTTTCTTCTGACTCCTTTATTGCTTCATAACTCAAAAGGTTTTTAACTGATTTTGATGAAATTTTCTGAGATTTTTGCACGTTAGCGTCCCTAAAAAATGTGAAAGTTTTAAAGAGAACGTCACCTCCGTTTTGACGTGACGTCATTTTTAAAAATTTTAAAAAGTCATTTTGTCCCGGATTTTTCTCAAAAACGCTTTCAGATAGAGGCTTGAAATTTTTAAATGGATATGATTTGGTCGATTTACCTCTGTAATAAGGCTCGAAATGAAAATCTGTCACTTCTGGTCGAAACCGGAAGTGAAACAAATTTTTCAAAAAAATGAATGTTCTGATCAAATCAAAAATGAATTTGTGTTTTGTAAAGCCTATCAAGCTGAATCTAACACTGAAAGCCGTTTTAAAATCGGACGCTGCATTACAGAGATATCGGGGTTTAAAAATTGATTTTTCCGGAAATTTTGATTCCACGTCCTTGGTTTAAAAAATAGCGTTATGTTCAAAATTAACTCGTACCAAAAATAATTGTTAAGTCGTACTTGAACACATTCGGATTTTTTTTGTTAAGTCGTTCTTGAAATCGGAAAGGTTTTTGTTAAGTCGCACTTAAAATGATTCGTATTTTGTTAAGTCGTACCAGAAATAATTCGATTTTTTTCATATTTTTTATTTTAGTTACTCTTGTTGTTGGTTTAAGAGCTCTGCTTCTTACAGGAACTTCCAGCTTTACATCCGACATTAACGGAAGATCCACTCGTTGCTTTGCAACGAGTTTTGCTCTAGTTATTATTATTTTTTTCTTCCTATTTTTGTGCACGCGATTTCTCAGACACGGCTCGTCCGATCTCAATCAAATTTTCAGATATGATAGATATTGGTCTGAACCTGATTGGAATTTTTTTGTGTTGATGACGTCACATCCGTTTTTGAGATATTGAGATTGTTCTAATTTTTATATGGGTATTTTGTCTTCTGTCGTTCTACTTAAGTATAAGAGATATTAAGCTCAAATTTCTACGGTTAGTAAAGGAAAGATTGAAGTTTTGCATGGTTGTTGTTTTGTATGTTTAGCACTACTGATGCCAAAGCTCGCTAGGGCTCGAAAATTGACATTAAAAAAGCGTCGTAAATTTTTGTGCTTTTCTCTCTTTATCTTTCTTCTGAAAAATATTTTGTTAAGACATGTAATGTAAAAAAGGCTTATATTTACAAGACCTTTCTGTTGATATCAAGAAAAAGGGGCTGGCCCCTCAAATTAGGGATCAAGAAGGTTCTAAAGTCTTTTACCCATAACTCTTTACCGAGGGATATTTTGTGATAGATTACGAAGCAAAATTGTTTATCTCACAGTTATGCATTCAAGCAATGTAATGGTTTTATCATGTGTTACGTAATTAAGGGTTTTTAGGGGCCAAAAGTCCAAAATTTCGATCACCCATATCTCAGAAAGGAAAAACATTTTGTAATGCAGTACAGAAGAAAAGTTGTTCAAAATGATGTTCTCAACAAAATGCAACCTTCAAAATTTCGTTCAACGGCCCCTATAAGGAGTTATTGGATCGGCCCCTCAAACCTTCTTTCTCATATATCTCCAGAACGGTAACCAATTTCTAAACACTTGTTGAACAAAATTTGTTTAGAATCAAATGACCTTTCATTTCATATCAAGAAAAAGGGGCTGGCCCCTAAATTAAGGGGACCAAATGGCTCTAAAGTCTTTAATCTGTAGCCCTTTACTAAGAGATATTTTGTGAAAGGTTATAGAAGCAAATGTGTTTATCTTATAGTTATGTATTCAAGCAATATTACGATTTTATCATGTGTTACGTAACTAAGGGTTTTTAGGGGCCAAAAGTCCAAAATTTCGATCACCGATATCTCAAAAAGGAAAAACATTTTGTAATGCAGTACAGAAGAAAAGTTGTTCAAAATGATGTTCTCAACAAAATGCAACCTTCAAAATTTCGTTCAACGGCCCCTATAAGGAGTTATGGGATCAGCCCCTAAAACCTTCTTTCTCATATATCTCCAGAACGGTAACGAATTTCTAAACACTTGTTGAACAAAATTTGTTTAGAATTAGATGACCTTTCATTTCATATCAAGAAAAAGGGGCTGGCTCCTAAATTAAGGGGACCAAAGGGCTCTAAAGTCTTTAATCTGTAGCCCTTTACTGAGAGATATTTTGTGAAAGGTTATAGAAGCAAATGTGTTTATCTTATGATTATGTATTCAAGCAATATAATGATTTTATCATGTGTTACGTAATTGAGGGTTTTTAGGGGCCAAAAGTCCAAAATTTTGACCACGCATATCTCAGAAAGGAAAAACATTTTGTAATGCAGTACAGAAGAAAAGTTGTTCAAAATGATGTTCTCAACAAAATGCAACCTTCAAAATTTCGTTAAACGGGCCCTATAAGGAGTTATGGGATCGGCCCCTAAAACCTTCTATCTCATATATCTCCAGAACGGTAACGAATTTCTAAACACTTTTTGAACACAATTTGTTTAGAATCAAATGACCTTTCATTTAATATCAAGAAAAAGGGACTGGCCCCTGAAATTAGGGGACCAAACGGATCTTAAGTCTTTTATCTTTAACCCTCTACTGAGAGATATTTTGTGAAATGTTATAAAAGCAATGTTCATCTTGCAGTTATGTATCAAAGCAATGTAATGGTTTTGTCATTTGTTTTGTTATTAGGGGTTTTTAGGGGCCAAAAGTCCAAAATTTTGATCACCCATACCTCAGAAAGGAAAAATATTTTGAAATGCAGTACAGAAGAAAAGTTGTTCAAAATGATGTTCTTAACACAATGC
The DNA here is from genome assembly GCF_025612915.1 of Magallana angulata. Lineage (NCBI taxonomy): Eukaryota > Metazoa > Mollusca > Bivalvia > Ostreida > Ostreidae > Magallana > Magallana angulata. The sequence goes on along the minus strand of NC_069112.1, from coordinate 14,411,271 downwards.
AACCTTCAAAATTTCGTTAAACGGCCCCTATAAGGAGATAAGGGATCGGCCCCTAAAAACTTCTTTCTCATATACCTCCAGAACGGCAACGAATTTCTAAACACTTGTTGTCAATATGTGTTCAGAATTTAATGTCCTTTCATTTGAATCGAAGAAAAAGGGACTTGTTCCTTAAATTAGGGGATCAAAGAGCTCTGAAATCTTTATCTTTAGCCCTTGAATGAGAGCCATTTTGTGAAAGGTTATTAAAGCTAGATTAGGTATAATACGTTTATATATCCTAACAATATAATGATTTTCTCTTGCGTTACCCAATAAGGGTTTTTAGGGACCAGAGGTAAACAAGTTTGATTCTTTCTATCTTAATTGAAAGAAATGCAAGTATTTAAAAAAGCAAGAGAACTGATAAAAAGCGATACAATAAAGCATTAGTACTCCACTCCTTTTTCCATAACGTGTTTTGTTGTCGAAAATCAAAGTCGATGATGTCATATTTTGTTCTAAAAATCGAACGGAAGACCTCCTCGTTGCTCGCAACGAGATCGTGTCTAGTTATTTATTTATTATTGTGTATTGAACTACACACCATACAGTGTAAAACAGTGCATTTGAAAGTGGTGATGGTCACAGTAAACACAAGTGTATAATTCTATAATTAGAGTGCATGTTTGTATATTGATATAATTTCCCTTTTTTAAATAAAACAAATCTATACAATAGTGCCTTAATTTTATAAATTAAGAAACCAAGTCAGGCTTGTGCATGATTAAATCATGATTAAAATCATAATTAAAATATAAATGACCATGGACATAACTTTATTCTGTACATTTTATACTATCAATAATTTGACGTGGAGAATATTCAATCTAATTAAAATTAGACCTTTCATCCCGCTCTCTTTTACATATAGTTATTGCTGGACGAGCAATAACTATATATATTATGGCAAAAATAATTTAAGGTATATGATATTATATTTATTTGCCTGTGATAACACTGCGTATCGATTCTGCACTATTCAGTCCAATAAATTAAAATGAGGTATAATTATTGCGCAAGTGGGGTTTACTAATTTATATTCAAATATTTTAAAGTACAAATGCTAAACATTATATAAATATAAGTAAGGAAAAATTCTTCGCTTGTGAATATTCACTCCCTGGTCCACATGTTCCTGAATTGATAATTACATGTCAATTTATATTCTCTCAATACTATATTGATTTTATTAATCAAATTTCAATGAATATGGTATATTCTGCAATTCATTTTACTTTTACCTTGTATTTTCTTAATGAGAGATTTAAAGCTTGATAAAATTGATTAATACTTCATTTTTATATCACGTTTAGAGAATTATCCCTGATATCTATAAAACTGTCTTCTTTAAAGATTTAATTATTTCACGGAATTATTATATTTGTTTGAGATGAGTTTATCCCATACACATTTTGATTCATGTTAGGTAAACTATATTTACCTGCATATTACATCTACAATATATATGAACAATTTTAAATTAAGAGTTATACATATTAGTGGATTTAAATTATTGTTACTCTGCTTGCAGATCACTCTCTCTCTCACTCTCTCTCTCTCTCTCTCAATTTAGTATGTATCTATAAAGTCATGATATTATGACCTTGTTAGGGATAGGTCATACTGACACCACATGGTCAGTGTAATTTTTTGAAAGAAAATCACAGGGCGAAAAACCATCTTTAAGCAAGTCCTTAAAGGTGGCTTAAAGGTGACTTAAAGGAGCTTAAAGGCTATACAACCTTTAAGCCGCCTTTAAGTCACCTTTCAGCAAGTGCTTATAGGTCCTTAATGTCCAAACTTCTTTAAGCCACCTTTAAGCCACCTTTAAGCCATCTTTAAGCATCTTTAAGTGGCATTTACGCTCTCTTTACACAGCCTGTACACTGTCTTTAAGTGGCCTTTACGTCAACATTGATCAAGCTGAACAATAAAAACATATATTAAATGCAAAAGCTCTTTTATAGACATGGGAGGGGGTCATCCGAGTGATAATATAATTTCCAAGGAAGGGGGTGTGTGTTCCAGGCGGTTTTAATCGTCGCTCCATTAAACACAGATCGCTATCATCAGCACCGCTCCGATGGACACAGATTGCCGTTATAAAATTCTTTATAATTTTTTGGGGGTTTCAAAATTATTGTAGGGATGAGCGCAGTCTCTGTATCTTAATATGTGCATAAAACTAATTAAAATATGTTTGTTTCCTATTATAAATTAATCGGTGAAAAATCTCTCTCTCTCTCTCTCTCTCTCTCTCTCTCTCTCTCTCTCTCTCTCTCTCTCTCTCTGTTCCTCCGGTTATTAAACAAAATAAAGATAATGAACCAAAAATGCATGATTTAATTTGATAATCGGTTTAAGGTTTGTATTTTTTTTTTCAATTTTCATTATTTCTAACTCTAGATCTGCTAGATACATGTTAAAGATGAAAAGACTCTCAACTGCCTTTGTTATATCGGGCAGGATATTACTGCTTTGTTTGTCTAGACATAGTTTTGTTCGTTTGTGTATATCTAATTAGAGTCTATTGTTTGTCCAACTTAAGGAAACCCTGGAACTAACACAGAATATACAAGATATACACAACAGGTGTGTCGTGTGCCCAGGTGCACGTCAGGGTTTCTAAAGGCGTTGAATCTTAGTATGTACGAGTATACGATAAGTCTAGTGAATAAAAGTTAATTTACATTTGTAATTCATTTTCAAAGTATTATTTCCTAGCTCTGGGTTTCAAAGATGTTACGTCTACAAATTAACGATACATGTATGTAAGAGTAAAATCTTGAGGCTAATTAATTAATGTACCGGTGATCATAAATAGGGGTTGATTATTTAAATATATGTATAAGGGTAAATATGTCAAATATACCCGGCCTGGCACATCATACAATTGTATATACAAGTCATTTGCAATTGCCACATGCAGTAAATACGTCACCGGTAATTGGTAATTTTGTTTGTTATAGAATTGATAGTTTAAAAATCATGTACATACAATTACATGTAAATATTTAAACATATTGGAACGGCGCCGCGATCATGAAAACCGGGAAATTGCGGGAAATTGAACAAATACCCTAATAGTATCAATGCATTTCATAAAAGAAATGATTTCATTTTCTTTCTTACATTTTTATAGCTATAAATTAGATGAACGTATATCTACTCGGTTTAAATTTATTAACTAAGAAAGCCTACTATAGTGAACATAACGGTTTCCATTTAGGTATAATATATTTTTGTTCACTGAAGACCAAGTTCCGTATTTCATTCTAAATACACGCATGCATGTAATTTATAAATTAGATATAATTGATTGTTACAAACTGAATGGTTTGTCAAAATCTTTTCAAGTAAACACATTCAATACAGTGATTCAATATCCACTGATATATAGGATATAAAACCTCTCATATTATATGTAAGTTGCCGTGGCGCAGAGGAAATGTGGTGATGCTAGTAAACTAAGGGTCCCGGGTTCAATTCTCGCCGTGGCCGATTTTTTTGTGTGTTTTTTTTTTTTTCATTTTTCTTTCTAGAACAAAAACCGTTTTAATACCTTTTCTTTCATAAAGTTAATACATTTTGTTGGAAATTAAGCACAATATTGAAATAAATTTTTTTAATGGCTTAAAGGTGGCTTAAAGGTAGCTTAAAGGTGGCTTAAAGGTGGCTTAAAGAAGTTTGGACATTAAGGACCTATAAGTTGTCCTTAAAGGTGGCTTAAAGGTGGCTTAAAGATAGTCTTTAAGCTGCCTTTAAGCCATCTTTACGCTTTCTTTAAGCCATCTTTAAGCAACACATATAGCTTAAAGGTAGCTTAAAGGTGGCTTAAAGATCGTCTTTAAGCTACCTTTAAGCATCTTTAAGCTATCTTTAAGGAGAACTTAAAGATGGTCATTCATCCTGTGAATATTCATATATTTACTTTGCATATTCTAATGTAAAGTGTACATATTAGTATGTTAAGGTAAAGATCTATTCTACTACAGTTATTGCCGAGATCAAAGAAATGCCGCGGACAATATTCTCCAATATACCACGAACGTCATCAGTAAATTATCAGATCAGAAATACCTATTTGTCTCGCACTGACTATGAAAGTACAACTTCAAACCGTAAAAAGTTTTAAAACCATGTCAATTTCACGTGCTAGTTCCAGTCAAAACGATTTGTATTGCCTCAAATGTTTATTTTTAAGAGATCAATGCGGCTGTTCCTAGCACCTCCCTAGCATTTTTTCACTGCATGTAATGTTTACATAATTACATAAAATATATATCATGTAGTAGTAATAATCATATAAAATTGCCCTTATAATATTAGGAACATGATTCAAAGATATTTCATAAATAAGATAAGAGTATTAAAAATCCAAAGAAAATTCTGTCGTCTGCATGTGATTCCTTTGATCGATACACATGTATACACATTATCAACAAAACCATTGGGGTTACACGGAACAGCCGTCAAAATGACCTAGATCGTCTCTCTATAGGAGAAACGATCTGTAGACATATTGGGCTGTTAGTAGAATAGAAATAAAGTTCTTGTTATCGTGAATGTTGCAGGATAACCTCCTCGGTCTCGAAATGTTGTTTAAAATATAAAAGCCTCGGCTAACGCCTCGGCTTTTATATTTCAAACAACATTTCTCGACCTCGGAGGTTATTTTGCAACATTCCCGAAAACTCGTACTTTATTTCTTAAGTAAATAAAAAGTGCCTACGGGTTTATGAAATTCAAGATACAGTGTATAAACTCTTTTAATGATGCTTCATAACAATATCTTTGTTTCATAGGGGGTACCGGGGCTTTTTTTTTTTTTGGTAAACACAATGAAAAATCGTGTTTTAAATAATCATTTTCTATGAAATATGAAGGAAAAAGTAACAAATATCAGAGTTTTGTCCATTTTTGACTAATGAATTATATCTAGAATGCCTACAGTCTCTCCAAAAACGGCATTAAACAAGCTCTTGACCTCCTTTTTTAAATGATGTCAAATAGATTATAATTACCGGGATTACTTTTCCCGTGATTAAATATAGAATGCCAAAATATTGTTATATTTGCTACATAATTCCTTTATGGATATGTGAACATGACAAAAACAAGTTCATTGCGCAACGCGAACTGTCGTCTGGCGATGAGCTGTCGTATTTCAATATCGACGGTTTATTTGCTTAATTTAAGGTTTAAAACAGTGATATAAAATGTTTAAGTTTATGAATTTGCATAAAATATCATTTATATCAACATTTACATCAAAAGGTTTTACTTTTTTAATCATTTACAAACTTAAAATTTACGACATACTTGCGCCGATTTCCGGTAATTTTCCAAATCTCGATGTAAACAACAAGTCGGAATGACAAAAACTGATGATATTATTAGTGTATGACGAATATTGCGAACACAAACTGATGTCGGGTGTCATAAAAAGGGAATGGAAAAAAAGGACGAGACCATACACCAGTTTCCTGTGATCTAAACCTGCCATATGCACGCAGTAAGCATGGTAGGTGTCTTATCATGACATGAGCTATTGTATTATGTTAACGTTACAGATTATTATGCTCGTATATTATCCACGTGAAAACAATATCGCCTAGCCTATGTGCAGAATAGCTACACAATAATCCTAATTTGTTCAAACATAAAAATTATTCATTGTTAATTCAGTCAGTGTTTGTAATTGTAATGATCACAATTTTAGTTCGAATTTTCTCAAATGAAATTAACCATGATAAATGGCAAGGTTAACCGCATAGAGGGCCCTGTGTTAACTCTAGCATATGACAAACGTATTTACCAACATTTACCCAAAAAATGATTTTTTAGTGTAACACTTTCATGCACATTAGCTTGAACAGTACATTTGTAAGGAAATAGGTTATATGTTTGTATTGATGATTTTTTTAGCACATATAGTTCATAACATGAAGAATTAATCTTTTATTCACTGATAATGTTGATTCTCTGTATTGTGAAATCATTTGAACAGCTGACTGATATTTACCTTTATTGAACTGTAAAAATCAAAGTACAGTTGAAAGAAAAATTAGTATATCATGGTTTATCGGTTGATAGAATTGCTAACATCATATTTAGATTTCATGTGATGTGTTCATTATTGGTACAAATTCTTATTGTTTTCCCATTATTTTCAAATCATGAAAACGTAGGATTTCTAAATATACACAGTTATATAAGATATGAAATTGTCAAGTTAAGTAACATTAATTTAAATTTTCAAGATTAGAATAAAATATTGATAAGTTTCACCTGATATCAAATTTTTATATATAGTAATCCATTTATATAAGGTTCTGTCTGTCTATGTTGCATACACTTTCATAATATGGCTATAGGAATTTTATTTTTCTATATGTAGCTTCTTAAAATCATCCTTTCATATGAGTCCTTCTAATATGTTATAAGTAATAGTACCGGTAATATCAGGGTTTTTTTTTAATACAGACTTTTCAAACCTCCAAGAGATGAGAACATCACTGGTATGTGTTAACGAGGTCATTCCTAATATAAGACACAATGCGGAAAAATATAAGAGTAATGTAAAGAACTGAAACCATGAGTGATGAAGAGAAGAGCTGATAATCAGATTATTGTTTCTCTTATTTTCATCCTGATACAGCCTTTCCCGATTTATGACCTCGATCATTTATTTGGTAATTTAAGGATGACAATATTTATTTGAACATTTATGATATAATATTAAGACAATTAATAAGCAACACAACATATGAATTCCTATGTAAAAGTTTCGACCCTCCATTGTGGCTTCACCTTACCCCCAGGGATAATGATTTGAAAAATATTGAATCTACACTACCTGAAGATGCTTCCACACAACTTACAGTTTTTCTGGCTAACCGGGTTTTGAGAAGAAGATTTTTAATGATTTTTCTCTATACATTTGTATCTAAAAATTTGATCCCCCATTGGGGCCCCACCGTACCCCCGGGGATCTTGGTTTGGACAAGCTTGAATCTACACTACTTGAGGATGCTTCCACACAAGTTACAGCTTTTCTGGCCAATTGATTTTTGAGAGGAATATTTTTAAAGATATTTCTCTGTATATTTCACCTCAGGTGAGCTAACAATTATTTATGTCTCTGCTTCATGTACACACACTTAGTATTTCCATCAGCAAAATTAATCTCCGTTTAGACTGAATAGACTAAAGAAAACACTGACATCTAGCCTAAAACACATTGCAGTAATCAACTATCACGAAAAGCCAATACCGTATTACCATTAGAATTTGTATTTTAGTTGTTCAAGTACCGTACCTGTTAATGTATCTTATTTTCCGCACGTAACAGTCAGCTGTCTTATATCTTATGTCTATATTTGATTGATACGTATTAATTACAAAATACAGGCGATAGTTCCCCTAAGGTACAAACCGTAACTCATGAAAACGAAACGAAAATCAAACTAGTAGACTAATTGTTCTACTACGTATTGATAAAATGAACAACCCTTTAAGAGAACTGAATACATTAGTAAAAGTTTCAAGTCTTTATCTCTAACGGTTTATGAGAAATAGCGATAAAAAGATTTTTGTACAAAAAGGGCAATAACTGTATAATTGTTTCAAGGTAGGGGTTCAAGGGTTATATTTTGAAATGTGTCAAGAAGTCCTACTACATCCATGAACAAGTTTTTCTCTACCATCCTTAACAAAAGAGATCTAAAAACTCAATAAGTAAGAAATTTCCAAATGACCTTGACCTTTGACCTTTATGTCATTTTGTTTGGCCAAGATAGACGCTTCCATCCCAAGTGGTCTGAAGTCTCTATGGTAAGCTATTAAATAGTTGGAAGTTATTTTATATAAATGTAAATACTTTCAGGGGTAATAACTACTAGAAGTGGGCTCAGATCCTTTCGGTATGAATAGAATTAAAAATCATCAAAGTGTACTGAAGACATCAGTAAAAGTTCTAAGTTTCTATCTCTTATGGTTTCAGAGGAGTAGCGATAACAAGCTTTTCGTACAATAGGGGCAACAACTCTGTAACTATTTAAAGGTAGAAGCCAAGGGGCTACGTTTCAAAATGTCTTAAGATGTTCTACCACATTTATGAAAAAGTTTTTCTCTACCACCCTAAACAAAAGAGATAAAAAAAAAACTCATTAATTAACAGATTTTTAGATGACCTTGACCCTTGACCTTTATGTCATTTTGTTCGGCCAAGGTAGACGCTTCCATCCCAAGTAGTCCGAAGTCTCTATGATAAATAATAAAAAAAAGTTTGAAGTGATTTTATAAAAATGTAAATATTTTTAAGGGCAATAACTACTAGAAGGGGGGCTCAGATCCTTTCGGTATAAATAGATTGAAGAACCCTCTAAGTGTACTGAAGGCATTGGAAAAAGTTCCAAGTCTCTATCTCTTATGGTGTCAGAGGAGTAGCGATAACAAGCTTTTCGTACACAAGGGCAATCACTTTGTAAGTTCTTGGAGTTATCAAGCAAAGGGTCATTTGGTACCATAACTTTTAATGGCCAATAACATAAAGAAAAAATTGTTTCAATATCTCTTGAAATAAAAAAGCTAATAGAAAAAAAACAATAATAAAAACATAAGAAATACAAAAGGTCTTTCACCTGAAAAGTGGAAAGACCTAATAATAAAAAAAAACATAAGAAATACAAAAGGTCTTTCACCTGAAAGGTGGAAAGACCTATAAAAGCTAAAACACCGTCAAGTGTGAAAATGTCAACGCACTGGAATATTAAATCTCAGTTTACTTCACAAAATTGACATTAATGCATCTTTCATGTTTCAAATATTCCTTACTGTTCCACAACAACCAAATTCATCTTTGTCAGATTTACCCATTTCTCATACGCTTCAAAGAGGTTTTTGAGATATGGAATACCGAACCCGAAGTTAAACTGATTGACCCCTATTCTCTCTGTCTTATTATTATTTTCGTAAATTTCTCAAATTTGAAACAGAATTAGCCCTTAATTTTTGCAATTCATATTTTCCTTCCCATTGACTCAGTAGTTCTTGAGAAGAATATTTTTAAAAATGCACCCCCTTTTTCTACAGTTTCGAGGCTTTCTCCGCTGCAAATAAAGATAGGTCTTTCATTTCTGCAATTTATATTTGCCTTACCATAAGGATGCTTTGTGCCAAATTTGGTTGAATTGGCCAAGCGGTTTTAGAGAAGAAGGTCAAAATGTGAAAGGTTTACACACGGAGAGACAGATGGACGACGGACAGAATGTGATCAGAAAAGCTCACATGAGCTAAAAAATCATAACACCAATTTAATACGTACGTTTGGAATTTAGGGGCCAAAGTCCTTGAACTTTAGTCCTTGAGTTTTGACTCAATATATGTAGAGAAGGAAACATATTTATATTTTGTTAAGCATTGTAAAAAGGAAATGTCTGCATTGATGACTCTTATCGATTCTACTTATCAAAACACCAATGTGTGTCCCCATTTAGGATCTGAAGGGATGGTCCCTCAAAGATTCAATTATTTTTATATTAAAAATTAACATCAATTTAAAATAGGTGTAAGAACAAAAATGTTGGTTTACTTAAGACCTTTTTAAGGAAATAAAGAAAAACGGACTGGTCTCTTTAAATTAGGGCCAATATACTCATTAATTCTATTACAAATCACCTTTAAACGATGATGATTTTGTAGAGAATATTTGAAGCAAAGTTGTTTATCGGAATAATATTTATCAGAAAAAATATTACCACGCCCAATTAATACGTAATAAGGATTGTTTTGGAGCCAAAGTCTTTAAATTTTGACTCAATCTTATAGTGGGGGGGGTAATTAATTTGAAATTTTATTGATATATAATGATAGTATTTAAAAAAAGGAATCGCACGAAACACATACTTGTCGAGGTCGTACATCTAGTTATTTTTTCACATCTTGAGCACGCGATATTTCAGAAACTATTTGTCGGATCTCAACTACCTTTTAACAGATGATTGTACATTACCTGGTTTTATTCTTTTGTGGAAAAATTTTATGACATCATTTCCGGTTCTGATTTACGGCTGATTTTGTAATTCTATAAGACCGGTTTTGTGCATGCGTACGTTCAGAGACCATCAGAGATATAATTATGAAAATTTAGGTTGATATTTGTAGGATAGTATGAAAGGGTCGCCATTTCGTTGAGCTTGCCTGCGCCCGAAAATTTGGTACGAATTTTAAATCAAATTTTTCGACCGTTTTGATCTATATCTATTTCTCAGTTGATATTTCGTAAAGAAATAAATAACAGAAGTGTTCCAGTATTTTTGTTTTCCTAACAAAATCATAAAAAGGGAGTGACCAGTTTAATTTGAGGCAAATAAAGTCTATTACAAATAAATTAATAAAGATTAAGATTTTGTAACCCAGCAGGCATTTTAACGTTGAGACAACGTTGTTTCAACGTCAGACATCAACGTTGAATCAACGTTGAAAAAAGGTTGCATATGTAAGTTTAGGCAACGTTGAATATGTAACGTGGCTTCAATCTCAAAATGCAACGCTGATTCAACGTAGAAATCGTGTTAAAATCTGGTTTAATATATACAGATATTATTATGAAAATAATTTTTAATTACATAACTGTAATGTAACTGTATCTCTCATTGTCCCTCCAAACTATCAAAAACGGTAAATCATTTCCGATTGCTACATGTTTTTCAAAGTGTATCAAGTGTCTCGAAATTGAATATTAGAAAGTACCATCTTAAAACATCGTGATTTTTTTTAAAGTCATTTTTTTAAATAGATGTATTTGGCTACAAAGTTAACACACTCGGAAAAAAATCAATGCAAAAATCTAAAATGCAACTAATAGGAGTTACAGAATTGAACAGTTTTTTTTTTAATTTGACAATTGAACTTTTACAAATTTTATTTCACAAATAAATAAAATTTTACAATGAAGAAAAAAGATTCTGGTATATTTTTTTCATTCAGCTTACCTTCATTGCAACACCCTCCCTTGTATCCATTTGAACATCCGTTCAAACAGCTTCCATTGATGTGGTGACAATAGCTGACATTCAAACAAAAACCGCACTTGTTTCGACACTCGGATCCAAAATAACCATCCAGGCACTCTTGGAAAAAACAATATTAATCGTGAATACATCATTTCATACCATTAAGTTCATTTCATAAACCATACATATATTTCGAAGTTTACCTGACCATCTGATCTCTTTGTATAATCTCTATCTTTCAGGTGAAGGACCTTTTGTATTTTTTATGTTTATTATAAGGTATTTCCACCTTTCAGGTGAAAGACCTTTTGTTTTCTTTATGCTTTAAGGTCGTTCCACCTTTCAGGTAAAAGACCGTTGTATTTCTTCTGGTTTTTTTTTTCTTCTCTTTTTTTTCCAGGGACAGCTTTTTTGTTTCAAGAGATATTGAAATAATATTATTTTTACGTTGTGCATTAAAAGTTATGGTACCAAATGACCCTTTGCTTGATACCTCCCAGGACTTACATAGTTATTGCCCTTGTGTAAAAAAAAAGCTTGTTATCGCTACTCCTCTAAAACCATAAGAGATAGAGACTTGAAACTGTTACCAATGTCTTCATAACACTTAGAGGGTTCTTCAATCTATACATACCGAAAGGATCTGAGCCCCCCTTCTATCAGTTGTTGCCCCTGAAAGTTTTTAAATTTCTATAAAATCATTTCCAACTTTTTTTAATATCTGTCATAGAGACCTCGGACCACTTGGAATAGAAGCGTCTACCTTGGCCAAACAAAATGCCATAAAGGTCAAAGGTAAAAGTAACTAAGAAAGCCTTTAATTAATGAGTTTTTAGATATTTTTTGTTTAGGGTGGTAGAGAAAAACTTGTTCATGAATATAGTAGGACATCTTAAGACATTTTGAAATGTAGCCCCTTGGCTCCTACCTTAAAATAATTACAGAGTTATTGCCCCTATTGTATGAAAAGCTCGTTATCACTAATAATCTGAAACCATATAAGATAGAGACTTGAAACTTTTACCAATGTCTTCAGTACGCTTAGAGGGTTTTTCAATTCATTCATTTCTATATATACCGAAAGGACCTGAGCTTCCCTTATAGTAATGATTTCCCCTGAAAGTATTTACATTTCTATAAAATCATTTTAAAGAATTGCAAAGACTATAACAGCAAAGGAAAAACGTATATGTTGTACCTCTAATTGCCTGAACACAATCATTTATCGAAAAAGGAATATTTATAAACAGCAAAGCACGTTGTTGTTTAAATCATTTGATTAACAAGTCATTTACATAGGAATCACTGAAGCTGCTAACATCCAAATAAATAAAAACTTCATTCAACAGAACTGATTTTGTAACTTTATTGGAAAATGTAAGAAAAACGTTGGCCCTCTCCAGTTGCTTTAACTTTGAGAATGTGCATCTTTTATCAGACAGTGTATGTTACAGGTTAACTAAAATTACAAAAGAACACTTTGAAGACATTGTATCCTATTTATCAACTAAGAGAAACAGCAGTTTTCGGACAATCAACGCCTGCGTTGCAATTTCACTGACGATGCTCAGAACTGGTTTACCAAACCATATTTTGGATGTTATATTTTCACTCTTTAAATATCCGATTCAGAGATGTATTCACATTGGAAAGAATTGTTTGATGGAAGATTTTATATTTTCACTCTTTAAATATCCGATTCAGAGATGTATTCACATTGGAAAGAATTGTTTGATGGAAGATTTTGTACCCCTGCACATTGGATCTCAACATATATCACAAAGATTTTGTTTCCAGTCATACTACACCTCTTTCCACATAATTATTCTCAAATCATGATGATTATGCTGCAATTATTGTCTTGGATGGCACCTATGTATACATCCAGAAGAGCTCAAACTATACCTTCCAAAGGATGTTATTTAGCTTGCATAAACATAGATCCTTAGTTAAACCTATGATCATTGTCGGAACTGATGATTATATTTTGTTCATTTTAGGACCTTACTATGCAAAGAACAATGATGGCTTAATCACGAAACATATTCTGAAAACTAGTACTGATTGAATGAAATCCCGGCTGAATGAAAATGGTATTTTTATAGTATACCGATAATTTAGGGGTGTATCTGTATATCTCATAGAGGAGGGATATGAAGTAAAAATGCCACAATATCTCCAGAAAGGCAACAGTCAGGACAGCACAGTTAGGGATTAAATAATGGAAATTCTTCCAACCACTTCATACTACACATTGGCGATTTTGTACGCATCGTTTGTTCATTATTTTTTTCTGCTTCCGTCCACATTTAGCAGACATGGATTCTTCCTCAAAAGAAAAAGCATAGAAAATATTGGAGAGAAGTCTTAAGGGAAATAATGTTCAAAAAATGGTTGAAGAGGAATGACTGCTAAAACAAAAGTTGATATGAACACCAGCTCCCTTGCCTGAATTTCCCATGCTGTCCATGGAAAAGCTGAGAGAAATTACATTTGGAATTTATCAGTTAAAAGAGGCAAAAAACTATGTATTGGATAATTTTACAGAAGACCACTTTGAAGTGTTTGTGTGCAATTCAGTTGAAAACTTACTGAGAGTAAAATTGAGATCAAGACATTCTAACAGTGTCCGCCATACAGTGTTTATCCATTTCACTTTAGATGGTGAGATTCGTGGCTGGCACTGATACCAGCCTCCTTCCAGAAACAGACAGTGAACGTAAGGAAATCCCCGAAGAGTGAAATTGACAAGATGTTGCATGGTTATATTCCGATATCAAATTATTTACAATAAGGATTGAGATTATATTCCATATTATAAGGACATTTATACATGCATATCATAATTAGGCTTCATTTATTTTAATATGTAATTTATTTTAAGTGAAAGTAGAGGTGTGGTTTATGGGTAAAGATTGTTTTCATCAGTTTAAATTCAGAGCATAACGGGATTCTGCAGAACAGGATGCGATTCTCTGGCGCAGGTGAAATATACTTGTAACATCGCAAGTCACTGGCGTAGTTGAAACATACTCATTAACTTTGCCAGCTGCAAAATCCGAGCTTGCTGTTAAAATAATTATAATATGTCATTATTGTAAAGAGGGTTGGGTTAATCAATATAACTGGTCATACAATCAAATCTGTCAAAAGCATAAATTGCCATACTCAATTTGTTAAAATATAGAATTGTTTTACAGTGTATAACGTAATATACCTATGTAGTTGTATATATTATATAAAATCATGATTTTTAAAAAAATAATCTATTACAACTTTACTGAAAACCAACACATGTTGTACCGATGTTATAAAATTCAATCCCTTGTGACAGTATTATTAGCATTAGTAGCAGATTCTGTTTAAATGAAAAGTAATTGTGTTATCAAGAACTTTTGATAAAAGACAACGCTTGACATGTTTACTTAATTTTTAGTCTTAAGGTGGAATATCCCTCTGATAAGAGAGATAACTTCTGTAGAAAATAATCTCAGTTTGTTTCTGTTAAAACTCACAATTATCAAGGCATGTAGCAATAAGGGAAGCAGTGCTGGGCCCCAATTTCTGTTGAAAGGCGACATTTATTTAATATTCAATTATAAAAAAGGAAATTTGAACAGAACGAACTAAACCCAAACGTGAAAAAAAGTAAAGAAAACTTTTACAAAAAGATGTAAGAAGCGAATCATATTTATCAAAATTTTAATGAGGCAATGTATACATGTATAACCCTTCCCCTCCCCAATGGATTGATTTTTTAAAAATATTACTAAATTTTATATACTATTTCAATACATGAACAGTACGTGTTTGATGTTTCAAGCCAGAGAATTTTAGATGCAATTTTGCTCTCTCTCTCTCTCTCTCTCTCTCTCTCTCTCTCTCTCTCTCTCTCTCTCTCTCTCTCTCTCTCTCTCTCTCTCTCTCTCTAGCTCGTTCACAAAGGTGAAGGAATTATAATTGAGAAAAACGTGACCAAATAATTGCAAACTCTAGACTTAATTATCATCGTTCATACTTTTATTTATGGAACAACAAAATTAAGAAAGAATGATATTTATTTACATTTCATTCAAGACTATATTCCTATATTGAGATCATACCAATTACTGGGAGATCATTTGATCCCCTTTTTGTGTTATACATCTGTAATAAAATGCTCTTACAACAGGTTTACATATTCGAATCTCGAATGATCCTTCTCGGCTTTCGTAGTATATCAGGTTTTTTCCGCGTCATGTTTTTTCCGCAATATAGAACCTAGAACGGTAAAATTTACGCGAATAAAATTTTCCCTATTTCAAAGTCATAATGAAAACATAATTCTAGATTGTTTAAACCTGTGAAATAAGAGGGTAAAAGTATCTAAATTACCGCTCTTTATAATGAAATATTCGGACAATTAAACCATTTACACGATTTTCTTAATGTTATATAATTACCGATAATTATGTTCAGAGACGCAAACAGTCATGGATAAAAAGATCATGTACCGTTTTATATACCAGTAGCTCAAGTCTAATTAGACATCACTTTACGCAAGAAAAGAGACCGTTTTAATTATCTTGTCAAATTATTCAATAAAATACGAGGCTTATATGCCTGTTATTTGCCGCTTGTCCTCCGATCCCGCATTCATTGTACTCTTACATACCTGTTTACCTCATAAGGAAAGAAAGAACTATATTTTAAAAACAAAACTTTGTATCAAATTTAAGCTGATATATTTTCCGCTATTCAATAATCGTCGCGAACAAAGCGGAAATTGAATACACGCGGAAAAAAACCTGATATACAGGTTCTTATCCAAATTTAAAAACAGAAAACCTTTCTGATTAAATAGAAACTGTTTCAATTTATCATATACTGTATGTAAAACAAGCATGTAAAACCTTCAATAGTCTATGGTAAAGAAAGATATCTCTTGCTAATTGAAGCAATTTTTGTTACAAATCTATGCAACAAAGTGCTATTCTGAACTAAAAATCACCGCTTCGTTATGTTTTTAAGGTTTTCCGCTCTCAGCGGAAAACCTTACTATTATTCTGAAAATTTTTCAAATTTCTTATTTTTTTTTTCTTCTAGACGCCAACTTTGATCCTTAATATCTCGCTCGTTTGTTCACCGATTGTTTTGAAATTTTCAGGACTGATAACATGCCGCGTGATGTTGTCGTTGCATATTTGAGTTGAGGAAAATCCCTATCCGGTTTTGAGTTATTCCCCTTTTAGTAAAATTTAACGACTTCTTTTGTCCTGGGGGTTTAGCTTTAACGATGACTGGCAGAGTCACAAAGATGGGCTGGTTTGGAAGCTAATACATTGAATTTGTGCGAGATATATTTTATTTATTATTTATATGCAATTAAAAGGGGTGGTATAGATGTTGAAACAAAGGTAAGAAAAAAAAATCAAAAAAATTCGCGTATTTTCCGTGTTAGTTTTCTACCTGATAAAAATTTATTATAACATGTATTTTAAAAGTTCTTGGTCTTACCCAGACCTTTCATTCGGTATACCGAAAAAGGGGCTGGCCCTTATAATTAGGGAGTTAGAGGCGTCCAAAGTTTCTTGTCAATAACTTAAAAAGGAATAAACATTTCTAATGCATTATTGAAGCAAAGTTGTAAAGAAATTAATTTTGAATACTTCTATAGTATTCAATTTAATGTTTTCGTAATTTATAGTCAGTATTTGCAGAAACAAATGTTGTCAGTTCGGTCCATTTTTTGTGGGGGTGCGCACGTTTATGAGGTTATGAAAGGGCTTCTTGTAATGCACTAACTGATACATGTAGCGCACAAAATAATTCCACATAAAATTTCCAAAGTTTTTTATACATATGTACATTTTCATTTCATATAGATAAACCTCTTCGACCTTATTTTTGTTGTTTGTTTCATAACTGTGTCCCTGTCTATATTTAGATGCATTACGAGATCGATAGGAGAGTCGCTAGCTGTATTCAGGCCGTCGCCTAGACGACAGTGCATGTGCTTGTAGAGCTGGACGTACACGTTTAACGCCCCACTGTGTTACTGTAACAGAGACATTTGAATTGTTTCAGTACTGGGAGATGTGTTAATAAAATGGTTCCAATGCATGGTAATTAAACTCAACTTTTCTACAATACGTATACACGGCCGTCATATAAAGCACAATGTGTATTACTGACATGACAAATGTACGCTGGCAATTTAAACGAACGCGGGATTGCTCCCGATAGAACAATTCTTTTAAAGCAAAAAAGAAAATTCTGATTTGCGATGGATATAATATACTTATCATCGTGGAGATGATTTTAAAAGTGAACTTAATATTCGTATACGATAGTATTTGAATCCAAAGCCGCTAGTTTTAAGTTACGGTTATTAGGGATATTAATTATGACTTGCCCAGCGTTTCAGGTTTTTTACTTGCAAAACATCTACAAACGAAAATACCAAACAACCTTCAGCAGCAACTTATAAATTATTTATTCCATACACAATTCTACAGAGGTAATTAAATAAATTTTATAAATGCTTTATACTTGTATTCGCTATCTTCCATGGAAAAAAGTGGCATGGAAAAAATGTTGTTCAATGTTCATCAAATATGCTGTAGCCTTAGCAATCGAAAATAATTAACAAACTGTATATTGATAGATTGACATATCAACAAACATTCAGACCCGCAATGTGTTTTTTACAAGTTCTATAAAATGTAGCCTCAATGGATGAATTCTTTACCGTTTTCCGTCTGGGTTATTTTGAATCACGTGTGTACGTTATGTGTTGCCATATAGATGAACACTTTAAGTGTTTAATTTTTAAAAGAAATTATGTACATGCAGAGCAATGCAATGCTAGGACAATAAAATTCCAACAATGTATATGGTGAGGCCGGTCAGACTGATACTGGTTCTGCTTGTTCTTCAAATAGCGAATGTAAGACGAAGTATTTGGGTGTTATATTTTAAACAAATATAAGTATGGCTTTCTTAAAAGCTTGCATTACTCAACAAAGTATTTTATTGGAATCATTCTTAGTTACCTTAGCTGCATATATGTACCGCTCGGTCTGTATCCCGGAAAAATTGACTACCATCCGAAATTTTTCATACAAGGTCTACAGACTTGCAGCTAACATTACCTAACATAACATTATTTTAGAATTTGCCGCTGTTTATAAATTCATTAAAAAGACGCGCAGAATCAAGTGGTAATTTGTCGTTTGATATGGGATTTATGACGTCTATTTATATTGTTTTCATTAAAATTATTTCATTATTTCAAGCTTGTGGGTGGAATGAAATCAGTTTCACATGTTATATGACATAAAGATGTCCTCTCCCCACTTTTTCTCGAAGCAACTATTTTTACAAAATTTACATAAACAAATTGAATTATCATGGAGTTGCCCCCCCCCCCCCCCCCATTTTGGTAGCATGTAAAAAAAATGGTATGAAAATCATGAAATTATGAGTGAAATTTTGCTTGTCAAGATTTGTTGGATGAGTAGCCCCCCCCCCCCCCCCCCCCCACTTTCAAAAACGATGCCAAGTGCTTGGAAATTATTCATTTCTTTATTCCCCTCTTTAATAAACAAAACAAACTAACAAACATAACCGATCCAGATAAATATAATTACATGTATCAAAAATAAACTTAAAAAACAAACTACACATTCATCCTTCACTCACAATATTGCTTTTTCGATATTTGTCATCGTTGTAGACCCGTGAAACAATCTGTTAAGTAGGTGCTTGCACGAAAAAGAACCCCTTGCTGATTTACATTTTCATTAACGCATTTAAAGGAAAAATATATTTTGATTGAATTTCTTTTGATGTAAAAAAAAAAAAGAGAAGAAATTGGTTCTCAGTCTCTCTTTATGCCTGTTTGTTAGCGGTTAATCCAAGTTCATTTTGAATATCCTTTTGTAATTTAAAAAATGCGATGTAAATTTTTTTCATGCAATATTTCGGATAAAGCTATGAAGAGTTCTTTCTTGAAATTTTATTAGACCATAAAATTGTAAAATGCTAACATTGAACATTGAGCCCGATTTCTTTCTTTTTTTTAGGATTTAAAAAATGATTCTTTGAGACAAACAAATTGACATAATCAATAAGAGTTTGACAATCTCTATCTGCAGGTATATAGCTTTTAGTCAGAAAGAGAATCGGATGGACGATCTAGGACACAGATCGTCCATCCGAATTTCTTGAAAATTGCCTTTATTTTCGTACGCGGACGCAATACTCACCGAGACTAAATGGTTCGTATCTTAAGTTTTAAGTTTTAACTGCTTTGAAAGGTAATATTGGTTTTCTGATAATTATGAACATGAATAATTAAATAAAAATGGTTAAAATTACAGTAAAATTACCGGCATCGGTCTTCTCCGTGCGCGGATCTAGAAGGGGAAGGGTTCCAGACCCCCCCCCCCCCCAGCGAAATTTCTTTCAATTACGTGTACATTATAAACTTACCAAATATGCCTCGGACACCCCTTGGCAAACTCAAATAACCGTCTGACTTTTCTACCCCCACCCCGGAATAATTTTCTGATCCGCGCATGTCCCCCCTCCTCGAAATACAAAATTATTCTTCAAAACCCCTTGTAAAATTTCCAGGATCTCCGCATATATACTAAGAGATTCATTGGCGCTTGCGTTCGATAAAAATGCATGTAAAACGTTTGCCAATGGTCTTTTTACCTTCGTACCGGGCATAACCACAGTCCCACTCTGTGAATAAAATGCTGCGAATCAAACTAGAGACAACGTGTTAAGATTTGTATTTGCTTATAAACATGTAGTATCATCGTGCAAAATGCACTGTTTAATTATATTTTTTTTTTACTTTACTTGTAAAATTCAACATCT
This sequence comes from Magallana angulata, assembly GCF_025612915.1. NCBI lineage: Eukaryota > Metazoa > Mollusca > Bivalvia > Ostreida > Ostreidae > Magallana > Magallana angulata. The sequence goes on along the minus strand of NC_069112.1, from coordinate 14,391,340 downwards.
GTTTCGTAATTTTTTCTCACAGTTTATTTCTTACATAGTTACTTTTTTATTTAGTGATTGACACTTTTCAGACTTTATACAAATGTATGTGATGTCAAAGAGACAGAGTGTCATGTCTCAAGGACTGTTAATCTCTTAAAACAACATTGTGCAATTATCAGATTTTCATTTCTTGGACATCAAAGACTCATTGAGTTTATTTAATTATTTTATATCTGTGAACCTTTCACTCAGCTTACTTATATCATTACCTGTCAATTTATACTCATTGTTAAGATTCTTATAAATAGTTATGTACAATTGTCAATGCGCAGTCTGGAATACGGCGGCCAGCCCCGGCCACGTCCGACTCTCCCAGAGTCTTGAGTCCAGAGGCCACTTCTGGCCATATCCGAGTTGTTTGTAACATGTCTGTCTGTTAAATTGTTATAATGTTGCCATCGTTGAGTCTCGTCCAAAAATGTGGAATCCTGCATCAATTGCCTGTTTATTTCTCTGAAACTGTATACTGGTGGACCTTCGGGAATACGGCAAACCTACCCTTCGTTTTAGCTTACGGCACACAGCGCGCCCCAACCTTTTACCTTATACACTTTACGCCAACATTCCCTCACCCGGTTCGTACTGCACACGACCGATGCAGATCCAGACGAATTCTCTATCACCGTAAAATCTACGAGGTCACAGAAATATAATACTTTGTTTCTCAGTGTTTACACATCTAATATTGTACTTTGTCCAGCTATCAATTTTTGTAATACGTCAGAAGTATGACGCAGCTTCGACGGAAAACCTAATCGTTGCTTGCAAGGGAGCTCGTCTCTAGTCTAATATGAATTTGCAATGTATATAACTACTAATTACGTGTCGTAATTTTAACCCAAATATTTTTAAAATACTAACATATCTTCAGCAATTAACATGAATAAATTCCCATTAATCATGTTGACGATATTCGTCAAAGTCTCTTCTGAATTATGAACCTGTTCTTCTCTGAGTATTTCGTTTAATATAGCCCAAAATTCGGCTTGGGTGGTTGCTTGGTTTGATTAAACTAGGATAAACTTTATCTCCTACTTGCTTCAATTTTTCATTTCCTTCCAACTCCCCATTTCTCAAAAACGTTAGCCTCTTACCTTTACAAGCCTTACATTCAACAAATTATAAAGTCGTTGATTTAAAATGAATACCTTCACGAACCGGAATTCGTACATAAAATTCTAAGTGTTGTAATTTTAATGATATTTTAAATACTATACAACTGAATTCCTTGAAAATAAAAAGGGGTTGTCCTTCTAGCATGCTTATGAAGTGTACGAAGTTTGATAACATGCATGCCAGGGTTTTCTTTGAATCTTGCTAAAAAGGCTGAAATGGACACACACACACACACACACACGCACACGCACACGCACACACACACACACACACACACACACACACACACACACACACACATACATACATACACACGCACGCACAGCAGCGATGCTATACCCCCCTCGCAACAAGTTGCGCGAGGGGATAATAACAAACATTCAAACACACATTAAAGCTGAAGCGCCGCGATTTAAATAGCCAGTTAGAATATTTAATACCGCTTAGAGTTCTAAAATCGGGGGTTACTCTAAAGGTTCGCTATGCGTGACTGATTCTAGTCGAGTGTGGTCGAGATGTAAACATCTCGAGGAGTACGTGTCAAAAGTAAAGTCAGTGAAATTCCGAACTGAATAACAAAAAATAAACAAGTACCACTCTTATCCACAAAATAACATGAATTTCGTGCAGACAGAGGTTATATAAAGAGATACGCTGGCCATTTCTCCTTCTTTCGAACACAGTCGCGTTCACTGGTAGACAAATTAGAAGAAGATACATTGCGTGGATTCCTGGTGATACAGAAGATAGCGAGTATAGTTGTAGCACCCGAATACGATACAAAGTAAGTACGAAGTGTTTCCGACACAATTCCTAAACAATTACCACATTTTTATTAGTTTATAAAAACAACCTCGTCATGCAGCCATTATCCGTGCTCGAACTGCTATAAAATGAACACTGCGCAAGACCGGTATTCTGAAACCGAAAGTTCGATTTGGGGAGAAGTAATTTATAAACAGGGAAATTTCTTTGAAGTCCCAAACGCAGAAAGATAAGTTACATATAGCTGTTTCGTGTTTTGTTAGCGCGACATCTAATGCACATTCAATAAAATAACATGTTTTCATATTATTTGGTTTTTAAAATGATATAAGATGCATGCCATCCCATCTCAATTTACGCGATTCACATGTAAATTGTAATGTTACCCATATGATATCTCTCATGTTTTGCGCAGTGCATTCATTGCAGTCGTTACTATGCATTTCAAATAGGCTATATAACTGAATGATGTTACTTATAATGTGAGCATTGATTAACATTGATACTAATTCTATATTATATTTACGATCACGAAGCATACTTTTACAACAATAGTGGCCTTGGACCAGTCCTTCCCCTATAGTTGCATGTAGGAGAAGGAGATCAAACTGACCTTATATCATATGGCTACATGTATTAGTTCACACCAACACGTTATTTTATGAGGAATAGTTGTGTTACAATGCACTGGTGAGAAATGGTTGTTATTAGCCTATGCCAGTAAATTTATAATGACTTTTATCTAGACATCATATCCGCAATTTAGTAATTTTTGTAGGTTTTTCATCTTTTAAACATGGAAGACCAACTTGTGGAGAATATGGAGATAGATGAAGATAATAATAGCTCAGAAGTATATATTATAAAAATAAAGCTGCTTGGTCCGATTTTATATCGGATTTTGTTACCGCTTTTAAACGATATGGTTATGCTACGTATGTGCATAATAAAACATATTCCAGTAGTTTTCCCAGTCAATTAAACCATATTTTAATGAGAAAAAAAAAGATGCACAAAACTTTATTTAAAAAAAATAAAACTTACTACATGTACTAATCTCAGGATGCCTGATTAGGTTTTTAGTTGCTTCAATGAAATTGATCAAATATTGATAATATAGTTAACCAGTATAATATCTTTGTAATAAAATTAATTTCTTTTCAACAGGTTATTTTGAGATGTTGTTATGTAATATTTACATGTATGTTCCTCCTAGGATGACGATGAAGTCAATGAATTGATCAGAGAGATCTTTGGTGACAAGGAATCATTGGAAGAGGAGCAAGAGGAGTAGGAGTATGAAGATGGAAATGAAATGTGGAATGAGACACGGTATAAACTACTAATATGTATTAATGTACAAATATAGATGATGTAACCACCTGGACTTAGCATTCAAATGTACTTCATATTTGTTTGCATATACAATGCATAATATTTATTTTGCTACAAGGTATACTATAATGACCATAGATAAACCCATTATAACACGATTCAGTAAGTTTTGTATTAGTGCATGTTTTTTTTAAAATATCATAAGGTACATATAATTACATGTATGTAAAATTTTATCAATATTTCTAGAGAAAACAATGAAGATGAATACTCTCTTCTAAGAGAGAGAGGAGATTTGTTGTTGGTGAGGGTGCTCTTGTGAGTCTCATCAAGAGGACAACATGTGAGCAGTGTGGGGAGCCCATCGACCCATCAACAGTTGTCGAAGGAGAAAAGATACTAGCAGGAGTGAAGTATAAATTCCTTTGCTGTGTAAGATTACATAATACTCCTTACTGATAAAATTCTAATATTTGTTGATCACATTAACTGAATTAAGTTGTACCCATTTCTTTGATGCTGTTTGCAAAATGTATCAATGCATGATTATATAAAGTTGTTTTACACAACACTTTCTTTATATAAAATTAAAAAAACCTTATATGGTATTGAACTATTTCTTTCTAATTAGGAAGAAGTCAACAGAGCATATTTCATGTGATGCTTGAAATACATTGTATTTTTATGTGACTTGAAAGTATATTTTTTCGTGGTTTGAGGGTTTTGATGATTAATTTTTTACTCTATGAATAAATGTTGAATTATTTATATTCGGACACCACATGTACATGTTTATCTTTATGTATATTATTTTTTAGAATGGCCATCCAGGAAAATGGATTTTCACACCATTTTATGAGGGCAGAAGTTTTATAAGTATTTTACTACAACTCATGGTGCTTCTCACAAGTAGGAAGCTAATTAATATAATTATGTATATGTTCTTGATTGTGTTTTAAAATGAAGATAATATATTTTGACATTGATTTCATTTTAGATTTGTGAGGAAAAAGGGTCTAATAACCATTATTTACCATTACAATTTCTAACTGCCTAATGGATGTGTTTATTTCCGTACTTGCAGATGCACACATCAGACAGGCTATTATATACAGTTGTTTACTTATGATAACTTCAAATCTATTCAAAAACTTTGTCATCATTTATTGAAAGCTTTGAAGCTGAGTGAGAGAGAATTTAATATGTTAATTCCTTATGATATCTGTCTTACATTTATTTACATTTATATTATATATTAATGATATTGTAGAATCCTCTGCACTTCTCCTGTTAATTGTGTGTATTATATACCTCTGAGCCGCATGGCTCCTTTGGTCAATAAGGAATAAAGAATATGCACAGTGTCTGTCAGGGTGTCCTTGATTACTTTATGGATAATATCTGGAATTTGTCACAGTTCTTTGTGAATATTTTAATTTTTAGGTGCTTCTTGGGAAAAATTTGTCCTAGGTGCCAAATTTATAAACCTTGTTGTTCGATCTTCCCGCCAATTTTACAAGATGCAACTTCAGTATAGGGTAAATATTAACTACCGGTATAATAAATTTAGTATTGATCTTGAAGTTTATAGAATAAACAGATAAACAAAGTAACATTTTTTTTACATGCTTTTTACAGACTGCAATAGAGGAGAAGTTCCAGAAGCACATTTCAGATGTGTACAAGAAGTTGGGAGGTTTACCACTTAGTGTGGCTGTAGATGTACGATTTGACTCTCCTGGTAAATATTTAAAATTGTAAATTACTAACATTTACAACAAACGATGAAGCGCCAAACTGATATATGCCTGTTGTACCTTTTTCTTTTTTTTAAGAAACTATGTTTGATATTTTTGATCAGGTAAATTCCAAATTATAGAATTTTGAATCCAAAAACAAATGTTTCCATGATTATGCTTTCAGGATTTTGTGCAAGTAGATCAACTGCAGTATTTATGGAATCTAACACCAAAGCCATAATACACATGGAAGTGGGAGATTCCAGGGTGTTGACAGGCACAGTTCCAAGATGGAAAGGCTTCTCATTGACAGAGGACTACAACATCTACTTACTAACTCTCCTCTTGTTATATGGGAAATCATTTCTGATGCGAGTAGAAACATAATTTCTTTGTTGAGTAAGTATACATCTCAGTCATCTGTGTGACAAAAGGTTGATTTTATTAATAGAATTGCAAATACTTTATCTGTCTTATTCAATTATACATGCAACTTCAGTTACTTTATATTGCCTAGCTGTTGATAAAATGCCATGCATAAATTTCTTGAAAATTCTATTGACGTATTCAGGGAAACATTAGGAAAACCAACAAATAATGTTTAAACATAAAATAACGTACGAGTACATGTATGTATGCAATCATAAAATCAAAAGAATGACCGCTACTCAACATTTTAGTTTCCTCAATCATTGAATAGCTTGCATGTGTCTTTTAATTTTTTTTAAATGTTTTGACATTTACTCACTATTTCTTATATATCCCGGTAAACAATATGACACTACAATTTTCATTTTAGCCCCAAGAGTGATGTTAAACTTAGGACTAATAATGAAATCATATGTGAATTGACAATTGTGTCCTGGTATTCACATTTTCAGTAATCTCTATTTCTCTAAATAAAATTAATTGTAGAATCAGAACCTTACAAGCACCTGCAGCACAGCTTGGACATTTGGCATAAGGCCAAGAAGCTCACAACATCTCTTTCTGATATTGCCAAGAAACCAGGATGCAGGGGACTGATGCAATGGATACGGCATATTGTGAATCATTTTTGGTGGTGCTGCAGTACTTGTAAAGGCAGTGTCGAGCGTCTGTTGAAGAGAAGGATGGGGATCCCGCACCATATCAACAATAAACATGTGTGGGCAGGTGGACGGTAAATATGATTTAAAATTTTTATTGACTTATATCATATACAGTTACGATCAGACCCAACCTAACACCATAGTAGACCCCAAGTAAACCTCGGGTTTATTTTTGGAGTTTACTTTTGGTTTAGCTTGGGTTTTCTTTTTAAATATTTGTGTCCGCTCTGGGTTTACTCTTGGTCCACTGTGGGTTTAATCTGGTATATTGAATTTGGGGTCCAATTTATGCACTGAAGTGTGAAGCAGATCTGTCTTTTACCTTACTTGTCTTACCGCCTGTAAGCCCCACCCCTTGTACATTCTAAATACACATATAGCATCCGCTTTCTGGGGTCTATTTCTTATCGGGGTTTACTCTCTGTGACCACTCTGGTCTGCTCTAGTAAACTCCGAGTACACCCAGAGTAAACCCCAAAAGTAAACCCAGGGTTTAATTGGGGTTTACTTTCTTTTAGGTTGGGTCTGATTGGATGTTTTTTTCTTTCATAAGCAACATACAATTAATTCTTTTTTCTGGCACCATTTCATTCAGTAAAAGATTGGAAACATCGACAAGAAGAAATTGGCACTTAGTTTACAATTTAATCGCTTTAGTTGTCGACATTCCGAGGAACATGTAGCCGAATGTAGCAATTGGCTGCAGAGAGACTCGGTGGTTTTCAAGAATCTACGGTTAGTTCATTTGTTTTTTCAACATTCAAAAGTAAAACTTTTATGTGCATATTGAATCAGTCCACTTTCATGTACCGGTAGGTCTACATAACTTTGCTTCTTATTCCATGCTGTAAAGGTTTATGCATATATATCATTGTGTTTATTATACCCCCGCTCCGAAGGAGAAGGGGGTATGCTGTTTTACCCTGTGTGTCTGTCCTTCTGTCTGTCCGTCCGTAACAACAATTTCTGTCGCATTTTCCTCAGCAACTATTTATCGCAGATGCTTGAAAATTGAACACACTATTTGTAAAGGCATGCCATATTGTGGGATATATTTTTGTACCGATCGGATGCTAACTTTCTGTTAAATGTCGACTTTGCTTATTTTGCATATTCACATTCGAGTAGGGGGTATCACTTGTGAGCATTGGCTCACAGGTATCTTGTTTGATCTGACTTACTAAATTAATTAATCCTTTTTAACAACTCTTAACAAACATGGGCTGTGGAAAACTTTTTTTAGCCATACACTTCTTCATAACTGTCCAAAACAGAAATCCTATGGCTATGACGCCTATCATATTAGGAACATGCAGGCTGTCATGGACCACAACAACCACCTTGGAAGGATGCCATTGGTTGGACAGGATGGACAAGTGTATGCTAAAGGCCAGATATCCAGGAGGACCAAACAGTGGGTTGCATATGAGGAGAAAGCACCAAAAGATTTTAAATATATACCAGGTTAGAAACATAAAAAATTTGTGATGATAAAATTATTTAATAAGAATCTGTATTTGTTTAAATGTTAAATCTTTATTATGGCAATACTTATGTTGAGCTGTCAATTAAAAGACCATTAATTAATTTTAGACACACCATAATTAGTCAGATTTTCTCATAGCTTTTAAATTTTTGATTGCATGTCATTAGAAATTCTTTCACATTAGATCATTTGTTTATAGTAAATCATATGGCATGGGTCTCCTCTATGTGATTTTCAGAACTACAACATTTATGTGAATATGCTTATATCTTGAGGAGCATCATATGCAGAGTCATGTACATGCATATACTTTATATATCTAAGTTCAATATACTGTACAAATTTACATTAAATTTCTGAAATACTTATCACAAGGTATAATTTTTCAGAACTGATGGCTGCTTGCATGAGAGCAACATATGGCGTTTCTGAAACCAAATTCAGAAAGAGCAGAAAATCGCTTTCTTTAGATTCAATTGCCAAGAATCGTTCTGGGGAAACAAATCCAGGATCACGAATCCTTTTAGCTAAGATGCAAAGCAGAAAAAAGAAAGGTGAGAATAAATGAATTCATTCAATTTTATTCAGAGTCATCAGAATTAGCAGAAAGATAACCTCTGTATTGTCCGCTTGTCTCAGGAAAACGTCTTCTCACAGCAACACAAACACAGGCAGGAACTGGTATTCGCCTTCCAGCTCACATACATACATACATATATACATACATACATACATACATACATACATACAAACATACATACATACATACATACATACATGCATACATACATACATACATTCCATACCATACCATACCATACCATACATTACCATACATTACCATACATACATTACATACATACATACATACATACCATACCATACCATGCATACCATACATACATACATACATACATACATACCATACCATGCATACCATACATACATACATACATACATAGGATGATTAATAAGCAATTTATGGTAAGTACCATATTAGAAAATGGACAAGAAGTTTCCATATTTATTTATTAACAGAACACTCACTCATATCTGTTGAACTGCTTGATTCTACATGTATATGTTTAGCAAATGGTTACACAAAAAATCTTCTAAGGTGTCGAGAACTGAGATCAATACTATCTTAAGCCCCCCCCCCCCCCCCGGCCAAAAAAAATGAAGCATTTGCAGAGCTTTCTATATTTATATGGTTGCTATGGAATGTTTTATTGGTAACATGGAAACACAAATTAATGAACACTGATAAAAACTAATTTATTAAAAAGTTTTTTTAATACATTGCTTTCTTTTCAGTATGAAATCGAGGTCGAAATGGAAGTTATTTAATTGGTAACTAAGGCAATTCATGGTTGCCATGTGAACGCTGTTTAAATAATTTTATGCATTTAATGCATCAATTTATGTTGGTACTTCAGTTAAATTAACTTATGCTTATCGAAATGATAGTAACTTAAAAGTTTGTTATCTAACGGAGAGGTAATTTTTGAATTTAGACTGAAACCATGGTAACGTTTGTTTCGATGCTAGGCAACTATACTGAAAGGTTACCAAGAAAAACATATTACCATATTGAGTACTGAGATCACTACTATTACCATGCATGGTAGTAAAATAAAGATTTTTTCTATAGGAGCAAAACATGGGCCTAACCCTATCTTCTTCTTCAATATAAGAATTTTCGAAGTAGTGCTGCATCAATTATAAATATTCTTTTATCAAGATAAACCTCTCAGTTTACTAAAGTTGCTTGACAAAATTTTAGTTGAAGTTTTCGAGTTTTTCCTGATTTAATTGTATTCAGATACTTCTTCCCTGAAGTTGAAGGTGGCCAGAAAATTATAATTTCCTCCATTTTTCTCATTTGCAGCTATTTTTACTTAAGACCTTTTTTGTTAGTGCTTTGACTTCTAGTGGAATCTACTGAATACCTGGCGTTAATGATTATATAACAAGCTATCTTGGAAATGGTTGCCGTATTCTAGGCGATATTGCTGCCATTGTTAACACAATTGTGTTTCGGGAAGCAAAAAAAAAAAAAAAAAAAAAAAAACGATAGACGATATTTCTCTTAACGGTAAAAAAAAACTGTACCAGTAGCCAAAAAAATAAAAGCGATAAAAATGCGAACGAAACTGCTCTTACTTAGTTCACAGGAATCTGTCCTCCAACCTGGTTTACATCCTTCCACACACTTCCCTGTGATCCTGTCGCACCTACTGGTCACATAACAATTTTTGCTGCATCGGAGCGAACATGTTATACCGTAATATCCATCATGACACACTGTAAAAAAAAAAAAATTATGGTAACGTTTTAGAATATGTATATCCTTTTTTCATTTCGCAGTCTACATAAAATGAAATAATATATTAATGCTTGGTCTGCAAAGAGTAAAGAATCTACACACCGGACTGACACATATCGCCAGAAACACCTTCATCACATCCTTGAAGACAAGTCCCATTTTCATGATGACACGGTGTTCCATTTCTACATCTACTACAGTTTGATGCACATTCCAATCCAAAGGTCAATTCATCACACACTTTTTAATAAAATTCATTTAAAAACTGTAAAATGCGCACTTTTCTAGGTCTTTACAAAATACATATAAATATTTTAAAACTTCTCAGTGATTTAACAATTAAATACTGTCCTAGTATTTTATAAATTATTCTAGAGATACACTTATTGTGTGAATAAACAATTTATATGCATTGATTAACAAACGTTATGTTAACCAATCCTAATGTTATCAATAAAAAAAAAATAAAAAAAATAAAAAGGTAAATCTATCCCTCAGGAGGATTTGTTTTTACCCCCTATAGTTGTTTAAAACATAAATAACATTGTTGCTGTGTAAGTATGTGTGTATATATTCATGCACGTCCATTTCCGCTTGGGGCCGATTTTCAACCAAAAAAACCCACTTTAGATTGTGCATAAAAATATACACTTTTTCGGCGTAATGCAGTTAAGGTACTTCACTACACCTAGACTTATACTTTTTAAGACACTACGTCACAAGGTGGCGATTTAAATTTTTTGTTTAACTGTTTGTATCAATCAATTCAGATGTATATTGTCTTAGCTCAGTGGTTAAAATATCAAGCTTGTGAACCGCAGACTATGAGTTCGAATCCGCCTGTGGCTTTCGTACATGTTTACTGAATGAATTTTTTAAAATATCATTTTTATGCAAAATTGCACATTTTTTCGCCTATTTGACATATATACTTCTTATCTATCATGGTCTCTATCATAATCAAGTACTTTTCTGCTGATTTGAGAAACTATTTGAAGGTTTAGTGGAGTACCATAAAGTCAATAGGTTAAATAAATAAATATATATATATATATATATATATATATATATATATATATATATATATATATATATATATATATATATCTCGTTAAAATAAAATCTTTAACAGAACATTTATGTACGACTAGATAACTCTGACTTCAGGTTCACGACTGTAAAAATATTGTGATCTCAAATTGTTCAAATCAACAACTTGAGATTATTAATTTTTTTTTCTTGGGGGGGGGGGGGGGTAAGAAAGAAATGGTTTGTATTAATAAATGAGTTGTAAACAATGGCTTTTATAAATATTACTGACTCTAAAACAAGATGATGCCATGAAAGGCAATCATTCAAGTCAGGACAACATTTAAAGCCAAATTGCTACAGGTGGCAGAATATTACTGGTGGCTTTTTGATGCCTAAAATAGTTTGAAAATAGGCAATTGACAGAATTGAATTTATTCATTTTATGTAGAACTGAGAAAATTACAGCGATTTGTTTTCAAATTCTTTCTTGAGTTTGTTACGTTTAATAATAAAACAGATTTTGTCTGTTATTTCGATCAACATAGCTAAGACATGCAATTTAGCTACTTTGAACCCATATCTTCGGGCAATATAGCGTCACCTAACTGATTCAATGATGCATTCTGTCTCAGTCAATTATTGCATAATATATCTTAAAATGGATTTAGAGCAACATTAGGCTGTATATTTACTAATGTAAAGTATAAAAACCCAAATCGACAGGTTTTAGGGATTTTGAAAATTGGCCAAAATTACATTTTAAAATGACGTCTTACAAGTATGAATAATCAACTATGTTTATTCAACATTTTTCATTTGCATAACTGACATATTTAGTATTTAATGGAATTAAAAAATATTTTTATGAAATGAACTCTGTTAAAAAACGGACCAAAAGAACATAATGAAATATTGCCTTTTAATTATAAACGCCCGATAGGATTCCTTAATTACTCTCAAACTGAACTTTTATTCTGCAACCTCATTGAATTCTGACAAGGCTGGGTATTTTGATGTCTTCGAGAAAGGCAGATTCTGATGTGACCATCAGGAATATTAGCCAATGAAAAGGAGGTAGTATTAGCTATCACAAGTGTATGGATGTAAGTAGCGTGCGTTTGATCTGTGATTTGAAAAAATTAGTGCGAATGTTTCCCCACTTGTCAAAAAGCTATTGTCATAGGCAAAAATCCATAAGGAGCAATGTTCGAGTAAAAAATAAACTAGTTACTTCAAGAGAATAATGACGTATATCTCTGCTATTTTTGGACATATCAACCTGAAATTCGGTATGGATGCATTTCATACATCACATTACTTGAAACTACATGGATAATGTGAATGCTGATAATAAACTGATTTTTAAGGCATTTGAAGCAAGTTAGTAGTTTTTTTAAATGGGTCAGAGTTCAATCTCTTTCTTTATTTACATTCCTTATGTTTCACTGAAATTAATGTTAAACGGGCTTGGCACATGTGGAGAAGAGAATTAGAATACCAGCTCCCGCTCCAAATCTTAGATCCGCACACGAAATTATCTGCTCTAGTGCATAGAGGAATTCACCATTCCATACTATTCAACTCAACAAAAAATAATAAATTGTTAACATCCCTTTGTAGATTACGAATTGAAAGGTTCAAAAGGTTAATGAAATGTGCAGATAAAATATAATCAAAGACAAACGACGTCAATCTTTAATTTTCTACGCTCCCCAACGTAACATTATTTGTCTTTTATCCTGATTATCAGTGCGTTTGAAAATCGTCACATTTGCATAAGTTGATACCTGTATAAAATTGCAAATGTACAACAATAGCCCGTCAATTTAAAGGATTTTCTGCTTTTTTTCATTGAACACCATTGTTAAAAAAATATTCGAAACAAGTTGTTGCTTGGAATGAAACAGTTTTAACTCATTTATCGACAACCTTACAGTTTGAACGATCAATGCAAATATAAAGCATGTTACCGGTATTGCTATAGTTGCTGCAAGCATTATTTAGACAACAACAATTGAACGTTTTATTCGTCGATCTTTGAAATATTGCGATAGATGAAGTCAAATGTACTATAGTCTGTCTTAAGATATTTTTGCCGCATATTTTCTTAAATTATTCAATCTTTATAAATACCTCTTGGTTCAGACGATGTTCATTCAATAGTATGAAAAAAGATTTCCCCTTTGAAACGCCCCCTCTTGCTTGTCGGGTATCAGTACACGGCTAAAAATAAAAAGTCTACGAGGTTGTTCCATTGCCAGGGAGATGAAGACGCCCGGATGATAACGTTGAAAAATTGCGCGAGGGGTCCCGAGTATTTCCGAATGGAGAAAAGATGTCAACATTCCCCATTATAAATCTCCGTAGGAAATCTGTTTTTGTTCCTCTGAATTTTTACGAGGGAAAAATGAAAATGTGTGAATGAAGTTATCTTGGGAATTTTCCCTTTCATCGATTTCAATTGCACTTCAGTCACAGGTATGTGTATTTTTATTAAAAATCGTTCAAATATGCAGCATAAATATCTTGGGACAGACTATAGCTATATTTCTAGCGTAGCGCGTGATAGACAGCTAATGCGGTGGCAGTTTTCCGAGGAAAAAATATAAGGGAGATCGATAATAACATAATGATTTATAAACTTCATGATTGGCATATTGGCATGAGCTTGTAAACATTGTCTGAAAAGTCTGTTTTAGAACATTTATTTTACATGGTAATCCATTTCGTCCTTAACCTAGTTGTGAATAACACCATACCATCTTTACAGCTCGGGCCCTTGTATCCCGGGAGGCAACCAAGACAAAATCCTGTGCTGATGTTACACCTCTTTTCCTGGCAATTCTCGGGACATGTTAAGGAACATTTTTCTCCAAAATTTCCAGGTTCTCTGCAACCTAATTAAAAGAAGTAAATTGACTATTGAATGTTTATATTTAACTCATACTGATGTGTATCTGTGTATCGTCGCCTCAAGCCATCATATAAGCCCTAAGTCAGGGGTTTCAATCATACTGGAAACAGTCATATAAACATGTAATTTGCTTCGCTTTCACTTCTAAAAATATAGTGCCAAAGGCAAAATATTTTGTTTCTGACTTGAATCTACACTACCTTAAGATGCTTCCATTTTAATTTGAACTTTTCTGGCCTAATAGTTTTTGAGAACAAGATTTTTAAAGATTCTCTCTATATATTCCTATGTAAAACTTGATCCCCCAATTGTGGCCCCAAACTACCCCTGGGGACCATGATTTGACCATGATTTGAACAAACTTGAATCTACACTACCTGAGGATAATTCCATTTTGATTTGAGCTTTTCTGGCCTAATAGTTTTTGAGAACAAGATTTTTAAAAATGTTCTCTTTATATTCCTATGTAAAATATGATCCCCTATTGTGGCCCTATCCTACCCCCGGGGACTATTATTAGAACAAACTTGAATCTACACTACCTAAGGATGCTTCCTATGTATAACTTGATCCCCCTTTTGCTGCCCCACCTTTCCCACAGGGACCATGATTTGACCAAACTTGAATCTAAACTACCTGAGGATGCTTCCAATTTAATTTGAGCTTTTCTGGCTTAATAGTTTTTGAGAAGAAAATTTTTAAAGATTTTCTCTATATATTCCTATGTAAAAATTCATTCCCCCACTGTGGCCTCACCATACTACCACGGACTATGATTTGAACAAAATTGAAATGTATGTAAAATATGATCCCCTATTGTGGCCCTATCCTACCCCCGGGGACTATGATTTGAACAAACTTGAATCTACACTACCTAAGGATGCTTCCTATGTATAACTTGATCCCCCTTTTGTTGCCCCACCCTTCCCACAGGGACCATGATTTGACCAAACTTGAATCTAAACTACCTGAGGATGCTTCCAATTTAATTTGAGCTTTTCTGGCTTAATAGTTTTTGAGAAGAAAATTTTTAAAGATTTTCTCTATATATTCCTTTGTAAAAATTCATTCCCCCACTGTGGCCTCACCATACTACCACGGACTATGATTTGAACAAAATTGAATCTACACTACCTGAGGAAGCTTCCACTTTAATTTGAGCTTTTCTGGTTTAATAATTTTTGAGAAGAAAATTTTTAAAGATTTTTGCGTGGACCCAGAGGTCCACGCAGAAAATATATAAGCGAGGTTAAACCGGATGCTATGGGGAAAATTCAGCCTGCGCATGAGCTAGCCTGGTTCCTGTGCGTAATGGGTAGCTCAGGGAACCAGGCTAGCACACGTTTATCTGAATCGGGATCGGGATTCCGTGCCATATGCACACATAAGTTCAAAGGCGCTGTAATTGTAAAGTTGTCGGTAAACAGTACAGAAACACAGTATTCCTTTCAAAGAAATGATCGGCATCTGATATGAACTATCAGTATTATGAAATAAATTAATGTTATGCCGAAACTACAACATGCATCAAATAGCATAATTTGCAATGTTTTGTTGTTTTCCGAATACACATGTAACTTAACTTTACATTTATAGTAGGCGAGGCTAGAGAACTTCCCGATTAGATTTTTTTTAAGCATTTAAGTATGATTGAATAATTATGGCACTATAAAATTTAAATCGCAAGAAAAATGCATCAAAATATGAAATTTTTAATTTACACAAAGCTGTCACTGCATAGTTAACAAAGAAGTGCGAATCGTAATGTGTGCGCAAATAGTAGAATTCACCGAATGCCTGATACTATACTTGCAAACTTCATTCATAGATATATCATAATTATTTCAGAAGTATGAATCCTTTAAATTCTGAGATAAAAAGTCAGGGATATACATACATGTATACGTAATACAACGTACAAATTTAGTGGTTAAAAGCAGAGGGCTAGAGTCGGTGGAATGTCTGATAATCTTAAGGCTTTCACGTTTTCGTTGGAAACACATGCAAATGGTCCACGTATTGTAGTCCTTTTTTAAAGGACAGCAACTTGTCTCTATATATTCCTATGTAAAACTTGATCCTCCAATTGTGACCCCACCCTATCCGGTGAAAACCGGTAGGGGACTAATAATAATTGAAAATGGGATAAGTATCAATCACTGTTTTTCTAGGTTAAACATAAATACTATGCAAGATGACCTTTTAGATATGTATATAATTTTGTTTAATTCTGTAATGTTCGTTACAATAGAGGTACTATCTTTCAATCACTGTTTGAAAGATTTATCAATGCTTTTTATTTTGTTTAAACTGTTAGATGTTTAGGTGTTAGTTAAATGAATAAACTTCGAACAAACGTTTAGATTTAGTTTCTGTCTATCAAATATGAAATATTTTGTATTATTAGATTATATGACATTCCATTTGATTTTGTAAAAAGCATATTCGGATCGTTTGTTTTAGCCGGCAGTAGATAGAAATTAATCGGAAGTATCAGCAAAAGTTTAATACTGGTTTGTATCTATTTTATGTACTTCATATAAAAAATGATATTTATTATGATCCTTTCCTTTATATGTCTCTTTGAAGCATCTACAAGTCACAGGTGGATTAGTAACGGATATTTCCTGGCAATTTCATAATTGACAGCAATGCGCCAATTTACTGGGATACTCTATCAAACAATGTGCAACGAGATGGTAGAATTTTGCAACGGCACATTGAAGAAGGTTCTTTAACGGATATGTTCCTAACGTATGAGAGACTAGGACAAGTACCTTTTAACTTATTATTTGCGTACCGTGATGATCCACAAGAGAGTCTGAGATTCTCACCGTTGAGTTGATTTAAGCATGAAGTGTGTGGATCTATGAAGATAATACGGAAGTTTTGGACTAAAGAGGTTGAAGATCCCGAGGTATGAACTACCTACCAGTTTGTTGCAGATCTGAAAGAACGAGTGGTAGCTACGTGCAAGATGGCCAGAGAGAATCTCAAGAGATCGTCTGGAAGATACAGAAACTACTATGAAAAAAATCCAATGCAGAGACAGATGGTCATGGCAGAATTTTTTTTCGTTCTTTTACCAACTGCCAGCAATAAGCTTCGTATGCACTGAAAAAGTTCGTTCACAATTATAGAAAAAGTAGGGAAAACTGACTATAATATTGACATCGGTGAAAAAAAGACATGACACGTAAACATGTTTAAACTGTAAGTTTAAAGAGTAATTAATGTTGACATTCTAGGTGTATTTGTTGTAGATAGAGAAGACGACGATGAAAATGAGACATCAGTCCGCTCACCAAAAGAAGGAAGGAATCGATGTGACAGAAAATTTCGAGTGAATTGATGGCCAATGTAAAGACGTCCCTGTGTTGCTTGATGAATGTTCAGATGTTATATGAGACATACCTGGACTATCGACTTTGGGAATTCATTACATAAACTCTAGCTGACCTATGACAAACATATTCGCAGAAAACATTGCATGTACTCATTATCTGTAATGTCAAGGGACACTGTTTGTGCAGTATTCGATAGATGCCCTAAGCTTGTGTTATCTAGCAATCTGATAGCCGATAATGCTCTTCCATCTGCATCGTAAAGAAGGACGACACTAATAGGTTTTGTATCGATTTCAGAACAATCAACAGAATCAATGTGTTTGACGTGGAAACTATACTTAATGTTGATGATATTTTTGTCAAGATTGCATGATGTTAATTTGTTTTAAAGTTTGATCCCTCTAAAGGTTACTCGCAGCTCAAAGTAGTTGATTCGTCCAAGCACATTATAGCATATCGTACTCTACTTGTTTTATATCAATTGACGGTTATGCCGTTTGGGTTAGTGAACGCTTCAGCAAGTTACAGTCGACTTATGCGGAAACTGTTAGCATATATGCAGTGGTGGACAATTTTATTGACAATGTTATCATTTACTTATCTATATTACAGGAACATTATCTGTAGTTCAAAAATTCTTGCAGAAACCTTTTCCGTCAGATGTGACTGTTAACTCAAGCAAGTGTTTTATTGGCTACCGCAGTCTTGTGTGTGTAGGATACATAGCCGGCGATTAACAGTTGAAATCTTTACCAGAGATAGTGACTGCTATAAAAAAACCAACCAAAATTGGTAACATAAATACTATAGATGCCAAACTTAAGTGAACATGTATTACAAACTGATTCTTCAGATGTTTGAGTTTAAGCAGTTTTATTTCCGTATGAAGATGCAGTTTTAAACCATTTGACCTATGCTTGTGAAAAGTTGTCTAAGAGTCAGGTGAACTATTCCACTTCTGAGAAGGTGTGTTATGCGATAGTGTGAAATGTAAAAATGTTTCAGAGGTACTTATATGGTCATGAGTTTTATCTAGAGACTGATCATCAACCGCTAGTTTACTTTTTTAAAGTCGAACGTGTAGAACGCTCGACTGATGAGATAGGTACTTGTGTTGCAGCGGCAATTTCGGACTATAGATATTAAAGGGTTAGAAAATGTTGGTGCAGATTGTTTAAGTTGCTTATAAAATGTCTTCTTTTGTAAATATGCTGTTATATACGTTTAATTGATTGTAAGTTTTAGATTCTTTAAGTCAATTATAAAATATCTTCTTTTGTGAATATGGAGTTCAATACGTTTAAGTGATTGTAAGTTGTACAAGTTCATTAAACTTTCTAAGGTTAGGGAGATATTATTACAATGAAATCTTAGTTATTTGTTTCTTATAAGTTGTTTCTGTTAAGTAATGGATTTAATTAAGTACTGAACAGCATTATTTTGATAAATATTTTTTTTATCCCGTATGGCATTCTAATATTTCATTCAGCCTTGGCAGTAGTCAGCAAAATAGACTCAACCTTGGTCATTTTGCCCCCACTGTTTGGGCTTTATAAGATTTGGGTTCTGCAATTATGGGGCAGAGCGCATTGATTCTACATAAATTTGACCATATAATTGCCTGTCAACTAAATCTCTAGACTGTGTAAATCTGCTTTTATTTAATTTAATCATTTTTTTAAATAGTGCTACTTTTAGTATAATAGCGGACAAGACTTGCTACGTGAACCTTACCTTAACGTTATATGTATGTCGCAATATTGGTACATTATATTCTAATAATGTCATGTTAAGTTTAAATATTTAGTAAACAATGTAGTTTAGCTACCTGTGCAACGTGTGTAAACATATATCTAAGTTTCAAGAATACACTTTATAAATTTTATTGTAAGGAGACCATTTTGGGTCATTAATACCCTATACTTATGTAAGCTTTGTTGTTAAAAGTTACAGGGGGGGGGGGGGTAGAGTAAGTCTTAGTTAATGTATGGACGAGGCCCTTTGCATTGACCTGACAGGTGTCTATGATGACTGGGCATACGTAAAGGTTTCTGGACTTTAAGGATGACACGGACCTTGACTTGCACCAGGGACTACACTGTTTTTAGCTCACCTGAGCTGAAAGCTCAAGTGAGCTATTCTGATCACAGTTTGTCTGTCGTCCGTCTGTCTGTCTGTCCGTCCGTCCGTCCGTCTGTCCGTCTGTCTGTAAACTTTTCACATTTTCAACATCTTCTCAAGAACCACTGGGCCAATTTCAACCAAATTTTGCACAAAGCATCCTTAGCCTAAGGGGATTTAAATTTGTGAAAATTAAGGATCACACCCTTTTGCAAAGGGAGATTATTAGGAATTTATGAAAATTTTCGAGAAATTTTCAAAATTCTTCTTCTCATGAACGAAAAGACCAGGAAAGCTGAAACTTGTGTGGAAGCATCCTCAGGTAGTGTAGATTTTAATTTGTGAAAATCATGACCCCCGGGGGTAGGGTGGGACCACAATGGGGGGTCGAAATTTGACATAGGAATATATAGAGTAAATCTTTAAAAATCTTCTTCTCATGAACCATAAAACCAGGAAAGCTGAAACTTGTGTGGAAGCATCCTCAGGTAGTGTAGATTCAAATTTGTGAAAATCATGACCCCTGGGGATAGGATGGGGCCACAATGGGGGGTCGAAGTTTTACATAGGAATATATAGAGTAAATCTTTAAAAATCTTCTCAGAAACTAATCAGCCAGAAAAGCTGAAACTTGTGTGGAAGCGTCCTCAGGTAGTGTAGATTCAAAGTTGTGAAAATCATGATCCCCGGGGGTAGGGTGGGGCCACAATATGGGGGATCAAAGTTTTACATATGAATATATAGAGTAAATCTTTAAAAATCTTCCTCTCAAAAACTAATCAGCCAGGAAAGCTGAAACTTGTGTGAAAGCATCCTCAGGTAGTGTAGATTCACAGTTGTGAAAATCATGACACCCGGGGGCAGGGAGGGGCCACAATGGGGGGTCGAAGTTTTACATAGGAATATATAGAGTAAATCTTTAAAAATCTTCTACTCAGAAACTAATCAGCCAGTAAAGCTGAAACTTGTGAGGAAGCATCCTCAGGTAGTGTAGATTCAAAGTTGTGAAAATCATGATCCCCGTGGGTAGGGTGGGACCACAATGGGGTGTCGAAGTTTAACATAGGAATATATAAAGTTAATCTTTAAAAATCTTCTTCTCAGAAACTAATCAGCCAGGAAAGCTGAAACTTGTGTGGAAGCATCCTCAGTTAGTGTAAATTCAGAGTTGTGAAAATCATGATCCCCGGGGGTAGGGTGGGGCCACAATGGGGGATAGAAGTTGAACATAGGAATATATAGAGTAAATCTTTAAAAATCTTCTTCTCAGAAACTAATCAGCCAGGAAAGCTGACACTTGTGTGGAAGCATCCTCAGGTAGTGTAGATACAAAGTTGTGAAAATCATGATCCCCAGGGGTAGGGTGGGGCCACAATGGGGGGCCAAAGTTTAACAAAGGAATATATATGGTAAATCTTTAAAAATCTTCTTCTCAGAAATTCATCAGCCAGATGATTCTTTATAATTGTTTTAAAAGACTTTGGCCCCAGGACAATTCTTTGGCCTCATTAGAATGTTCAGAGTTTATGTACGTTTATATCCCATATATAAACAATTGTTAAGGATCTTTTTGAGAACTGCAATACTCAACATATGATATGACTATAAAATCATCCTGTTAGAAAAGGGACTAATGATTATAAACATAAGAATATCCAGGGGAAAACATGGATTTTATTTATACAGGATCAACATGTATTATTGTACATTTTCCAGATAGTTTGTGTTATGACTCCATTAAGCTGATTTTATCATACCTATTGTTCCTCAGGTGAGCGATGTGGCCCATGGGCCTCTTGTTGTATATCATCGAGGGGACTTGCCGAGACGAGATGTGGGGAGGTGACATCGATGGGCGCAACGTGAATTGTTGACTTGTTATGACGAAATGGGCAGGAAGATTGTCGGTAACCAAACACTTAGACGTACGTTTGACTGTTATAGGCGTCCGACAACGTAATTATCTTACGACATCTTTTGTAAACGGCCTTATAAACGTAAACATTGGTGTGTCGTAAGTTTTAGGTGCAATCGTAGACGTACAGGTCTTTTATGAATAGATTGCATGTTTTCGCATCTATCTGAATTGTTAATCTAGATATTGAATCTTGAATTTCGAAACTCGAATGAAACTCTTAGCGTTCGTACATGTTTTAACTTGCTCGACGGTACGTATCACGAGTTGTATGCTGGTATATCTAATAATTAATTCAAGTGAGCTATTCTGATCACATTTTGTCTGTCGTCCGTCTGTCTGTCCGTCTGTCTTTACACTTTTCACATTTTCAACATCTTCTCAAGAACCACTGGGCCAATTTCAACCAAACTTGGCACAAAGCATCCTTAGCCTAAGGGGATTCAAATTTGTGAAACTTAAGGACCACGCCCTTTTGCAAAGGAAGATAATTAGGATTTATGAAAATTTTCGAGAAATTTTCAAAAATCTTCTTCTCATGAACGAAAAGACCAGGAAAGCTGAAACTTGTGTGGACGCATCCTCAGGTAGTGTAGATACAAAACTGTGAAAATCATGACCCCCTGGGGTAGGGTCGGGCTTGTGTTGAAGCATCCTCAGGTAGTGAAGAATCAAAGTTGTGAAAATCATGCCCCCCGGGGGTAGGGTGGGGCCACAATCGGGGATCGAAGTTTTACATAGGAATATATAGAGTAAATCTTTAAAAATCTTCTCCTAAGAAACCAATCAGCCAGGAAAGCTGAAACTTGTGTGAAAGCATCCTCAGGTAGTGTAGATTCAAAGTTGTGAAAATCATGACCCCCGGGGGTAGGGTGGGGCCAGAAAGGGGGGTCGACGTTTTACATAGGAATATATAGAGTGAATCTTTAAAAATCTTCTTCTCAAAATCTTATCAGCCAGGAAAGCTGACACTTGTGTTGAAGCATCCTAAGGTAGTGTAGATTCAAAGTTGTGAAAATCATGGCCTCGGGGGTAGGGTGGGGCCACGATGGGGTGTCAAAGTTTAACAAAGGAATATATAGAATAAAATCTTTAAAAATCTTCTTCTCAGAAACTAATCAGCTGGCAAAGCTGACACTTGTGTGGAAGCATCTTCAGGTAGTGTAAATTCAAATTATGTATTATTGTACATTGTCCAGATAGTTTGAATTATGACTCCATTAAGCTGATTTTATCATACCTATTGTTTCTCAGGTGAGCGATGTGGCTCATGGGCCTCTTGTATTGTAGGAGTGATAGCTTATAAATACTTTTTATCTTTCATTATTATTTTTTTTCTATAATTATCTTTTAAATGATGTCAAACTCACCGTAAACTTCCACCTCGCACACCTCATTGTGGGCAAACTCTGAATAGTAGTCAGGATAAACAACCTCCGGTCTGCGTTCATTGTAAAAAATGATGTAGCGTCCATGAACGGAACAGCTTATATTCTGGTTCTCTGAAGGCGTGCCAACTTCGTTCTGTATTTCATGATAGCATAAATATCCATCGTTTATTGATGTTGTATTCGAAACATACAAGAAAAATCCCGCCATCTTCGAAGAATGTACCGTCGGTCCTATTAAAATATTTTAAAACCATTGATAACGAATGTTATCTTATTGTTATTCGTTTTAAAATATGGTTTTCGAAACAACGACTACATTTTATGTTCGTATTTCATTAAAATCTTTTAAAAGCTAAGTTTTACTTTGTTGATTTTCAGTTCTGAAGTAAATTGTAATGTAGCTTATGCTGACTACAGCCTCTAAATCGATTCTCAAAAGAGCTTCTGTGTAGTTGTTGTCAGCAGAGATGGAACACTGACCACCTGCTGCTGAGCGATCAGTGTACAGACCGTCAACAGCGTTTTGGCTGCCATAGTCTCTATCTGTTGTCGGCCATGGATGTAGTTCAAATACAGGTCTTCTATGGGCTAAGTTTTCTATAAAGTAATTAATTTTTTTTATAAATCGGTGTCAAATGCAATGCGCTCATCTAACTGACAAGATACATTTAGTAGGGATGTTCCGAAGGGAAAATCGTTGGATAGTAAATGAATGGTGTTTGAATTCTAACGTATTTATGAATACGGGTATAAAATATCGTATTTTAAAAAGATATGAAGGGGATAAAAACATTGACTAGCAAAAAAAAAAGAAGAATTCAACTTTCTAAATTCTTATACATTTATCTTCAAATGTAATTTTATGTTATTTTCCTGCCTTTCACTTCCATTTTTTATCTGCTTCCATAAAATGGGGGGAATGGCGGGGGAAGACTCCCTGTTACATGTACTCCACTTTTCCATACGTAAATTTAGGAAAAATCGTTCCTGCAAGTAAATGTTTGGGATAGGGGTGAGCAGCCCCACCCCCCTTACTTCCCTTTATGCTGCGTGCTTCGATTATCGAATATTAGGGTTGTTCGGCTATCCGTCATAATGGGATATTGATATAAAAAATGTACCAACAATGTTTTAGAAGAAAACGGTGCATTCTATAAAATAATTTGATACTGTTAGTACCAAACCACATTCCCCTTCCTTGTTCTTATTTATCAAACCATTAAACGTTTATACGTGGATCAGTTTTATTTTGGCAGGAAATAAATTATCTATTCTCAATAAATGATAAAACACAGAAAATATAGAAAGACGTAACATGCAAAGAATAACACCGATATGATGAGTTATACATTAAAGGTTTTAGGTTTTATGTTATTTGCTTTTTTTAACTAGTTTTTTTTATTATTGAAAATCATATAGATAAGGCATTGTTGACACAGAATAGAATGCACAGTTCAAAAGTCGGTCTTTCTGTTTTTTATAACTTTGAAAACTCACACTAACTCAAACTTATAAAACTATTGTTTTCCATTTTTTATTTCAAATGCAGTCAAGTTAGGTCTTTTGAGTATAAAATAAGAACAGTACAGATTAAACTAAAGGTATTATAAGCGAGCTAACAAATGATACCCCCCGCTACGAAAAGCACAATAGGTCAAATATTTTCTATAATACAAAATGATGGAATCTATCTATTTAACCGTTTATGTTCTATCGATAACAACTGCTCTCTTTTTAGTTGTTATTGCTAATTAAGTACACCAATCAATTTTCATTCTTTAAATTCCATTTTATTTCAACTGTTAATGCATGAAGACATTTGCATTTTTATGATAACAAATATGACTTGAATCAAAGTATAATCCAAAGTCAAGCAGCCATTATATGTTTAGATTTTTTAGGGGTGGTTATCTAATAATTAACCCGAAAGATAAATGTGACCTGACAGGAGTAAGTTTACCTTGTAATCATTTCCATTAATACAAGACATGACACAGACGGGAATTAAGCATTTTTATAACCAATGACCATGAACTTGCCTAAATGACCTTGGGTAAAGGTCAAGAAACACATCCAGGTCATTAGCAGTTTTTGTGTAAAGTAAGAAATGCCAATGTTCATCCATTTAAAAGATATGGACCGGACATGAATTTTGCACTTTTCGTGCCCTTGACCTTGCCCAAAGTAACCTTGAGTCAAATTCATGACGCTCCCTTAGATCTAAGCAATCTTTCTGTGCAGGAAGAACTGCCACTGTTCATTCAATAAAAACATATGGACCGGACACGAATGTTTTACATTTCCCGCCAGTGACATTGACCTTGCCTGAATGATCTTGAGTCAATGTCATGACACACCCTCAGGTCATAAGCAAGCTTTGTGTGAAGTGGGAATTCCCAATGTTTCTCTATAAGAAAGACTGGACCGGACACGAATTTTGCACAGACAGATAGACGGACAGACAGACAAGGTGATTCTTATATACCCCCCCCCCCCAAACTTCGTTTGCGGAGGTATAAAAATGAGAGCATTTAAGCATCACATGTAAATCATCGCTAGGTATGTATACCGACGATGATTACCCCAAGCATTATTGCAATTCCTGTGAAAAAAAGGTACTTACCAAAACTATGCGCGTTCGTAATCAATGTCAACAAGAACCATATTTTCACCACCATTCTTAAAAAAATATGAAAGGGTGAACGATTTTTACTAGATAACAAATATCTTATCAACCGTTAACACATTTTTAGTTTGCATTTATATTGTCATATGATTATATTGAATCAATGTGATCTTTTAATAAAAAGAAAAAAAAAACCTGCATACATATGCAACGCAGTTGCCGTGTTGCAAAATTCAGTATTTAGTAGTAGTTGTTGTATTGCAATATGCAGTAATAAATGCAGTCATTAATCTTCTTTGTTGCTTGTTAAAAAAAGCGACTCTTTAGTAATATTTAAGGTACTGAGAGACAGTTTATTTTGATGTACATTTTTTAAATTTGTAAATATTCTAAGAAGATAAGAATAAAAAATATTGTTCACAAAGATTTCCTTAGAATTTGTGCTGACCTTCATCTATGGCTTTTACATTTTTCAGTTGGATTAATACTTCCATTTGGGCTCATTGTACACCCTATTTACCAGTAGGTTTTCGTTTTAGCCAACAGGAAAGTTTTTATGGTTCTAAATTAGACTTTAAAGAGATTTGTTATAACCTTTATATTTGAAAAAAAGACAGGTAGTTCAAGGCCACTGCATTTTTACCTGGTTATGTGACGTAAGTTAAAAATAGGGCTTAGGAGAACATATGTTTACTGGGAACATTTTTTGTTTGTTCTGCAGTTACATTTACCTTTATGTGTTTAAGGCAACTGCACACACCTTTACCTAATGCATTCTCATGGTAAATTGTGTGTAATATTGGGGCTAGTAAAGAAAAAGTATGCTTAGGACAAGTTATCCCAAATATAAAGGCGACAACCGACGATACGGGCGGACAAGCAGACAAATGGGCAAATAGATAAGTCGCGTAAGGTAACACGCGTAGGTTTCCAAAAGCATTTCTTTAATTAAGAGCAGCGTATTGAGTTGTTTAATTACGCAGAAACAATTTGCCGGTGTCCCTATTCAACTAGGTTTGTCAACGACGATTGTGAAGATAATATGAATTAATGATGATCTTAGACAACAAAGCATGTTTCGTTTTTTGTATTACGAAATAAGTAACAGGTACACACATGCATTTACTATGAATAGATGGCTTTTTAATATGCGGTCTTAGATAAAAAAAAAAAACTGTTCGACATCGTTGGCACAAAAATAATAATAAATGAAAAACATTTTCTTTTCAATGTTCTAAAATTTATACTTTTAAAGGTTATTAAAATGCAGATGATTGACCTATAACACCATTTTGTAAAACCGAAAAAAGATGCATGTATATTTATTATGCATTGATGTATATCAAAAAAGATAAATGTTCTTTTAAATCTAGTATGATGCCAGTATAAATATGTTATTATTCATAATACGATTTTATTTTGAAGACTCTGAATAATTTGCCAATTTTCAAGATAACATTAAAATCGATGTGTCCTTTGTAAATCTATTTGTTTACAGATATTTACACATCCATGCATTGTCATCTTTGTTCTAAACTGTCTTAACACTTTTCTACGCTACCATTATCAGCTCTTTGAAATCTATATGACGAGAAAATTAACTCTGTAAATGAATCTGAAAAATTCTTATATTCCACGAATATTTATGGGTCTTTCAAAAAAAAAATTAAATATGAATGTTTCTGATTTTTTTTAAACTTAAATAAACTTTAAAGAATGGAATAAACATGTTTTAATGAGTGTTCATGTTATATCAAATATTGATTACATTAAAATTATTGGAAGCAAAACTGTTTTACATAAATGCTCACCTTTCATAAAACTGTTGGCTTTACCTTTAAAACAAAATTCCTTAGAGCCAAGTTTCTAAGTAGTGTCGTTCCATGGTACCTTTTGAAATGCGTTCAATCACAGATAAGAAGCATTATAAAAAAAAGGAATTTTGCAATCGTTTTTTTATATATCTATTTATATAAAACTTACTCATGTAAATACCCCATTTCCAAGAACTTCTAGAACGAAAAGCGCTTGTAAATAAAACCTTTCTTGAAAACTGACATTAAAAGTAAGAATAAATCATTTGAGGTTTGATAGAGACATCGCGGGTAATTTAAGGCAACTTTAAGTTAATTGATCCTCGATATTATATTTATTTTAAAAACCGTCCATTTAAAAAAACAACAACAACAATGCGGAATATTAATTTCAAGAAAATGTGTTAACTAAGGATTTATTTTCTTCATTGAAATTGAGTCATCCATGAAATTGTCGTGCCATGGTATCACTTTACAGTTAAAGATAATTCACAATTCTACCTTAGCAAAAATTTAAAGAGTAGTACTACTCCGAAGTTCATTACTATGTATAATTCAATAATTTTATCGGCATTTAGTTCATGTTTATTATTATACTGCTAAAATCCTATCCTTAATCACATCAAAATATTGTTATTAATTATTCCAAACCTTTTTAACTTCTTAAATTCAGTAAAAAACCACGTTATTTTCATTTACATATACAACAACGAAGCAAAGATTATAGCAGCACTTTTTAAAAACTGTAGGCCATGCTTTTGATATTTGCCAAGTTTTCTGTACACACTGACAAAGGAAAGGCCTTATCAAATGTTCATCTGCTTACCTGATAAGACTTGCTGATTAAACAAAATATTCATGCCTGTATTTTCTTGATTAAATTTTACCTGACACTCATCGAAATGACCGATTTCTTGAGTAAAATATGATACTATACTGCTTATTTTAGTTACTTCCGACTGGAAAGTTATATGTATGACATGTAAAAAAAAAGATTTTAATAATCACGAACTGATATTAAAGGAAAAATTTGCTAGAATTAGAATGCACTATGTTTTTGTTAGTTTGAAAACAACTGATATATGTAATACACCTATTAAATTATGATAAAGCCATGTATCAAATCATCACATAGATAAAAGTAACGTTAATAAAACTAACTCTACAGTAGTAAAGATATACATAAAATCCTGCGCAATTTTACAATTTATTACAGAGATATGTTTCAAGTTGTTTGCTTTGTCTAAGCCCCGTGTATTTTTTCTAGGTGGGTATTGTAACTTGTTGCGAAAAAGTTAGGTCAAGAACAGAGAAAATGTTTATTTTGATAGTTGACCTTTAGTTAAGTCACAAAAGAATTTATGATTGTCGAATTATAAAGAAAAAAATATATAACAGAGTCTTTGGGACAAATATTACACGGAGCAACTGCTACGGATGAACACATATTAATATAAATTTTGTGATTTACTTTTTTTTAAACATATTTCAAGAATCATAAACATGTAAAAAAAATCTGGTTGATTTTACATATGATATTTAATTTAAATGTTTAAATCTTATAGATAAAGTAACAATTTTAATGGACTTAATGTTATATACAGAAGAACATTTTAACGCAAGTCTTAGCATATGGTGAATCATGTTAGATTAGACATCGGTTTACATGGCATGGTGCAATATATGCAACATAATAATGATACTTCACTCTACTAAAAGTATGTGATAGTTCCTCTATGACCGTGTACTCATAATATTGAGTTAAGAAAAGATGTACTTTTAATGTAAACACAAAGGGAAATGAAAATGGATGGTACCCTTTAAATCAAACTACGACCTGAATATCTTTGTTGAATACTCGTCCGGGGGTTTCGGTTTCTAAGCAGCAAAGGTTTTCAAATCGAGTTATCCAATACTTATTACAAAGAAAGCACATATAAACACGTACTGAAACTAAGGTATAATCTTTACAAGCTTATACATGTGTACATACCCTTCTGATAACGAAATTCTTATATTTACTTTTAACGCAGAGTGACATGTATCAGTGTCGTTGCGTAGTGATACTATAAAGATATGTTCTCTAAACTACAGCAATACACTTTTTAACAACAAGGTTGACATAACTTACAAGTATTAAACTTTTGTAGCATGTAAATATAGTTTTTTCATACGTAAATACGAAAGGTTAAATATTGATCGATTGCTTCACAGAAAGCGTATTTTATTTTCATACCATATTCTTAACCTGTAAACTACTATCATTATAACAACAATTTTTTGTTAGCATTAATAAACTAATGAAATATATTTTACGCCTGATAAAAAGCAAATTCCTATTAAAATATAAATCCTCAACCTTTGATACATTAACGTTATAAAAATAAAACTCGATAGTCTACTGGCACAGTCAAATACCTTACTCAAATATCAAGTTATCCTTTAACGTTTTATCAATACCCCGTGGCCAAAATGTCAGATATGCAATCTTAAAATGCGGTCTATGTAAGCTCTGCTTTAAGACTACAGTAAAACAAATGTACTTATCAACAATATAATAATTTATTCAGTGCGATAATAAAATCCAATACGTGTATAGTCTTGTCGAGGGTGAAGCAAAGTTTAAATATGACCCTAGCAAAGTGGGCTATTAACTTTAAATACATCTGTTATAAAGATATATCCGTCTATATAACTCAATATTAGTGAAACATGGAATGTGAACCTTTTGAAACACAAAAGCTTTGTGTTCATAACGGACATCATCTTAATCTGAAGACCATAGAAATGAAACAGTTTTGTTTATTGTGTGTAAAAGATAAATATACTCTTAGAAAAAATTTGAAGTTCAATACATACGGGGTAGTGTTGTTGTAGTCGGATTCTTATATCATAAACAACGACAGAGGAAAGCCTGGGCTTGAATTAAAAGCAAATATACATACCTTTTAGCGAATGATTGATTAAACTAACATCTGTCCCAGTAATGTTTTGTTCAATTCCCAATAAATTTGACCAAAATACTTTACAGAGTTCTTAGAGGAGAGAGAGAGAGAGAGAGAGAGAGAGAGAGAGAGAGAGAGAGAGAGAGAGAGAGCAATTGCTAGTGTATTGGCACTTAAAAAACACTTAACTAAGTATTAACTATTAGGCAATCTTTGAAATTTCACCAATTTGATCACATATTTTGGTCTCTAAAAGCTCTATTTTTAAAAAAAAAATTGGTACGTGCATGAAAAATGTTCTTATCAACAAGATAAGATTTTTGTTTAATGCAAACATTGGTCTGAAAAAAATCAAATACGTGTATACTCTTGTCGGTGGTGACGCACAGAAAACAAATAAGTGTACTGACATTTTAACTTTAAAACATTGATTTTTAATATATTTCCTTCTTGATCCTATATTAGTGGTAAAAATCTTAGCGATACGGCTTTTTAAAAACCTCACCCCTACGTTAGTAAAGGTTATTGTCTTAATTTGCAAACCTTGAAAATGAAACAATTGTGTTCTAATATTTAAAATACTGCCTTTTTTGTATGTATGTTAACGTCCAACTGCTAAACAAAACTATCCCTCAAATGCGGCGACCCTAAAAACTTTATATTTTTGTTTTGCCAGTAAAATTGGTGTGAAAAGGAAATTGTATTCTCGTTCAAATGTTGCACATAACTTTTGTCTTTAACGTATAATAAATAGAAAATTAAGAAATCTTTTTTTGGGAGACGCAATTTTTAACCAACTTTTTTTTTCTATTCAATCATAAGTAATGATAGCCATGGTTTGACGTTAATTCTTGAATTGTTATGGTCGTATACATAATTTCTTCTGCAACTAAAACCACCTAGTAGTAATATTAAAATAAACGTACTTGATGATTGTTCGAATGTTACAACATTGTCATTCTAATCCATAAAAATTAAAGTTGGATATATTAATGTTTCCCTGACCTTAATTTAAAACTGTTTTCGTTTGTTTTTTACTCGCACTACAGTAGTTTTGTCAACATTACCTTCATACAACATAAACACAAACTAATAATTGTTTGAACACTTTGAAGCTTCTCCCATAAACGTGTTTCAATGTGTCGAAGACTCTTATTCTTTTTAGAAAGCTGCAGGCATAATGAAGTGTTTCTTTGCTAATCCGGGTTGGTATACCGAGTTCACTCATATGGAGCATTGCTGTTTGTTTTTTAAGATCACTACCGCAAAGGGTTTACATGCGATTTAGGAAAGGTATAAATCTTGAGACGTAGATAAACGTAGGCAAGTTTTAACAATTCTCTGTGGTGATAAGATGTTTGCTGTCGTCTGGCGTTTACAAATGTTAAATCTGTTCATTTGGTATGTCCTCAAGTTGTTTTAAAACACCGTTAGCTTTCTTGTTCTTATTACAACATTATATTGACATAAAATGAAATGAATAGCGAAGTCCTCGATATGTAAAAAAACACGGTAAATTTCCTGTTTTAATTATTTGTTATATTGACATAAACTTAAAAAAAATAATTTTGTTATGTTTCAGGATATGCCTAATGTTTATCTTCATATTAATACTTTGTTAATCTAAAATTATAACACAGAAGAGACATATACCAAACAGGAGCAGAGCAAGGACGGACCCCAACAGAAATTAGAGGAAGGATCATGTGTCATGGAATAGTAGGCATCCTCTGCTGACCGGCCAAGCCAGCTGTGTTCTCTTTTCTTTGTTGACCCATTGTCATTGAACAAGAGACTTGGTATTGGAAAAATACGTTTGGAAGCATTTAATAAGACCCATACTGCGTTATAACAACAAAAGAATTTAACCAGACCACACCTCACAGAAATCATTTTTGTAGTATCAGATTAAAACAAACACTTTCGAGAAACGTAAACATACCTTACACTTAAAAAAAGAATGCAGCTTTGATACAACCATAAATAAGTATGTCACGTTAGCTATGACAATTTTTCCCAAAGCAATGCATTCAAAATTAAGATTCATACCGTATTTTTTTTTACAATTTTGAAGAAATAAATTTCAAAACATTCTGTTTTTTGAGAAAACAAGGTACAAAATTGACTTGACTGGCAACAGATGTCATCTACCTACCCGTCTATCTAGTACTAAACCATTAATTGTTATCAAATGTCATAAAATATGGCTAACGTTGTCATCTTGACAAAACTGATATTTGTGTTTTATAATGCATTTAGAACATAACCCAGTTTTTAAGCCAATCAAATGTCTCCGATTCTCGTAAAGAATTCATTCTTAATGGCGACGAATCTGTCTATTTCTGAAATACTAAAGAGTTCAATATCAAGAAGCAGTAAATGGACGTTACTTTATATAGTTTATCCATCCACCCTCAAAGTTATATACATGTAGTACAAATACAATTGTTTTATTTTTTTTATTAAATTTGCAATACAATTTTACACATTTTAGTTTACTTTCCACAGTAATCTTTTTATCACCTTTTTGAATTATAACTTTTTTGACACATTTCGGCACAGACAAAAATACACATTCATCGTCAAGCACAGACGTATCGAATCCAGGGTTGTCTCTGAGGAACGTTTCAAGAGGTTTTCATCTGTCTTTGCCATTGAGGGGGGGGGGGGGCAAGAGTGTTGCTTATTTCCTTAAGAATAGGATATTGTTCCCTTGGATATTTTTGTATGGCGTTAGAACGATAACCACTTCTGCTGGCTACAGCTTTGTCATTAAAACCCTTATTATATAGTGTTATGCATAGAGTAACCCTCCCGGAGTGATTTGTAATATTGCGATCATCTAAGGAAATTCCGGCTTCCTCATAAAATTTCTTAAATATTGTAGATACTTTGTTTATTGGAATAATTCCAGCACTGAATCGCGGGACTTTGTTTTCACCACTAGAAATGACACTTTCAATCAAGGGTTTTCGGTAGAATGGACCAACACGCGGAATCAACGATAAGTAAAATTAGAACAGTTTTACTAAACACCGAGAATTGGACGGTTGTTCGTAATGTTTAATAATTTGATTTTCTACATTTTTATGTTTTAGCCCTCCCTGTATATTTTTGGAAACTCTAGCAGTAACTTGAATGCATTGCAATTTGTTTTCAGGGTCAGTTTTTATCTCGTATTGCTCCGCGTCTAAGTTTTTATGCCACTCCATCCCTCAAAATCCGAATGCTTTTCCATTGTAATAGAACACAGCGTTTGATAGTCCCTCGGTCGTATTAAAAGAAAAAAACACGCGTATCCCAAAAAGTTTCTTCATCTGCTCGCGTCACAGTATCGCTCCTTTTCTTATTTACACCTATTCCGTCCGCCGTCAATTCCTTCATTCTTCCGTCTAAAGCCCTTCTTAAACCTGCAAATACGGGGTCATCTTTCTTAAAAAAGCTAACATCTGATTTTTCACACTTATTTCGCAAATGCCTCTTAATTGCCGAAGCTATTTGAGTATTGGGGGGGATAGGGATCTCCATTTTTTCGTCTTATTTCACATATAAAACGTTGTAACCGAAAGTCTTACATTTCGTACGAGAAATCTTTGGGATCATCTGGTATAGAGCCTCCTTCTTAGTGTGTTAAAACTTGTAAATTTCTATTTTCTGCCCAATCTTTCCGTGCTTTTATTGCCCACGTTTCATTCTGTCTTGTTTTCAAAGGCACGGCGTTTTTCTTTTTCTCTGCAATATCCAAGGCACTAAGCGGCGCGGAAAAACGACTGCTATTTGCTACATTATACAGCTGTTTGGTAGGAATATTCATAAGCTGGGTTGCTTTAATATCCTCTAAATTATCTCCCCAGTCCCCCAGTAAATCAAAATCAACGTTCTTTAAATCCATTTCTACACTAGCCCGGCTTGGTCGAACGTCAGTTATAAATAAAGAACGTGTTCAAATTGCACGAAAACTGTGTTCACTTTGTTCAATGAACTTTGTACTCTTTATTCAACCGTGACACAATTATGACAGTCATGTGGGAGTAGCTTATTTTCAAGACTTTGATTTGATTGGCTGGGTTCTGTTCTAAGACAGTAAGATCATATGAAGAGAAATCTTCGTAATGAAGAATGGGCTACGCTACGCTTCACTCCGCTCCGCCCATGCTTCATTACGAAGATTTCTCTTCATATGATCTTACTATTACGTATTCTCGAATTCAAAGACAATCGGTTTCGTAATAAAAGAGTAAAAGAAAACCGATCGAGAAATGCATATGTCCATAATACTTTTAGTCATAATAAGCGCCTTGTTATATGTACTATTGAAATACAACTACTATCGAAATAAATTATCCGTTATTAGTTATTCATGATTTATTATAATTATCACTTCGCAATTTGATAAAATGCTCAACTTAAAACAGAAATAAATATCTTTAACTTACATAGATTTCACAAAAAATACGTGTTTTGGTTTTTTTCAGCAATTTTCATGGTAACATATGTGTGAAGAAATGTGTTCTTTATTTGTTTTAATATAACATTTAAATGACAATTTGAATAGTTTATTCTAATGTCTTATAGTCTTATCAAATGGCGTGGTTTTTTTTTCTGTATTCTTAACAACAGATAGGATTCGCAGTTCTTACATATTTAGTTTTGGTTACAATATACCATCAGTCACTAATAAAATAAAATCACAGCATATCTAAAATATGTGTGTCCAGAAATTCAATATCATTGGTGAAAAGCGTAATAGCGAGCGCAGCTCGCCGGCGCGAAGCGAGCTCTACCGGCAAGGCGTGCATGAATAGAAAATTCGGACTAGTTGCACATTCATTCAACGGATTTTTTTGGCGTCAGTAAATCGGACCAGTTATGCCTTGTTTTAATCGTCCCAGTAATTCCCTGTAAATATGGTTTCCCATTTCACACTCTCACGAGAACAAGATAAAAACTATGTACATCGTGCATTGTAAATAAAATAATTCCATTACATAAGACTAACAGAGTTGTCGTTCCTTCGAGTGACGTCACAATGGATTTCTTGCACATTGATCCCACAGAATTTTTCGGCGTTAGTAAATTTCGACCCACAATGCAATTTATCAATGTCGGACGATCTCACTAGACTTGATACCTTCTCGCGAGAATCAAAGCAAAACTTTTGAGAAACAGATAAATTGTGTAATTTCAAGAATATCATGCTTTTTAAGTAAACAAAACAGTATATTTCACTTAGGTTTTTTTTTGTAAAGAGACAGACGACACTTGGCCGACGTGAACTTTGACGTCACAATAAGGGGAAATTACTCTAAGTAGTTATTGTAAATCTGCTGAAATATAAATACCAAAATCTTCTCAAAATCTTGCAAAGCTAACGAATGGGAACATCTTTTTTTTAAATAGGAAACAGTTGTAACCTGCTCTCATTTGGATGAATGCTCACATTCATTTTATTCACTATATATTTACAGTAATTTCCAGGAACATTTTTTAAAAGGGGGCGCGGCAGCATCATTCAAAAAATATTTACAAGCAAAATGAAAAAGAAATTCTCAAAATCAGGGAAATTCTAATCCGGGTGAGGAATGGTGAGTGCGTAGTATGCATTTAGCTCTTTAACTGCTGAATGGTATCTTTTTTTTTTATTAGTTGTAAATTGCATGAAGAATATAATGGTACTAATTATTTTCACAGAATTTGGGTATAAATAAGGTAAATCAGACCAAAACTAGCGCACGCTTTTCTGCGCAATAAATATACAATTTTTTCAATGGGTGGCCCTGTAGCTCTCCTGTCTGTCAATATTTTATTTCCCGGAGAGCTACAGTTCTGCAGCTATTTTCTTATATGATCAGCAATTTTTTAAATACGTAAATTATATATATTTTTTTTAAACGGGGGGGGGGGGACTCTATGATAAGTCAAATTTTTATATGTAAGTTTAAGTAAAATGACTGCTGCAAGGAAAGAGGAAATAAACTGCAATAAACATTATGTCAAAATCTTTATTATTCAACAACATTGTATCCGAGATAAATTCTATTCAAATAAATAAACAATCTTATAATCTATGAATAATGAAAATTTACTAGAAAAAATAGGCATGTTTATATTTTATTTTGCATTCAAATTCATTTACGTTACGTTGATACTTTTATTTTTATTGATTTATCATAATTCATTATTTGATCACATGCTGCGCTCGCCCCAACGGTCGCACCGTAAAACATATAAGGACCCTAGATCACTTTTGATATCAGATAAAAGCGATAGAGATATCGCTTCAAATCAAAGCCGTCAAAGCTTGCATTTGGAAAAAAAACATTATACGGTTACCTGGTGTGCAAGTTAACAAATCACATTCACGTTTAATGTCTGGTATACTAATCTTCTATCTTTAGTGTAAAAAGTGATGTGTAAATTAAACAAGGGGTGTGGAAACGATCAATGGATATCGAGTATATATTTGCACAATGAGACATTTTTCATTAAATATCAGGTGATCTATAAACTTTAAACTAAATTCCACTGTCAAATTTCTAATTATAGTTTTGCGTCTGTTAGCCCTTTTTTGATTCGCAGTAAAGCTAGCGTCCTTATCAGCAAGATAAGAGCTTTGTTCAAACAAAACTCAAATAAAATCGAATAATTTTAAGATCTTGGCTGAGACAACACAAAGCAAAAAAAAAATCTCATTCATAGTGGGGCCTTAACCAACCCCAGGGGCGTCGGAAACAAACTGAAAGTGGGAAGGGGGACTAGACTAATCAGCAGAAATCTTGTTACAAGTGGAAAAAAGGTTATTTATTCCAAGAATTATGAAAATACCAATTCCTGGGATGGGGGGTCTAGTATACTCATGACTCTATTTTCCTATATGTTTTCTATATTCTTATTAATAATTTTTTAAACGTAAATGTAGAAACAATTATGTTTGCTACGAGAAAAAGTGTGTTTTTTTTTGTTTTTTTTTTTTTTGGGGGGGGGGGGTGCTCATACCTTCCTAATGCTATGTGTCTGATGGTTAGATCCAACTTTTCAAAAAAAGTAATCTATCAGATTAACAGCATTGATTTCTTGTGCCTTTATGACGTAACGTAAGTGTGTCATAATCCGCCATTTTTCAAAAATTTTAAAAGTCTACAGCTTTTCTTCACCTTCAGTAGTAGGAAGCATTGAAAGGAAAACCTTATCATGTTTATTATTGATTATTATAAAATTATTTTGTATATTCAATCAAACAATGTTAAACAAACTTAATGTTGATGTTCCAAGTTCAAAATACTGATAGCAATGCCCAAATTTTTGCCTAAATACTTACTTTTTGTAAAATAAGATCGTCAAAATATTATATCTTCATCTTGACATCGATGTTTGATCTTTAAACCTTATTTATATATATATTTTTTCTTTTAATATGCATTTTTCCATAAAACCCTATTCATAACTTTCATTTCGGGTCATAACATTTTATCTAAGACAAAGTCCTTTATTAAAAAAACCAAAATCTGGAGATAAAAATTCCTAAAATTTATGTCGTATAGTGTATATTCTTTAAATACTGTCCATGTTGTAAATTAGGCTGAAAACAAGACAATAAACATGCAGCAGAAGCTTTAATTCACATTTGACAAACAAAACATGGTGAAATTTCATTTCCAGAAAATAGTGTTGTTGGTCTTTAATTGAGAAAAGTTTTGTTTTTACACTGTTACATTAAATGTGTAAGTCCTTTTTTTTTGTTAAATAGAAAAACAGAAAATAAAGGCTTTAAATTACACTTTCTCCATGTTTCTCTTTGATAAATTGAAGAAATCGGTACAAGGAGTGTGTTCTCTGCACTAAAGGCCCAAACACGACATTGTGGCCTTAGAAGCCGTAAACTTGATATCCTTGTTAGAGTTCGTCTTAATTAAGGTCTAATAATTAGCACAGTAATGCGGGAGAGTGTATGAAAAAAGTCCAGTGTCAGAGTGGAAGAATCAAGGTCCAATTACGCGTAAATCGGAAATAGTCTAACAGAGAAAAGCAGAGTCTTTTGCACATTTCGATGCCTATTGTTTAAGAATATACACATTTGAAATTCAGAAGTAATTAAAGGTCAAAGGTTAATGTCACTATTAATGGTGGTTAAAACTCCTCCGAAATCCAAGAAACCTTCGAGGCATGATAGCATTTCAGAATTTAGAATGACCTTTGACCTAAATAGCATGCAAGTGGTTTTCGAAGCAATTACAAGTAGCTTTGAGACAATACGATGGGTCGTTTTTATATTCCATTTTTTGGGGGCGAAAATCTTAATAAATCTTTCAAAAGTATTTCAAAGCAATGATTTGAAAAATGTTGATCTTTGAACATCTGCCACTTTTGTCAGGCTGAGAACGTCCATGACGATTTTGTGCACGTCGGCGGTTTCTAAACGTCCAGTGTTCTCAACATGCAGTATCGAACTATATTGTAATTTTCGAATACATTGCGATGCTCTTTAAAGCTTTTAAATTAGTCACGAAACAAAGATTTTGAGTCAAGGCAATTTAGAACTTAAGAGAGTGAACATTGGTTTTTAGCACTAGTCGTATACGGGAAAATTTTAGAATTCGTGTAAATGGGTTCACTATCACTAAGGTGAAAGACAAAGGTCAAGATCAACTTTCAAAGGACACGCATGCGTGAAAAAAAAATATTATTAGGCCTTAACACACCGTGATGTAAAACTGAAAAACAAAGCGAAATACCAATGTTATTTAGTATGCTGCTATCAAATTGATATAACATTGTCACAGTAACATTAGAATGACTTCATCCTTTTGTATTCTACTTATCCACACAAAGTCGGTCATAACATGGTGGTCCACTGAGCTGACCTAATTCCTGGTATACTGTGCTGTTATCCACTTTGTCTTGGATCTCAGGGTCTGGAATTG
This sequence comes from Magallana angulata, assembly GCF_025612915.1. Lineage (NCBI taxonomy): Eukaryota > Metazoa > Mollusca > Bivalvia > Ostreida > Ostreidae > Magallana > Magallana angulata. Next base: position 14,352,414 of record NC_069112.1, on the reverse strand, counting down.
TTTCTTTGGGAGAAGAGGAACAGCTCGTGTCTACTTTTGATATGAATCGTTTTCTAAAGATCCTGAAATGTTACATCAAGGTACTCATATTTTAATTTTATACAGTTTTGTTTCTTCTTTGAATTAGTTTCCAATTTTTCGACGGTCAGCGTTGATATAGAATGTACTTTAAAAGAAAATATATATATATATAAGCAACTAAAAGGTATGTGTGGCGTATTTTTCATGCTAAGAAATATTTGATTGATTGATTTATTTTAATATGTTATATAAAGAAATATCTTCACAATAAATTACGCAGCTTATTTCAATCGGATTAAAACGATATAAAAATTGATAAATAATTTTATAGCTATGTTCGAGTCCACGATAAATAGTATACAATTATTTAATGCTTGAGCAGTCAATAGACCAGAATATTTTTCCCGAGGTGCAGGGAACAGCTCAGTATGATCTATTGCCCGAGGCCAACGGCCGAGGGCAATAGATCATACTGAGCTGTTCCCTGCACCAAGGGAAAAAATTCTGGTCTATTGACTGTTCAAGCATCAAATAATTGTTTTATTACCTTATTCCTTATTTAGTTTTCGGGGTTTACAATTTGCATATTGCAGATGGTTTTCGTGCCATTATGCAATATACTCAGATTTTTTTTTTCATCTTTTACATGCACAAAACCTGTTGCATGCATTACAACATCTCAATTTAGTAATAGTTTACACAAAGAAGGGGGAGTCTTCAACCCATTAGAATTGAAATAGTCTTTTACCTTATATAAAGCTTTAAAACTGTTGATTATTTGATACTCCATTTTGATAACATTGAATTTGGTTTCACCAAGTACTAAAACAGCGTCTATGTAAAGGAATATACACTTCCTGAGAACTATCGAAAGGATGTAACATCAACATACCCACGTTCTGAAATACGTTGCCGGTCCAATCGCAGTCTATTGACCGGCAATCCAATAGATCGAATTCTATTGACCGGCGGTCTAATAGATCGCAGTCTATTGACCGGCAGTTCAAAATAGACGCAAATATTTAATTTGTAATAAAACAACAAAATCCCTTTGATTAGGTAATAAAGCATTTTAATAAACCCCGCCTTAAATCGGCCGAGTGATACCACGCTCAGTGTATTATCACCATGTAAAATGTATATTTTACATGTTGCGAACATTTTCTATAGTTTAGCTTGTTGGTAAATTAACGTTATTTAGCCTTCTTAATTATCGTGAAATTCCTCCTGACTGTGATGTGATAGAATGTAAATTAATGTTTATCAAACGTCTTAACTGTAACAAAGAAATAGGACATTAAAGTAATCAAGTGTATGTTTAGGAAATATACTTATTATAGAAGGGCAGGATTGAAGGACAATCGTTTAAGCTAAGAAATTTGTGTTTGACACTAATAGAGTTAATGCAATTACATAACAATTAGCGGATTAACGCCGGTGAATAAATGGGCGTTTACCTGGGAGATGGTCAGTTTAGGAATAAAGAAATATTCTCTGATTGGATGATTTATACATGTCAATTATTTAGTGGGTCACGCCAGTAAAATAATATTATATGTTTTAGAGATGATTGAAGTTAGTTGAAGAGAGTAGAGAGTCAGAACTGTTAGTTAGAGGTTAAGAGTCAAGGTACAAGTCGTCCGTCTAATCCGTTACATTTTCCCTCACTGTCATATGTAGGTTAACTGTTAAGTTAGAATTATTAATAAGCGAGTTCCCCCTTTTTAATGTGTACGGAGTGGAGAGTAACTGTTTGTATAATTGTGTTATTAACTGGAATAAATGTGGAAAATAGAGCGAGTGTTGAGCTAATTCCCTAGTAATCGCCCGGTACGGAAAATACCCCATACGGTACAAACCCGGCGGTTATAGTATCACAACAACAATGGCGACGACGAGAAAGATAAGTATACCCGTAATATCGCTAAGTTTGACAGATTTGGTCAAGAAAAAAAAAGAGTCAGACTGAGAAGGATAGGTACAAAGGAAAGATTGACATCGGAGACCATGTAGATTGATGGAATAGAAATTAAAGCCGAATTAAACTTATTTAAGTTTTTATCATGAAGTTGTAAGGGTTTGCAAGTAATATTCGTACATGCTCCATGTGTTCCATGTCTTTACTTTACAAGTTATGAACCACAGTGGATTTTCGTTCAGAGAAATTTTTGAATAAAGAATAAATAAACACTCTCAATACATGCATCCCTCAGGGAGAGGGGGTATTCACTCACTTTACCGTGTCGTTGATGCTAAAATAGTGTTTAATACATTTTATTAAGTTTATTACACATAATTAGCAATTTATATCGTTCTACATTAATGAATAACTAAATAATAATGCTTCGGGTATCATCTGATATAAGAATTAGCTATTTAAGACATAAAATTCTAATTTGTAAAACAAACTTTTCTTCCATCGTGTTTTCGATACTAGGTTTTCCCGAACTCATGTGAAATGGCGTTAAAAATGGCCGATCACATTAGTATTCATCAGATGTAGCAAAGTTAGAGAAAAATTACTAAAGAAAGAACATGTTGTACGGGCCTAGAGTTTGTGAAACGTCTAATTATAAGAAGCATGATTTATATGTAGGACTTGACTAAAACTCATGTAAATTTTTTACTCCAAATACGCCAACAATACCTTTGACCGTTTAGTATTAAGTGTTGCTATTATTTACGTTATCCATACGTTAAACTTCTTACCAGAATATGGTACCTGCATGTATACAGATACTTATACACAGAACTGCAATCAGGCCATACACAGTTGGCATTTTTGCCGACTTTGAATCATCCGATCCTTTAACTGAAAAGAACATTACGACAATGTCACCAAGAATATAATATTTTTGTATTGTTATATTATCGGTGTTTAGGTTATTAGCTTTACGAGCAATTGAAAAAGAAATCAAAACGAATGCCCGAATTATTTAGATTGAAAGAAAAGCCTTTATTAAAACATTCTTAGATGTTCTCTCAAAACTAGGAGTCGAAGTAATACCCCTTTTTATATAAGTTATAACTTTCATTTCAATTCAACTAATGAGAACAATTATCTATATTTAGAAAAAATATATTTGGTAGCACGTACCTCCAGCTGCATTAGCACTTTCTTTTTCAAAATTATTACAGGACTTGTTGCAGAAATCTTCACATCGGTTGTTACAAACACCTGTTATTCTTGAACATCCGTTTTCACATTCCAGATCGCATGTTATGTTACAGAGCTTGCCAAACTTGCCAACCGTACATTCACCAATACACTCTCCTGTGATTCTATCACACTCTGCCGGACACGTGCTACATTCTTTGCCGCATACATCTCCAAATAGTCCAATAATGCAGTTATTGCAGACTCCTGTGTCTTTTTGGCATCCATTGTCACATGACACATTGCACATTTTGTCACAATGTTCCCCGTATCTGCCTATTGAACACTCTTTACTACATACACCGCTGATTCTGTCACATCCTATTGGACAGGTACTACATTGCTTATCACAAACGTCTCCATAGAACCCCGTAGTGCATCCATACGTACAGACACCAGTTTCCTTATTACATGCAATTTGAAAACAGTTTACACTGCATCGATCAGTGCAATTAGTTCCAAAATTAGTGGCAACGCATCCTAAAAAGAAGCAAAAATCTACATTTGTTTCATAGCGTTGTTTTTTTAAAGTTCTGAAACCTAACATTAGTGTGTTACATATAACAAGCATAACATGTAGGTATTTGACATTTTGCAGAAAACTGATATTTAAATGTATTAATCGACGTGTGACCATTTTATTTCAAAACACCTACTGTTACATGAGTGACCCGTCCAGTTTTGAACACAACCTCTCGAACAAGTTCCGTTTTGAAAGCAAACCGCTTCATAACATTTTGAATCACAATATTCATTGCACATGTCTCCATATCTTCCCGGTATGCATCCATAAATACATCTTCCATACGTTTGTTCACACGCCTTCCGAAAGCATGATATTGAGCAATTCGATGTGCAGGTAGGTCCCCAGTAACCATCTTTACATCCTTCTGTACAACTGTTAGATGCATCGCAGGTGTTATTTTTGCAGTTTGCGTTACAACCTGTTATAAGATTAACAGTTATTGATTACAAATTACTTTTGAAACCAGTATCTCGAACAATTACAAGTCTTTCCACCTCATTATTTTTTTCATAATTAAAATATCTTTGTTTTAATATGATTAATGAAATGTTTCTCTGCGTTACTGCATAAAAAGGTGCCAAAAGGTGTATTGGTAAATTTTCAAATCTTTACCTCTAACGGTTTTAGAGAATTAGCGATAACGAGCATTTTGTACATTAAGGACAATAACTCTAAAATTGTTTAACGGTAGGAGGAGAAGGGTTATATATATATATATATATATATATATATATATATATATATATATATATATATATATATATATATATATATATATATATATTAAATATCTTATTAAGTCCTACTACAACCATGGGAAAAAAATCCCAATACCTTAATAAACAAAAGAAATATAATTATTGTGTGAAATATTTATACACTGATTTTAAATGACTTTGACCTTTTCGTTACTTTGATTGGTCAAAGAAGACGCTTCAATTTCAAGTAGTCCGGTGTCCCTACTAGGTTAAGTAAAAAATAGGTTATGTTTTTACTAAATATTAAAAACTTTCAGGGGCAATAAATGCAGGACGAGAGCCTCGGGTCTTTTCGATAGGAATAATTTGAAGAGCCTCTAATTGGACTCAAGACATTTGTAAAAGTTGAAAAAGTTTCAATATCTCTATAAATTAAAAAAAAACTGTTCCTGGGAAAAAAAAAAAATAAAAAAACATAAAAAATACAAAAGGTGGAAAGGCTTGATCAAATCAGTTTGACCTATACAAAGGACTATATATGGTTTGAGCCTAAAATGGCCCCCTAAAATGAACATTGTCATTTTACTGTAATTCTGTGATTTATTTGTACAAATATACATTTGAAGTTTTTTCATAACTTTCATTTTGATTTCAGTGCCCACAATTTAAAAATATGACATCATAAAGTTTACCTTTTCCCGCCATTTTCTCATTTTTAGCATAAAACGGCTTGTTTTAAGGCAGTTTATCTTTAAGGAAACATTGAGCGACTGCTTGAACAAACAAAATATTTTCACCAAAGATGTATCTCTCCAATACTTATAAGTGACAAAAAGGTCGTTCTTGTTCAAAGAGTCGCTCTATATTTCCCATTCGAAAAAAGATAAGAAAAATGTCAATTTTTGATTGATTTTGATTGAATTATAAAAATAGCGTCACTTCTGACGTCATATACTGACAGTGAGTGCATATAAATCAAATAAATAGGTAAAAAACATACTTCATGTCAACTCTTTTATAAAATAACACAACAAAGTAATGTACCTGAATCATTTTAAAAATAGCGAATTTTGGGGGCCAAATTTGACTAATATCATATATAGTTCTTTACAAATACAAGTATTAGGTTCAGTGAAAATTGGTATTAATTTTCTTTAAAAAAAAAAGAAGCGATTATTGTAAATTGTTTTGACACAATTTTCTGCGCCAGTTGTTTAACAAGTTTCAAACATATTTTGTAAATATTGTTGGTACATTTATGAAACGTGCATCCCTGCATTTTATGGATTTTCAGTACCGATGAGACCCAACCTAACAGAAAGCGAACCCTAACAAAAAACCCTTAGTTTACTTGAGTGGACCCAGGGTAAACTCACAATTACCCAAAAGTAAATCCAGAGTGGACACAGAGAGTACACCCGGTCAAAGGTATACGCCTGAAAGCAGACACTAACTGTATTCGGAATATACTAGGGCAGGTATTACAGTCAGTACGATAATTAGTTAAGTAACGAATCTGTTTCACACTTTAATGCCTACAGTTTACCTCAAAAGGAATTTCCAAGTAAACCCAAAGTAAACCTCGAGTGGACCCAAATTTTCAAAAGGCAAACCTAGAGTAAACCCCAAACTGTTAGATTTCGTAGTTTTTTTTTTAACAATTACACTGACAGAAACAAGAAATCAAATTTTGGTCTTTGAATTATATTTCTTTTTAATTTAAATCAATTTTAATATACTATTGTTAAAGAAGCTATACACGATTTATCTTTTCTTCAAGAGCACAAATTTGAAATCAGAAATATACATATTTCAAGGAGGCCGATCTCTAAGAAAAAAATGCAAACTACTATTAGTTTCAACAATGCGTCTCCAATGCACCTTATGTGACCGGTAGAAACATAAAAATCTTCTATCGAAGATCAACTTTGTTGTTGTGTTGGTTTCTTTTATGTTTTATGTATGTACTTAGTATATGTAAAAATGTGTTACACTATGAATATGACCAGTATGATAAAAAAAACCAAAAAAAAAACCATTTATTCTTTTTTAACAAATCCTACCATAAATATTTTATTTCTTAATTTTATGAATTCAAATTGAAGGATATATGATCTTTGAATGTGGTAATATATTATTTAAACAATAAACTTCTTTCTGAGGTGATTCATGCGGAAATTATGGAAGCAAGCATTGCGGAAAAAACATACACGTGTCTGCATTGGTGATCGATACCTTCAAAATTTACCTAAATGATCAGGGAAGTTTTATTGTTTAAATTTACATTGTTCTTTTAGAATTATTTAATAAACAAATTAAGTGTAAGTAAAATGAAATTAATCGTTAATAATATGTACAAATGAATGTAAAACAAAATACAATATTCGTCCAATATGGGAGTTTAAGTCTGACATTGTGATGATTATTTAGTGCAGTCCGTGATTTTGTTTAGGTTGTGACCAATCGATAATCTGGTTAGAAAAGGTCTGAGTAGATACATGTATCAACTTTGTTAGTTTCCATAGAAATCACAATCGGTTTGCATATAAAATAGATGGCACAATCATCAATGTAATACAGTAAATAAAATTACGTTCTTGTAATGTATGTACTGAAGCCCATTTATTTTAACTGAAAAACGTGAATAGATCTTTCATAATACTTTGATAATACAAATCTAATTCTTGAATAGATTTTGAGAAAAAAAAAACACCCTTATATATTTCTATGTTAACTTTGAACCCTTCTTGGGACCTCAGTATTCGCCCAGTGGTCATGTTTTAATAATTCGGAATTTACATTATTTGACAATTTTTGCAGAGTGATTTTAAAAATTGAAGCATTTTAGTTTTTGAGAAGATTTTTAAAACATTTAATATATATTTCTACGTTAATCGTTTGAACCACGGTAGCAGCCCGAGTATTAATCCAATGCCATGAATTTAACAATTTAAAATTTAAAACTATATAAACCAGCTTTGGTTAAATACTGTTATTTCTGGTGCAATGTTTCTTTAGAAGATGATATTTAAAGATAGAATGGATCCTAAACCATTGACTAGCGAAGATGCCCCTTCTTGGAATTTGGCTAAACCATGACTTAATGTTATGTAATTACGTTTAAATCCAAAAAACACTCTCAAACCATTTACTAGATCATGAGTGTATATCAATATATATATATCATCATATTTTTGTTTTTTTTAACATTCTTTATAATGATCACTTACTGCTATCACTGTACATTCTGAATAATACTTGTTTTACATGCAGTGTATCTGTTTGATAGATGTTTAATTTTCCAACACCTGCAGACAATTATGACAATTGTTTTTTAATGACCATTATTATATACGATAATAATTAGATACAAACAAGCGATAGTTTCAAAGAGCTTTGCTACCCTAATAATGTATTGCAATACAATAACATTGAACAAAACCAATGAATTTTTATCCGTAAAAATCAATTTATGTTTTAAACTTCGAATTTGAAAATAAAAAGTAAAACATACCATGGTTGCAATGAAAACAACATAAACTAATTATTAAGATCCAGGTCCAAAGGAGGCTAAACATGTTCGTAGAAGGAAATTAGGTTAATAGTAAATACTGTTTAAACACTTTCATTCTCTCAATTCTTATCAACGAAAACACCCTATAATTTGTACATGTAGGCGTTAAACAAAAATAGAGGGGAAAGTGTATGCAATGAGGAAATATTAATGTTGATGTGTGATTTCTTTATTAGATAGTTGATTATTTGCTCTTTTTTTAATACATATTAAGCTTTGCTATTAACTCAAAAACGAGTAGCTTCATGTTGAATTTTTAAATAACATATTGTATCCGATGAAAAAAATAACTTCAAAGATTGCAATTTATGAAATTTATTGATATTGTATGGAAAAATATATTTTTATTAAGTCATTAAACAGTCATTTAAAAGCAACATCAACAAAAACAACACAAAAGCAGTTTAAAAATCTAGATACATGCATAAAATTATCCGGCAATCTCAAGTTTCGGTGATATCGTTTTATAAAGCGACGTCAAATCACTTTACTAAGTGGGCCTTGAATTAAAATATTCGTAATTGCTGAGTAATATTACACCTAGAACAAAGTCCTTAAATTGCAATAGATAATGCCTTGGTGTAATTTGTGCTTGGAAAAAAATAGTACTAAATATTTTTTTAATATAGTCAATTTTCTCATGTTTCAAAGTCATGGCTTTCTTCAGAGTATTTAATTTTGTTTAGCTGCTTCCTTGTTTTAAGATTACAATATCACGTATCGAAGGGAAAGTTTCGTATAAATATAATTTTGGAACAAATATTTGATCAACGGCAAACACAACTTCCTTAATTCTGTTCTCGTTTCCTTATTTCAATTGTTATTTTTTTGGATATGACAGTTCTGATTTTCAACTGTGTTTGTTTTCAATAAAACTAAAACTACAGTTACACAACGTCTGTGTCTAGATTAAAAGATTTGCGGTCCGTATACCCCTACATACCACATATGCATCTCTGAATTATTTAAGTAATGATGCATATTTTTATTGTGTAAAAACCAATAACTGAATCATTATCTCTAATTACATGTATTTGTTCAGCTTGAGAAGGTACATGAATTGTGTGAAATGTGCAGTCATGTTCTAAAAACTTCATGCGTGGGCCATTTTACACTCTTTGCATCCAGTAATGCTCCCGCACTGTGCAACATTACGAACTTGTTTTACATCGTATTAGAAGTACTGCCTTGTAATAGGCTAAAACCTTTAATATGGGTATATTTAACTATTTTTAGAATCAGTAGAACAACAAAGTAATGTTTTCAGGCAAAAAAGTTCCTATACTTGCAGAGTGTATAAACATTCACTTGGACATTTTAAATCAAAATGCTTGACAGCTGTCAGAACAGAGGATTTGTAATTTTAAAAGCAAGTGTCAAAATTGAAGTATTATTGCCTGACGTCATGTTAAGGTTTGAAAGCTGCATTTTCCGAAACGGTGCAGACAATGGGAGGAAGCAATATCACGATATTTCACGAAAATAGATTAACCGCTGCATGTTTAAGGTGTCAGCATTTACATTCACAATTGATGGAAATGTTATATGGGATGTAATAACAACGGCGAACAAGAGTTCTCAGGTAAAAGGGACGTTCATCATGTGCACATGTGTAATCCTAATTTAAAAATAGATCATCATTCCACCATAGTTGAACAGTGGAAAATGGGGAGTGGGTCATCGCAACAAGTTATAACATAATGTATATTACGGTATGATGTACGTAATAATTGGTGTTGGATTATCCTTATTAGAAGATAATAACTCTGTCTTTGTGTGTATTATATATTCTTGGAAAATTGAACATTAGCGTATAAAGTCCAAAATGACACGCAGTAAAAAATTGTTATAGATATAAATATCAAAACATAGTTTTTTCTTTCCTAAAATGATTATTTTAATGAATTCACATACACACAAACAAAACAAGGATATCATCCAAGAATATGTACATTTTCCAGTGTGTTTGCCTGTGATAACACTACGTATCGATTTTGCACTATATAACCCATAATTCAAAGACACCAAATTGAGGCGCCAGCTGGGTTTGCTTACTTATATTAAATATTTAATCGTGCGATGGCTTAAAATAATATAAATATAAGTAATAAGGAGTCATTCTTTAAATGTTAGGAGGTGATAATTTCGGTCGGGCGTGATCAAATCCAATAAATGCCGAAGGGCATTATGATAGAACAAAGTTATCACCTTATGATACTTAAAGAATGATTCCTTATTAAGGTCTTCCGTTTCCAACGGAAGACCTTACTATTATTCTGAAAAATTTTCAAATTTCTTATTATTTTTTTTTCTTCTAGACGCCAACTTTGATCCTTAATATCTCGCTCGTTTGTTCATCGATTGTTTTGAAATTTTCAGGACTGATAACATGCCGCGTGATGTTGTCGTTGCATATTTTAGTTGAGGAAAATCCCCATTCGGTTTTGAGTTATTCCCCTTTTAGTAAAATTTAACGACTTCTTTTGTCCAGGGGGGTTTAGCTATAACGATGACTGGCAGAGTCTCAAAGATGGGCTGGTTTGGAAGCTAATACATTGAATTTGTGCGAGATATATTTTATTTATTATTTAAATGCAAATAAAAGGGGTGGTATAGATGTTGAAACAAAGGCAAGAAAAAAATTCAAAAAAATTCGCGTATTTTCCGTGTTAGTTTCCTACCTGATAAAAATTTGTTATAACATGTATTTTAAAAGATCTTGGTCTTACCAAGACCTTTCATTCGGTATACAGAAAAAGGGGCTGGCCCCTATAATTAAGGAGTTAGATGCGTCAAAAGTTTCTTGTCAATAACTTGTAAAGGAAAAAAAATTTCTAATGCATTATTGAAGCAAAGTTGTAAAGAAATTAATTTTGAATCCTTCCGTGGTATTCAATTTAATGTTTTCGTAATTTATAGCCAGTATTTGCAGAAACAATTGTTGTCAGTTCGGTCGATTTTTGTGGGGGTGCGCACGTTTAGGAGGTTATGAAAGGGCTTTTTGTAATGCACTAACTGATACATGCAGCGCGCCAAAATAAATCTACATAAAATTCCCAAATGTTTTTATTCATATGTACATATTCATTTCATAAAGATGAACGTCTTTGACCTTATTTTTGTTGTTTGTTTCATAACTGTGCCCCTTTCTATATTTAGATGCATTACGAGACTCAGGTAACCGATCGATAGAAGAGTCGCTAGCTGTATTCAGGCCGTCGCCTTGACGACAGTGCATATGCTTGTAGAGCTGGACGTACACATGTTTAACGCCCCGCTGTGTTACTGTAACAGAGACATTTTGAATTGTTTCAGTACTGGGAGATGTGTTAATTAAGTGGTTCGAATGCATGGTAATTAAACTCAACTTTTCTACAGTACGTATACACGGCCGTTGTAATGAAGAATAATGACCCCCGTAGAATAATGACCGGGGGTCATTTTTCTACGTAGAAAAATGACCCCCGGTCATTATTTTACGCAGAAAAATGACCCCCCGGTCATTATTCTACGTAGAAAAATGACCCCTTTGCCTGAAGAATAAGTGTCATTTTCATAAAAATGAGCACACTCCAGATGAAGAAAAGTGACCCCTGTAGAATAATGACCCCCTTGTAGATAAAAGTTTTTCAGTATATTTTTTTCATTATTTGTGAAATAGTCTTTACACTATTGTAAGTTTTACTGCTCAAGTTTACAGAAAGTAACAGAAATTATAATTCATATTCAAATAGACTTAAAGTGAAAGAATGGGTATATCTTAGAACATAAAAATCCTTCCGTTATAACAAGATATTGACGCATTGCATCGGGGTATGTTTGTCATCTATCTTAACAATTACATTTACATATATCTATGGTGTTCCGATAGGGCCACTTCGACCTTAGGGCAAAGATGCGAAGTTGCAAAGGCGATAGTGCGAAGGCGAAAGAGCAAAAGTGCGAAGATGCGACGACGAAGCACGAAGATGTAATGCCAAAAGTGCGAAGGTGCGAAGGCGAAGGAGCGATACTTTTATCGCTCCTTCCCAACTTTGCACTCTGGCCTTCGCATCTTTGCACTTTCGCCTTCGCCTTTTTTGATTGCATTCAGAAAGTCATGGCCGATTACGTAGAATTTAATACAGGCACCGTACTCGCCAAGGTTGTCCGATTAATCCACGCTAGGCCATCGCGCGTACTATGAATGTTTATAAATATTTTAATGTGTACATGTAACATATATGTTTAACAGTGCTGGCTATGCCTAATCATTATCTACTCAACACAAAATTTAATGTCCGCCATAATGTTTACATATGCACTTCCAGACTCCTGTCACTTACCAGCCGTCTCTTTACCGTGGACCAAACACAGTAACAATGTATTTTCATTATGCGACACTCCTTGCTCATGCCTGGATCTAGAGGGGGATAGGAGGTCCGCCCCCCCCCCTCGGAAAATTCAATATTAATAATTTCACGCAGTAAAAAGGGAGAGGGAGTCCGGACCCCATCCCCCTGGATACATTTATTTTATTAATTTAAAAAAAATAAAATTCCCAAAATATGCCTCGGAACCCTTTGAACGATGGAGAGCTCCGCAATTATAAAACATAGGTAATCACAGATTACAAGGCTCACCGAGACGAGGCATCACCTTTATGAGACCACCTTTATCATATTATATGAAAACCATCCTTTATGATCTTGGATATTCATGGATTCTGTTTTGAAACAATATCGTATATCATCTGTTAAAAATTGTTAATCATGTGTTCATATGTTAATCAATACAATAATATAAAATTAAAATTCCATCCTATCATAATTACAATATCTATCTTATAATACCATAAAATACCGTAAAAAAAATTTGAGATATGATATTGTAACGGATGATATGACATTGTATTGTGTTATATATTATTGTATTTGATCAAACGATACAATATCATAAAACATACTACAACATAGTATTATATGAAACAATATCAAACTGCATCATAACATTGAAACATATGATATTATATTGTATAATTAAGCATTGAATCAATATTGTTTTGAAAAATGTGGTCTCATAACTGCAACGGTGTGTGCATACAAATTGTAAAACGCGCGCTAGCGCGTTATGAAAATTTGTTTACACTCATTGTTGCAGTTATGAGACCACATCTTTAAAAAAATAATGATTCAATGCTTATATGTACGTTTTTTAAACATGTATTTCCTTCCCGCAAATATGATTTTTTTTTTTAAAGGATCTGTCTTATTCAACAAGTAATGCGAAATCAACAGAATGGCCACTGGAACAGCCACAATATGCTGACAAAAATAGTACGCAGCGTTTTAAATTCTAAATTACACAATTTTATTTTTCTTTCTGACATTTAATGAATTTACACTTGGTATACAAAGACATTAATCAATTGAATTCATTTAACTGTCAAAATATATTTACATCAATAAAATATTTATCAGCGTAAGTATAATATCAGGTCGTTATCCGGTTTGAAGTCGCGAGAAGAGTCAGTTCTTGTTCTTCGAGAAATACTGAGGAAATACTGAATGTATTCATACGCACCAGATTTGGTGACAATATAATTTGATAAATATTGTATCATATCAAATAAAACAACATCATGGGATAAAGTAAAATAATATATAATACAATCAAACTATACACATTGTATCATATGATACAATAATATATATTAACATCGCATAAAATACAATTTCATGTGATATGATAATATATCATATAAACCAATGCCATATTATACAATATCGTATGATACGTATATCATAGGGATCATGTTACATCATTTAAAAACAACTACATCTATCTATCAAGCAGGTTTGAGTGAGGTAGGAGATTTCTTTAGCATCCTTGATAATGGAGATCAGGCTCTGCATCTGAAGCAACCCCTGCGTTTCATTTATAATATAGTTAAATCAACTATGCAAGCTATCTATCTAGCTATAAAACATGTGACCTGTTCCAAAAAACTAAACCTCATCAAGAATTATAAACCTATGGCTCTGATTCAGCATTCAAGCCTGTCAGGTGCATCAGTATCATAAGACTACATGTATATCAATGCAAGATAAGTGAAGTTAGGACCAGTAATAACTAAGATATCGTCATCAGAGGGCACCTGTTTAAAAAACTTTAACCAACTCTTAAAATCTTAACCTCCTCCAGCATCCGAAACCTGTGGCTCAGATTCAGCATTTAAGCCCGTCAGGTGCATCACTTTAATAAGACGCACCATCCATACAAGTTTAATGAAGTTAGGACCAGTAGTAAATAAGATATTATCATTAGAGGGCACCTGCAACAACAACTCTAACAAGCTCCAAAAACCTTTACCTCCTCCTGCATCCGAAACCTATAGCTCAGATTCAGCACTCAAGCCTGTCTGGTAATAAGACAAACCATCCATTCAAGTTTGGTGAAGTACGGACCAGCAGTAAGTTAGATATTGCTATTTAAGGCACCTGCAACAAAAACTTTAACCTACTACAAAAACCTTAACCCCCTCCAGCATCTGAAAGTTAGGAACCAGATTCAGTAGGTCCAGATGCATCCTCCATGTAACTTTGGTGAAGAGAGGACAAGTAATAGCTTAGATACAGGAGCTGCAACTAAAACTTTAACCAGCTCCGGACGCCGACGCCGTGGGTATAGCATATGCTCCCATTGACTTCGTCTCGGTGAGCTAAAAAGGCGAAAGCGCGAAGATTCGAAGGCGAGATTGCAAAGTTGCAAAGGCGAAGAAGCGGCAGTAGTATCACTTCTTCGCCTTTGCAACTTAGCACTTTCGTCTTCGCATCTTCGCGCTTCGCCGTCGCATCTTCTATATTCTTCATATTGTTCATGAATTATACTTGCATTGAGGATTTCCGCAATACAGACTGCTGGGTATAAAAGTGCATCACCCAGAATTAATGATGATACCAAAATTATGAAAAGTTTACTCCACTGTTAGGCATTATAACCAAGCTGAAATGAGGGCCATTACGCCAGTAGAGGTTAACGGCCAATAAGGAAAATCGTCAAAGTACAAAGAGTACTCGTACAGAAAATATATTTTACTTTATCCTCGGCATACTTTAGTAAGTTTAGTTAATATCAAGATGATTAATGCATCAATAGTTTGTTTGAGCACTGGTAACGTTGGATACAATAAAGATCGTGTGATCAAAATCAACCGGGATATAAACCCCTAACATGGGTCCTAACCTCTTATCAACGCTTTTAGAAACAATCTTTTCTTATTATAATCAATCAGTGTTTATTATCTATTAAGATTTACTATATTCAGGTACTCTTCAAACATTTGCTCTAAAAGATTAAAGTCTATCCATGATCACAAATACAACATCACAACAAATGTTTAGAATTTTGATGTTCATGTATTACATAGAAGCATATTCCTACGTTACCTGCCCCCTTAGTCTTTTTTCCATAAAGATATATACATGTATCATTCTTCGATTGACAATTCATTCACCAATGAATATTGCTTATATTATTACAACAATTATTCTTTCATGATTATTGTTCGTTAATTATCACACAATATCCTCATTGTGTATGAATTGTTCTTTATATGCGTCATTTCCCGCCGTTTGTCGACGAGAGAAGTAACGTTACTGTTAACAATCAATTTGTGGCAATGTAAGAGTGTTTTGCGTGTGCTTGCTATGGATAGGAAAAACTATATACAGCGATTTATTTACAAGATCGGTGTCTATAACTTCACAATCAGTTGAAAATAAAGTAATTTCAAAGTCTTGGATACGGGGTAACAAATTCTATTCATGTATACGGGGGGGGGGGGTCATTTTTTTACGGGGGTCATTTTTCTTCATGTTTAACATGAAGAAAAATAACCCCTGGGTCTTTTTTCTTCAGAATAATCCAATTATTCTTCAGCTAGGGGGGTCATTATTCTACGTAGAAAAATGACCCCCGGTCATTATTCTACGGGGGTCATTATACTTCATTACACCGTCATATAAAGCACAATGTGTATTACTGACGTGACAAATGTACGCTGGCAATTTAAACGAACGCGGGATTGCTCAAGATAGAACATTTCTTTTAAAGCAAAACAAAATACTGATATCCGATGGATATAATATTATCATCGTGGAGATTATTTTAAAAAGTGAATATTTGAATCCAAAGCCGCTATTTTTAAGTAACGGTTATTAGGGATATTAATTATGACTTGCCCCGCGTTTCACGTTTTTTACTTGCAATGCATCTACAAACGAAAATACCAAACAACCTTCGGCAGCAATTTATAAATAATTTATTACATACTAGTACACAATATTAAAGAGATAATTAAATAAATTGTGCTTTATAATTGTACTCGCTATCTTCCGTATAAATAATGGCATGGAAAAAATGTTGTTCAATGTTCATCAAAAACGATGTAGCCTTAGCAATCGAAAATAATTAACAAACTGTATATTGATAGATTGACACATTAACAAACATTCAGACCCGCAATGTATTTTTTGCAAATTCTATAAAATGTAGACTCAATAAGTGAATTTTTCCGTTTGGGGTATTTTGAATCACATGTGTACGCTATGTGTACATGTACATATAGATTAATAGCCATATAGATAAACACTTTCAGTGTTGAATTTTTAAAAGATATTTTGTACATGCAAAGCAATCCAATGCAAGGGCTATTAAATTCGAACAATGTACATACGGTAGGGATCGAACTGATACTGGTTCTGCTTGTTCTACAAACAGCGAATGAAATGCGAAGTATTAGGGTGTTATTTTTAAACAAATAAGTATTGCTCTCTTAAAACCTTGCATTACTAAACAAAGTATTTCATCGGAAGCATTATTAGTTACCTTAGCTGCATATATGTAGCTCTCCGTCTGGAAAAATTAAGTACCATCCGAAATTTTGCATACAAGTGCTATACAGACTTGCAGCTAACATTAACTTAGAATTGCCGCTGTTCATAATTTCATTAAAAGACGCGCAGATTCAAGTGGTTATATGTCGTTTGATATGGGATTTATGATGTCTATTTATATTATTTTAATTAAGGACAGACGAAACGTTCCTCGATTTTATATAATTTTCCTTGATATTTCATTCCTTATTTATTAACATTTAAACCTGTTAATTCCAAAAAAATTAGAGTACATTACCAGGCTCGTTTTGGAGCTAGAATATTTCGAACTTCCCTTATAATAGCACGCAAAATGCATTTGAATGCTTATAAGTAAAGTCATACTATATATTTTAATTTGAACACTTTATATTCAAACCAAAAAAATCATATTACATAAAAATTTAATTATGAAATAACAAAGTGGAAATCTTAATTCACATTGTGGAGATAGGAAAAAATGGAGACACATGAAGGTCGCGTTTGACCTTAATATTATACAAGCAATAGCTTTCCAAAAAGCTTGCCTGACTACCCAAATTTATTCAATGGAAGCATGCATGCATCAATTAGGCTATCTTATAAGAAATGAAATTTAATTTTCGCTGCGGATCATAAATTATTAAACTGAACGCGCAGAGTTTAGAAGCAATTTCAATCTTTTTCTTCGATCGAGTGCATGTACCTGTATATCACTGGAAATTAAATCATTTCATTATTTTAAATCATTTTAGGAATGTACATGTATCGAATAATCTCAAACAGCTAAATTGAAAATTGAGTTTGTTATATATTAGATGCAAAATCAAAGACATTTTGTTATTTCTAACCATATAGGAAAGGATATTCAAACACGTACATGTAGCATCGTTATTTGAAAGTGTGTGTGTGTGGGGGGGGGGGGGGGGGTTTAGGTGGGCAGCTTCATAAAAAAAAAATCTTGACAAGGAATTTAAAAAATGGGGAATTTTGAAAATCCTAATCCGTAGGTGGGAGGGGGTATTTACATTTTTACTTCAATTTAATTCAATTAGAATTACTTTATTTTTTGGTTCCATTTATTACATGCTCCGACAAAAGTGAAAGATCCATGATATCTCTATTTATTATAATGACCAGTTAAGAAAATAGAGTGGGTAAGACCATCTACACATCATGTGCTCTGGCCTAACTTGGACTCGCCCACTAATCGGCGAGCCAAAATTATGAATGAGACGTATTATGGCGCGAAGTCTTTCTTTACCATTCACGCAACAGCTGAGATCTCAGATAGATCCATCGGCATAGATCCACTGAGAGGGTGTCAACTAATAACTACATATATTATACTTTGGATTGAATGTTTTAGAAGAAATCTATCGAATTAACATACACACTTAATTGACTAGCAATTGTTAGATGTACGTTTACATTTGTACACGCGAGTGAAACCCTTTTCCAGATGAATGAAATCGCCCAATTGATCGAAAATCGGGTCACACGTACCCCACTTCGGCGAATTACTTGTACGTAGCCCCTCCAGTAAATATTCCAATTATATGAATTTATATTTGTTTTAATTAATCCAAACTGATGATTCTTTGTTAATGATGATAATCCAACACCAACTATTACTTATACATTTTACTACTTAGACAATGTGTATCATATTGTTGCGATGACACCTCCCTCTTTTTTTTTTTGACCTTTCAAATATGGCAATCTATTTTTAAATCAGGATTACACACGTGCAATGTGAAATGCCCTTTTAATTGAACACTCTTGCTCATTGTGCTTATTACATCCCATATAACGTTTTCATCAATTATGAATATAAATGTTGACACATTAAAGATGCATCCTCAGGCAATTATTAATTCAAGCTTGTGGGTGCCCCCCCCCACACTTTTTCTCACAGCAACTAATTTTTTTAAAATTTACTTATAAAAAATTGAATTATCAAGGATGTAAAAAATTTATATAAAAATAAGGAAATTAGGATTGAAATTGAAGTTATATACATACTACGCCAGACCCCCCCCCCCCCCCCGGATTAGGATTTTTCTTTTTTCTTTTTTTGCTTGTCAAGATTTTTTGGATGAGTCTGCTCCCCCCCCCCCCCCCCCCACTTTCAAAAAGGATGCTACGTGCCTGGATAAAGATAACAACATTCAAGGGCCTTCCGTCATTTTCAAGCCATGATAAACATGATAAAAAGGACTCTCAAAATAAGAAAATAGACGCAAAGTAAACTGCATTCATGGCATATGATCACATTGTATGATGTGTCTCAAAATTCCAATTTTGGACTCGTCCACTATAACTACGAAAAAATTAATGAATGAGACATTCTGATTCTGGCGCGGAGTCTTGTAAATGAAATTTCCATTGATCTGAATAGATTTTTCCGTGAGGGTCGGGGTACTAGGTATAAAAACAAATTTAATCGTTCAAAGTTTTGAATTGTTAACAACGATATATCAGATCGAATGTTTTAGAACGATTTATAAATCCAAAATACAGTCATTTTTAATCTGTTGACGCGTGAGCATATGTATTAAGTAGGCGGGCATCCCTACACTCTATTAATTGAAGACAAATGAAATCGCGTCCAGCAGAACTCCTTGGCATTTTAGTGTTTGTTATTATAAATTTATGATTTTGTTTGTTAATAACAATTCAACATCAATTATTAATTAACAATGTACACTCTAGTACGCTTATACACAATTTTGTTGCGATGACCCCCCTCCCTCCCCGGACATTATACCTATTTTTAAATCAGGATTACACACGTGCTTGCATGTGCAGAAGACAATCTGGAACTTAACTGATAACTATATCATCTCTTTGGAAATTTATTTCTCCGTAAGCAAATACGTGTAGTAACTGATACATGCAATTGTGAAAACCATAGAGGAATGCATGATCTGCGCATAATAACTAACTGCTTGATGCAATATTTCTTTTTTCCAACATGTTTTAAGTCAATGATAATATGAAAATATATGCTTGACTTCATATCGGAAATTACTCATTTTCTTTATTCCCCTTTTCAATAAACAAAACAAAACAACAGACCAAATTGATCCAGATAAATATAATTATCAAAAATAAACCTAAAAAACAAAGTACACTTTCATCCTTCACCCACAATATTGCCTTTTCGATATTTGTCATCGTGGTAGATCCGTGTAACAATCTATTAAGTAGGTGCTTGCACGACATAGAACCGGTGTTGTATAGCAGTTTTTCCCCCATAGTAGCTTTTCCCCCCGGAAAACCTACTATATAGTAGCCTTTCCCCCCGGGGGGAAAAGCTACTATATAGTAGCTTTTCCCCCATAGTAGGGTTTCTCCCTCACGTTTTTGGTTCAGATTTTATAAAAAATATTTATGGAAATCCAGTAAGGATTAAAATCAATATTTCTACACTTCCAGGTTGCATACATGTATATCTGCATTCATCTGTACAGGTTAAGATTCGTTTTGCCGATTTATTATTTTTATAGACAATGCTGAAAGTTGAACATGTGTGTAATGGAATTACACATAGAACTTAATTTAGGTAATTTATTGAAAAAAAGTTTTACAAGTTATACACTTATATGCATAATTCTGTGTTCTGAAATTGTATTAAACGAGAATGTTTTAAGAATTTCTTGATAAATTTATCAGACTGTTTGTCTGTTTGCGAAAATTTCATCCAGGCTAAACCTCGATCTGTGTTAGAGAAATTTTGTTTCCGATGTTTCAGAGCCCGATTTTTAAAATCCTATTATAATAATTATAGTGCATATTCTTTAGGGTCCAATGTCTCATAAACTAGATATAACCATATCACCATATTTTTATAGTGGCAGTGGTTTACCACTTGAAGATGACTCTGAAAATTTCAGCTCTCAGGGTAGGGGCCCTTGATGTTTGAGGGCCCGATGTATAAAACCCCATTATAATGATTGAATATTGTTCTATAAGTGGGGATCCGAATCTCAAATTATAGATATTACCAATTAACCATATTTTTACAGTGATAGTGGTATACCACTAGTAGATGACACCGAAAATTTAAGCCCCCATGCAGGTTAGGAGTCTTTGTTGTTTTCGAGCCCGATGTTTGAAATCCAATTATAAAGAATGTATTTTTAGGGCCCCATATCTCAAAAACTATAGATGACCACATGAACATATTTTTACGGTCATTTAAAAGTAAAAACATCATATAAAAATACACAATCACTCATATATTTCTTTATCAAAATGATTGAAAATTTACGTTTAATTCTGCAGCTTTTTTTTTTTAATTTACGAACAAAATTTTTTGAAAAGGTACGCGGGTAAAATTCATTATTCTTCAAAACATTTAATCAATTCATAAGCTGACTAATGATATAATAAATAATTAGATATGTTACCGCCAATACTGCAATTAGTCATATCTATGCTGGTACTGCAGTTAGTCATACCTGATCTGACGTCATCAGTTTTTGAGCTCAATATTTTTGTGTGTAGAGCCCGTGAACTTGTGTGAGGCGGGCTCATGTCTTCAATCATTTTGTACTGAATGTACTTTTCTATGGAGGAAACTACTTAATTGGTGAGTGTTATGATATATGTATATTGTTAGAATGTTTTTCCAATGCATATGTACATTGTGCAGTAGAATTATATTACAGTACATTTGATAATTTTCATACTTTAGTGTAGGTATAAAGTTACTATTTATGCATATGCATGGATATTTCAAGGTCATTATTAATGATATATTGATAAAGCTATATAGAGGTACTTATATGTAATTATGAGGCATGTGTGCAACTTCGCTGGATTATGTTAGGTTTATAATTGATATATTACGGGAGGTAACTCCATTTGCAACATGTATGATATCATTTGGTTGTCTAGAGTTATGCCTCTTTGTTTACATTTTTCTTTACTAGGGCATTTCAGATTTATGTATCTAGATGCATATCTTATTGTGATTAATTGAATTAGGTTATACTGATACATCAGATAGTCATACGTTTCATCATTGTCAACCATATATTTACTAGGATGAATTTGTATGTGTGTGTTTTTTGAATTAGTTTATTTACAATATTTTTTCTCTATTTTTTGTAGTAAATCGTCATTCGTCATTCGTCATTCGTCATTCGTCATTCGTCATTCGTCATTCATCTTATATGTTTTGTCACCCTCCAAAATAAAATAAAGACGCATTTACAAAAGTACCAGTTTCCTCATTTCACTGGCCAGTACAAATATTTACAATTAAGTAGATGATGGAGGAGGATGGAGGGTGAGAAGATAGAACAGTACCGTAGGAGTGAACGAAGTAGGAAAATGACTGAAAAAGGTGCTGAATTTACCCTGGAAAGTAAAAATAAAAACCGAGAAAGGTGTTTCAAAATACTGTTAACACTTAGTGACAACTTACAGAAATTATTATTATCATCAGAGGATAAAGAAACGATTAGAAGAGCGTATAGTGAATGGCTCGATAAATACGAAGAATTTCTAGTGTCTCAGGATGAAGTACGGGCTTGGCTTTCTACCAGTGATCAGGTCCCTGATGAAGAAAGATTCCAGAAGAGGGATGAATACCTTATGGATTTGAAAAGTTCTGTAGAGGACTGGTTTACGAAACATTCAAAAAGTGTTGTGATTGATAACAATTCCGTGAGTTCTAGTGGAAGTCGCAAGAGCAGTTATTCGCAAGCGAAGTTGGAGGAAAGTCAAAGAAAAGCGGAATTAGAGGCCAGAGCGGCATCATTTCAAGAGAAAAAACAGATAGAAGAGGCCAAATTACAGTTGAAATTGAAGGAAGAAGAACTGGATATAAAGACAGCTTTAAAAATATGTGATGAGAGAACTAAAATAATCGAACAACTGGAAAAAGCTGATCTGGAAGCGGGACGTCTGTCAGAGGCCGCGGGTGACATTCATCTGCCTTTATCAACAGTGACAACATCAATACAGGATCCCAACATGCATGTGAAGCAGTCAAAGTTGAGTCCATATGCACCGGTGTTTTCGTCTGTTTCAAGACCATTACCAACATGTGAAACAGTTAACCACATTAACAGATCTACATGTACAATGACACCTGGTATTCCATATGTGCCAACAATAACACGCCACAGTACACCATATGTGCCTGTTTCAAGTTATGAAACAAGTCGTCAACCACAGACTCAAGTTTATTCTCATCTGTCAGAGCCAACGTTTACAACTGCAGAAAATCACCACAACACAGATGATCTATTTACAGTTGCAAGAGAGCTCAACAAACCTAAAGCTGACATTCAAAAGTTTGAAGGAAATCCAATGGACTACCAAAGATTTATCCGACAGTTCAACACCAAAGTGTGCGCTAACACCAGTTTATATGAAGAGCGCTTGAACTTTCTTCTTCAATTTACCAGTGGTGAAGCTAACAGAATAGTAACTGGATATTCACATTTGGATGCAGAAAGAGGATACCTACAAGCTTTAGATGAACTTAAGGATCGATATGGTGATCCAGATGTTGTGGCTCATACTTATGTCAAGAAGGCGTTGGATTGGCCAGCAATTAAACCAGACAATTCGAAGGCATTAGACTCTTATGCAATATTCTTAACCGAGTGTCAATTTGCTGTGAATAACGTAAACAGTGCTCGAGTTCTTGAATACTCAGAAAACATGAAACTTCTAATTAGGAAGCTACCATTCTACTTACAAGAAAAGTGGCGAAATGTGGTGTATGAGCTTAAAGACAGAAAACAAGCTGTTACATTTCAAAACTTGGTAAACTTCGTCCGCAAAGAAGCTAAAAAGGCGAATGACCCTATCTATGGAAAAGAAGTCATGAATTCTAGTTCAAGTGCACCAAAACGACAGAATGAAAGAGTGAACACATTTTCAAGACCGAGCCGGAACTTTGCTACAAAAACTATGGAGTCCCATTCATCTACAGAAAATCACACAGCTGCTGTTCAATACAAACCAAAATTTTGTGCTTTTGTGAAACCATGCATCTATTGTGAAGGTTCGTCACATTCCTTGGAAGAGTGCAAGAACATTATGAAACTTCCTCTGAAAGACAGATATGCAGTTTTAAAAATGAAAGGACTGTGCTTTTCTTGTTTAAAATCTGGACACCAGAAGGGAGTTTGTCAACGCAAGTCATATTGTATTCATTGTAAGAGATGTCATCCTTCTATACTCCACTTGGATCCTCGACAGAGCTTTGAACCTCCGGACCAGAACAACAACAGATTGTCTGTACCTTCAGCATCTGTGTCTTCGGCAGCGCATATGGGGGCTGGGGAACTTGTGAGGCAAGCGCTTCCAATTATACCAGTGCGACTGAAATCAAGAAACAGTGACAAATACATTTATACATATGCTTTCTTGGATTCAGGGAGTACAGCAACATTTTGTACAGAGAAAATAGCAAACTTACTTCACATTGAAGGCAAAAAGACTTTGTTAAATCTGACAACCATGGGACAACAGAAGACAGAAAATTGTTATATTCTCTCTGGACTTGAAATAACTGACGTGAATGGTGACAATCAAATAGATCTTCCTCCTATTTACACACAACCAGAATTACCTGTGTCCAGGAAAGACATAATTTCACTGGAGGACCTTCAAAGATGGCCACATTTAAGAGACATTCACATTGACAGGATACCAATGGATAGTGATATCGGTTTGTTAATTGGTGTCAATGTTCCTAAAGCAATGGAACCATGGGACATTATTCCTAGTAAAGACAATGGTCCATTCGCTATGAAGACTATCCTTGGATGGGTAATCAATGGACCAATCGACACAGTTCCAGAAAATGGCATTTTCAACACATTCGTCACGGTCAATCGCATTGATGCAAGATTAGAAGAACAGATAAGATACCAGTTTAATCATGACTTTTGTGAGCGGACGATCGATGATGTTCCAGAGCCGTCAAAGGAAGATAAAACTTTCCTAGAATTGGTAAAAAAGTCAGTTCATTTTGAGGATGGACATTATATCATTGACTTACCTTTCAAATTTAAAACTGTTACAATGCCTAACAACAGAAAACAAGCAGAACAGAGACTGATTTCATTATCCCGAAAATTTGAAAACAACATTGAATTTTGTGACAGTTATAAAGCATTTATGGACAAAATTATCAGTGAAGGTTACGCACAACAAGTTCCTAGTGAGAACCTACAACAAAACGATGGACGTGTGTGGTATTTGCCACATCATGGTGTATTTCATCCCAAGAAGAATAAACTGCGCGTTGTATTCGATTGTGCAGCCAAGTTCAAAGGAACTTCACTAAATGATCAGTTGTTACAAGGCCCTAACTTGACAAACACACTTATTGGAACTCTGATCAGATTTCGGGAAGATGAGATAGCTGTAATGGGTGATATTGACAGCATGTTCTACCAAGTGCGTGTACCTCTCCAGGATGCTTCATTTCTTCGATTCCTATGGTGGAAAGATGGAGATCCTTCGAAAAGTGTAACTGAATACCAAATGGTTGTGCATTTGTTTGGTGCAACATCTTCACCTAGTTGTGCCAATTTTTGTCTTCGAAAAACAGCTCAGGATTGGAAAGGATATTTCAGTGAAGAGACTGTTAACACCGTTCTCAAAAACTTCTACGTAGATGATTGTCTTAAATCTGTCAAATCTGTGAACGAGGCTGTAATATTAGTGAAAGACTTACAAAGACTTTTAGACAAAGGTGGTTTTCACATTTCAAAGTGGATAAGCAACAGTCGAGATGTCATGAACTCAATACCTGTGTCAGAGAGAGCTAAAGAAGTTAAGACTTTAGATCTAGATCGTGATACTTTGCCGATTGAAAGAGCCCTTGGAGTCCAGTGGTGCGTCGAGTCTGATTTCTTCAACTTCAAGCTGGAATTGAACAAACAACCGCTTACCAGACGAGGAATTCTGTCGATGGTCAGTAGTGTATATGACCCATTAGGATTTTTGGCTCCATTTGTACTCAAGGCCAAATGTATCCTTCAAGAACTTTGCAAGATGCAATTAGGATGGGACGATAGAATTCCAGATGACCTCGTAATTCAGTGGAATCATTGGTACCAGGACCTCCAGAAACTAGAAGACTTCAAAGTGAACAGGTGTATCAAGCCCTTTGGATTCGATCCAGTCATTACACAGTTACATCACTTCTCTGACGCAAGCGAAACAGGGTATGGCACAGTGTCCTACTTACTACTGGAGAATACAGACGGAGAACGTCATTGTTCTTTCATCATGGGAAAATCTCGTGTTACACCACTCAAACAGACAACCATTCCAAGACTGGAGTTGACGGCAGCTACAATAGCCGTCAAAACCAACAAGATGTTACTGACCGAGCTAGACATGCCCATCGATCGCGTTATATTCTGGACCGACAGTATGGCAGTATTACGTTATATTCAGAACAGAACGGCAAGATTTCATACTTTCGTAGCTAACAGACTAGCAGTGATACATGAAGGATCGCAGCCAAGCAATTGGAGATACATTAACACGAAAGTTAACCCAGCTGATTACGCATCAAGAGGTATATCGGCCAACAGCCTTATCATGCAAGAAAACTGGATCAAGGCCCCTAGTTTTTTATTGGAACCAGAGGATCAGTGGCCCAAACATCCAATGGAGATCGCTGATACAGAATTATTGGACAATGACCCAGAGGTGAAAAGAGTTACCATCAGAGCAGTCATCGCAGAACAACAGAATTCAGACAATTCTACAGAGTGTGTTAATAAGTTGATTCAACATTATTCTTCGTGGTACTTGTTGAAACGAACAGTGGCATGGATTTTGAAAGTGCGGAAAGAATTGATAAGGCGTGTGAACATGAAAAGACTCAATTCTAGTCCAATATTACAAGAATCATATGATAAGAGTGTTCTCTCGCACCAAGACCTTAAAGAGGCAGAGAAGTCAATACTGAAATTTGTTCAACAGCAAGAATTTGACACAGAAATCAATGCTCTTGCATCAGGAAACTCTCATGTGAATCGTAGAAGTCGAATCAGGAACTTGGATCCATTTTTGGATGATGGAATCTTACGTGTCGGCGGTCGACTACACCAGTCAAGTATTCCAGCAGAGATGAAACATCCAGTTATTCTATCCAAAGATCATCATGTGTCAACAATCATTCTTAGACAAATTCACCAAGAACTGATGCATAGTGGTAGAAACCATATGTTGGCAAAGTTAAGAGAAAAGTATTGGATTATTCATGCTCCGTCAGCTATCAGGAAGCTGATATCAAGATGTGTTACATGTAGACGATTCAAGTCGAAAGTTGAAGAGCAGAAGATGGCAAATCTACCAAAGGATCGTATCGTTCCAGATGAACCACCATTTAGCAGAGTAGGAGTCGATTACTTTGGACCGTTCGAAGTAAAACAAAAGAGAAGTCGTGTGAAACGTTATGGCGTTATATTCACCTGCTTGGCAAGTCGAGCTGTACATTTGGAAGTAGCAGCTTCATTGGACACTGATTCTTACATAAATGCCTTGCGTCGCTTTATTGCCAGAAGGGGACAAGTTAAGAAGATACGTTCTGATAATGGAACTAATTTTGTTGGTGCCGAACGTGAACTTACCCGATCCATACAGGAATGGAATCAACACCAGATTCAAAAGTCAATGTTACAGAAGAATGTAGACTGGCAGTTTAACCCACCAGCTGGATCACATCATGGTGGAGTGTGGGAAAGAATCATTCGAATTATTCGCAAGGCCATGAACAGCGTTGTAAGGGAACAGACCTTGGACGACGAAGGACTTAATAC
Source organism: Magallana angulata (assembly GCF_025612915.1). NCBI lineage: Eukaryota > Metazoa > Mollusca > Bivalvia > Ostreida > Ostreidae > Magallana > Magallana angulata. The sequence continues at coordinate 14,324,730 of NC_069112.1, read as the reverse complement.
CCTGATGTGTGAAATCGAATATATGATCAACGATCGACCAATCACAAAGAATACAGATCACCACTCTGATTTGGAACCACTTACACCAAACCATTTGCTCTTAATGAAGCGGAAACCGAACCTGCCTCCGGGAGTTTTTGATAAGGACGACATCTATCACAGGAGAAGGTGGAGACAAGTTCAATATATGGCAAACCTGTTTTGGCATAGATGGGTACGGGAATACCTACCGCTTTTACAAGAAAGACAGAAGTGGCACGAAATCAAACGGAACTTGCAAATTGGTGATGTTGTGTTAATAGTCGATTCTAATTCTCCGAGAAATTCGTGGCCTATGGGCATTATTTGTGAAACTATCCCGGACTGCAACGGACTTGTGCGACAAGTTAAAGTTAAAACTGCGACAAATATTCTGATCCGCCCCGTTGATAAACTCTGCCGGATTCTAGAAGGAGATTGTTAGAACTGTTTGATTATTACGAACTTGTGCAAATTTCTGTATTATTATTTGTGATCATTGAATGTTTGTTCATTGTTGACATTTTCTAGGAACAATTGCTAGTGAAGACACAAATTTGATAAAAAACTAGGTTGTTTGTAACTTAATGATGTAGAGTATTTTCGACGTAATTGTGTCATATTCATTCCACAATTAGGGGGCTGGGTTGTTACCGCCAATACTGCAATTAGTCATATCTATGCTGGTACTGCAGTTAGTCATACCTGATCTGACGTCATCAGTTTTTGAGCTCAATATTTTTGTGTGTAGAGCCCGTGAACTTGTGTGAGGCGGGCTCATGTCTTCAATCATTTTGTACTGAATGTACTTTTCTATGGAGGAAACTACTTAATTGGTGAGTGTTATGATATATGTATATTGTTAGAATGTTTTTCCAATGCATATGTACATTGTGCAGTAGAATTATATTACAGTACATTTGATAATTTTCATACTTTAGTGTAGGTATAAAGTTACTATTTATGCATATGCATGGATATTTCAAGGTCATTATTAATGATATATTGATAAAGCTATATAGAGGTACTTATATGTAATTATGAGGCATGTGTGCAACTTCGCTGGATTATGTTAGGTTTATAATTGATATATTACGGGAGGTAACTCCATTTGCAACATGTATGATATCATTTGGTTGTCTAGAGTTATGCCTCTTTGTTTACATTTTTCTTTACTAGGGCATTTCAGATTTATGTATCTAGATGCATATCTTATTGTGATTAATTGAATTAGGTTATACTGATACATCAGATAGTCATACGTTTCATCATTGTCAACCATATATTTACTAGGATGAATTTGTATGTGTGTGTTTTTTGAATTAGTTTATTTACAATATTTTTTCTCTATTTTTTGTAGTAAATCGTCATTCGTCATTCGTCATTCGTCATTCATCTTATATGTTTTGTCACCCTCCAAAATAAAATAAAGACGCATTTACAAAAGTACCAGTTTCCTCATTTCACTGGCCAGTACAAGATAAATAAATCAATGAACTTTTATTCATAAAAGGAGAAACCGAAAATCAAAAATAAATAACCAACCTAAGCGCATATACGACTTTGATTAGAAGAACAAGCTTATATTTTTAAAAAAGTCAGCTCATCACAATATATGTGTTGGTTGTTTTTTGTTTTTGTTTTGTTTTTTTAATAACCCTTGTTTAATTGTTCGAAGAAATAATATGGTACACAAGTAAATCTTTATTGCAAAAATATGAAACAAATAGTATAAATTTTTTAGGTAATTGAATCGTATATCTTGATTTATATAGCATCGTTTTCAAAATTGTATATTAATAAATCACGTTGCAAACTTAAAAGTGGAAAAATTAGCAAAAAGTGAGTGACAATATAAACATAAAGTTAGTTCAGGCTCCATTTCACATTTTCCGACATTGTTCTGGTTGTGAAGACATTTCATTGGTTTTTTTTTAAATGTTTACATCATAATATCTAGCGTTTCGTTGAAATGTGCTTAAAAATATGAATATGCGTAACTTTAAAACGAAATGGTAAACACTAACATTACACACGCTCTTAATACATGATTAAAATACCCTTTAACCATGATTTAGAACCCTATCAATCAAAGTAAAACTAAAACATTTCAGTTTCTCATCATATCATTGCATCCTGTCTCCCGTTTGATATTTAGAAGAAGAAATATATAATTGTTTATAAGATCGTCAATTCTAACGGTATCAATTTAAAATTGATAGCCTTTTGGACGAAGGGAGTAATACATTTCCACTTTTTATTCCATTCCTCTACAAAACTAAGTCAAAATTGGTCAGTTAGTTCCCTGGGAGAAGCTTATACATTGATGGTAATACATTGGAAAATTAAATTTCCAAACCGGCGTATTTTTACTTAAATGTGTTCTCACGTGTTCATAACGTCGAAGTCAAAACTGTAGATAAGCATCGATTAGATGAAAAAGATTCGAGGTATTCCGAAATCCGTGTAAAAGGTGTTCCAAAAAGGGGTGAGAACAGGTCAAATAAACGATGATGACACATGCATGTTATGACGGCGCATGCCTTAGTTCATATTTGAGGTTGAAAAACCATGTTTTTTTTCTATTTATTAATAAATGCCATAATTATCCTTTTTGTGAGAAATTAATATCATATCAGTTATTGTAAATAAGTGTCACGAATGGTCCGCAATAAACATGGCCGGAAAGTAAAAATGGGGGAAAATCCACTATATAGTAGGTTTTCCGTGGGGGTAATCTGGCTATAAAAAGCGGGAAAGCCCACTATATAGTCAGCTTTCCGTGGGGGAAAAACTGCTATATAGCCATTTTTCCGGGGGGAAGAACTGCTATATAGCCATTTTTCCGGGGGGAAAGATGGCTAGGGGGAAAAGGCACTATATAACACCGGCCCTTGCTGATCAACGTTTTCATTAACACATATAAAGGAAAAAAAAATATTTAGATTTTTTCTTGGATTTATTTTGATGTAAATAAAAAAGAGAAGAAATTAGTTCTATAATATATATGCGATGTAAATCTTTTTTTCCACGCAATATTTCGTATAAAACAACGAAGAGTAGTACCTTGAAACTTCATTCAAAATTTGATTAGACCTTTAAATTGTAAAATGCTAACATTGAAAATTGTGCCCGATTTCTTTTTTTTTTTAAATAAAACTTTATTAAAAAAACTGATTCTTTGAGACAAAATAAATTGACATAATCAGTTTGACATTCTCTAAGTGCAGTTTTGTAGCTCTTAGTCTGAAAAAGAATCGGATGGACGACCTAGGACCCAGATCGTCCATCCAAATTTCTTGAATATTGCCATTTCTTTCGTACGCGGACGCATGTTGGCCGAATACTCACCGAGACTAAATGGTTCGTATTTTAAGTTTTAACTGCGTTTAAAGGTAACATTGGAATTCCGATAATTTTGAAAATGATTAATTAAATAAAAATGGTTAAAATTACCGTTAAATTACCGGCATCGGCCTTTCCCATGCGCGAATATAGAAGAGTAGGGTGAGGGTTCCAGACCCCACCCCAACCCCCGCAAAATTTCTTTCCATTACATGTACAATATAAAATTACAAAAATATGCCTCGGACATCCCCAGGCAAACTCAAATAACCGTCAGACACTCAACCCCCACCCCAGGAAAATTTTTCTTATCCGCGCATGCCCCCCCCCCCTCAAAAAACAAAATTATTCTTCAGAACCCCCTGTAAAATTTCCAGGATCTCCGCATACATTCTAAAAGATTCATTGGCCCTTGCTTTCGATAAAAAATGCGAGTAAAATGTTTGGTCTTTTTACGTTCATACCGGGCATACCCACTGTGTGATTATAATCGTCGTCCATATTCTGTGTATATTAAAAGGCAAACATGAATATATAACATCCTATATATATTTTGATGGGCTCTAATGTGGGAGTTAAACATAAAAACATGCATGTTACGTCGTATCTGGAATTCATTAAAGAAATATCAAAATGTGATGAATGAAAATAACAAACCATCAGCCATCTTAAAAATCCATAAAACGCAATACAAAATCAAAGCAGAGCAAACACGGACCTCCAAAAGGATAAAGGCAGGATCAGGTGCCTACGAGGAGTGAGCAGCCTCTGCTGACCGGTCACAACCACCGCGTGCTTTTTGCTGTAATCGGGAAAAAACCCGGAAAAGCCCAATGACAATTAGGTGATAAATTATGGTCAAACAATTAGTATGTAAAACGTCAGTCTGCATGCGACCTAGTGGAAGATTGTATTTGATATTAATTATACGTTCTTGCTTTGAATATATAATTATGTTATATAGACAATGTTTTGATATGATGGCAATTACCATGATAAAGAAATATTATGATTTACGTTAAAAATGCTAAAATACATAACATTTCTGTAAAATGTCGATTATCAAAAGATAGACTGGATTCGATGTCCTTCATTTATTGTTAAGACTCGAATTAAGTAAATGTTAACAAAAATGAAGATGATTAACGTTTTAATGTAATTTTGATTTACAAGAGCTACTCTTATGGTACCGTAACATTTCACTTTGTTTTGTATTTAACAATGATCAGAAATATATTTAGGGTAATTGTATTAAAAAAATTCAGTACTGTAAACTTGTAAATCCGAACATGCAGTGGTGTTTGTTTGTGAGCTCGAGTATGAATGTGTGTTATTCTGATCGTGTAATCTATAAAACTCGGACATAAACACTCTAAAGTTGACTCCGCAGACATTCATTGAAATTCTCTCCACAGATGGACATTTGCAACTTTAAAATGTTGTTTGTTATTTACATGTAACCTGTTACAATAATACGCACTTTCCATCGGTAGTCTCTGCATTTATATCTCTGTTTTCTGTAATAGCACAATTGACATTTTAAAAATCGACAAATGTAAAGTCTACAAATTTGTCCAATTTTGACATGACCATATATGTATTGTATTGTTTATTAGTCAACAGCTGTACAGCTCATAGACATATACATGAACAATTAATATACACGTTACAATAAATATACTGGTCACTTGAAAAAAGGCAAGTTTATACATGAAGTTTTTTCTTACAAAAGCATTCTTAATATATTTACCTAAATTGCACAAATCCTTTACATTTTGTGTTGACAATAATAGAATTAATTTAAAGACAAACGGGTTCAATATAATAAAACTTCTTAAAGAATTTTTCTCTTAAGTTACAGTAATAGGGACATTTCAATATAAAATGATATGCATCTTGTATATCTAAAGTACAAAGAGGACATAAACGTCTTTGTAATGGAACATTGTTATATCTGCCAGTTTCGATGGTAAGACAATGAGATGATAATCTTAATTTACATATAAGTTTCTTATATGTATATTGTAAAGGAATTCTTTTTGTTATATATGACTGCAAGGTACAATGATCAACTAAATATCTATAGATTGTACATTTGGAAGAGGCATTTATATCAGCTAGTAGAGACTGTTTAAAATTATCAAAAATACGTTGCTTGGCGATTATTAAAATAGTTTCTGGCTTTTCAAAAAATTGGTTTTCCCATAAGTCCATTAGCCCAATACTTGTTAACATGTTCTTGATCTCTACAGCCCAGTTTTAACATTTGTTTTTACCTAAAGTTTCATTATACATATTAATATAACATGAATTCAAAATGCAATTTTTTGATGATAAAAGTTTCATCCAGTATCTTAAAATACGTATTTTTCTGATACATTGCAGAGGCATTCTGCCCAATTCACAATAAATAACTGCATTAAATGTGCCCCTTTTAACATTAAGTATGTTTTTACAATAATTAAGATGAATTTTTTCTATATCCGGGGCAGAATGAATGCCCCAGACATCACAACCGTAGTAAGCAATACTTCCTACACAAGTGTCAAAAAGGGACAAAAGCGTAGTAAAATTAAGACTCATATTACAACATATCCTTTTCAGTGCAAAAAGCGCCTTCATACATTGCAATGACAATTGTTTTTGCGTAACATGAAATTTGCCATTGTAATTCAACAAAAGTCCAAGATAACAAAAACTGTTCACTACTTCAATTTGTTCACACTTATAAAACCACACATCTTCTGTTCGTAAAATTCCCCCATTTCTGAAAACCATTATTTTTGTTTTGTTTACATTAACCGTTAACCGTTAACGACCATTTCTCTGTATAATTTTCTAAAGTACTAGTATTCAACATTAACTGTAAGTCAGCAGCAGACTGAGCATAACCATGTCGTCTGCGTACATCAGTAAAAATAAGGATAGCTTTTGTAATTCAATTGGATTATCACAGATATAAGACACAAAGTAAAAATTTGGATGGGATTTATTTTAATGTAATTGGCTTATTTGGTCGCGGTGACATAAGGAACAAAATTTGGGAGCGGCCGCAGGGTCGTCTCCCCAACAACAAACAATCAAGTGTGGCGACCCCAAAATGGGCTGAATTGTGCACTGGGTAGGTCACAAATGCACAACGCCACTCAAAATGCAATAAGGTCAAAGTTCAATCAGAGTTCAAAGTTCAATCAGAGTTCAAAGTTCAATCAGAGTTCAAAGTTCAATCAAAGCTGCATTAAAGTGCAATAAGGTTAAATGGGTCAATATCCCATTTAATACACAATTGTATAATTAAACATAATAATTTGCATGTATCAAAGTTGCAATGATGAAAAGCGCTATTTGCGCCACAAAAATGATACACGGTTTAGAAAACACTGTTCCATTTGAGGTGGGGTTTGACGAAAGCGCCACATGCATCCGCCACCAAAGGTCCTACATATTGGTGACGGCGTCACGTCCCCACCTCAAATAGATACCGCCGACCAATGCCAATGAAGATGGGATTGCTTTTACTTGGTTTTGATCCCATTATGTGTTCGATAGCCCCTTGTAAATTGTTGAGAAAAAGGTCAGTCCCCAACTTGGATAGGTGGGTACCGTCACTATGAAAAAGTTGGGTATGACCGATTTTAATTTGAGGATGCTTGATGTAGGCCCCTCCCAGGCTCACCATGGTTTTAATTGCTTGGCGGTCAACTCGGGTTCGGGTTTGGTTCATGGCTTTTGTGTTTGTTGAATAGCGCCATGTTATCCTGGGGAGGGTAGAGGACCACACAAATTTGGTTTTTGGGAATAATGTTTTACATTGAGACAGAATGTCATGTACCATGGTCAACAGCCGGTCAAGACGAGTTTTGCCAACATTATTGGCTCCGCAATGAACGACAATAATGTGAGGAGGACTTTGCAATTTGAGGCCTTTGAGGTACTTGAGTTAGGGACAAGGTCCAAAAGTTTCATGCCACTGTACCCCTGCCACCATATGTTGGCATTTGGAATGGATAGGTTGGTTCCTCAGATTCTTTGTGAGGCTGCTACTGTAGCATGTTTGATAATGGAAGATCCCAAAATCCACACATTAACTGGATCTGCAACCACTTGGATTAAATTGGTTTAGGAATGCAAATATTTTGTTAAAATAATGACAGATACAAAAAGGAAATTAAAATGAAGATCTTAAGGGAGGGAACATGATAATTAATCGCCTACTGCCGGTGGTTAGTTGAGTGAAGGGGAATGCTGAATATGCATTACCTAACGTAAGACCTATAGGCTTGTGAATGCCATCGCCCAGAGGTTTGTATGGCTTGTTCTGATAGGCCCTGCTGTGCCAGCATGGTAGCTGCCCCTATCCTGAATGAATGAGATTTGTAATACTTGCTGTTGATTCCCAAAACTTGTAGGGCTTTTGCCAGTACTGATGAGAACTGATAGCGGGTTAGTGGTTGGCCGGAGTAGTGGCAAAACAGGGGGCCTGTAACATTTGGCCGAACTTGTAAATATTTGTTCATAATTTTGACCGGACAAAATTGGGTGTCAGTGGCATTGATGCGCAAGTGGGTTCCTTTGCCTAGTTGATCCGTCTTGGAGTATTTAATAAGGAGATTGATAATAGAGTGTTGAATTGAAATATGCTGAACCTGGATGATTCTATCGGGTGAGTTACCCTTAGATAATGCTAATTCCCCCACCCTTAATAATGCATAATATGCTAAGGTAAACGCAGCAGAAAACAGTGAAGTTTCATAGGTATCCTGGCATACCACAGGCAACTTATGAAGGATTTGATTCAAAATCTCGAGGGTTATGGGCATGCGCACATCCCTGTTGTTATTTTGCCTTTTCATGCCTTCTAACACTTTACCAACAAGGAAATGTTTTGTAGGGTCACCATTCCCTAATACTTTACATTTAAATGCAATTGCAGATGTATAGGCCCTAGCAGTGGTTTGTTTGCAGCCTTGTATGGACAGGTGAGCTATGAACATTAAAATGTGATTTTAAGGTGGTGGCCAAAGGATGGACAACTGTTGATTTAATCTAAACTGGTCGAAAGCTTGCAGACCCACAGCGTAAGCTTTGGTAGTGTTACTGGCTAGTGATGACATGAGAAGGCGGTTCATTTCATCTTCAAGAGCACGTTGTGGAAGGATGTTGGTATGGGTTGGGGTAGCTGGTCTGCTGCTGGAGCCAGTCTGAATCTGCCCCACTGTTGACGAGATATTGCATCTGCTATACCATTTTGATTGCCAGGAATATGCTGGGCTTTGAACTGAATGTTGTTTTTTATAGTGACAAGCATGAGTGGCCTAATGAGAAACATGACTCTATCAGATGAGGATGATTGTTTGTTAATGATGTGTACAAGAGCTAGGTTGTCTATATGTAGGATTATTTTTTTGTTTCGGAGTGCTTTAGCCCAAATGGTGAATGCCAAAACAATGGGGACTAATTCTAAAAATGTAATGTCATGAATGATTGGTTTGTTTGCCCATGACGATGGCCACTGGAGATAGGCCCACTGCCCTTGAAAATATGAACCGCATCCTAATGAAGCTGTCCCAGAGCTATCTGTAAAAAGGTTAAGTGTTTCTTGAGAACTCCATTCGGAATCCGGGAAATATACAACCCCATTGAAATTGGTCAGGAGGTCGAGCCACATTTGCATGTCTAATTTCATTGCAGAGGTAATGTTAACATGGTGATAGGGTTGAACCTTACCAATCATAGCATTATAAAACGTCTGTTGAATGCTCGACTACCTGGTATAGCCCTGGCAAAGAAATTAAGTTTACCTACAATGCTTTGCAGTGAATTGATGGTAATTGTTCTTTTCTGAATATGATGTTTGAGAATTGACAACATTTCTTGAATCTTTGGTGGTGGTATGCGAATTTGCATTTGAATTGTATCTATGACCAGACCCAAGAACACAAGTGATGTTGTAGGCCCCTGTGCTTTGTCCTTATTAAGTGGAATCCCCATGTCTGTACATAGGCTATGAAAGGTGTCGACTAGCATACTACAATGGTTAGTATCAGACCGACCGGCAAACATAAAATCATCTAGGTAATGGTGGGTGGTTTCTAAACAAGATTGCCTTCTGACCAACCATTCGATGAATGTAGAAAATGTTTCAAAAATTTTGCACGAAATTGAGCAGCCAAAGGGCAACATTTTATCTAAATAGTAAGCACCCCTAAAGAAAAGTCGTAGCAGTTCAAAGTCCCCAGGGTATACGGGTATTAGCCTAAAAGCACTTTTTATATCCTCTTTTGCCAACAAGGCCCCCCTTCCCAATTTGCTAATGGTATTTACGACTGTGTCGAAGGAAGTGTAGGTTACTGTTGTATCTTTAGGGTCTATGTATTTATTTATGCTGGACGACGGTGGGTAAAATAAATGTGTTATCATTCTCCAACCGCCGTCGCTTTTGGGAACTAAACCGATTGGTGAGACATGAATGTTGGGCATTGGTGGTTGTAGGAAGGGGCCAGCCATGCGTCCCTCATCCACCTCCTTAGAGATTTTTGTTTGCAAAATATCTGGGTATTGATTGGCTGATACTAAGTTGTGAGAAAAAATAGGAAGTCTAGGTCCTGCATACAACAATTTAAATCCTTCCTTAAAACCAGTATCTAAAGTTTGTGCGGCATGCCTATCTGGGTAATGTTGTAAATACTGTGAAATGGACTTAATGAGGATTGGGGTGATTCCCAGAGACCAAAGGCTATTATTGTTTGGTGTGTCGAGGGAATTTGGCTGAGGGGTTGTTGTTGTATTGGTAGGGGGGGGGGTGACCTTGGTTTGGTGTGTTGAAGCGAAATGGCCTGTTAACTTTGGTTGCTTGTGTAAGCGTAGCCAAAGAGCAGGTGTTAGAGGAGTGTGCATTATTGCACCTAAGGCATCTGTGTACATACTGGCAGTTTGGTCTGGTGCATGCACCTTTGAAGTTGTAGTCAAAGCATTTGTCGCTGTTTACCCTTTTGTTTGAGGTGTGAGTCTGGTTGTATGTGTGGGTCTGGGGTGCAGTGGGTGTCATGTAAATCATCCATAACTCAGGATCAACTACACCGCAATCTGTGTTTTGGTTAATGGAAGCCCTAAGGCGGTACTGTTCGTCATATGTGAGTCAGCCCTGTGATCTCTGGCTTCCTAGCCTAATGTCATGCATGTACTTTAAGAATTGTTGTATTTTTTCAGGATGTGTTGCTGTGTAAATGCTCATGAAGATAATGAATGCATATGTCCAACGATCAATGTTTTGAATTTTGTGGTGAGATTTAGGTTGGGCAATTAATTGGCCGGTTGCATCTATTGCAAGAGTGGAGGAAACATGAGGTTGGTTTGGGTCCCTAACGAGCAATGTCCCCAAGTTAATGTATTTACCAGATATGATCTTATCCCTAGTGCTAGGGTCAACATAGTATCCCAACGAAAATTGAGTAGACCCTAAAGGTAAGGGCAGGATGGTGTGGTTGGAGTCAAGAGGAACAAGAGTTAAATTACCTGTGGGCACAGGTGCCTCAGTGACCGGTATTGTGCAAACGCTGGTTGTGGGCGCCTGTGGCGCTGACTGTTCAACTGGGCTTGAACGTGCCTGTGGGGTTGCCGCCTGCACTACTGACTGGGGCTCATCCCTAGCCACGGCGTGGAGTCGAGGTCGCCTGGACGTCCGCTCCGTGGGGGCTGGCCTTGCTGGCCTTGACTTAGTCTTCGGCATAGTTATCGTTGGGTATTACCATAAAAATATAGAAACAATTGTTAAATTATTTAAAATGAAAAAAAAAATGTCTAACTAAGCAACTAGAAAAAAAAAAGTAAATAAACTAATGACACGTAATCAAAAAGAAGCGTGGCCCGATAGGCCACGTTGTACCAATGAATATGGCGTGTGTACAGGTCACAGTAAAATAAGTCTGGTGAAAGACTACAATCCGATAAAAATAACTGCCATCTGCAAATCCCAACAACGAATAATAGTTTAAAGTTAGCGTATACAAAGAGATGTAAAACTTTTGAATGTTATTTTTAAGAAATAGTTAGGCAAATAATGATAATTCAACAGAGAAAATTTTAACCTACCAGTTTGTATGACGTGAAGATTGAAAAGAAGGATATGACGTAATATAGAAAAGCACTTAGTAAAAAACTATTTTGGAACTCAGCATGCGCAACCCGGATAAATCCAGAATGAGCATGGAAAGTAAACTGAGATAAATGCGCATATTCTGAGACTGCGCTTTAATATGCGCTAGTATTTCCATTGCTTAAAAATTCCATCTCGCAATCATTGACATAGAGCGAAAAAAAGGAGAGGGAAAATTATTTCCCCTTGTAAAACACCAAGATTATTCACCAAAAAATCTGATAACTTACCATCTAATAAAACACAAGACTTAATATTATTATAAAGTGAACGTTATATCTTCAGAGGTTTACCTCTGATTCCATACATTGAAATTTTATTCCACATTTTAACCATATCCACTGTGTCAAAGGCACGCTTGAAATCTACGAAGCCGCAATACAATCTACATTTTTTCGAGAAATATTTGTTCATGATTGTTTGTTATGCAAAAATGGCATCAACAGTACTATGAGATGGTCTAAACCCGAACTGTGCGTCTGTGATAACATCATTTCTCTCGGCCCATGACATACATCTCTTATTCAAAATTGAAGTAAACAGTTTTGTCATACAACTAATTAAACTAATTCCTCTATAATTGGCAGGATCAATTGTCCCACCCTTTTTGTGATCGGCTTCGGCCGATCACTATTGTGTCCATATGAGGCATCCGGCAAATGCTTCCATGTGCGCACACATTCACTGGATGAAATATCTGGTTTCAGCGCTGCGGAAACCCTTTTGAAACTCTGCGGAAACTTAAGGTTACTTTAAGTTTCCGACAGATTTCAGCACAGAAACTTCAAGTTTCATTAAGTTTCCGCAGTGCTGAAACTTAGGCTGTCCATGAATCCAAATGGTTTCCGCTACGGAAACTTACTGAAACTTGAAGTTTCTGCATAGTTTCAATCTCCATATACGTTTGGGATACATATTGTTAACAAATGGTTTCCGCGACGGAAACTTACTGAAACTTGAAGTTTCTGCATAGTTTCAACCTCCATATACAATTGGGAAACATATTGCTTACAAAGGGTTTCCGCAACTGAAACTTACGGAAACTTTTTATATTTTTGCTTTCACAAAAGCTGAGCAAGGTTTCTACTTTATGTAAAAACAAAACAATTTCAAACAGTTCCAAATTTATTTTGTTCAAAAATCTGAAATTGTTTCCAATAATAAATAAAATACAGCCAAGATACAATAATGGAGAAACATCCATATGGCAATTCCCTTATTAGGGACTTTTATTTAAAAAATGATAAAATTGCACAAGAAAAAAAACTCCCATAGAAATCTTTACATTTGTATTTTTTTTTCATCTCAATTAAATGCCTATCAAATCTCCCTTTAAAATGCAACAAAGATCTTACTTTTTTAAAAATATGAATGCAATTTACAAAAAAACTGTACGTACATGAATAAAAAAAGAAAACTTCACTGTTACGTGAACATGATACACTTGTCTCAATTTGTTTTGAACTACAATGAATATGTACACCATAAAATATTTTTGAAAAGTCTAAAGTATCCATCTTTAAAAAAAAAAATACACTACAAGAATGTAGTTGACTATAGAGGTATGACCCAGATTTGATTTGAATATGTCAATAAATTCCAAAATGAGGTCAAAGTGACCCACTTACAAGTTGGGATAATCCTATTCTTTGTTAGTAATATAATCTAATGTTTTACAATAGAACAGGATTTGATATCATTTTTTGGATAATCCATTAAGTCCAAAGTGAACTTTTCATTTCCACCCATGATGTACCAACTGATCAGATTTTAATATCATAAGCCTGTCAGTATTTAATAGGTGCCCCAGAGGGAGATATGAAAAGCTTGTTGGCCAATAAAAAGCTAACAATGGAGCAGTCTGTCAAATCATGTGCAAAAATATGATGTACACATTTAATTAATTATGCTGATTGCAACACACTTCATTCCTGATGAATATTCTTCTTTACACACGGTTTACCTTCCTACATTTCACTACTTTACCTACATTAATATTTTTAAATCCAAGACATGAAGTAAAATATACATTGTTTACATGTATATATGACAAGTATAACTACATGTACATGTACTTGCTTTTTGTAGCATGAATGTATAAAATACAAAGTATCACAGATATTTCACCTTACAATTCTCATCATGCAATACCAGCATTTTACTTATGATATAAAAGCTAATTCCAATTATATATTAGTTACATAACACAGATTAAAATAAAACCCACATGGAAACAAATTTCCATCCAAGTAATTTTGTTATATAAAAATTGTAATACATGGGGTATATGTTGTCTTTATATATTTTCATTACATATACGACATAATTGAATATTGTTTGGTGTATTTTATCATTTCTATGACCCATGCATTCATCTCCTAATGCAGTGTTTTTACATTTAAGATTGGTTTCTTATTTTTTCATATATTGCTGCAAATAAAAACTAAGTTATCAATAAATGTTTAAACAAAGAAAATAGAAAAAAAGGAGTTAACACTTATGAACTTGGAGGTGTGAGGATATATGTTACATGGAGTCTAATATTTTATGCAATATTTGCAAATATAACAAATTATTTAAGAAAATGAAAGTTAATATCTGCAAGGTCTAATCAATCATTTAATAAGTCAAAACCATGTGATTTTCTAAGATTCTAGCTTACAGACAAACATTGTAATATACTGGTATTTGATCATATAAAAAAGTACTTTTATAGTTTATAGGTTTTTTAAAATGAGAATACTTTACAGTTAAAAAGTCTTGTTCTGCAGAGGTTTAGTCGGGTCGTAGAGATGTGTCCATTCGAATCAATAAGGAGTGTCCTTGGCTGTTGTTGATGTAATCCGAGTCGTAGTTTGTGGAAATAGGCCTTTTTGGGGGACTTTCGAGCATTGTCCAGACCGGTGAAGCACTCATATGATCACATCATGGCTACAGCAGACTTAGTAGTTCTGGACAGTGGTAGCATTAAAATTCTTCTTCTTGCGATGAACTTGTTCCTTTCACTGGGCTGTATTTTATGTCTGTTCTATTTATCTTAAACATGAATAATAAAGTTTCATTTAGATTTTTAAACAATAAACATAAGTCATTCAGCCTAACATGTAATAAAAGCATTCTGAATAAAATTCTGAATACAGAAGCTACTATGCAGTTGCCAGTTGCTGTTTAAACTATGTCATATAATGAATACAGTAGTGTCTGGTCTAAAATGTTTCATTTTATGTTTGAAGCTATGTTATTTTCATTTTGATTCAATTATTGTTTGTTGAACAATGGAAAAACTTATCAACAATAAGTGTGTTTCACCCCCCCCCCCCCCCCCCCCCAATCAACCTCCTTTTCAAGAACTTAGACCTGGATTTCCCAAAAATTACTACAGTAAATTATAAACATCCAACACATGTATAAGTTATTGGTGAAAATAATCAATTTCAAAGCAATACCTTGCGTTCACATCGTCCAGCTGGTCAAAACATTCACCCGAATCACCGAACATAGGATGCAACTAATCACCGGAAACATTGACTTTGTATGCTGTCAATGCTGAAAAAGAAAAACGTGAAAGATTTCATTTTCCGGATTTAATTAATAAAATGTTTTCGTTACATTTAGAGTTTGTAAATTGTATAATGTGCGAAAGATTCATTGTTCGTCTTGTTTACCAACCAAGCATTCATATATTAGGGACGTTTATATAATTATATATGTGTATACGTATATCCTGGATAATCTTGATTATCATGCAGATAAAGTTGGTTAATGGTTAACTTGGTCAAAGCGTATATTTTAAAGAGATACGGTAATAAAAATTAAAACGCCGAACCAAGTTTGAAAAAATGACGCCATCTTGATTTGATGGCGCGAGATCTCGTTTACAAATGAGAGATAAATTAGAGCCTGGAAAATGTTATTGGGAGTATCTATATTGTGAATTAAGTTACCTTGACATGAGTTCTTCGTTCCTGCATTATCTCCTTGTTGTAGAGGCTATTAATGCTTCTCAATTCTCCATTTTACAACAGCACCTTCTTGTCAATTTTAACCTTCGCTCGGAATCATAAAGTGCGCCAATACTGACCAATCAGAACCCGCTAAATCTTGGAAAAGTGCATCTTGGGATAGTTTAAAATGAATAATGTTTAATCAAAATTATCATTTTTTACCGAATAGTATACTTTTTACATGTATATTTATTTTAAATAAGAATTGTCGGAGTCAGTATTTCCTGGTTCAATACGACAAAGTATTGGCGTGTGTTTGTAACAATTGTATTTGTAACACGTGATTAACCATAAAAAAAATGGCCGACCGTTTGTTTACAAATGTCTAATGAAATTAAAAAAAGTTTTAATGAGACATATGTATCAGATTTTGTCGTAAACTATATTTTATTTATATGTACTGATGATTTTGCCAAACTAAATATGATAGAGCCATATATAGTTTACTGACATGTTAGTCTTGACTTGTCCAATTTTCACCGCGATTCTAAGCACGGTCATATTCTTATTCAAAATATAGAGGTTTGAAAATATTATGTTCACCACAGAGCAGGTTCTGCATGAAGACACAGAAATCACAAATATAATTAGATGCCGATCAATTAACGGGGTCCGGTTAACAGCGCTCACCCGTACGGTCAATTTACAACTACGATGAATTGACGGCAATTATTTTACAGTTAGTGCAAAGTAAGACTTAACCAATAGGCATATAGCCCCCACACTTTTTCTCGCCGGAAATGTAATTGTTCCTATATTTACCTTGAAAGATTGAGAAGTTGGAGTAATAGGCATACTAGCCCCCCCCCCCCCCCCCCCCCCCCCCCGACACGGATTAGGAATTTGATTGGAAAAAAAATTTGGGTAGGGAAATTTGTTTTCGGAAGTATATAGTATAGGTATTACCCCCCCCCCCCCCCCCCCCCCCACGGATTAGGATTTTCATGATTTTGGGAATTAGGGTTTTTCCTCAATATTTCTGAGGATTAGTCTAGCCCCCCCCCCCCCCCCACTTTCAATTTGCTTCCGAAGCCAGTGAATCATGATACAGTCATACATGCAGTAAAGTCTGAAATTCATGTAAACAATTATATTAGACTCTAACTCCAAGTGGGTTTTACTTGTTATTATCAACTGTAGAATTTTTTTTAAAAAAATCCTGTGTACATGTACATGTGTTGGCGTGGTATTAAAAAAGAAATGAATTAGCTCTAAACTTCAGGTTGTACAAATATTTGGTACGATTTGTAAAAATTTACAACGACTTTACCTTAATTTGTTTGCTTAATTAGTTACTGTACCTCAAGGTTCATTCAAATGATAAATAAATGATTTAAGAAGGAGTCTTACAAAATAGGTATATTAATTTATTTTACTAAATAATTATAATTTACTTATCAGTTTTACTAACTCAGGTACACACAAATGGAAAAAAAAATTCCCGCCGGGCTCCAGTTATAAACTCACGCTTGGTACTGTGTATATGTTATGTAACAGTCTTTTGTTCACTCCTGACAGAAAAAACCCTGCAATCCACACAGAATATACAGGAAAATCACAGAGGAGGTCACCTGGACAAAGAATGTATACACATGTATACACGTGCCCGAGTACCTAAGATTAATGATTTCATCATATGCATTAAACAAGATCAGACATCAGTTTTTCTTTTCAAATTCAATTAATTACTTAGTAAGGTTCTTAATCGCCTTATTTGCCACATTTGAAGATAGTTACATGTATACATATAGTTTCAGTCACGCTGAAACCTGAAAATAAATGATATCACTATTAAACTCAAATCAAAATTTAGTAATAGTTTCAGCAATGCGTAAACCATTTGGAAACTTAACTTAAAGTTTCAGCATACTGAAACCTAGCGGAAATGTTCTGAAACTGATTGATATTTCCATAATAATTTACACAACTATTCACACGATTCAAATTTAGTTTCCGCATTGCGGAATCTTAGACTAAAGTTTCTGCTGACTGAAACCTAACGGATACTTGCTGAATCGATATAATGGTTTCCGCATTGCGGAAACTATACATGAAACTTCAACTTCAAGTTTCAGCAAGGTTTCCATATAGTTTCAGTTTTGCTGAAACTTGATTTTTCATCCAGTGATTCCGCTTGCATAAGTAGTTCTTATAAAAAATTGAAGTTTGGTTTAGTATGTATATAACATTTTACTCAGTTTTATTTTAATTCATTTACCTCAAGAGATGCAAACATACATAAAATACAGTTCGACCTGTTAATTTAAGAATGCACATTTTGTCTCACGCGTAAGAATTTCGATCGAAAGTTTCATTCAGTAATGCAGTTTACCTCGATGAACTTACATCAATCATAAGAAGATGCTCCATGAACTGATGTCGATCTATTGATGTTGCATAATAGTAGCTAGGAAGACGGCTTGATTTATGAACAAGGTTACGTTATAATGCGACCTCAATAGCAAGTTTTGATGGCAATCAATGTTTTTCAGTCGCATTAAATTATTTTAATACAACTCTTTCTTTGTATACGTGTCAATGCTCTTTTCATGGGCGTCGGAACCGGGGGGGGGGGGGGGGGGGGGGCTTAGCATCATAGAGGGTTTAGCCGCCCCAACTTTTTCTCGCAGCAAAGATATTTGTTCCTAAACCTTAAAAGATTGAGAAGTCATATTAGAGCCCCATGATTTTCTACAGATTAACTTTTGTTAAAGTCAGCTAGCGCTTTACGATAAATATTATACAATCGCTTAAATTCAGCAGTAAACCATGGTCGGTCATGTCTAGGTTCAACGGTCAACGTATTTGTCTACTACGCTTATCGACATGACGAGGACTGGGCACCTTATGAAAGTCAGACATCAGAAAAGACAACTCATTCACAAAAGTTTTGACACCGTTTTCTAACCCTGTATTACTAGATAAATCATGTTGTACTAAACATTCCTCTAATTTATACACATTTTGCTGCAGTGACAATTTACTCTCATTTACTAAATCTTCCTTCCAGCGATATCTTACATGAATTCCCTTCTGACTGATTCATGCTATGTTCATACCCATTCTTAGTTCGATGTGCAATGGTGCGTGATCAAAATAAGTCTTAAAATTACAAACTAAGAACTTATAAAAGTAACTAAATACGTCAGGGGTGCTCAATACATAATCAATTACACTACATCCATTGGCACCACAATATGTAAAATCGTTAGCCATAGTATCTACATGTCTGCCATTTAGAATTCGTAACCAAGTTTCAATACACATCTGAATCAACTTTAGCCAATAGGCATTCACTGTTTTGTCTGGACACACACGGTCAATTAATCTATCGTCCTCCGTGTAATTAGATAGGAGATATAAAATCAGAGATTTGTTCATGTACATTATCACATTTAATATAATCATTTAAGACCGAGCACCTACTATTCAAGTCACCGACAATCATTAGTTTACCTTTCTCGGAGTATTTAGCAATTTGATTCTCTAATTCATAAAAAATATCACAGTTATTGCTTACAAAATGAAGATTTATCCGGCGGAATATAAATACAACATATTTATAAACATTCATTAGACTCTATTACATCACCGTTAATCTTTAGCCAGCAAATTGTGTCGAAAATAACATCAGTTATTGTAATATGTTTCCGAAACTCATCCCTTACATAAGGCCATCCCACCTCCTTGTTTAGATCTAGAAAGTATTCTTGGTATAAATTTACATGTAAACCCCGGTACATCGAAATCAAATCCATTCTCTATCCAACATTCAGACAAAAATATAACATCGTATGTACATATAAAGTTTAAAAAAGCAGGGTCGTTAAGTTTTTTCTCGAGTCCCCCATTAATGTTCCAACTAAGCAACTTTAACTTAAACTCACTCTCCGTACATGTAGGTCCCTGGCCCTCTTGTCTGTCCTAACTGGATCCTACCCTCGGGCGTTTGCGGTCCTGGCGGCGGCTAGGCGACACAGTGGGTTGATGCGCAGGTTGGTCGCCGCCTTCGCTCGGTGTATACACGACTCTGTCGATTAGAAATCTGTCCCGCATCAACCGTACTCTCTGGTTCCGTCTGCGCGCTTCCCGCATCACTGAAAACATGGCTCTTTTGCGCTGGTCGAATTCGACAGGAAACTGTTCCTTTACATAGAAGTTGGTCCCCTTCAGCGTTTTTGGAGCCTGCTTTCTCACCAACTCTCTGTCCTTGAAGTGCGAGAATCTGGCGACGATATTGCGTGGTCGCGCATTTGGGTTAGAGGATTTTCGTCCGATTCGGTGCACTCTTTCAAAATTGATTTTTTTCCGGGCACGCATCTTGTCGCACATGAACCTTCTCTCCGTCTCCTCACAATCTTCTGCTTCTTCTTCCGGTATGCCACAGAAGAGTAAGTTGTCTCTCATGGAACGGCATCGAAGATCCAGCATATCCTCCTTAAGCTCGTCACGTACCTCTTCCAGCTCGGCGTTAATACGGCCTATCGCATCACTATTTGAATTTAATTTCGTTTTCACATCCGTCACATCCTTCTTCATGTTTTTTGTTTATTCTTTTACTTCTTCTTGTATTTCCTTCATCTCTTTTGCCGCACCATCAAACAGGTTGCTTAAACCGCTCATGTCCTTCTCCATCTCGGTATGAATTTTCCGCACTTCCTTCTTTTCTCTTTCTAATTCACAGACTGATGTCTCACATTTTGCCACCTTGTTTTCCACGACGTCAAGGCGTTTAAAGATACCCTCTATTTTGGTCAGCCTGGATTCCAAGTTGTCTATTTTGTTAAGTTTTTTATCCATTTTTTCCAACAAGTCCAAAATGTGTTGTAGCTCATGTCCGTCTTCTTTCGTACCACGAGTGTTCGGACTGCCACCGTTAATAATTGTTAGGCTTTCGTGTAATATTTCCGAGGTTTCACCCATCGAGTTGTGTGCCATTGTTAGCGACTCCGTGTTGAAAACTGAGAACTAATCACTGACTCAATGGTCAAAATAGAAGACACTTTCAAAGTACACGGTTTAGATAATTAACTGCTACAAAACTATCAGTTACAAATACCTTAGTTGTGAAACTATGTGTCCGGCTGTTTTTTCGCTAAAACTACCATTAAATTCAACAAAATTAACAGAAAGTTTCCTGAGCGAAAAATCCACTACTTCCCTCCAAGTGACCATGTGACCGAAAATATATATTAAAACAGTGACGTCACATATACTTAAAGAACTATTTTTCGAATAATTAATTATGAGCTCAATGTCCATTATATCAAGAGAATCTAGAAAAGACTTTTGCGAGTGAAGAGTATCTTAGATACGGAAATTTTTAAATATCATGCTCTGTTTAAATGTATACATGCATTTCTATTAGGGTACATTTAACAAAACGTTAAAGTATACTTAGAGCTCGGCTGAATAAAGAAAATATCACCAAAAGCATCCTTATTGCTACCACAATGTTGGGACAAGAGCCCCCCCCCCCCCCCCCCCCCCCCATCCCACGATAAGATAAGGAAAAAAATCACGGGGTCGGTCTGCTGATTTATTAAAAAACAGAGTTATCGATGAAAAAACTAACTAAAATGTACTTGAAAACAGTAGTTTAAAATGTACATGGATTAATAATGTACAAAGTGGAGGGTTAAATTAAAATGTGTATAAAATGCAACAAAATATTGAATTTTGTCGGTATTAAATAAAAAAGAAGGTAAAAATTCATTAGCAAAAATGTTTGATATCAAGCAATTATTACGGGTCATAAGTATAGCGTCCTGAATGTCGATTCAATCCAGACATTCTCAGTGAAGTTGGTAAATCAAAATTATTTGGACAGCTTTACATGTGAATATGTACTGATTACCATAAAGCGGCTACTTAGCTTTGTAAAAATACTGCCAATAGAGTATATATTTATAAGATCATAAGGTATAAGATCATGTAAGATCAAACCTGTTTTACCCACATATTCCTTAGGGTCAGAAATTCGATTTTCGAAGACAAAACATAATTTTAAAAACATAAAGATACTATTATCCGTTTATATTTCTTCAAAACCTTTCAAATTTTGCCAACATTTCGTACTTAAATTAATGGTCATTAATCTTCTTTTATAACAGTTTTAGATTGTTTTATTATTTATCATGCACTTAGTCAACTTGCACAACACTGTCATATTGATGTTTGAAAAAATATATATTAGATTAAAATACATAAATTTTTCTGCGAAAAATTACCAAATTATTTTGCTAGTCGTTTAATTCTTAAGCAATGAGGAATAAAAATTCACTCTCAAAATTCTTAGCATTTAGGTAAGCAAAGAAGCTACATGAATTTGGGCCTTACGGGGGTCTCCAAACCCCATTCCGCACGAAATATATTCACTCCTAGGACATTTCTTGGTCCGTCTCATTTCTAGAAAAGAGTATGTATTCAACTTTACATTTTTCAGTTTAAATTACATGTCAAATTATTTTAGCAATATCAAAATAGATAGAAGGCATTTCTTCTAAGTTAAAGTGAACACTTAACACCCTCTTACAGCAAGCTGCGTCCTCACGGCGTGTTCACGGCGTTGTAAAATTCATGGAATCGCCGTAGGATCACAAGGAAAATTCAGAAAAAATGTACAGTTTTAATTGAAAATTTTACAATTGGAGGTGTCACGGCTACTTGACGGCGACCGAGGCGTTCTTACGACGTGCAACTGCGTTTCCACAGAGTTCTACTTGGCGATTGACTGCGCTCTCGCAGAGTCTCCGCCGAGCGCTCATGACGTGCTAGGAGTTTATACCGCGCGTCCATGGCACAGGACGTTCTTTACTTCTCGGTAGGTTAATATTAATCTGTACAATTTTAAGGGAAAAAATTTACAACTAGTAAATAAATGAATTGTTTTGTTTTTATGAAAAAGTACAGTGTAATTGAAAAAATAACTACTTCTAAACAAATTGTGAAGGACTTAGACAAAACTCTAGTCAGGACTACAAAAAAGATCCGTTATTAGTTGTAAGAAAACATAGAAAAGATTTGATGTGAAGCATCAGAACCAAATGGCATAAAATTCCATCTACGTCATTGATAAGTCTTAGCAAATGCTACTTTTTACATAGTCATCTACATCCAGTTTGATAATTACTACATTGCTTGCTATTTTACAGCAGCCATTGCTCGAGTTTTCGTGGTCTTGATGACAACGCACTAGAAACGCCGTGGGAGCGCGGTATAAACGAAGAAGAAACGTCACGAGAGCGCGATGAACATTGCAACAGCTCTTTGGGGTCGCTGTGTGAACGCAGCCAAATTTAAAACAATTTGTTCAAACGCTGTGGATTCGCAGTGATAACGCGTAGAAACGCAGTGAGATCCTAAAGGACTCCATGAGGTCTCCATGCAAGCGCAATTGACTTATCACTGTGTTCCTGCGTTCCTTGAGAGCGCCAACGGAGCTCTGGTAGCGCTGTTGGAAACCTTATGACGCTTTCACGGCGACCTCACTACGCTTCTACGGCGTGTTTATCAGAACGCAGAGCCACGGCGCGTACTTTGTGCATGTTCAACATGCGCGCATGTTCAAGGCGATCTCACCGCGACGGACGAAGATGCCGTTGCGTTGTTATGGCGCTGTAGGAGACTCTACTGCGTTTACCGTGGCGTTTTACAATATCTAAGGATGCAGCGGGATCGCCGTGAGGACGCAGATCCGCTGTGACAGGGGTTTTATTACATGTCATAGTGTCTATTGGGAATTTATGGGAATTATATGACAGAAACTAGTGGATTCGTCACCCTGGCACAACATTCTAAAAACATCCACCTCTTTTTGTTTAATCCAGTTTCAATCATACCTCAATACCTTTTTTCAAAATAATATTTTTGATCCAAATATATTTTTCAAATATTATTCTTCATTAGAACAATTTAACTCTATTTTATGATTTTTAGTACATTTCTGCAATTACAGCAGGCCTTTTCCCGCAGCGAGCATTTGTCATATAAGGCCATTTTACATTTGTCGATTTGTAACATGTCATCTGTACTTTATCCGAGAACGAGGATAAAAATACAGAAAATATGGATTAATAATGTACAAAGTGGAAGGTTAAATGCACTAAAAGAACACTTAAGCTGCAAAATATGTAACATGCGAAGAAACTGAGTGAAATCTTAAAGTGTTTATACCCGAATTTTTATAGGTTACATGATCAGAATCCCATACATTCATACCCAGCTGACTAACACACCAACACGACTGCATATTTGAATTTACAAGTTTACAAGTCTGGATTTTTTAACACGATTACACTCCATAGAAATCACATTGATTAATCGCACAATTTACAAGTATTGGGTACAATAAAATTCAGATAGGATAAAAAAAAAGGTGAGTTCTAACCAACCATTTGTAATTTTGGGCTTATTGGGTTTATTTTCAAAACAAAAACAAATGCCGTGATTTGTCGTATTCCGTATATAATATCATCCTCTTTATTAAATTCTGTTGATTTAATATTAACAATTTATTTTTCATTTAGATTAATATCCTATACGTCAAACTGATGCTAATGGTTTATTTACCACATTACAGAATTAGATGGCATTCCTAAGAAACTCAACGAATTGAAGAAGTCACTAATGTAAGTTTTAACAAAATAATACCTTAACCAAAAAGCATTTAAAGCAACCACCAGGAACTGTAGTTGGAGCTGTAGTTGGAGTCTATAAAATAGTGTATTTAAATTAATTCTTGAAATCAGAAAAGAAAAAAATGTAGTAAAAAAACCAATTACATTGAAAAAAAAATTAACAAGAGGCCCACAGGCCACATCGCTCACCTGAGCAACAATAGGCATGATAAATCAGCTACATGGAGTCATAATACAAAATAACTGGACAATGCGGTATATTATATGTAGATCCTATACATAAAAATCTGATTTCCCTGGATATTCCTTTATTTATAATCAAGTCCATTTTCTAACGGGATGATTTTATAGTCATATCACACTCAGCATTGCAGTTCTTAAAATGACCCTTAACAATTGTTTATTTACAGGATATAAACCTTCATCAAACTCTAAACCCCGTGTGAGGCATAATAACCGTCCAGTTTAAAAAAAAAAATTTTTAAAAAGAATTAGCAATATATAAAATATGCGTGCACATAGGTAAAAGCATGTATAATAACATTCAAGTTTTTGTGAAAAATTAAAACGTTTTCCGCTGTACAACTGAATCTCCACACCACTCTTGAATATTGTGATTTGAACTTTGAATCTACACTATCTGAAATTGCTTTAACTAAAGGTAAAGCTTTTCTATAGTCTGTTATTGCTTCCATCAATTTTTGATGATTTTTAATAAAAATACACATACCTGTGAAAGAAATACAATTGAAATGCATGAAAGGGAATATATCCAAGATATCGTCATTGAACAGTTATCTTTTTACCTTATCACTCATAAAATTTCACAGGAACCAAAACAAATTTCTTACGGAGATTTGTTATGGGAAAAGTTTACATCTTTTATCTATTCGGTAGTACTCGGGATACCTCGCACATTTTTTAATAAGTTATCATCCGGGTTTATTAATGGCTGTTGCAATGCAAAATCTCCGAAGACTTTCAATTTTGGGATGTGTATTGAAACCTAAAGCGGTAGAGGGGGCGTTTCAAAAGAGATAATCTGGACATTTTCCATATTAATGGATGAACATAGTTTGAGCACAAAGGTATTTACTATTATTGAAATATCAAGCAAAAAGTTGTGGAAGCATTCCTCTGTAAACCCCCCCCCCCCCTTGTGACCCTATCCTACCAACCGGGAATCATGATTTGAATAAACTTGAAATCTCACTACCTGATGATGCTTCCAAACAGGTTTCAGCTTTTCTGCCAAACGGTTCTTGAGAAGAAGATTTTTAAAGATTTACTCTATACATTCCTATGTAAAAAGTCGATCCCCAAATGTGGCCCCACCCTACCCCCGAGGGTCATGATTTTCACAACTTTAGATTTACACTTCCTGAGGATATTTCCACAAAAAAATCAGCTTTTCTGGCCTATTGAGAAGATGATTTTGAAAATTTTTCGAAAACTTTTAATAATTCCTTATTATCTACCTTTGCAAAAGAGCGTGGTTCCTAATATTCACAACTTTAAAACCCCTTAGCCTAAGCATGCTTTGTGCCAAGTCTGGTCGAAATTGGCCTCTTGAGAAGATGTTGAAAATGTAATTTATAGACAGACAGACGGGCGACAGACAAAATATGACCATAATAGCTCACTTTCAGGACAGGTGAGCTAAAAAATCTTTTTTGAACGACATTTAATGTGGCTCTGTAAGAATGATACATTTTTAAATTTGATCCATGGATACATAAATAAACCCTCTTGTAAAATGTTCTGTCGTTTCACATCCGAAAGTCATTGCCACGTGCGACATCATTCTGTCTATTACGTTTTCTACAAAATGAAAAACAAAAATATTATCTTTTTTAGATTCAACCTTTAAAGATCAACAAATACAGGCAATATTTTCTCCTGTTGTCTTTTCGCCTCATTTGCCCTCTTTGTAAGGGTGTGAATTTAAAACTGGGACAAGTCCAATATCTCAAAGTATCTAGCTTCAAGAATAACTGAATTCAAGACGGGGTGAAACTTTTTACAAGTGTAGAGAGGCAGTAATTACAATGGCAAAGAAATACCCAGTATACAATATTACAGGGTTTTTTTTTTTTGCAAACGTTTGAAGAAATTAACGAGCTCGTGTTGAAACTATCGATTTTTATCTTATTGCAATTCGTGCAGAATAAAAACAAATATTTTACTTCTCCTTGTAAATTTTAGTCGCAATTCCGACAGCAACCAGTAGAAAAATCAAACCAAGGACGGAAACGCACACTCCAATGATGATTTTGGGTTCATCGTCCGACTTTGAATTATTTTCTTCACCTGCTTTTATGGTTGGTACTACAGTTGTAGGCCGAGTGGAACATATTGTTGATGTATCCAAGGCAGATGTTGGTTCTGGTTCTGTCAGTAATAAGTAAACAACACAAGTAGTGTTACAGTTTTTGTTGAATGGATTTGATATTAAACACCATTTTTTGGTATAACTTTTTCGCTATCTGCAGTATAGCCTCCCAGCAAAAAATGACATAATGCGACGAATCGAATATATTCGATGTATATTAATTGGTTTATTATGATTCTAGAATAATTCTTGAAAATAATTTACACAAAATTTAAATATGAAAATTAATTTTTACCAATTCATGAAACATTATGGTACTGAATTTAATAGTTTTTGAACTATATTTATAAAGAAAAAAAAGTTTGGTCACTTTACATTTGAAAAAAACACACGAATGTTTCATTATACAGTGAACAGTATATCAGGTGTTTTTTTTTTTTTAAATACCGGATAATTGGTATATTCAAACTATAAAACAGTGTTCGCAAACTAAATCTAATTTAACCAAAAATGATATCTAGACCAATTTTGAAATATCAAGGAACTAGTTACTTACCGACCCAACCTGCATGTGTTTGACGAACGAGTCCATGACAGTAGAATAACCATGGCATCGTAAACACCATGACCGACTCCATGCTGATAGATGTGTTCTGTTTAACCGTAATTCAGACACCAAACTACATAGCTTTTATACGCATATAAGTAATATTTAAAATACCCTTAATGTAAGGATAAATATAGCATGAATTCGCTTTTTTCACACGTCTGGAACAATCGCTACAAACTTCAAAGGCAATCACAATTAAATATGGACAGTTTTGTATTTTGTGGTTGCGCTTGGTTAACTATATAAAAGAGAAAGTACACCGTAGTTTGAAAAGACGTCATAAAATGCGCTTTTTAAGGATATTTTAAATATTACTTTTACGCAATGGACATGCTGTCGTTATCTTCTTGGTCAAAAGAGGTAAAATTGGCACAATCAAAAGAAATGTAAAGTTTGCCTCAAATAATTGCCCTACAATTTGACACGCTCAAACAAACTACTGTGATTTTACATGTATTTAGGATATCGGTGATGAGAATGATAGGATAAGTTTAAATGATTTAGATCACTTTAGTATGGCATGAATATTTTTTTGTCGATTTCAAAATTTATTAAAAAAAACACGACATATGGTTAGCTTTTTTTCAATATTCTTTTGATAATAAGGATAGTTTAAGTAACATTATTAATGAAAGTTAAGGCAATGGTTTGTTAACAAATGTTTAGTTGTATACGTTTTCTAAAAGATTTTATAATTTCTTTTTTTATTTCTAGTCCTGATTGTTACAGTTTAACCTTTCCCAATTATGATGAGTTAACTTTTTTTTTCGTTCGTATAATATTTTGAATTTTTTCCTCAAAAAGCCAGATTTGAAACATATTTATCAACACAATTTTAACTAAACGACTGTTTTAGAGTTTTTATTTGACAATGAAGTCTGCCTTTATTGAAATAACATATCTAATTTATTTTGCACTTTTGTTTTGTGCTAACTCATATTTACTTAAAAATTTAGCTTTACATTACGGAAATGGTACGTCAATAGAAAATCTTTTACATTAGCAATGCATTCCATTTGTTAAAACTAGAAATTAAAGAAATCAAGAGTACATCTGGTTTATTTCATGTAAATCGTTATGCGCAGTTCTTTTACCCAAACGTCTGCCATTTAATTACAATTGACTGGTTTTGATGCTGTGTAATGTCTCTCGGGTTTCTGGCGTTTGATCTTATGTGTAATTTCAACGAAGATCACCAAACTCATTATGAAATTAAATAAGGCATACCCTTTTTTTTACAATTCGGTGGTCGGGATACCAGGAGCAGGCATAAACTCGAAGATCAAAACCCTTTAATATACACTTACTTAGTGTCGGTAGACCTGCGCTGTCAATGAATAAAAATTGTGTTTCATCGTTTCTTGTGAGTAGTTTTGTGCAAGTTCAATAGAATTCAAGTTGAAATACGGAGATGTGCAAATATATTCATAAAGCAATAGAAATTTAACTTCATTGGTGTATTGAACCTAGGAATCATGGCGGTGCAGTGAATACACATATCGGAAAATACCTTTTCAGGGCATCCATTTGCTTAAATAATAACTATACTATGGGAAGGGGCATATAGCTTAAGTTTATCGTCATTTTTACTGTTTTTTTAGACAGTGTTAAACCAAAAGGACTAAATATCAATTGCATTTTACAATCTAACCGATGTCAACAGTTGTAAAACATGTACAGAATTTAGCAGTCGTTTCACAGTACATATTGTACATGTAATTAGAATTTTGGTTGGAAGTAACTCGAATTTATTTACAAAATATCAGCAAAGGAGAGAGTATCTAAATGCTGGCATCTTAAAATGAAAAGAAAAGTTGAGATATGTAGAAAAATTCTAGTTTGCGTTCTGTTGTAGGGTGTTTAAAGCATACGAGCAATGAAAAACGTTAAAATGAGGTTGCAGTAAGTTTACGGTTTTTCCGGTTCAACGCACGTTGCAAGTTTGTCAGCTTACTTAGGATGATTCAATGCTGTATTAACATTGATGAATATCATGTTGTATTTTTTTGTGAAAACTCAAGGGTTTAACTTATTCTCGAGGAAATAAGAATTAATATTTTATTTGATAAATAATTTCCAAACAACACTTGTACATTTTTAGTCCGATTTATTTCGATCATACCGGAAGCTGATAAAATGTTATGTTCTTCTTGATATTTTGATAGAATTTCCAGATTGTTTAAAAAAAATTATCACATCAATTAGATAGTATATAAACAAATATTTGGGTTTTTTTTAACATTAACATATATCATATATTTCATTAGGTTGTTTTTTGTTTTTTTTTAAATATTTTGTAAGCGCAAGATATCAATGATTGTTAGTGAGTGAGCAATAAACATTTACCATAAAAAAGAACAACATGTAGAAGTCCAGAATAGGAGACATTGACGTCTCTTTTTTTTGTAAGTGATTGTCATGTTTTATTTTTCAAAGGAAGAAAAAATAATTTTATGGGTTTTGGGTTCTCCATATCAGTCTGAGGACCAATTCTTCTTTATATTTATTTTTGTCATCATCTTTTCAATTGCAATTTAGTGTCAACTGAGACTTGTAATTTAGAGTTTTAGAATTTAAAACCTTTTAGGATTGTTCATTATGATTTCAAAATTGACGGAAGAAATATTCGTTGCTCGCAACGAAATTCTAGACTCTCATATACATTTTTCAATGAAAATTATTTTAACCCTAAGGTATCCCTAAACATTCATAATTCGAAAAGTGTGATGCATAAATGTCTTTATCGACATACTTTAAAAGAAACTCTAAACCTTTAATATTGCCCAAACTCACTTAAGGTAGCTCCATACTCGTAAAATTCTCTGAGGAAAATTGAAACACTGAACTGATTTCGACTTAATAGACTCAAATGTCATCAATTGTTAGAAAAAATATACATGTCATCACACTTTTTGAGATGCCAGATAAACATAAACTAAAGCATATTTAAGCATTAGAAAAATGTATTTTTTTTGGTTAAAAGTAAAATCTTGTAGGCAGAAATTTGTTTTTCTTCTTTAATTTTAATGTCAACTTTATCAGAAAACTAAAATTACAAAAATATTTTAAAATCAATCGTTGGAATAAGAAAAACTATAGCATTTAGACATACGACTGAGGGAAAAGTCAGAAAAAGAGTTATTTCCCCTTTGCATAGATAAAATATATAAAAATTTGGAAATTTAGTATAAAATTAAGTGCGAAAATATTTTGAACCTACCAATAATTCTAATTACATCCATGTGATTATATTCACATAAAATAAATAAAACTATCTTGCACAATTTTTAAAGAATTCAAAGTTTTACAAAAAAGTGTGACGTCACAGAACACTGGATCTACTTTAAATTGCATTAATTAAGCTGCACAGCTTTCCAGATGGTTAGCGTTGGTATCGTACGGATAACTCCTCCTTCAGTTTTACGATAAAAAATTGATATTTTGCAGATTAATTGGACACATAACAGAGATGTGCATATTACTTGGACTTTGATTTTTAATAATTAATGAAAAAAAAATATCAGCTGTTGAAATTAGTCATTTTCTTGCAGAATATTGCATATAGGGTACATCATTTTTTTCTGTATAGGTATTGTTTATCAATTCAGGGTTGACAAATTCATTATGGACCAGTTCACTTACAAGAAAACCCGGTTTGCTGTCGCATTCTCAGCTATGTTAAGGGCGTCCATACAAAAATAGCGATATTTATCACATAAAATGTTAGCCTTTGAACAATCTTGGTATTCTACTCCAAACATTTGTTAAACAAAGTGATATTTTATCGATTATACAAATTAAATAATTTGTTATCGGATGAGCAATTTTTGAGTCTCTTGGGAATACCCTGTCACGTGATACTGCTAAAAATAGATGAACCAGGAATAATACGAAAGAATGCAAAGTGCAAGGGCATAACATAAACAAATAAAGTTATTTCTGTTTCTAACTTGTAAAATGAACCTTCAAAATATCGAAAAGTGCTGGGAGCTTAAAATATTCAAGTAAGAACAATTATTAAATTCAATGTAAACAGTGTATGAACAGCAATTTACTGGGATTTCCCGCAATTAACGCTTATTTATATGAAATGCGTAGCGACTTCATACAGCTCCCAGCACTTTTTGATATAATAGTGATACAATGGTAAGACATGGAAATTTTCAATATATTTGATCAAGTGTATGCCCTTGCACTACTGCATTTTATCTGACCCACTTCACTTTCAGCGTCATTTGCGTGAAATTCAAACGCAACACTGACTAAGATCATGATTTTAATTTTCATTCTTAAAATAATTTAACGCTGTGAATTTCACTTAAATAATGTTAAAATGTTGTTTCTGTTCACACCAATCATCATTATAAAATTGTTGAAATTGGAAAAAAAATAATTTCATCAGTTGCCTTTTCATCAGTTTCATCAGTGGGGGGGGGGGGGGGGGGGGGGGTGTAAGTGTTGAGTTTGTAATTTACACATTTATGTTTCATAATAATTTATGTTACTATGCTGGTGAATAAATTCTTTTAATGTATTATCAGGTTTACTTGTAATTATAATTGATATTTTAGTACTAATTAAAGAAAGCAAGAAGAAACAATATATCAATATTATCAAGAATTTATTTTGATAATCAACTTTACAAATACTATAGAGATTGCTTTTCTGTGACAAACTGTTCAACAAGACTAGTGTTTCCTGATTTTTAGTATTTTTCAGTCATAATGTGTAATTTATGGAAATTGACAATTCTTCTTGCACACTACATGTTCTTCTCTTCTGTCTTTTTGATATTAGGAGGTAGTCCAGTTGATAAGAAAACCAATACCTGAAATGATGAATATATATCAATTTCAAATTTCATTTCAATAGATATCAATGCAAATAATTATAATAGGTTACATTAGTATCATTATCAATATGATATTAAAAAACAACAAACTATGCATGAAGTTGAAGTTTATATATACATTTGTAGTACCTACTTTTTATCAACATCCCAAGAAGTGTTTTCAGTGGACCACCTACTGCCCAAGTAACCCTGAAAATGAATAATGTGTCATAATTAGCAAGCTATTGTGTTAAAGATAACATGAAAATGAAACATTACTCTATTATTGGGCATATTAATGGGGGTTTCAATTTCAGTGATATTACAACAGGCATAATCAAATGTTTAAAATGTGTGGAAATTCAGTTTGAACACACTTTAATTTTGTCTTAAATAAAATTAATTAGATCTTCATAAAGAAGGCTGAATAAAATAACACAAACAACATTACAATCTTGTCTATAATCATTCCAGATCCTCACAGTAATCTTTGTAGTGCTAGCACATACAGTGTTTGGCCATGGCCTTTTTAATGTGTACTTTGAACATGGAGGAAATGCGATCTATTATTATCGCGATATGAGACCAGTAAAAAGCTACAATGAGCCTCAATGCTCTCTATGATCAAAACTAGCGAAACGCAGAACAATTACTTTGCCTGACTGAGTCACCAAACTGATGTTTGAACACAATATTACATGAAAAACAAATGTAAACAAGTAAACAAAATCGAAGCCGAGGAATTTCACTTCGTTTCCGTTCCATCCAACAATATTAAATAATATAAAACAATATCTAGGGGAAGTACAGATAAATCCTACCTTGTTCAGTTGAATCCTATGCCGATTTCTGTCCACGCTGGTTGTAAACGAGTTAAATTCCGAGATATATCACTGAAGTCCACATGTTTATTCTGATCACAGCTGCAAGCGCCGATGTGACGTAGTCAACCTCGACACGTCATCAGACGACTTAGGAATTTCATGATTTCGCGAGATATAAAGAATAGTTTATGATTTTATTTCAGTACACCTTTCTTGAACCATTCAAACCCAATAATTAATCATATTCATTTTGGTAGATGTTTGTTAATTACCGAAATACTCATATCTCGTAAAATCTCATGAATAAGGGGCGGGGCTTATGCAAATTTTTCTAAATCACACGTGGTAGAATTCTTAGACCTTCCTTAACATAGCTGAGTTGACAGCTTTTCACTTGTTATGATATACGAGAAAAATCGTTGAGTAGCTGTTGCATAACCTGTTGTATCAATGTGTACTCTTTGTAATACATGTCCATATCTAGAACGTATATCATCAAAGTTTTCTGCAGCAATTGTTGTTGAGGCTCAGCTATTAGTCCACATTCATCATCTTCAGGGATACAAATATTGATGAGTACACAAACTTCAAGCCCATAATTAACTAGGAGTTTCACATCTTTTATTTTAAACCTATTAGCCAGCGAAATCTGTTTTTAGTATCCAAAAAGCACTTTAAATAACCTCAATGCATTTACTATGGGTTTTTTGCACATTTGCTGTTTTGTAAAAATTGCCGTGATCTCGAGAAGGTCAAACAAACTCCGAAGAGAAAAATCGGAATCGCTTAAATGACTGAATATCACCAAAAAAAACAATACAGTTATTACCTTTGTCCCATGGGGTTGGAACTTTTAAGTTCAAATGTCTAAAAAACTATCTAAAATATTTCAATTTCTTTCCCCATGAATTCATTTAGAATAAAAAAAACAACACCATTCGGTACTAAACTTTGGTCGATAGTGTGTATGGAAAGGGGTGCGCAACGCCGGAAAAATGTCCATTCCGAAGTTGTCCGTCCCACTGTTATAATATTTTGAACCCCGATAAATATTGAACCTGGGTTAAATATTGCTGTGATATATTGACCCCCCACCCCGCCAATAAAATATCGAACCCACCTCTAGGGTGGTCTTTAAGACCCGAGAGGTGGGGAATTCCACCGCCTATAATGCCTTAATTACCCGGCTATTATTGCATTTCAACACAATGTAGCTATAAGCAAGACCCCCTGATCCCCTTTCTACTTTTTATTTCGTCCTTCTACTTTAATTTTTAGAGACAACCTGCCCCTCTGCTATTCAATTGCAACTCAAGAGCGGGTTCAAAATATCATGGATGTGATATATAGTTGCCCCTTTCCTATTTTCATTGGAGACGGAGTTTAAAAAAACACCAACACCGAGTGTATAGCATAAGATCCCCACGACTTCATTTCGGTGAGTTAAAAATTAGGGCATACCAATACACCTATGAGAGCAGAACGATATGCCTTGTATAACAATGCCACTTTCAGTGCCATCGGGTAAACATCAGGCCAAGCTGCCACACAAGTGACATACACTTTTAGTGAAAAATAATGTTGTGGCAGTGTTTTATAAACTGTGCAAGAAAGGTGCCAATCTTAGAGCTCATGAAAAGGAAGTTACCTGCCCAGGACATGAAAACTGCAATGCAACCATTCCTCCAGAGACCACTATTAGAGATTAAAAGAGATGACCTGTGAAATGCATCGGTGAATTGCAAAGTGATGACCGTCCACTCGTCATTTCCCATTTCACAAGTGATGGTGCCACTGCTTCTGGTGCATCTGAAAAGCAAGGGCATGTCATTGAAAACCTCAAAGACCTGCACCACTTCTTTGAAATTTGGAGAGTAGAATAAATGAAATATAGCACTCACTCAATCTGGGTCATGGAAATTCAACATTTGAACTGTGTGACTATGTAGGGGAACCTTTTATAAAAGAAAGTAGAGTGGCACATCATCTAAAACAACAGCGTAATAGGCAAAGTTACTTTCAATTGAAACAAAATGTCAAAAAAAAAATTTCAAAGAAAATTCTTCAGATCAAAAAGATATCACTTCTACTTTAAAAAAACTAAAAACACTTATTAAAAATCACAAACAGCTCAAACATTTAACAGGATGTAGTTATGGTTCTCAACCAACCAATAAATGAATCTGCCTTACAGAGTAAGGTTGTAAACTTGCTGATTAATGAATCTGCCTGACTAGGTAAGGTTCTAAACTAGACAGATTAATAAATCTGCCTCACTAGGATAGGTTATAAACTGACTTGCTGATGACACTGTCTGACTTCGTTAGGTTCTAAACTAACTTGATTATGAACCTGCCTGACTGGGTTAGGTTCTTATATGACATAAGAATGAAAATGCTTGACTGGGTTAGGTTCTAAACTGACTTTATAATGAATCTGCCTGACTGGGGTAGCTTCTATACTTACCAATTAGTTCTATATGAACTTGTCTACTCTAATATATTGAAGGACATTTAGTTTAGGAATAATAAAACTTGCTAAAAAGGTCCCCAACTATCAAAAAGGCATCATTGATCTAGTAATTAAAGAACATCTCCCAAGTGTTACCTGTTGTGATTGGTGTGGCTTGGTTTTCAGGTGCTGCATTATGATCCTATGCATATTTGTTCATCAGAAAGTCTATGAGATCAAAGAGAAATGTATATTTTGTATATGAACATCAGATGAATGCCTCTCGTACAATTAACAGGAAAACAGTTCCAGGAGGAGACACATTAAGGAGTCTATAATACATTTATTTTTAATACTTTACCAATGGCAAATAATGATCCGTAGAGAGAAATATCTGCAACAATGAGACTCTAACAAGCGTCTTTGAATTTTTCGCACATAAATAAAAATAAAAGTTGATATACAGTATCATATCATCACAGACAGAATAGATATTTATAGTCTAGACATGTTTATATGTAAAACTACACCGGTACCTGAGTTCTCACTATTTTAAAGCCTGTAGTTATGTCAAATACCCAATAAATGCTTCGTGGCCATTCCATTTATCATATTTTGTACTTACTTACTCGTTATTATATGTATTTTCAGTCTTACGTTAACATCCCGCAAACGCGTTTGTAGTCGTAAGTCCGCAATTTCTTCTGCGAAATCGTAATCGGGCTCGATATTACTGTTCTTGTATAATAAAAAAAAACCTACCGGATTTCTTTTTTCCGAACTTCCCGACTGGGTTAGGTAGTAGACTCTTCCAGTCCTGATTGCTGCCAATATCTACAAGAGCAGACTTTAATCACCGCTCCTGCACATTTATTGGGACTCAACGTTACGCAGACATGTATGACCGCACACCTACGCAACTCAACAGGTACAAACGTTAACGCAAGCAGGGATGGGCGCACATTTGCTCAAGAAAGGACACAACACCAGCAGGGATGACCATACACTAGTGCTCCGCCGCATTCACAACCAATACAAGCAGGGATAACCACACACTTGTATTATTGCAATACAGAGCAGGGATGACCGCACACTCTGTATCATAGGTTAGATCACACGAAGATTAAAAAGAGCAGAGATCTCAATCTAGCCGTACCTGTCTAATTGTAACACTAAACAGTCGTTCTCCAGAACGCAATAGACACTGTTCCTACATATGTTCCTAAAATAGGTAATCAAAAATTAACACACTAATCCGACCTAACCTAAAACTACTTATCATATCATCACAATAATTGGTTAATACTGGATACATTATTTGAATAAATAAGATTCACTAAATCAAGGGAAATAACTCTAAGCCAAAATACAGTA
Source organism: Magallana angulata (assembly GCF_025612915.1). NCBI lineage: Eukaryota > Metazoa > Mollusca > Bivalvia > Ostreida > Ostreidae > Magallana > Magallana angulata. The sequence goes on along the minus strand of NC_069112.1, from coordinate 14,288,147 downwards.
ATAAGCTGCCCGCTTAACTAATACAAATATTTTATTTGCACAAAGACAATTACAACAATTGCCAACGGCCCAATGAATATAAAGGAACATCTTTGTATCTTTTCAGGGAATTAATGAATTTGACAGTCAGTTTCAAAATAGTATGTATATCACTTTTTAAACATTAGTGTTAAATGTATCTTTCTTTGTCCAAGTTATTGGCATTATTTATTTTAATTATGTTAAAAAGAGTTCTTTATAAAATAAAAATTTGCACAAGTTTTACAAGCATCACAATATCTTTCTTTCTAAATGTGGCATTATACCTACCACTTTCAATTGCAAGTTTATGTGCACTCGATCTTTTACTACTAAGAGACGATCACTCATATCTTTTCTTGAGTTCCCATGTATCATTTTTGATGAAATGCTAGTATTTCTGAAACAAATATTTTTGATTATTCTCTTCGATACATTGGTCAATGATTCTTTGCTTTATGTTTGGTTAAAAGTGTTGAATTGTGCTTTTATAATTACTAGTTTTTGAGAATTCCAAATTATTTTGGATGCCATAAATTCCTAAGCCCAAGAACTTGAATTTATTGTTCATTGATATAATTTAAATGCCAAAGAATTAAAAGTAATCTAGTGATTCCTGTTTTTAGTGCTTGAAAATGAGATTTTAGACCAAACTGGTACATGTAACCTGTTTAATTCTGTCAAACAACCACCATTAGATGCTTTGCAATGTAATAAAAGTATATAATAAGGAAATTTTGCATGAAATTTATCTACGAGCTCACATGGATTAAGATACATGTACCAATTATTTTTTGGGAGTTGATTTTAATCAACTCTCCTATGCAGTTACTCAGACAAACCGAAAGTAAAACAGTGTCTGAACCTCAGCACAAATCATTGCTGCTGACAAGAGTTAGTTCTTGAAAATAATTGATAAATTCGATGTAAAGTATGCTAAAGCATTGTTTTTCAGGGAAACTTATTTATAAATCCCTTGGAAATAGTCAGATTTTAAATGGTACGAACAATTTATATATTTTTGTAGTCGGATGTATCTCTACGCCAGAGTTCAATAAAGTCTCGCTCAACTCAGCGCTCGGCTGTTTCCGTAAATCCTTGTCGGATATTTACGGTGTTCGCCGAGCGTTTGGATAAACGAAACTAATGTTCAATATTGATTGGATCCATGCAATTTCAGAGAAATATTTCTATTACTGATACATAGTTTAACTGAATTAATTTTATCTGTAAATATAATTTAACATGATTCATATGGGGGTTTCTCGACATTTTTGTCGAAAAAGTACAAAAATTCATATTATAAAAAGTGCGTTATTCAAATCAAATTAAACTACATGTTCTTGTCATGCAAAATAACATATCATTGATTTTAAAATAAATAAACATCGACAAAATCAACTCCCATCATTTCTTCAGAACTTTGATTTTTCTTTTTAAAATATGCTTTTCTGACCTTTTCAACAAGCACAGATGTTGCTAGATTGAACCTTCCTTTATTTTTCAATAAAATACATGTATAAGTGAGTAAATTTGCCGCCATTTTAAATTTTGGGTTTTTTTTTCGGATTTGTAAAAATAAAGCTTTTGTAACATACACAGTGTCAAATTATATTGTCATGCACAAGAATGATTTTGGGTAGCTCTTCAGGGTTTAGAGGTACAAGCGTTTGCTTCTATTTTCGACTGCCATTAGTTCACAGTGTATACAACAGGAAATAACAGATGAAACAATAACCATTATCAAAGACCTTATATAAGTATATTTTCAACAACACAAGTGTTTATGAATTGATTAATTAAGATGGCAGGTTATGTCCACAATGGTCAAAAAATTGTTACAACAATGGGGTAGCCGACAACATGGCATACCCCCTACATCAACATTTTATGCCCTCCCTGCTGGGAAAAGTAGCACGCTGGGTTGACCGCAATCGTGCTACGGACACAATTCAACGCAAAATTTGATAATATATTTATTACATAATTTAGATTTTCTTAACTCAAATGTCTTATTAGTCCACATAATATATCTATATACATCAACATCAACCACAACAAACTAACTACATACTAAGATAGGTTCGATGGTTAAATTGAAGGTGACAATTACGCCCTCTCGACCACTGTGACGTAAGCAGTAACCCAAAGGGAGCTGCTATCCAGGTCACCATTAGCGGACCAATTACCCAGCTATCTGCTGAAAAGAGAAAGCAAAAAACCAAACGGCAGCAAACTATTTCATAACATTAACTGAATAAACTTAAGGTACATGTAGTATGTCCTTAAAATTTGTAAAAAAAGAAAACATACCACAATACATGTAAAACAAGGGTTGGGTTGGGCGGGTATTTAGATATTATAAAAATATTTTGGGCTCCTTAAATTACCAACCTTGGATCAGTTGGATGGTTAAATTGAAGGTGACAATTACGCCACATGGGCACCTTTGGGCACCAGAGGTGCCCACCGCCACCTCGTGGGGGTAGGCAACTTCAATTTAACACCACTGTGGACATGTGTGTAAGAACCCTAGAATTTAATTCACAGGGAAAAACTATTCCCTCCTTGTTTTTGACAAAGTATTCAAATGCCCCCTGTAGGTTATTTAGATAAATGTTGTTCCCCAGATCCGACAGATGTACACCATCCCGGCTGTACAGTTGTTTAGCTTTTCCTAAAAACTGTGTATGCCTAAGAAGCCTCCCCCCACAACCTAGGATTTCTTTGGCTGCTGCCTTGTTGACCCTGTTTCGTGTCTGCTCCATCGCCCTGACGTTTTTTGAGTATCGCCATGCTACCCTGGGCAGCAAGAACGACCAAACTAGTTTTGTGCTCGGGAAGATAGAAGCAAGTAAACGTAAATCCCACCTTACCCTATCTAACAGCTTTTGGGTTTTTACTTGCCCTATGTCATTGGCACCACAATGGATAACTATAAAATTAGGTGGATTCTCAAACTTGGCTAACCATCTGAGCTTGCAGGCAAGATCAACAAATCGAAACCCCCCAAATGTCGATCCCTCTTGTATGTAGTCCTTAGCCCTGTCCCCCTGGCCTCCTTAAGGCTGCACCTCCTGCATTTCTTACAATGGAGGATCCCACTATCCAGACTGAACATCTTAGCCCTGCAAAATGTATTTAGAACATGTAAGTGGAGACTTGATATAAGTTTGAAATTCACTTGACTTCCATCTCCCTGCAAGCTTTATTTCCTCATCTGATAAACCTTTCTCAGCTGCAGCAGTGGCTGCACCTATCCTAAAGGAATGGGTTGTGTATAACTTACTATTATAACCCTACACTGCCAAAGCTTTACCCTTTACTGCTGAAAACTGATACCTAGTAATTGGTTTGCCATCAAAATGACAATACAGTGGGCCTGATATTTTTGGACGAATTTGCAGGTAATCAATCATACAATGCACTGGACATGTAATGCCTGCATGACTATTTAATACAATTGTTACCCCCTTGTTGAACTGATCAGTCTTGGAATGCCTTAACACTATTTGTAAATTTTTATCTTTAATCTTGACATCTTGAATCCCTAATATAACTTCTGAATTATTACCTTTTGATAAAGTCAGTTCCCCAGCTCTTAGAAATGCAAAGAATGTTAAGGTATAGGCAGACGAAAACAAAATGGCTTCATACGTGTTATGGCATATGCTAGTCAGCACTCTAATCAGTTGAGCAAGCATCTGCTCAGTCAAGGGTAATCTACCGTCCACCCTATTTCTAAGACGCTTTAAACCCCGAAGGAGTTTTGCTACGATAAACCTATTTGTATTATCCATTAAACCCTCAATCTTGCATTTGTACCCAATAGCAGATATGTAAGCTCTTGCTCTTGCATCTGAATAGCCATTGTGGGACAGGTATGCTATAAAATTTACTAATTGATCAAGAGGAGGGGGCCAGGTAACTGACAACTGAGTTAGAACTCTAAACTTTTCAAAAGCAGAAATTCCAGTGATGTATGTAGATGTGGTGTTAACTACATTTGCTGCATTTAACAATCTAGTGGCCTCACTTCCAAGATCAAATTGTGAAACCTTGCTTGAATTGGATCCGGGTCTTTTCTGGCTACAAGAGCAAGGCTCCGAAAACGCCTCCACTGCTTACGAGAAATTGCATCTGTTATGTAGACCAGCTATATGCTTAGCTTTAAATGTAATATTATATTTCATAACAAATAAAACCAGTTGCCTTAGCAAACACATAATTCTTGGTGACTTTGATGACTCTGAGTTCAGAATTGCAACTAAAGCCATATTATCGTTATGAAATTGCACCTTTTTCCCACTTAATGCCTCCCCCCAAACCATCACTGACAATACTATAGGCACTAGCTCTAGAAAAGTTATGCCTCTCATTATAGCCTGATTATTCCAACAAGGCCATTGATAATAAATCCATCTACCCCCAAAATAACATCCACATCCCAGTCCTGCTGAACCAGCACTATCTGTAAACAACTGAAGAACCCTAGAACTAGTCCATTCCCTTTGGGGGAAATAAGCTTTTCCATTAAAATCAACCAATAAACTTAGCCACATTGTCATATCCTGTTTAACAGCTGAATTGAGTCGAATATAAAAATCTGTATTTGAAAATACATATCATTGCATCATAAAACCTTCTGTTAAAAGCTCGGCCACCTCTGACTGCTTTGCTAAAGAAATTAAGCTTTCCTACCAATGATTCTAGTGTACAAACTTTGACCTTTTTTCTAACCATGAGGGCTTCTAATAAACCTCTCGGCTCTAGTATTTTCCCTAGGTATCCTAATACACATTTGATCTGTGTCTATCTCTATACCTAAAAAAATTAAACAAGTGACTGGGCCTTGAGTTTTTCAACTGCCAAAGGAATACCACATTCTGTGCAAATTGACTGAAATGAACTCATGAAATTGTAGCAATATCCTGAACCTTTACTTCCTGCAAAAATAAAATCGTCTTAATAATGCGACAAAGTATCTAAACCTGAATTTTCAACTGTAGCCCACTCTAAAAATGTTGAAAACTTTTCAAAAATGGCACAGGATGATGAACAGCCCATTGGCAAGCATTTATCATAGTAATGTTTTCCTTGAAATTTAAAACCCAACAGCTCAAAGTCCCAAGGACAAATTGGAAGTAACCTAAAAGCATTTTTAATATCAACTTTGCCCAGTTCTGCACCCTGTCCCAACTCTGCAATTATATCCACAACAGAATAAAAAGATGAATATTTTACTGAACATAATTTAGGATCTATAAATGCAATGATACCAAGAGAAGGAGGGTAAGACAGATGTGTGATCATCCTCCAGCCTCCACTTGACTTTGGTACTAAACCTATTGGGGAAATGTGCATATTTGGTAGTGGTGGATTAGAAAATGGACACATAACCCGACCTGCATCAACTTCTTTGTTAATCTTTTCTTCTAATTGATCTTTGTGCTCATTTGCTGACACGAGATTTCTAGAAAACTACCTAACCTTGGCCCCACATAATTTAATTTAAACGCCTTTGATTAATCCTCAAGTAATTCCTTAGCAGCTTCCCTTACTGGATAGTCTTGTAAAATTCTAGAGAATTTATCAACCCTAATTGGTGAATGCCCTAAGTCCCAAATTCCCGAGAATTGCTGAGCTGGGCTGGTGGTTGAGAGTGATTGAGGTCCCTCTTGTCTAAACCTTTGAGGAGAGCCATATCCTGATGGGCGAGGCAGGCGTTGGCTGAAATTTGACACATGTCTACGTGGATGAGCCGACATTGGACAGTTCAACATAGAATGCTCGTGCCCACATTTTATACACATGTGAATATGAACATGGATTTCTGATGCAAAACCCTTGAAAATTGAACGCATAGCACTTATTGACACCATAAAACCCTGAAACTGGAGAAGAATTGCTAGGGCCCACCATATTTCTGAGTCTACTACTGGCCATGACTTGGATGGGTCCATTGCCATCTTAAGCCTAAATTGCTCGTCGTACTGCTTCCACCCAACTGATCTCCTTGCCCCTACTCTAATGTCATGCATGTATAACAAATACTGAGTTTTGTCACTGTGCACAGCAGTAAATATACTCACATAAATTAAAAAGGCATCGGTCCACTTTTCAATTGTAACAATTTTTATGCTAGACCTTGACCCTGAACAAAGCTGACCATCATTGCCCAAGACAAAAACCCTGTCACTTGCACTATCATCAGTGTTAGAATTTTTTAACAATGTAGCTAAATCAATGTATTTGCCCTGAATGATTTTCTGTCTAATTTGTGCATTAACATTGTGACCCAGCGAAAACTGCGAGTTTAATTGGGGCGGAATGCAACCTTCAATACACGCAACTGTTGCGAGTGCATTACCTGGATTGGGTGCAGCATCCAAGCCACCAGGGGCTCCTGGGGCTGCGTCACCATGAAGTGTCACTGGTGCCATCATCTGCGGAACTTCTTCGGAGAGACTCTCTGCCTGTGCGGACGATGTTCCCACGTCGCGGTTTTTTTCATTTCTTATCCTCTTATTCTTCGGCCCCTATGTCCCGTCAGCTTGACCTCTTTTGACCTTTGGCATGTTCGCTCAAAAAATATCCCAATTATTTTAATTTTAAACTTCAAATTCAATTATTATAACGATAAACTAATTCTTTTCACAGTTAAAATATAGAATAGGTACACATATGGTCTGATGGCTAGCATCCATGCCCATTTAAATCTATCTCAATCAATCTAAAATTATGTCATCGAGCGAAAAAAAATAACCGCTTTAGACTTCGATACTTGTTTGCATTAATGAACTGTTATAAATATAAATGCTCAAAACTATTTAGATATTATAAAAATATTTTGGGCTCCTTAAATTACCAACCTTTCCTTTCATCTGCTGTATGAAAATGGGGAGATAATCGGGAAATAAAGTGCCTAAATACCAAACCCTATGCGATCGGATAATGAAATCCCGGATACATTATGTAGATATAAAATTAAGATGATTATTGCGGGGGAGAGCTCTGATAACGGCGCATATTACGAGACAAGCCCAAATATGCGCTATTATCTCAAAGCTATTTAATAGCGGTTTCAAACAAAGTGAAATATCTTAAGTGTTGACAATAAGTCCAGTTACTATATGTTGATTTATGAACCAGTTTCATGATAACGGCTCTATTGAAAACGCAAAAGATCAGGACGACCTAAAATGATGGAATATTGAAGTTGCCTGACTCTAAAGGGAATCATCGGACGGGATCGTACATAAACGATGATAGATTTTAAAATAAATTAACACTGTTAACTTTTCTGTGCGACAAAATCATAAATATGCCCTGAGAAGGCGAGCTATCGCTCAAAAATGGGATGTTCGACTAATCAATAGAGTTGTCTTGTTTTGTTGGCCAGGAGTAAATTTACATGGACAATTGCGGGAAAAAAACTGGAGTAAGAGTATTTAGTGAGTTGTTTATTGTTGTGAGGTTGTTAAAACAAAATGAGAGAAGTACACCCCCCCCCCCCCCTTGAATGCATCGGTTGTTTAAAACATCACTTTGGCAGGAATTTAAAATGATAGTATGGTGTTGTATTACATGTACCTGCCATGGTCAGGGGTACTTTCATAGATCGAAATATGGGCAGTGTGAAGTATATCAACGTTTTAGATTAGAACCTGTGGCCAGTCATAGCCAACTATTTTACAGATGAGCCATACATGTTTCAGGAAGACAATGCACCACCTCATACATCAAAGATGACTAAAGCCTGTTAAGAAAATAACTACATTCCAACTCTCAAATGGCTTGCTCTTCTCCTGATGATAACATATCGATAATATATGGTTGCTTTCATACCTTGCTTTTTATCACTAAAATGTTCATACAGAACTTGTATTTCTCAGTTTCTCGACGGCTACTGTTAGTTATCTGACAAAAGAACAATATTAACAAATTTTATGACAAAACACGACTCAGCAGTAAGGTAAGTAATATTTTTTATTTATCTTGATTTGTTGACAATCAGAATTCACAATCGCTCAAATTTTAATCACTTTTGTCACACCCTGTACATAATTTAATCATTCGAATTGCATTAATTTAAATGGTTTATTTTAATTATCAATGACTAATGGAAGAAAACTCTTTTGATCGTCTCAGTAACAATAACGTACATAGATCATTAACGTAGCTATTCATAAGTGCATATGAAAATATCAGTAACAATGTTTTATTTTATATGTTTTATAATTATTCAGATTTTTTAGTTTCTATAACCAAAATTGTCATTTATGATAAGATATTGTTTTTATATTAAAATGTTCTTGCAATTCAACTCATCTAACGTACTTATTACGATTTTTTTTTTCATTTTTTATCCCTACATCCAACAAAAATTAATATTATGGCCAAAATACATGGGATGCCCAGTCCAAAAGAAACACCGAAAGTGACAGCGAGGTTATCGTCATTAGGTGTGTCTGTAAGAGAGCAATCATAAAAATTATTTATAACATGGTGTTTCTTTCACGTTCAAAACAATATTATACAGAAAACATATAGATGCTGTTTTTTGTTTTTTTTATTTTAGTATTGAAGATCATATTTAAAACATTCATTTCCTTTCTTAAATCCTAATTCATGGCTGATATAATTAAGAAATAAAGTACGAATTTTCGTGAATGTTGCTGAATAACCTTCGAGGTCGAGAAGTTATTGTTCTGAAATATTAAAGCAGAGTCCTTAGCAGGGGCTTTTATGTTTCAAACAACATTTCGAGACCAGTATTTCTACAGATCGTTTCCCCTATAGAAAGACGATCTAGGTCATTTTGACGGCTTTTCCGTGTAACCCCAACGGTTTAGTTAGTAATGTTTACATGTGTACCGATCAAAGGAATCACATGCAGACACCAGAATTTTTTCTTTTGATTTTTAATTCTCTTCACTTATTTATATAATATCTTTGAATCATAATCATAATATTTTAAGGAAAATTTAATGAGATTATAACCACTTCACGTTATATATTTTATGTAAAAACATGCAGTGAAAATGTGCCACGGGATTCTAGGAATAGCCGCATTGATCTCTTTAAAAAAACATTTGAGGCAATACACATCGTTTTAACTGGAACTATCACGTGAAACTGACATGGTTTTAAAGCATTTCACGGTTTGGAGTTGTACTTTTATGATCAGTGCAAGACAAATAGGTATTTCTGATATGATAATATACTGATGACGTTTGTGGTATATTGGTGAATAATGTCTGCGGCAGCTTCATGATCTCGGCAATAACTTACAAGAATTATAAATACAACTAGATATGATCTCGTTACGAGTAACGAGTAGGTCTTCCTTGTGATTTCTGTTTTTAATCATACCATGAATAATCGATATAATTTTAGAATTACCCCCCCCCCCCCCCACACACACACACACACACTTTCAGATAATGTATACAAATCCTTAATTACGTAATAAATGGGTGTTGCAATGAGTTTTCCAGATAGGTATTGCTACAAATAACAACTTTGCTTTTATAATGCATTACGAAATCTTAATCGTTTTTATGTAAATTGTAATAGACTCTAAGAGTTTCTTGCCACCCCCCCCCCCCCGAAAAAAAGGGGCCAGCCCCTTTTTCTTGATTTCGTTGGAAAGAACTTATGATTATCTACTACTTTTGTTATACATGTCTTAACAAAATATCAACTCATAAAAAGATACAGATCAAAACGTATGAAAATTTTGAATAGAAATTCGTACCCAATTTTCGAGCCCAGGCGAGCTCGAAGAAATGGCGCCACTGGCGTAAAACAATATAATAGTGCACAACTTCAAACTATACACTACCTATCCTGAAAATTTCGTATTCATATCTTTAATAGTTTCTGAGATCAGCTCTGCACAAAAAAGGTCGTAAATAGATAGAAATTCCGCCGTAACTCGGTACCGGAAGTGACGATTTCAAAATTTCAAAAAACGTCTAGAATTATGACCTATGGCAATCATCTGTGAAAAAATTGTCAAAATCGGCTGAATAGTTTCTGAGAAATCGCGTGCACAAAATTTGTGGAAAAAAATAATAATAAGAAACAGTACGAAAACAATAAGGTCTTCCGTTGGAAACGGAAGACCTTAATTATCTCTACATTTCATGTAATTTGAATGTATTATTATATTGACTCTAAGGATGTGTGTTAATGTGACTTCATTTTACAGTTTCATACATGCCTTGTGTTGAAGGAGTTCCACATTTTAAACCCATCCATCCTTCTTTACAACCTTCATCACAAACTCCCGTGAAGCGGCTACAGGTTCCATTTCCACTACAGTAGGTGCTACATTTATGCAGACAATCTACTCCAAAATGTCCATGCGAGCATGCTGTTAAAGAGCAAATTGGTTATAAAACTATTGTTTTAATATCTAAAACACATTTATTTCCATTAATTAATTCTTCTTATTTATTTCATTTTGACTTTGATAAATAAAAACTATCTACTATAAATCGATTATTATACCAACAAACGTTGCATCCCATACATTTTTTTTTAACTTTCATTGGTTATATTAAAAACCGTTGGCCTTTTTTATTAGTGTAGAACAGTTATAATTTATGTTATTGCAATCGTTGTCATATTGTTTATGTACATGTATCTGCCATTCGAATTGATATTGTGCTTTACTAATAGTTCATTATACAGTTGTATATATTAAGAGATTACTAGTCTCTCTTTTCGATATCATAGATTCGCTGTATTATAATCCAGTTTTTATGTTAAGGATGATGCACGGCCATTCTGTACGTTTGAGAATAAGAATGTAAACATTTCTTAAAATAGCTTGTTTCATGCCGAAACCGGCCAAAAATGCTGCTGAAAGAATTAAAAGCAATAAATATGAAGTTCGACATGTCATTTTGAAATGAAAATATAACGTCAATGTATCTCCATAGACACAGGAGTACTAACTATAGATTGGATTTTTCTTGTTCTTAAATAGATCCCATGCCGACTGATAAAAATAGGGTACCCTATCCTGAGGCAAAATTACAACTAAAATGAGCAAGATTCAAACTTTTTCTCAACAAATGGTTGTAGAGAGGTCAACAATGAACCTCCTTCATATTTTTTTTTTAAATCTTCAAAATAAGCCTGTAGCTGCGCAGTTAAACAGTTGTTCTGAGTGATTAAAAATACATCGTCCTGTTCTTGTATGCACACTTTTTAAATAAAATGACATGTAGGACTTCTTATTTATTGCTTTTATATCTTTGGCAACATTTTTGGCCAGTTTCAGGCAGAAACAAGCCAGTTCAAGAAATGTTTACATTCTTATCCTCAAATGAACAAAATGGCTGCACATCCCTCTTAAATTTCGAACCCCTTTTAAGGCCCTAGTATTACAGTATTAGTTAGAGCGTCACGATTTTACAATTAAGAATCTACATTATTTGTAAATACTTGCATAGTAATTACACAAATTTTAGCATTGTACTTCCCGAAAAAGTGTTTTTCAAAAACATTTTTCCTCTATATTTTTTATTAAACTTTGACCCCCTTTTGGGGCACCAGTTAGGGCCCGGGCGTTACAATTTAACAATTTAGAATGTTCAGTATATATTCACGATTTCCTGTAAATATTAGCATTTAGACAGTAAAAAGACAATTCAAAATGAGTTTTAAGGCCACTTAAATACAATTAAAGGTGATTAAATGCGGGTTTAAATACGTTTTGACATTTAAAACCTACATGTATAAGCGCTTCCTTAAAAGGGACGTAAAGGTGGCTTATAGATCGTATGAAACCCCTTAAGTATCCCTTAAGCCACCTTTAAGGAATTGCTAAATGATGGATTCTCTTTGTTGTTAATTGTTACTTACATTCTTTGCAATCCTCTCCTTTATACCCTTTTGAGCATCCGTTCAAGCAGCTTCCATTGATGTGATGACAATGGCTGACATTAAAACAATGACCGCACTTGAACTGACAGTCAGTTCCAAAAAAACCAATTCCGCACCCTTCAAAAGAAATCATAATTATGTATTTTAAGTTTCGTAAAACTCCTCTTAAAGGGGTATGTAAACAGGTACAGTGCACGCATTTCAAAAGTATAATCTTCTTTGGCTGTTTTTAAAAAAACTGACTTAATATGCAACACTGTTAAGGTTTACATTGTGGTCGCGCCTGCCATAAAGTACGGGAAATATAGACTATGACTTCACACAAAACGTCATCTAAAATGCTCCAAAACAAAATAATTAGCCTTTGTTATTTGTGTGAACACATTAAACTACATTAAAAGTTATCTCTTAATGCAACTTTATAGTCAAAAAGACCAAAAAGTTTTAATATAAACAACTGACTGATCGCGATGCACTTGTCAATGTGATGTCCTATTGTAAATTTTGACGCATATCATGTGTTAAGAGAGGCGTTTGTTATCTGTACAAACACATTTAAATACATGGATACATTTTATATTTGTTCTTATAAAATATAAACTCTGTACAAAGCAGCATCACTTTTCAGTATCTAATCGAAAAGTAAAATTTAACTATTAAGTAAATGTTGAATTCGATAAGGTTATATCTTTGCGATGTAGAAATTTTTATGACCGCCATTCTGGAGAGCTATCAACATATATCAAGTGATTGTCAATCAAGCGGTTCACGCTACGTTTAAAACAAAATGGTATCTACTACGCTGCTTTCATTTAATATCAAACTCGTATAATAATAAAATTAACTTTGCATAAATATTTTGTAATAAAAGATGCATCGTTTCATGAATATTTCATTTAAATACCTTTATATTATCAAGCCTTAATAATGCTGCGTTTCTATAATAAACAAAATATATAGTGCCGTTGTTTTCTTTTAATAAAGTATTTTAATTGAAATAAAATCGGTTTTAAAACAACATTTTACAAAACACATTAATTTCTTATCAAAATACCCCAGCCGCTTTATTTTCGTAAGCGAGTTATACATTTCAACTCCTGACATCATTTGCACTTTGCTCAGTAACTAATCAAACAGAACAGACCCTTAACAAGAATACGAAAAACCTCTTACTTTGATCACAAGTGATTGTCGTCCAACCTGATTTACAGCCACGGTCGCACCGTCCTGTTACTCTGTCACATCTTGAGGTCACATAACAGTTTTTGCTGCATTGTTGCAAGCAGTTTTGACCGTAATACCCCAATGGACATTCTAAAAACATATAACTTGTGTCCGAGTTATTGAACAATTTGACAATGATTTCTTTTAATAAGTGTTACATCTACATTCTAAAGTATCATTACATGTTTGGTTTTCATTTTTCATTTTTATTGAGGATATTAACTAAAAATGCTTCAAAATACTACAACTTAAAGGTTTAAATGAAAATCATATTCATATTTGAAAATGTCAATACATGTCACCTCTCATTTATATCCTGTTAATCGAAGAATGCAAGAAAAAACACATGCAAATAAGGTATGACGCTCTTCCTTCAGTTTAGTGAGAGATAACTAAAATGTGACTGAATGGCACTGTCATGAATTACGGTCACCTTTACAGACCATTCAGCAAAAGTTTAGTCGACTGAATGTCAGAGCACCATCCCTTTGTTGTGATTAAAATTCAAACCTTCATGGCACATATCCCCATATAAACCATCCGCACAGCCATGAATGCATGTTCCGTTTACATGATGACATGAGGTTCCGTTTCTGCAGTTACTGCATTTAAAAGCACATTCCAATCCGTATGTCATCTTGTCACACACTATATTAAAACATATGTAAAGTGGGAAATAACTTTTTTTTTTTTATCGCACATGCTTATATGAATATTGTAGATTTATCTAAATTGCTTATATTTCATAAGGGAGCAATATGCTATTCAATACTTCAAATCAACTTTAATTCTTTTAAATCAAACAATCATAATTTTTTGCTTCATAACGCTGGAATTGCTAACTTGTTTTGACGATTTTTTATATCCTCATTGATTAGTAATGCACTAAAAATCATTTTTTTCAAGAAATTTGTAAATAACATATATGCATAAAAACTTACTGTGTTTACAGCTCTGATCCTTGTATCCTGGAAGGCAACCAAGACAGTAACCTGTGCCGATGTTACATCTTTTCTCCTGACAGTTTGCTGGGCAGGGTAAATTACAATCATTGCCAAAATATCCGGGTTTTCTACATCCTTAAAAGATAATTTTTTATAGTTTTATCTCTGTCATTAGCACATATACAGATTAAATGCTTTAATTTGAAATGAAAGACCCTTCTGTTTTTATTCGTTTTTTTTATTAGGGTCGTCCGTTTCCAACGAAAGACCCTTTTTTAAATTCTTCGGTTTCTTTCTATTATTATTGGGGTTCTTTAGGTTTCTTATTATTCTTAATTTAGGGTCTTCCATTTCCAACGTATACGTATTTTGTAAAGCTTAATTTTCATTCTGCGTTCTAGGTTTTAAAATAGCCTAAAGTTCAAAGTAAAATTTATCTCATAACAAAAATAATTCGATTTTTGTGACTTTGACACATTCGGATTTTTTTTTGTTCAGTCGTTCTTGAAATCGTAAAGGTTTTTGAACCAAGAATCATTCGGATTTTGCTAAGTCGTACGAAAAATTATTCGGTTTTTTTTTATCTTTTTGTTTAAGTTACTTTTGTTATTGGTTAAAGAACTCTTCTTCTTACAGGAATATCTAGCTTTATTCTGGACGTATATGTAAGACCCACTTAGAGCTTTGCTTTAGTTTTTTTTTCTTTCTGACTCCTTAAAGACTTCATAACTCAAAAAGTTTCGAACCGATTTAAATGAAACTTTCAGAGATTATGTGCACCGAATATACCTCAACTATTGTTGAGTTTCGATGACAAGGTTACACCCGTTTTTACGTTTCGTCGTTTTCACAATTTTTAAAAAGTCATTTTGTCCAGGCAGTTTCTCAAAAACGCTTTAGGATAGATGCTTGAAATTTTCTGTGGTTATGAATTTACCTGTGAAATATTTTTTTCTCACTGTTATTTTACTTCCTTTCTCAACGATTTTCTAACCGATTTCGATGAAACCTTTAGAGATTTTTGCACGCTAGTGTCCATCAAAGAAGGTTTAAAGAAACCGTCACGATTTTTATGACGTTACGTAATTTTTAAAATTTTGAAAAAGTCATTTTGTCCGGGACTTTTCTGTAAAATGTTTCAAGATAAGAGACTTGAAATTTCTTGTGCTCATACACTTGTAATTTTGCCTCCGTAATAAGGTTGGAAATGCAAATCCGTCACTTCCGAAACCGGAAGTGAATCTAATATTTTCAAAAATTTTAAATTTCCGTTTCAAACTGGAGACTTTGCTGTTTTTGTTCGGTTTCTTTTTCCCTATTTATATTATTTTTTCCAACCAATTTTGTGTACGCGAATTCTCTTAAACTACTTGACCGTTTAACATGAAACTTTTTGATCTGATAGCTAATGATCTGAACCTTATTGAATTTTTCTTTTATAATGACGTCACTTCCAGTTTTGAGATATTTACAATATAACGATTTTCTGAGGGTCGGCTTGTCTAGGGGTCAACTTCTAAGCGCTTTAGGATATTGAGTTCAAAATTTTAGGGATTGTAGGAAAAAAGGTTTTAGATCTGACATGTGGTATACATATTTTCCTGTGACCAACAGCGCCGAAGGTCGCCCGAGCTCGAAAATTACGGTTAAAAACGTCGTGATTTTTCGTGCTTTCTTTCAATATTTTTTTATTTTAATAGTATTTTGTTATAACATGTAAAACAAAAAAACTTTACAAAGTCAAGAGCTTTCATTTTGACATCAAAAAAAAGAGGTTGGCCCTTTAAATAAGGGGTTGAGAGGGCTCTAAAAAAAACAATAATAACTTTTTACTGTGAAATATTCTTAATACGTTATAGAAACAATTATGTTTATTCTAACGTTATTTTCCTGTACATGGCATTGATTTAATCCTATGTTACGTAATTAGGGATTTTAATGGACCAGAAGTCCAAATTAAGAACCGTGCAAAAACAATAAGTCTCCAAATTTCATTCGGGAGACTTAATAATAAGGATTAAATAGAGATAGGATCATCAAACATCAATAATTTAAAGATAATTGACAATTTCTGATTCTAACGGGGTCAGGATGAGCCCTTAGGGTCATGATTTACATGCCATAATGATCTGATGCGCCTGCATGACCTAATGAGGAATAATGGTTTTTATGATATTCGATAATTTCAGGAAGAGCACTTGGGATCATGACCTACATACCATCTTTAATGCCTTGAACAAAGAAACAATAATATAATATGTACATGATATATGATTCAATTTAAGAAACCAGATATAGATTTATCATCAGTTTTGTAATACTTCCTATGTATATATACATGTACATGTATTAGTTTGTGTTTTGTTCTATACTATTCTATACTATTCATGTTCATGACTGTAGCATGGCTTAGTCTTATTCTAAATTACATTAAAAAATTGTCAAATATATGACTTGGAACCCCCACCCCCAAACAAACTCAAATATAAACTGTTCTCTCTCCCCCCCCCCCCCCCCCTCCCTTGTCGAATGATCTATTAAAATCAAAATATAATTTGGGTGTCTAAAAACTTTTATAAACTGGTAAAAAATGTTATTCTTAAAAAAAATTACATTTCATCTTGCATAATTGACAAATGATCTATTGAGATATGATCAGAGGTCATATTTCTACCTTGGGGTCAATAAGTAGTATTCATTGACAAGTTAAAATTAATAACAATAAATGATTCAAATTATAAATGTTTATACTCCACATTCACCCCCCCCCCCCAATCTAACCTGGTTATAAAGATTCAGTCTTCTTAAAACATTCTTACATGTGTACAGTAGCAAATTTTAAACCATTTCTTGATTGCTTTTTCTCTCGTGATTCACATTAACATTTTGGAAATTGCTTAATTCAATTTTTAAGATTTATAAACAAAATGTTATATGCATCACTGCCATGTGTATTCGCCTATTTGGGGCAATTGTAAAGTCTCCAAAACAAAGCAGTGACATCATTAGGCTAGGATTTACCCACATAGATCAAACACTACTGTATAACATATGAATAAGATAAAATACATTATTTCTAGTTCTAAAATGTCAGGGTGTCTTCAACGGGGCATAATCTATATACAATTTTACGCGCAATGACACAAAGAGCAAAAATAAATTATATGGTTTAGGGATGCATGAGGATCTCAGAAGTTAACAAAATATACAGTGTATCATATCATTTCCTATTGCATAAAGGCGGGGGGAGGGGGTTAAAGACAACGCCTGGGGGTCATTAATGTACTTTACACCATTTGATGTATCATAATGACATTAGAAGATATTTTGTATTTTCCTGTTTCGTGGGGTCAGAACAGTCCCATAAGGTCATGACCTACATTGTATTTGATGCATTATAATACATTAAGAAAGAAATACTCCTTCCTTCCTATTATAACTCATATAAAAATATTAAGTGTCTACACCTACTTACATGTAATACACACATTTAATAAAAAATTGTTTATACAGGGTCAATATGGGGTCAACTCAATAGTGCATGCAGTCTGCAGCTGGTCTGACAAATAAAAAAAACACCTTTTGCAACTGAAATGACAGAAACTTTAAAAATGCGAAAAAAAGGAAATCTAAAACCGGCAACCGCCACGGGGAGGGGGCATAATTTAATTTTAATTTTGTTTGTAATAATTATATAGACCATTATACTTTCTATCACATAAAATGTTAAAATTATTGATTAACTGAAAATTCACTGCTAACAGTTCTACCCCAAATTGCACATAAAGTGCTGCTAATGTCATGATGTGTATTATCATATGGGAAGGGATCTCATCCTTCAGTTATGAAAATTATAAATTTGAATTGTATTACCGGAGATTGCATGTAGCCTTCATTTTTAATTAAACGGGTATTACTGTCTAATGACTGCATCTAGTTTTTATAGATAAGGTGATAGTATTACAGAGGCCTGTTAGTCTGAGGTTGAGACATGTTGAAATTCATTGTATGTATAGTACTTATTGTCGTCATTACGATTCTTTACGATTTACTTTTCATTTATTGGTTACTTACCATAAACTTCAACCTCGCACAAATCACTGTACGCAAACTCTGAGTAATAGCTCGGATAAACAACCTCCGGCCTGCGCTCGTTGTAAAAAATGACGTAACGTGCATGAAATGGACATTGAATTCGTTGGTCCTCTGATGGCGTGCCTACAGCATTTTGTATTTCATGGAAACAACGATGACCGTCGTCCTTCGAAGTTGTATTTGAAACATACAAGGAAAACCCTGCCATCCGAGATGTGAATGACGTTGGTCCTATTCAAAAATCAAAATAAACAAATTAAGATTTATAGAATATGCTTAATATTAAGC
The DNA here is from genome assembly GCF_025612915.1 of Magallana angulata. Taxonomy (NCBI): domain Eukaryota; kingdom Metazoa; phylum Mollusca; class Bivalvia; order Ostreida; family Ostreidae; genus Magallana; species Magallana angulata. Next base: position 14,269,677 of record NC_069112.1, on the reverse strand, counting down.
ATGTTGCATCCAAAATTATAATGTAAGGATAGACACATATTTCTGAAGGCAAAACATGCATAATATCCACATACTCATTTGGTAAATAAACACAATATGATATATATCATACAGGTATGTTATCAATGTTAATCTTTGTGCTTGCAGTTTTAATTTTCAAAATAAAAAAAATATGACAACTGTCATTGCGATCTTTTGGATAATTTTGTATTGTATGATAGTGAGGTTAATATACACATTTGATCGTTAAATATATTTTTTTACAAAACTAAAGAAACAAGAAAATATAGTGACGCAAGCGTCAAGTGGGCAGTAAAAATATAAATGTTGTATAAATCATCATTGATTGTTTACAAAAAAAAACACACACCAAAGAAGAAAATAACGAGTTGGTTGTACTATTAATTTTAATGGTAAATTTTAATATATTTCCAGCAACACGTTTTGAAGTTGAACATTTTACTATTAATATAAAGAATCGAGTTTGTTACTGCAACCATTTCTATCGGTAATTGTATGTCCATTGCCATAGGAGAACACATTGATATGTACATTATTCTAATACAAAGTTCAACTGATCATTATTCTCTTAAAGATAATGTATTTCAAACCATTTTTATTTTTTGTTGCATTGTTTTAAATTGAAATTGAATGTATTAGTTTATATGATTTCAAGGGACCACATTATAAAATAGAAATGGATTATTTTAAAAGGACATATAAGATCATGTGCTCGTCCGGTAAATTAATTAAAGTTTTCTACTACAATTGATTATTCACATTGAAATATAATAAGTACACACATAAAGTCTTTTTATTTGACGCAGACAATAGAAATTAAAAAATGTCATAATTTATAAAAAATTTCATGTCATTCAGGTCTTAGGTATTCCAGCTCTTTAGTATCTCCCATATACCAATACATTGTTTTGAAAAGAATGAAAAATTCCGAAATTTTTCGAATAGATTAAAGTTGCGATGAAACACGACAGTCTATGACCGTCTTTTCATTTATGAGAAATACAAAAAAATATGTAATATTTTTTAAAGGCATAAGACATGTTTCACATGCAAATTTAATTTTAATTCATAAAAACATTCATGATATTAATTCTATTAAAAACTGTCCCGCAGAAGCGCAGTTACAATATCTAAATGCATATCAGATAACAGACCGCCTTTTGGCGGCCAGTAAAAAATCGATAGTATTGAAATGTAAATTTTTCTCAGTCAGGACATCCTTAAATATTCCCTTCCAAGTAAAAGCAAATGTAACAATACAAATTTTCAGTGACAATGTTTTTTTTATCATGGTAATAAAGAACAACTGCACAATTAGATTACTTACAGCATACATAAAACTTGCACTTCGTATTACTTAAAAAATAAAAAAAAGAGCATTTAATTATTTGTAAAAATTTTGTTACGGAGCAAAACAAAATCCTTTTAAAATGCTTTGCCTTGCCGTTGTTGTTTATTCTCATTTTGGTAAATAATATATTTATAACCATGAAATTATCTTTAATTTTTTTTTTTTTTTGTGTTACAGGCAGCGACATTACAATCTGTAAATACTTTAACTAATTGGCTCACTTTATAATCTCATTGAAAAAAAATGATTATACATATAACGTTTTTCATTCCTCATTTTATGCTATACATTACTTTTCTCATTATCTGTCCTGTAGAAAATATCGATATGGCTGATGCTGACCACCGCCCCCAAGTCAACCCCCCAAGTTGCCTCCGTGTAATTGTTGTCAGCCGAGATCGAACATTGACCTCCCGCTGCAGAACGATCAGAGTAATCTCCATCCACCGCATTCTGACTTCCATAGTCCTTATCTGTATATGGCCATGGATGCTGTTCCCAAGCAGATCTTCGTAACGCTAAATTTTCTTAAGATTACAAAACAGAAACGACGTTATTTGTTGTAAGCGAGATAAGTTAAGAACATTCATTTGAAAAAAAAAATGCAGGATGTATTAAAATTTATTATTGTTTTTACAACTAATTTATAAATGAAATCCTACCAAAACTAATCTATGCGCTTGAAATTCAACCTGTTCTCATTTTTCAGAAAAGCGGCTAAATGAAACCAATAAAATGATCAAAATTGTTCCTCAACATAATATATGCAATTTAATGTAACAATAACGCAACATGTTTATATCTAAAAGGAAATTAACTATAAGTGATTATTTTAAAAATTCCTGCTTTCCACACTGTTTTTTAAATGGTACAGTGGGCAGTCCATTATTTGTTAACAACTGACTATGTTTTTAGTAGAATGATAATACATATCGACAGTTTGAAGACTATAAACAAAAACTACAAATCGAAAGAAAGATAACATTTACTACCGCAAACGTTTTTAATAAAAAGTTGGTTGTGTTTAAAGTCATTTTAACCGTATTAAACTGCTCATACATCTTTAATGGTATGATGCCTTTTTTAGAATTTGTGAAAATATGGAGCAGACATTTTATTTTATCGATAAGGTCGATGACAAATTAAAGTAGTTTTAGTGTGTTAAGGTAGCGTTCATGATACACACGGCCTAATGATTTCCCCCCTCATGTAGAATAACTTAAAACAATATATTTTTTATTGTTGTGCTATATGACTTTTTATTCATTTAAAGAATTCCATTATATAATATGCAGTTATATACATAAAAGGTGCAACAAATATATATCGATAGTGACAACATTTTTTTAAACTCAGAAAAGAAATAATTCATATACCGAAGTTTTAAAAAATGATGAATCGCTATAACTTACCAAAACCATCGACACAAGTTAATGAAAACAACACTAGAAGTATTCCACTTTTGATTAGCAATGCTAACCAGGTCATTCTAAAAAAGAGAAAATAATACACGTATGACAAAATTAAACACAGAAACATAGCAAATAATATATCAAAATAATACTTAAAAGGGCATGGTCACGATTTTTGTCCAAATTTATTTTTCTGTTTTCATTATTTACAATACTTTGGAAATGCCATGACAATGACAAATGACAAAATGAAATGTCAGAGTTAGTAGAGTTACGAGCACAATTCGTTGTCATGTAAACAAGGCAGGTGACCTATTTTATAACATCAGATCAATGTATAAGTAAAAAAGCATTTCAAGCTGATTTATCTATTTTCTTATTAATTTTAAGCATAAATAAACATTTTCTAACGTTTAAAACATTCATTTAAGGTAAACAAAAACCCAAAAAATTTCACTTTAACATTTAAATGTAAACAAAAGCCGTGTTTACATATTAAAAACTTGTAAGCTTTGTAACTCGCACATAACTCAACGAATGACACTAACATTTTAGTTGCGTATTAAAAATGCTTTCCTGAAGTTTTGTTAACATTTGAATCGAAAAGATACTTTTTGACCAAAATCCTGACCATGCCCTTTTAATGTTTAGAACACAGTTTTTAAATCTTGTTTTAAATTTGAAGACAAGTGTTGATAAAAAAGGGCCACAACCATGCAAATAATTACAAAAAAAGATACTCTCTCAGATAATGTAATTCAAAAATTCAACCAATAAAACCATCTGTGTTAGTTTACCTGCTTTTTACAGAGAAATACGTTTTCAAATTGTTGACCTGATTACTCTTTCTTTCACAAACCTATGCAATATCTGATAAAAAATATACATTTAATTTGCCATTCTAGCTACGATAAAAACTGTACGCGGTTGCTTCAAGTGAACAAAAAAGCATTCATTAAAAAACATAAAATAAAAAAAACCATCGATTTTTTAAAAAGTCGGTCAAGAAGTAATTAATTTGAAAAACATAACTTTAACAAGGGAATTATTAAGTGTAGTTTTTTTAAGTATACTATTTAGCGGATTCCTCTCTGTAAAAAAAAAATTCAACGGTCAAATCTTCGGAACAAAAACATGCAATTACTATAAATAAGCTTTTTAAACAAATGATTTGTCAGTTATGACAACAATGTACATATTTCAAATATTCGAACGCTTCACTTATCCAAATTTATTTTTAAAGGAAGCCTATGAAAACTGACACTTTACAGGTATTGAATGTAGATCGTTTATTTTACCATACTTAAGATTACATCGCAGACAGTTGGCGCCAGCAAAAAGTACTCGACATAAATTATTTTTTAAAAAAAATAGCTGATTATTTACGATAGACACATTTTTCACTTTCACTTAGTGTTTTAGGTACTCGATATCGATTTTGATTTATATCGTTCTTTTTTGCAATTCCAATAGAAAAGCAACTAGAACGGTATTGTATGTATTAAATGAGATATCTAAATGAGTGAAATTAAGAAAACGCGTTTTGGTGGGTAAACAAATTGAAAAGAATGGCATTTCCCGAAATGAAATTACATCCATTAACCAGAAATTTTGATATGGTTAGTTACACTACAATTTTGACATTTACATGTTTAGTTGGCAAGTTCGAGCTTGCAAAAAGGGCAATGAAATTAATGTAAATGACAAATTAAATTATTTTTAACGTTTAAATACTGATTCAGTTTTACTTTCATAAGTATATTGATATCATAATGACGATGATAAACACCCCCCTTTTTATTTTATTTTTTTGTGCGTTTAAAATTCGTTTTTTACCTAATGTTTAAAATATATAACAACACTGTTGACAGACTTAACGAAAAGATATCACTAGATAAGATTTTTCTTAAAGGTCTACTTGGTTTTGTGCTTACAGCGTCAGTCTAAAGTATGTATTCCATCAATTATAATAAGTAAGGTTTGAGTTTAAAAGATAGTTAAGAAATGGCATATGCAGTGAATTGTTTTTCGTGTCGTATTATATATCCCCAACAGCGTATTTATATACAACAACTTGGGAAAAAATATTAATACAGTTAGTTCAACCATATCTTTTATATCATACACCGCAGCATAGCATATTATTGAAATTTCATAGCATAGCACTGGAATTCCTTATCATAGTATTGGAATATCATATCATTGCATACGACCTCATAGATTCCTATTCGTAGTATCATACCATAGCATATGTTTCGCACTCTTCTGTGTATGAAGGCGTTTTTGTTCAAATCTCATAGCATACCATACCAAAGTAAGCCCTTGATTTCAATTTCTCATAGCAAAGTTTACAAATCTTATAGCGTTGCTTTGAAATTCAATAACATTTCATTAAAATCGCATAGCGTTGCATAAAAAATACGCATGAAATGTATGATATGGTATAATATGATTTAAACTGAGGTTTTTTACCATTTCTATATCCCAAATTGATAGAATATGTTTTAGGAAAAAAAACCCAAAACAGATGTCTTGCAAGTTTCATCATTGTCAATAATTTTAATAATTTTTGAAAGGGGCTACACATTTCTGAAAAGTGATAACCAGAACGAAAAAAGCATGTTAAAATATCTCTGATATTTATGCATTGTTAGAATGCATAACTGTAATGTAAAACTAAACTCTCAATGATTTTGTACATTGAGTGTCGAATTTAGAACTACTTCAATTATTTAAAAAAACCAATATGCATGATAAAATCCTAGTTGGTATTTCAAAAAATCGATCTTTACAAACAATTGAACAACCATTTAAATCCCAACCTTGTGACAAGGAATTTTCAGTTATGATTTATGGACATACATTGAAGACAATTGAGGCTCGTCTATGCTAAATAATTTCAGTGCCGAATAAAGAAAAGTTCTACCTTTTTACAAAGTCTAAAATCTTTTCGACAAATATTTAAGACAAAAAAATATATTACAATGCATTCAATTTTTTTTCCACATAAATGATCAGTCTATGAAAATTAGACTTAAATTTGGTAATGATTTATTACTATTTTTGACAACATTTTTTTAATCTTAAATCAATTAATTTTTAAACATGTATGCAATTAATTTATGATTTTTTTTTAAAAAGTCTTTTGATTGTCAATGTTAGTCCGTTAACAATCTTTGCCTAATAATTGTTTTCGGAGCCAGTGCATAAAACATTTATAAAAAAATTAAGATTTAGTGCACAAACCTTAACAGGGAGTTAAAATTTCGACTAAAATTTAAAAACGCGATAGAGTTAAAAAACATTTACCTCTACTCTGTTTTATGTGGAGAAAAAATAGTAACTTGGTATATTTAAGGGTTTCTCGGAAATTATTGAGACAACACAAATATTTCCGTTTCTAAGTAACGTACTCAAATAATTGAACAAAGTAATAAAAAAAGTTCATACTTTGTTTACGACGGTACATAAACAAGTCTGTGGTCTGGGTTCCCACGAACATACACCCTAAGATTAAAATACTTTAACAACTTCTTCCTAAGTGTCGGTGGTCCAACAATTCATAATAATGGTAATCAAATTATTAATATTATTATGTTTATTTTGCTATTTATTGGTACTAACCTTTATGCAAGTTTCTCTAGTGTCTGCTTTGATATATAGAAATAGTAGAACTATATTGACCAATTAATAGAAATCTGAACCACGGCGATTAATCCAATTGTTACGTCACGGCGGCAATGACGACACGCGGCACAGCGAAAAACATCAAACTTACTGTAATCTATGAAGGAGACTTTTTTAGGCTAAACAATTCCTTAAAGAAAAATCATACAAACTAAAAGGATCAATGGCTTCATTTTGGTGTTTTTTTTCTTATTGTTTAACTGAAATTTAAACAAGGGGACTAAATAGCAGCTGCTTTTTACGAGAAAACGTACAGCAACAGTTCTAATAAAGAACATAGTGATATTCCACAGAAGGTTGAGTTTTGTTAGAAAAACTCATTTTTTTTCGCAACAAAATCGATGGGGATACAATGTAAATGTTGGTATCTTAAAATGAAAACGAAGGATGAGAAATAAAAAAAACAAACAATTTATGTTTACGTTCGTAAGGCGCTTAAAACATAGGAGCAAGAAAACACGTTGAGTTTGGAGTTTCTTTAGGCCATTGGCTTTAGCAAGTCTGTCAGCTTTAATGGGATGATATATTGATGTTTTTGACAGAAACATTTTCGCATTAATAAACGGTATCCTAGTTTTCTTTTTTGTCAAGTCTGAATAGTTTATCTTTTTCACAGTGGATGAAGACGTTTCAATAATTTCAGAACAGCCCTCGTATATACATATTCATTTATTATGCTGAATAAGGAGGCATTTATCAAAAGTTTGATTTCAATACTCTCATCTCAAACTAATAGTTCACTCCGATATAATAATAACAGCTAAAGTGTAAATAGTAAATTTGTTTAGGACAATTATTAAATGAAAAGGAGTTCCACATAACTTTATGCAGAAAAATATCATTTACTAAAGTAGATATTGTTTGAATAATAAAGAATGGTGACGTATAACATATTTTGATGAAAGTTTATCGAAAAAAAAAGATATTGAGATATATATGAGGGATGAAGATATTGTACTCATCCACATCGAAACATGAAGTTGATATGCTAGTTACATGTTAGTTACATGTTATTTTTAAAGTGGCAGGGTGACTAAAAATAGATGTTTTACTTTTTGATTATGACAACGAAAATAAAACAAGGTACTCGAGATTTCATCATATGGTAGGTTTTACGCATCATAAGTCATATCACCTATTAATTTACAGGTCATTAAAACTCATCCAGAAATTGCACATGTAAACAAATCGCGTTATTTTGAACATTGGTGTGGTGTCACGTGATTGCATTTTCTGTCTAAAATAGCTAAAATGGGATTGACACACTGCCAAAAAAAATTTGAATTTGAAGCGAATTGATGACTGTGGTACGAAATATGCATATATAGAAAATGCATATAAATAAATATAGTTTTTCAAGACATCATGTTTAAATGAGAGGTTTCTGGCTCATGATGTATGCCAGGTTGCAGTATTTACATTCCCCTCCGCTTTCGTTGCTATGAAGCGGAACGTAAACGCGATGTTTTTGAGCTGGCCCAACGCGTAATTCTATTCTTCTCTTTTAAATTTGATATATTTACTTTTGAACACCGTAAGTCCATCCTTTCATATGATACCTAAAACATGTGGAAATCGTGTAAAAATTCGATATTTGCTGAATCATGGGTTTGTGCGTCACCATGTCCCTTTAATATTCGTACACTAACTAAAACTATCTTATTCAATATATTTGTATGAGAAAAACAGTCTAGTTTTCTTGAATTTCGATCAGGCAACATATTATAATATTATATTTCAATCGACAGGCGAAATTCAAGATACATAGAAAAAAAAATAATTGTGGATTTTAAAAATATTCTTTGTGTGAAGGTATTTAAATCAATTCTAACGCAACAGACATTTCTGCGTTCGTTTATTTTATAGAAGCACTTAACAAAAGCAATTCAGTTGGTTGACCTTGTCCCATTCTTTACTTTACACACACAGGTAGTCATTAAAATTTAAAGGATTGACTTGTTTATAACAAATTAAGACGCATACATTGGCAAACCTTGATTTTTTAATTGGTTAGTGGGTTTCCATGTTTAAATATTCCATGTAAGCTATTAAGTGGCATGGTCACGATTTTGCTAAAACATTTTCCTTCGATTTTAAAATGTATTTTATTATTAAATTGGACATTTGTAACGATCATCTAAAATTTGAGCGACATTCTTATGTTATAAGCGAGATACACAGTTCACAAGTCTTTAATATGTGAACTTCCCCCTGTTTTCATTTTGAATAATAAAACAAATTCCAGCCTACGACCGACAATTAAATTTTGGTTGATGATTGGAAGTATGCCTTACTTAATCATTGTAAACAATAAAAGAACAAAAATAACATTTGACCCAAATTCGTGACAATGTCCCTTTTATGTGTGTAAATTGTGTTTATATTAAAAAGTTATCAAAGACATTTGTTATGTTCAAAGGGACATTAAAATAAATTTTATAAAATTTACATAACTTGACTAAGTATGCTTTATAACTTGTAGTCAACGTTTTAGACATTGTGTTATGTTGATAGATAACAACTTTGGAAAAGGAAAAAACATGTCTGAAATCATACTCGATGTTATGATTTTTGTTTTCAATAGGAAGAACGTTACAATATTGATGTCTTCCAAACCTTCTTCACGGTTTTGTTTGGAGTTGATTTTAATCAACTCTCCTATGCAGTTACTCTGACAAACCGAAAGTGAAACAGTGTTTGGACCAAAACACAAATCCTTGCCGCTGACAAGAATTAGTTCTTGAGAATAATTGATAAATTCGAAATAATGTATGCTAAAGCATTGTTTTTTCAAGGAAACAATATTTATAAATACCTTGATTACCTGATTACTCTTTCTTTCACAAACCTATGCAATATCTGATAAAAATAGACATTAAGTCTGCCATTCTAGCTACGATAAAAACTGTAGTCGGTTGCTTGAAGTGAACAAAAAAGCATTGATTAAAAAACATAAAATAAAAAACACCATCGATTTTTTTGATAGTCGGACTAGAAGTAATTAATTTGAAAAAAACATAACTTTAACAAGGGAATTATTAAGTGTATTTTTTTTTAACTTTACTATTAAGCGGATTCCTTTCTGTAAAAAAAAACTCAACGGTCAATTCTTCAGAACAAAAACAAACAATTACTATGGATAAGGTTTTTAAACAAATGCATTGTCAGTGATGACAACAATGTACATATTTCAAATAATCCAACGTTTCACTTATCTAAATCTATTTATAAAGGAAGCCTATGAAAACTGACACTTTACAGGTATTGAATGTAGGTCGTTTATTTTACCATACTTTAGATTACATCGCAGACAGTTGGCGCCAGCAAAAAGCACTCGCCATAAAATATTTTTAAAAAATAGCTGATTACTTACGATAGACACATTTTTCACTTTTACGCAGTGTTTAAGGTCCCTGATATTGATTTTGATTTATATCGTTCTTGTTTGCAATGCCAATATAAAAGCAACTAGAACGGTATTGTATGTATTAAATGATATTAATAAATGAGTGAAATTAAGAGAACGCGTTTTGGTGGGTAAAAAAATTTGAAAAGAATGGCATTTCCCGAAATAAAATTACATCCATTAACCAGAAATTTAGATATGGTAAGTTACACTACAATTTTGACATTTACATGCTTAAATGGCAAGTTCTAGCTTGCAAAACGGGCAATGAAATTAAAGTAAATGACATATTAAATTATTTTTAACGTTTAAATATTGATTCAGTTTTACTTTCATAAGTATATTGATATCATAATGACGCCTGAACATTGCAGGAAATCTTTAAACAAACAAAATGTAATTTATTTTTTTCACTGTCAACATTAATCCTGTATATATGATAAATCAGGATATGAATACATGTACATTATTTTTGTTTTGAAAACCACCCCCCCCCCCCCACTTTTTAAAAAAAAAAATAATTTTTGTGCATTTAGAATTCGTTTTTTACCTAATGTTTAAATATATCCAATACTGTTTACATACTTAACAGAACAATATCACTAGATAAGAATTTTCTTAAGGGTCTACTTGGTTTTGAGCTTACAGCGTCCGTCTAAAGTATACCATCAATTATAATAAGTAAAGTTTGAGTTTAAAAGATAGTTAAGAAATGGCATATGCAGTGAATTGTTTTTCGTGTCGTATTATATGTCCCCAACAGCGTATTTATATACAACAAGTTTGGAAAAAATATTAATACAGTTAGTTCAAGCATATCTTTTATAACATACACCGCAGCATAGCATATTATTTAATTCTCATAGCATAGCATTAGAATTTCTTTTCAAAGCATTGAAATCTCATATCATCGCATACAACCTCATAGATTCTTATTCGTATTATCATACCATAGCATATGTTTCGAACTCTTCTGTGTATGAAGGAGTGTTTGTTCAAATCGTATAGCATACCATACCATAGTAAGCCCTTCATTTCAATTTCTCATATCAAAGTTTACAAATCTTATAGCGTTGCTTTGAAATTCAATAGCATTTCATTAAAATCGCATAGCATAGCATACAATTGTAAAAGATATGCATGAAATGACTGTATGATATGGAATGATATGGTTTAAACTATGGTTTATTACCTATTTCTATATCCCAAATTGATAGAATATTTTTTAGGGGAAAAAACCCCAAAACCGATGTCTTGCAAGTTTCATCATTGTCAATAATTTTAAAAATTTTTGCAAGGGGCTACACATTTCTGAAAGGTGATAACCAGAACGAAAAAACCATGTAAAAATATCTCTGATGTTTATGCATTGTTAGAATGCATACCTGTAATGTAAAACTAAACTCTCAATGATTTAGTACATTGAGTGTCGAATTTAGAATTACTTTAAATATTTAAAAAAAACCACTATGCATGATAAAATCCTAGTTGGTATTTCAACAAAATCAATCTTTACAAACAATTGAACAAAACATTTAAACCCCAATCTTGTAACAAGAAATTTTCAGTTATGATTTATGGATATACATTGAAGACAATTGAGGCTCATCTATGCTAAATAATTTCAGTGCCGAATAAAGAAAAGTTCTACCTTTTTTACGAATGAAAGTCATAAAATCTGTTCGACAAATATTTAAGACAACAAAAATATATTACAATGCATTCATTTTTTTCCATATAAATGATAAGTCTATGAAAATTAGACTTAACTTGGGTAATAATTTATTACTATTTTAGACAACATTTTTTAGATTTAAATGAATTAAATTTTATATGCAATTAATTTAAGATCATTTTTTTAAAAAGTCTTTTGATTGTCAATGTTAGTCCGTTAACAATTTTGGCCTAATAACTGTTTTCGAAGCCAGTGCATAAAACATTTAGTGTCATTTGAAAATAAAAAAATAAGATTTGGTACACAAACCTTAACAGGGAGTTAAAATTTCGACTACAATTTAAAAACGCGATAGAGTTAAAAAAAAAAAACAACAAAACAACAGTTACCTCTACTTTGTTTTATGTGGAGAAAAATATAGTAACTTGGTATATTCGAGGGTTTTCTCGGAAATTATTGAGACAACACAAATATTTCCGTTTCTAAGTAACGTACTCAAATGAAATATTGGCATGAACATTAAAAAAACTACACAAATTATTAAACAAAGTAATATAAAAAGTTAATACTTGGTTTACGACGGCACATAAACAAGTCTGTGGTCGGGGTTCCGGCGCAAACATAAACTCTAAGATTAAAATACTTTAACAACTTCTTCCTAAGTGTCGGTGGTCAAATAATGGTAATCAAATTATTATGATATATTTGTTTATTTTGCTATATATTGGAACTTACCTTTATGCAAGTTTCACTAGTGTTCGCTTGATTTATGGATATAGTAGAACTATATTGACCAATTAATAGAAATCTGAACCACGACAATCAATTAAATTTAGACCTCACGGCGGTAATGACGGTACACAGCGCAGCGAAAGACATTAAACTGATTGTAATTTCTGAAGGAGACCTTTTTTGGCTAATCAATTGCTTAAAGAAAAATCATACAACCTAAAGGGGTCAATAGCTTCATTTTGCTTGGTTTTTTTCCATATTGTTAAACTGAAATTTAAACAAAGGGACTAATTATCAGCTGATTTTTACGAGAAAACGTACAGCGACAGTTCTAATAAAGAACAGAATAATATTCCACAGAAGGTTGAGTTTTGTTAGAAAAACTCATTTTTTTCGCAACAAAATCGAGCATGGAGATAAAATGTAGATGTTGGTATCTTAAAATGAAAACTAAGGATGAGAAATTAAAAATAATTCATGTTTATATTAGTAAGGCGTTTAAAACATAGGAGCAAGAAAACACGTTAAAAAAGGTGCGATGAGTTTGGGATTTCGTTAGGCCATTGGCTTTAGCAAGTCTGAAAGCTTAATAGGAATGATCTATTGATGTTTTTGACGGGAAAATTTTCGCATTAATAAACGGTATCCTAGTTTACTTTTTTGTAAAGTTTCAATAGTTTATCTTTTTCACAATGTATTAAGACGTTTCAATAATTTCAGAACAGCCCTCGTATATACATTTTTTATTTATTATGCTGAGCAAGGAGGCATCTATCAAAAGTTTAATATCAATATTCTCAGATTAAGGGTATTAAACATAGAGAGTTGTTTCGATTGGTTATTTTGTGCATGAGTATTAGGTATCTCAAACTAATAGTTCACTCAGATATATTAATAACAGCTAAAGTGTAAATAGTAAATTTGTTTAGGACAATTATGAAATGAAAAGGAGTTCCACATGAAAAAATATCATTTACTAAAATAGATATTGTTTGAATAATAAAGAATGGTGATGTATAACATATATTATGATGAAAGTTTATCGAAAAAAAAAAGATATTGAGATATATATGAAGGATGAAGATATTGTACTCATCCACATCGAAACATGAAGTTGATATGCTAGTTACATGTTATTTTCAAAGTGGCACGGTGACTTAAATATATGTTTTACTTTTTGATTATGACAACGAAAATAAAACGAGCTACTCGAAACGGAAAGTTTCGCTCATCATAAGTCATATCACCTATTAATTTACAGGTCATTAAAACTCATCCGGAAATTGCACATGTAAACAAATCGCGTTATTTTGAACATTGATATAGTGTCACGTGATTGTGTTTTCTGTCTAAAAACAGCTACAATGGGGTTGACACACTGCAGAAAGAATTTGAATTTGAGGCTAATTGATGACTGTGGTAAGAAATATGCATATATAGAGAATGCAACTTAACAAATATATAGTTTTTCAAGACATCATGTTTAAATGAGAGGTTTCTGGCTCATGATGTATGCCAGGCTGCAGTATTTATATTCCCCTTCGCTTGCATGGCTATGAAGCGAAAAGTAAACGCGATGTTTTGTGCTGGCCCGACGCGTAATTCTATTTTTTCTCTTTTTAATTTGATATATTTACTTTTTAACACCGTAAGTCTATCTTTTTGTATGTTAAATAAATTATGTGGAAATCGTGTAAAAATTCGATATTTGCTAAATCATGGGTTTGTGCGTCACCATGGCCCTTTGATATTCGTACACTAACTGAAAATATCTTATTTAATATGTTTGATGAGAAATACAATCTAGTTTTCTTGAATTTTGATCAAACAACATACTATAATTTTATTTTTCAATCGACAGTCGAAATACAAGATAAATAGAAAAAAAACTACTTGTGGATTTTAAAAATAATCCTTGTGTGAAAGTATTTAAATCAATTCTTACGCAAGAGACATTTCTGCGTTCGTTTATTTTATAGAAGCACTTAAAAAAGCGATTCAGTTGGTTGACCTTGTCCCATTCTTTACTTTACACACACAGGTAGTCATTAAAATTTTAAGGATTGACTTGTTTATAACAAATTAAGACGCATACATTGGAAAACCTTGATTTTTTAATCGGTTGTTGGGTTTCCATCTTGAAATATTTCATGTAAGCTATTAAGTGGCATGGTCACGATTTTGCTAAAACATTTTCCTTCGATTTTAAAATGTATTTTATTCTTAAATTGGACATTTGTAACGATCTTCTAAAATTTGAGCGACATTCTTATGTTATAAGCGAGATACACAGTTCACAAGTCTTTAATATGTGAACTTCCCCCTGTTTTCATTTTGAATAATAAAAAAAATTCCAGTCTACGACCGACAATTAAATTTTGGTTGATGATTGGAAGTATGCCTTACTTAATCATTGTAAACAATAAAAGAACAAAAATAACATTTGACCAACATTCGTGACAATGTCCCTTTTATGTGTGTAAATTGTGTTTATATTAAAAAGTTATCAAAGACATTTGTTAATATTGTTATGTTCAAAGGTACATTAAAATAATTTTTTATAAAATTTACATAACTTGACTAAGTATGCTTTATAACTTGTAGTCAACGTTTTAGACATTGTGTTATGTTGATAGATAACAACTTTGGAAAAGGAAAAAACATGTCTGAAATCATACTCGATGTTATGATTTTTGTTTTCAATAGGAAGAACGTTACAATATTGATGTCTTCCAAACCTTCTTCACGGTTTTGTTTGGAGTTGATTTTAATCAACTCTCCTATGCAGTTACTCTGACAAACCGAAAGTGAAACAGTGTTTGGACCAAAACCCGAATCGTCGCCGCTGACAAGAATTAGTTCTTGAGAATAATTGATAAATTCGAAATAATGTATGCTAAAGCATTGTTTTTTCAAGGAAACAATATTTATAAATACCTTGAAAATAGTCAGATTTTAAATGGTACGAGCAATTATATATTTTTTGTAGTTGTATGTATTCTTACGCCAGAGTTCAATACAGTCTAAGTCAGCTCGACGCTCGGCTGTCTCCGTAAATCTCCGACAAACAGAGAGTCTCTCTTGCTTGTCGGGATAAACGGCGACAGCCGAGCGTTTGGTTGAACGAGATGATAGTTCAATATTGCTTGGATCCATACATTTTCCAGAAATATTTGTATCACTGATACATAGTTTGATTGAATTTATTCTATCTTTAAATATTACTTAACATGATTCATATGGTTTTTTTACAACACTCTTGTGTCGAAGAAGTCCGAAAATTCATATGATAAAAATGTGAGTAATTCAAATACAGATTAGAAACTGCCTGTACCTGTCATCCAAAATAACATATCATTGATTTTAAAATAATAAAAAACATCGATAAAATCAACTCCCGTCAGTTCTTCGGTACTTTGATTTTACATTTATATTTATCGATATATAAAGGCTACAAATAAATCTCGCAACTACTTTGTAAATTTAACCAAAAATAATTTTTCAAACATATATTTGATATGCTTGAGAAGAAAACAAACCCTATTAATGGTGCTCTTACCTTGAAAAATAAGTTTTTCCTTCAAAAAGATATCAATTTTATTTTTGCAATATGCAAAGGCAACAGTATTGGTTACGGTTAGTGTACTGCGTAAATAAAGGGATTTCACGATCTTGTTCAATCGTGAATATACCAATGGATACATGCAATTATTTTGAAAGATTTCAACGAACAACGATACAAAATGAATTGGAAAATTGCCAATGACAATTTAAAGCTTTTCGGAGCTTTTGAAATGACGTGATGTGGTGATATAATCCTTGAAATTTTTCTTAATATATTGTTGATTCTTAAATTGGATCTAGTTGATTTCTTCTATCATACTCATACTTATACTTTATTACGGTAATTCAAATAACCAATCTTAACCAATCGTAATAAAGGGACAGCTATTGAATAATATGCGAGTTACAAAGATAAATTAATTATATAAAGGCCATAGTTTTGTTAACTTATTGATACGTCTAAATTATATACATTACTGATTTCTTGAATTGTGTTAAAAACAAACAAACAAGAAGGAAGATCTGCTTTAAAAAATATTGTACATTTATTGTAAAACATATGTAGAAAACGGCACAGACATACATTCAGCTTCAATAACACAGGATAATGAGCTATGTTTGTGTCATATTACTAGATAACTGACGTTTTAGATCAAATTATGATTATGACCTTAAATAGTATTTAGACCTAAACAGATAAGAATTAATGTATAACATGCTTAATAGAAAAAAATACTTCTTTCAGATTTTATAAACCTAGCTTACTGTGTAACATATTTACGGATTCAAATTTAACAAAAACTTTTAAAAACTACAGATAAACTAATGAGGAGGTAAATGTAAACTTTTCCTGTCAACAATTATATATGCAAGCAAATACAAATTCAAATTCCTAATACCCACTACAAAACTTATCTAAATTGTTAAAAGTTTTAAATTTACCTATATTCCACTCTTAAAATGCAAAAACCAATCTTGTATGCATCTATGCCTCTTCAGTTATTTCCTATCAATTAAACCCAATTATTGAACATCGTTTTGAAGGCCTTGTGGTCAACATAAGCATGAAATGTGAGTTAACTGTCTTGCCATGTTGTTTGAAATCTTTATGGTGATACTATTTAATAAGTATTTAATAAGTTTTGCATGTAAACTATGTGGAAAGCTATTGCAGATATATTACCATTACACAGAAAGGGTACTTGGAGGTTTCAATGTTGAGTTGAACTCTGTAAAATGTACCGACACAAGAGAATACAAAGTTCACAGTCACATGTTGAATCTCTGCCATTCAGTTAATGGAAAAGTGACTGAAATGTTATTGAAAAGTTACTGAATGGCATAGCTATGCCGTTCAGTAACCTTTCCAGACCTTTCAGCTAACATTCAGTTAACTGAATGAAATAGCTTCATCCTGTGAGTGGTGCAGGTAGTCCTACATTTTGTAATGGGTTGTCAGGACACGAAAGCGGGTAGGAAATTGATATAAAGTATCTCCCACCATTTACTACATATGAAGCAGTCCTCCAAAAGAGATATACCAGCTAAGTCACGATGCCCTAGAACGGTGTCGCAGAAACGTGGACGAGGTTTCAGTGAACATTTGGTCACTGGGACTTGCTTATTACCCGGAGAGTTGGGTACCGCCACCTGGCCAGGAGAAGTCGGTAGTCCGGTTGTTGTTTCAAGTGCAAATAGTAAGACATTTTAGAAGAAAATGTCCATGGAGTTGGCCAGAAGAGTCCTAGGCTTTTCAAATTTACGTGCTGGTACAGGGTTGGAAAACACGCTTGCAAGGTTAAAGGGTTCTTCAACAACTGAGGCTGAGAAGAGCATTGTGTCATCAGGTCTGGGGTAATGTTATGGGGAAAGTTCATTGGGAATTCCTGTGAAGCTAAATGATATCACAGTTAGCACGGTGGTTGATACCGATGCAGAGATAAAAACTGTAGCACAGAGCGTAGCACATGTTAAGTTGTATCCACAGCCTAAAATTATCTTTAGCAAAGATGTGAATCTAGCTGCTTGTTGGGAAAGCATGACTGAGAACGACAGAAGGGGTCTAGGACACACTGCGTGTGTACGTTGCACCATTACAGGTCGACATGCTCCTTGGTATCGATTTCCTGCCTTTAACGGATGCTACATTACTGTAGCACCAGGGACTTTAAAGTTGGGGTTCAATCTGCGGTCAAGACAAGATCCTTTGGACAGGCTCTTTTGGTGCGTCGTGTGAGGGTGATTGAGGTGGTTTCATGCAACATGTCAGACAATGGACCAACTGACATTTTTAGAGGACGGCGTGACCCAGTGCCATGGACCTCACTTATTGTGTTCCCTTCTAATGAAATAAATTTGACTGTGTGAGCTCTCCGTTGTTATGTGAATGACCACCTGTTTAAAGCTGCATGGTCCGATTTTTGGGTATTACAGTATCAAATAATTTTCCATACAAACAAGTTACTTAAAAAGTTATAGCATTTCGCTTATTTAAACAAGAAGAATAGATCTCCTCTTAGATTTAAATTATAACTAAGGTAGATAAAAATAATCTGTTTAAAGGCATACAAAAACCTAACCAAAATGCATAATGGGAATATTTAGAAAAGGAACATGTTTTTCTTCATCCCCCAAATGTTTTGATTTATTCAACCAAGATTTTATGCATCAACTGTAAACATACTTCAGAAATAATATTGAATAACATTATAAAGATTATTTACAAACATAGTTTATTTCTTATTTACAAGGACAAATTTATTTTTTATTTACAAAAACACTACACATATTCAAACTCCGCTAAAAACGATGTCCAAATCGTAATATACATGTACCATTATTCCCACCTCGACGTCAGTGGTGAATTTGAATATGATGCGAAATAACGCGATATCCGGTTTATGTCGTTGTTGTTTTTTTTAAAGTACATAATATTTCTATTAAACTATGGTTTAATTAACTGGGAACACCAATGCAATGTCTATTGTAATACATATGCTTAGCATAACCACCGTTGGTTACCACAAAGAATGCGAAAAAAGGGGTGACAGGTTTTTTTTTTTTTTTTTTTTTTTTTTTTAATTTAAACAATAAGCGCATGTTTGTCTATTTAAATCTCTTTGACATAACTAAGATAATGCAAATATCCAACAACTGTTAAACGGAGAACAATAGACAAGAATGCCCTGACTATGTAAAAAGTCAGTATTAAAGTTGACGTCCCATTATCGTATAGAAATTCAATAAATCGTGATGACCCCCGGTAATGAAAACAAATTCGTACTTGGTAACAACATACTTTTGTTTAACGCATTACATAAAGTTGGAGTTGCGATGTTGACTATTTCTGCTTTTAAAGGATTTTGTTTTCAATTTTTCTTTTTCTAGCAAATACTGCATGTCTTTAATTACAGCAATATGAGCTGTATTTTTTAAGAATTTTATTTTGCTGCAAACCCTGTTAGTATGATAAGTCTGCATATAACTTTAACTTTTATGATAAATAAAGTCAAAAATCACTAATTTTTGTCAAAGAGAAGATTTCTCTTATAAGGAACATATAGCAAATCAATTTTTGTACAGGACGACAATTATTCAAGTTTGCTCCAATTAAGGCTTCCTAACGGCCTTTTCACGAAAAGGACTATGTGCGGTATGGTCAAATATCTGCCCCCGATTTCAACCAATTTTTAAATACAGGTGAATCTCGATAACTCAAACTTCATTGGACCATGATTAAACTTCGGGAGATCAAGAGTTCGAGAGATAGAAAGTTTTAAAAAATCCGGAAATATTTGTTCCGATCATTTTGGTTCGAAAATTATATTATCCGGAAGTTTATATTTATAACATGGAAGGATAGTCTAACATGATTTCATTCGTATTTTCTGATACATTACTTCAATTTAGACAATCAGAACTAAGTTGTGTGGTTATGAGGTGTACTTTTTCACGTTAAAAAACTTTTAAATAGTAAATGTTTTCTTAATCAAAGAATATTTTAAATAAAGTTTTTTACCGCAACTTTCAAAAGTTGTTGAAATTAATAGATCAGTTATTAATTACCTATCTACCCTTTGAAGGAAGCAAGGGGTAGTTTCAATTACGTAATCAACCAATTGATACTACCACGCTTGCCCGAGGCGTTCACTCAACCATCCAGGTAAGGTCCACGCGGAGCTCTAATTATACGCTTGATCGGCCGAGTGTGTACATGGCAACCACTTCGAGTTATCAAGAGTGAAAAACAATGAAATATGTATAACGGGACCCAGGTTTTACTTCGAGAATTCAAGAGCTTCGAGAGATCAAGAGTAAATTTGCTTAGTTATATAGAGAAAAAAATCGGGACCGTGAGTTCACTTCGAGAGATCAAGAACTTCGAGAGATCGAAGTTCGAGCCATCGAGTGTCACCTGTAGTATCGTATGAAAATGAAATCTTCACAAATAATTGTAAAGAGGAAGCCTATAACTTTAATCTTGATTTCAGTCATCATTGCTCACTCGCTGTTTATCTATGACGTCACTTAAATGACCTAATTCCCGCAAATTAGCAAACAAATGAAGATATTGTCATTTTTTGCTCTATATTTTTCATTCGGAAGTATAGAGCGCAGGTCTGCTTAAGTGCGATTTTAACATATGATTTTCTTCAGATAGTTATACATATTATACTAAAAAATGGTACTTGAGCAAGCCTGCGCTCGATGTTTCCCAGTCGAAAAACCATCGGAAAACACCCATATTTTGCTACAAAACATCAATTTATCAAAATAATGCAATATTCATGACGTCATTTTTACATTATGACGTCACTGTGGTGATAACCTTTTACACCTTTATTTCCAATATGATTTTAACTATCTTTCACCTTATTTTAAAGCTCTTTCTTAAACTTTGATTTTGGGGGGCAAAAATTGCATAAAACCGCACTTAGTCCTTTGGCAAATAAAATAAAAAAACCATGCTATGTTTTGTCATTTTTGTACGTAAAAAATATTCATTATGAAAATTGCAGCTCATATTGCTTTAAAATCATTTTTGGTCATTTAAGTAACCTATGTGACCTTTTGTCAACAGAAGAAGTTCCTCAATAAGTTCCGTTTTTTCTCTAAAAATACTGAGCCAATATCGAGAATGTATACTGAATAAAACATATAGTACTTTTTAAAAATAAAATACTGTTTTGTTGTTATACATGTAGCAACAAACGGTATACGGTTCAGAGACAGATGTATGAATTTGGCAAATAAAATAAAAAAACCATGCTATGTTTTGTCATTTTTGTACGTAAAAAATATTCATTATGAAAATTGCAGCTCATATTGCTTTAAAATCATTTTTGGTCATTTAAGTAACCTATGTGACCTTTTGTCAACAGAAGAAGTTCCTCAATAAGTTCCGTTTTTTCTCTAAAAATACTGAGCCAATATCGAGAATGTATACTGAATAAAACATATAGTACTTTTTAAAAATAAAATACTGTTTTGTTGTTATACATGTAGCAACAAACGGTATACGGTTCAGAGACAGATGTATGAATTTGTACATGTAAGAAACTGCTTCTTTCATGTAAAAAAATAATCATAATATTTAATGTAAAGGGAACTTATCGAGCTAACTTCCATATAGAACAAGAAAACACCAGTTAAACACATTTTCAATCAAATTTAAGAAAAGAAAATCAGATCAGTTCTCGAGATCTCGTGGGTACATTATTTAAAAGAAAGAACTCATACTTGCATGAAAGAATTGAGAAATCTCACCGGATGTAGTATTTTTGTGTATTTAACATCGAATAGATACATGTAACATATGAAAGGTTCTGTACCAAAAGTATTCATTACATGTTAAACAGAATGAATACTTTAAAAAAAATACGACCGAAATATACGACGAGTAAAACGAAATAGTTTATACACACTCATCTTCATAGGTGTATCATCCCACAAAGTCAGGATGTTCAATATTTACCATTTCTGCGATCTGGAGGTTACAAGCTTTTTTGTCACAGGACAGGAAACCGAATATTTTTTTTAAAAATTGAAAAAAACCCTCAGAAGACCCTTTATATGAGATTCAATATAACAAACCCAAAGACGGTAAAAGAAATGTGGCTTAAACTTTGAAACTTAATGCAGTATTTATAAACATTCGCATGTATTTCATATGATTTGCAGGAAAAAAAATAACGCCAAATATATTATGCTTTTAGTAATATAGCACCTATAAAAAGTTTGAACTCTAATACACTCAAGTCTAGGGGACCAACTCATAAAAAATGTTCGTTTGTGAATGAGTATTAAGTATCTAAAAAATTAAGTTTCCTTCTTGTATGATAATAACACTGACCTTAGCAAATCAAATGTTCCTTAATTAGTTATTGATTTTTTCTCTTTTTTTAAAATGCAAACTCATATATGAATCAGTTAGATACCGGTTTATTTCCACGTAGCTAAAATTCTGAAAATCTTATTCCCACATTTAGGAGTACATTTGCAGGTTGACGGAACTTAGACTAATCATATACTATAGTAACAAATATACAAGAAAAGACATGTAAGAGGCTGAATACTTAAATTACTGAAACATGTCATATGAGCAATTGATCAACGGCCAAAAAAATTGGACCATATAATTTTTATTTTTTAAGAATAAGGGACATAGAAGAGATAATAATTTCATTATCAATAATAGAAAACAGGGGTATTGTATCATCTGTAAATAATCTAATGTTATTTCATATGCTATCAGCAGTATCATTAATATATATCAAAAACAAAACAAAAAGGTCAAGCACTGATACTTACCCTTGTGGTATTTCAGATTAATTTTCAATCTCAAAACCACTTTACAATGGTATAAAGAGACTATGAAATACAAAAACATTTAAGATTTTCTAAATAAACAACAATTATCCTAGCATGTTTTGTTTTATAAGCAGATAAAAAAACCTTCTAAATTCACTCTTTGTTATTTGTCTATCGATAAGATAAGCCTCAATCCACCCAAGGATATTTGCACTAAAAAGTAAATTATATCAAACTAGCATGCTAAACTATTTATGTACTTGTATATTATGATATTCAAAAACTGTTCTAACTACTAAACAGCGTTAGTTGTTGACTATGATTGTATATAAACTAAACTTTAATGCAACTATGTCTGTTTTCCTTCTCCTCAAAAGAATAAATATTAAGTAATATTACATGAAATAAAATTTAGCTACAATCAATCATAGAACAAACCCTTTTTAATTCTGAAAATTCTATTACATATATTTAATTGTTTTTTTTATTTTAGTCATAATCGTTAAAAATGCCTGGTTTTTTTTTTTTATCATTTCACTAAACATTTACTAAAGGTCATTAATTGAACAGACTATAATTCACTGAAAAACATAATTTAAAAAAAAAAGCCTGCTATTTGTTTTAAACTAAACATTTACTTAAGGTCAATAATTGTCAGACTACAATTTAACTGTAATTAATTTCCTTTGTTCTTTGCCACCCTTACCAGCGCACCATTCCCACTTAGCTTAAACCAGTCACCCATAAAATACTCATAATTTAAGCAAAATGGGAAGACACCAAGATACCTTGTTCAGGCTTAAGTTTGCATGATATACAGAATACAGTTTTCGGTTTCGGTTATTGTATTGCGTAAAGGGATTAGCGATTTTATACAAACATGACTAGCCATATATATATATATATATATATATATATATATATATATATATATATATATATATATATATATATATATATATATATATATACACACACGCATCAGACGTCTATTTCAGTTACGATTCAGGAAATGTGACCAATTAGATGATAGAAAATGTTGCCGGTGAGCATAAACCAAAACCTTTAAATCAAACCCTTTTTGAAATTTTTAAATGTCATAATGTAAAATGCTTATTTATACCTGTGTTTTAAATAATGGTCGATTAAATTAAACAGTTCCATATTTCTCCTTTTTTTGTTTACATTGACTTTTTAACGGTAATGCCAGTAAAAAGTCCAATTCCCAAATCTTCAAAACAAATACAAGTTTTTATGTTTGAAGTTATATGATTACCTACATTCCACTCTTTACACGCACAAACACATCCAATCTGCACAGATGCTTCTACAGTAATTATATATCGATTGGTTCCAGTTCTTGATCAAATTAAATGCCTTACGATCAATATAAACATGATATTTGTGCTGACTGTTGCGCCCTGTTGCGTGAAATCTCCTTGGTGATACTATTGATTAAATGTCGTCGCAACTTTACTTTTTAATATGCCGTTGTTTTAATCATTTACTTTTATGGTAATTTTATGATGAACTGAGTAAATCTTTTCTATCAAAAACTTGTGGTACACAGTTCAAAAACATAGAAATAAATGGATCTATTACTTTTCATTCTGGTGAAGCATGAAATAAGAGGCCCACATGTCTTCAAAGTCACCTGTGTACCATCGCTCTTAGATTGACATGTCAGAAAGTATCATTTTTGCAATTCAAGCTGCGTTTAAAAATCCAAACCCTACTTTAAGACTCCTCTGCATTAATCCCGCTTTTACTATCTGTTGTTTGAAAAAAAATCAATTAAAAAAAGTGGGGAGGGTAGCAATATTCGGTGGAATCTCGAAAAATGGACATGTGCCTTATCAACAGGGGCCAAGATTTTTAAACTTTTGTTACTACGTGACGTGTAGGCCTATAATAATTTGTCTTTTATAATATTCACAGTTTTATTGATAATACAAACAAAATCCATACAGCTCAATTCTACGAACAGTAGAGAAGTTGAGAATTTCTATGAAGGTGAATGATACTACAGTAGGTGCGGTGGTCGATACCACTGCAATATCTACCGTAGCACGGAGTGAAGCATTGTTTAGATGTCTACGCAGTCTAAAATTATCTCTTGCAACGATGTAAATCTAGCGAGCTGTGGGCTGGGAAAGCATGACTGAGGGAAACAGGAGGGACCCAGGTTAAACAGCTTGTGTACGTTGCACTATACTGGTCGACATGCTCCTTGGCATCGATTTCTTGCAGGATAATGGGTTATTCTGCGGTAAAAGGCGAAATCGTCTGGGCAGGCTTTTTTGGTGCGTCGTGTGAAGGTACACGCTTTTTAGAAGTTAGAGATTGAGATGGTTTCATGTAACATGTCAGACCAATGACTACCTGACATTCTTAGAGGTCGGCGAGACCCAGTGTCATGGACGTCACACACTGTGTTCCTTGGTTTATGAAATGAACAATACTGTGTGATTTTGTGTAAACTCTCTCTCCATTGTTATGTGAATGACTACCTGTTTAAAGTTGCATGGTCCGATTTCTGACTATTTCAGTATGAAATAATTTTCTGTACAAACAAGTTACTTAAAAAGTTATAGCATTTCGCCTATTTACACCAGAAGAATCGATCAATTCTCAGATTTAAATATACCTAAAGTAGATAACAATACTCTCTTAACGGGCATACAAAAACAAACCAAAATGCATATGGGAATATTTAGAAAAGGAACCCGTTCGGGTTTGTCCCCCTAATGTTTGGGTTTATTCAACCCAGATTTTATGCATCGACCGAAACAAAACCTCATTAATATTATTGAGTAACATGACACATATTTATTTCTTCTATTCTATTTACCAGAATACCACACATATTCAAACTCTATAAAAAACGTGTCATAATCGTAATACCCGATACCTGTTTTATGTCGTTTGTTTAAAAACGTACATCATACATCTATTAAATTATGGCTTAATTGACTGGAAAACTACCGCAATATCTATTGTAATACAGATGCCTCACATAACCACCGTTGGTTACCACAGAGAAAGCGAAAGAAAGGAGAAAGATTTTTTTTTAATTCAAATAATAAGCGCATGTTTGCCCATTAAAATCCCTGTAGATTCAACATGATTTGTTAGAACATTTCCGTTGAGAACCAAAGGTGACGGTTGACAAAACGAAACTTAGGAAACACATATTCAGAAAATGTTTATAATTCATTGAGGTTTCATATCTTCATCACATTTTGTGAGATCTTGAGTACTTAATTTTAATTAAGAAATCTACTTGAGATAATTGAGATATCTAACCAGAAGTAGATTATGTATGTTTATTTAACAGATGTGAGGATTAGTACTGATATATTTATTGCATGTAAATTAAAAAAAAAAGGAGAAAACAATTTTTGAAGTACTCCCTATGACGACTGGAAGTTACGACGAATCAAACAGAATAATGTAAACAAATGTACATGCATAGGTCTATCGTTCAAAACGTTTGTTATTCAATTTCTGAAATCTCATGCAGACAAGGTTTTTCGTCTAAGCTCAGGAAACGGACAAACGCCAGTGCTCAATAAAAATACAAGGTATTTTTTTTTTTTATATTTGCTATATGTACACTATTTTTAATCTTGATAAAAAATGGTAAAAAACAATAGTTAAACTTATAAACAACTTGATTTGTTTCAATCTTTTAGGTGAGGACCGGAGGTGACGGTCGAAGAAAAAACCAGTTAACACATTTTCCGTCAAATTTAAGAAAAGAAAATCAGATCAGTTCTCGAGATCTCGTGGGTACATTATTTGTTTTAAAAACAGAACATGAAATAATTGAGAAATATCACCGGATGGAATCTTTTATGTGTATTTAACATAAAATAGATATCATATGTCGGTTTGGTACCAAAAATATTCATTATATGTTAAAAAGAAATGATACTTTAAAAACATCACGACCGAAATATACGACGAATGAAACAAAATAGTTTAAACACACTTATCTACATAGGTGTGTCATCCCAAAAAGTATGGATGTTCAGTATATTTACCATTTCTGAGATCTAGGGGTGAGAAGCTTTTTTGTCGCTGGACAGGACACGTAACACATTATTTTTTAAACAAGTGAAAAAAGCATCGAAATAGGAAAACTTTAAAAATGAGATTCATCAAAACATACCCCAGAGGGTGCAAGAGATGTGGCTTAAACTTTGAAACTTGATGCAATATATATAAACGTTCGCATGTACTTCTTATGATGTGCAGAAAAAAAAGTATCGTCCAAGATTGCTTTAAGTAATATGGAATTTATCAAAAGTTTGAACTCTTAACACCCTCAGGTTTAGAGGAACAAATCATAAGAAGGGGTTTTTGGTCATTTTGTAAATGAGTATGCAGTATCTCAAAATATAAGTTCTCTCCCTGTATAATAACACTGAGCTTCGCAAATCAGAGGTTCCTTGATTACTTATTGATCTTTTCTATTTGTTAAAAAAAAATCAAACCCATAAATGTTATGCTTATGAGAAAAAGTACGAAATTATCAAATCTTACCTTAGATTTTTGAAAGGTTGCTTTTTTGAGAAGATATCGGTCTGGGAGTCAGTAAAATACCCTGTTCAGGCTTAAGTTCGCAAGATATAAAGACAACAGTTTCGGTTCGGGTTACGGTATTGCGTAAAGGGTTTAATGATTTTATTCAAACATGAATAGCTACCAATATGCGCAGTCATTTAAAAAAAACAACTTTTCGTTATATTTACACACTACATATTGGTAAGAATAGAAGAAATTGATTGGAAAATAATTTGATCGCTAGAAAGTATAATAAAAAAAACCGCTTATTTCACGACATGGGTTACGATTCAGGGAATTGGAACAATTAGAAAATAATAGAGAATGTTGAAGATAAGCATAAACCATAACAATTAATTCAAACCTTTTTTCCAAATATTGAAATGTCAGACAATGCTTATTCATACCTGCGTTTTAAAAAATGGTCTATTTTTAAACTCAATTTTGTCAAACATTTCAAAGTGTCTTCTTTTAAGCTGACATTTATGCTTTTTAACAGTTATTCAAATATGAATTTAATGTGTTTAAGTTATATAATGACCTGCATTTCACTTTTTAAATGCACAAACACATCCAGTCTTTAGCAATGAGTTTTCAATGTGTCTTCTTTTTAGCTGACATTAATGATTTTTAACAGTAATTGAATTATGAATTCAGTGTGTTTAAATTATATGATTACCTACATTCCACTTTTTAAATGCACAAACACATCCAATCTGCCTCAATGCCTCCACTGTAATTCTATATCGATTGGTTTCAGTTAATGGACAAATTAAAGTATCAAATACCTTATGATCAATATTAATATGAGATCTGATTTGACTCTTGTGCCCTGCTGTTTTAAATCTTCTTGGTGATACTATTGATTAAATTTTGTCGCAACTTTACATGGTTGAAGAACATAGAAATATATGAATCTACTTACTTTTCATTCTGGAGAAGCATGAAACAAGAGGCACACAGCCCTGAAAAGTCACCTGTGTACCATCGCTATTAGGCTGACATGTCAGAAAGAATCATTTGTGCAAATTAAGCTTCCTTTTGAAATCTAAACCCTACTTTAAGACTCCTTTGCCTGTTATCCCGCTTTTATTACTTGTTGATTGAAAAGCATTCAATACAGAAAATGTGGTAAGGGAGGCAAGATTCGGAGGAATTTCGGATAATGTACATGTACCTTAGCTCCAGGGACCAAAGAATTGCAAACTTTTGATAATACAAGACCTGTAGGCCTTTAAAAGTTTAACTTGAATGATATTCACATTTCACTAATAATGCACACAAAATACATACAGCTCATGTCTACGAATAGTTTATGGAAAATCCATGTGAAGGTGATTGATATTACAGTAAGTGCAGTGGTCGATACCGCTGCAGAGATAAACACCGTAGCACAGAAAGTAGCACATGCTAAGATGTCTCCACAGTCTGAAATTATATCTAGCAAAGATGTAAATGTAGCTGCGGGGGCGTGTACATCTATGACGGTTGGTGATTGAGGTTGTTTAATCGACATGCCAGATTATGGACACCTAATTGTGAAAGGACGGCGAGACCAAGTGTAATGGACCTCACACATTGTGTTTTCTGATAATTTAGATTTTGTGTAAACTCTCAATTGTAATGTGAATGATCAACTGTTTAAAGAAATGTATTAGCAATATTGCCAGAATTGTAAATTAAAGTGAATAATTTGTTGTATATGTTTGTGTACATCTCAATGTAAATGGCTTTGGTGGATAGGTATAGGGACATTTCCAGATGAGGTGGATGTGGTAATGTATTTAGGGGTGAATTTAAATATTTATTGGGATCCGGATAATTCTTTACTGTGTTTTCCTTTGGCCAGGCCATAGTCAGTTGCAGGTTAACTGTCTTGACTTGAAGTATTTTGTAATTTATTAGCTTTTTCATGTTTTTTCAAATTTGTGAAGGTGGTATGGGACATCTTGACGATATCAATATACATTACAGTTTCATTTATAATTGAATTACTGTCACCGGTATAGAATTTTAAAGAATTACAGATTCGAAGGGAACCCTCTGACCCAGTGCACTACGCTGTCTGTGTTTTATTTTAGGAAAACAATTGTTTAAAAAATTACACTTTATTTTATTGTTTATTTCGATAAACCGTATGTCACAATATGGAAGTGTCCCATACCACCTTAATATAATTAACAATGCTCTAACAAACAATATTAAAAATATATAGGAGGTTTATAAAAAACCCCATTATTTTACAAAACACACTATGAGGAAATTAACAAATCAAACAAAATTAAGAACTAATTTGAAAAAAAAATATTATAAGGTCGATAAATTTGTTTAAAGGTTATTGGAAAGGTAAAACATTACAAATTGGTCAATAGTTTTTTTAAGAGAACAATTCAAAGTCAAACCACTAAATGAAAATTAGATTTAATACTTTTTAACTTGAAACAAGAACATTTTTCTCGTATTAACTGTAAAAATTAAATTTCATTAAATTGCTGTACCCATTAAACGAAAATAGTTAAACTTCAAGACACCCTATATTATGAGTTCAATTTTAGCCATTTTTGGCATAGCACTACGTAAGAAAACATTATAGAGCATTATGGGACGTAGACAAAAAATATTGATGAATCTGTAGATTTAGCTCGTTCTTTTCCCGAGTACAACCCGTACGAAAATGTTGGCCGTTTTCCGGCTGAACTTAGACGTATTCCGGTTAAAATGTAGCCGTACTTAGGAATATCAAAGGCGTACCTGGAAAACGTTTTGAATGTTAGACGGATTCCATCTTATTAATAACCGGACCTAGCCTCAAACCTTAGCCGTATTGTCAGCATCTAGCCGTTTTCTGTCAAAGTTAACCGTATTATTTCTCACTGCCCGTTTCCCCTCTTACCATCATTAAATATTCCGCCTTAACCTAGCTAATTGGCAATTCTTTGCAAGTTATAATATAAAATTTACGGCTAAAACTTGGCCAAATCGTGTTAAAGGCGCACAACAGTTTATTTTCTGTTCTATAAATAGCTCATTCTTATAAACTGTCTGTTGCTTTCACTCAATAAACTTTACTTCTTTCTTCAAATTGTTTTCGTACGGGAATGGTTCTTAGAGCTCGCTTCGATCGCTATGAGAGGTGTAGACAGAGTGACATAGATTCCATCATTTAATAATTTTGTGTACGAATTCTTCTAACGTTTCAGTCAAAGTAACAGAGACATTAAGAAAATCATAAGTAAACAAAGTCCCTAAAAGTAAAGAATTTCATAATTATGCAGTGTTAAAACATTGGAAATTGAAGGTGATTGCGAAATGGGATATTAAACATTATAATATTGCCCAATGTAGTTCAAATGTAATGTTTTTGTAATTTTTAAAAAATAATTCCCTGATACATATATACAGATTCGTACATGTATAGATTCGGTCTGTTTTAACCTGAAGTTTGTAAGTTAAATGATCTATGATCACGCGTTCAACCACTCATTAAAAGCTCTTTAGACCTTTCTGTATTTAAATTTTTTGATCATAAAATTGAATGGTATATTTCCAGTGTTATCTTTCAGATAATTGCAGGACCTGAAATTGTTTGTTGGTGGGTGTGTCCTCTAAGAGTTTTAAATATCACCATGTCCCTCCTAAACTTCTTAGAGTCGGTCATAATGTGATGGTCCACTGACATAACCCAATTCTTGATAGCCACCGTTTTCCCCTACTGTATCGTAAATTCCCGGGCGTTCATTGGAAGCAGATTTATCATTCTTCGTCTTCTGTTTCTTCTCTCGTGTTTTACATTTCAAAATTTGATTGACAGGTTAAGCTTGTTAGTTAGCCGATGTCCGATGAAAATCAAATAATATCAAAACTGTATGTTTTTAAAAATACGTTGTATGCTGTCCCATGTTCAGAAATGAGTCACAGACAGCTAGTAAACATCATTTATTTTCAGGAATAAACTGTTGATACTACAATATAAACAAAATCACTTATTACACAATTGCATGAACTTGTCATTACATAATATAGGTTAAGGAGACAGTTACACATATGTTAAAAAGTCTATCGTTTTAACTCTAGTCATTTTATTGTCACAATATATAAAAACCCGGTAGTATTAAAAGTAAACGATTATGCACTGAACTTCATGTAAATTAACTGACATTAAATCTAGTAAAAGCTACAATACATATCGTAGATATAAAAAACATGTTTGTTTACTGCACGAAGTACACATAGCCCATTCAAATAGTAAGATATACCTTAATGGAATTTTATACAAGTCAAAGTGCATAAGAAAGAAATATACTGTTCATAACTCTATATGTTATATAAAAAATACAAAAATACATACACTGTGGAGTCTCTATGTAAACAAAAAACTGAAGGACGTGGTTCAGAGAATTTATGCATGGCGCTGCCATTATATCAGTATTTTATAATTTGCCATAACCTTGAATCAATATTAAGATTATATAGATTATATAGGGGTCCATTATGCCAAATTCTGTCAAACGCTTTTCATTATCAAGAAATGCACAGAATACCGATGAACCTTTATCAACATAATAACTTATTGCTTCTTTTAAGACATAGCAAGCTGGTATGGCACCATATTCACTTCTGAACCCAAATTGCAAATGGTGTGGGAATGATGCATTTTTGCTAGCGAAGTCATTTTCAATTCTTGATAGAGTTATTTTTTTCAAACAGTTTGCTCACTTCAGATGTCAATGTAATACCTCTGTAATTACATGTAGTAGGATCAAATTTATCCTTATTTTTATCTTTATAGATAGATATAATATTTTGTAAAATATTTCTAATTATTATTAACATGCATAGTTCATTTTCAAAATAAAATATAAAAAAATTCAAATCTTATTTTTGACTATAAGTTACAAATAACAAGAGGCCCATGGCCCACATCGCTCACCTGAGGAACAATAGGTATGATAAAATCAGCTTAATGGAGTCATAATACAAACAATCTGGACAATGTACAATAATACATGTAGATCCTGTATAAATAAAATCCATTTTCCCCCTGGATATTCTTATGTTTATAATCATTAGTCCCTTTTCTAACAGGATGATTTTATAGTCATATCACATGTTGAGTATTACAGTCCTCTAAAAGATCCTTTACAATTGTTTATATATGGGATATTAAGCTACATCAAACTCTGAACCTTCTTGTGAGGCCGAAGAATTGTCCTGGAGCCAAAGTCTTAACAATTATAAAGAATCATCTGGCTGATTAGTTTCTGAGAAGAAGATTTTCAAAAATTTACTCTATATATTCCTATGTAAAACTTCGACCCCCCCCCCCCCCCATTCTGGCCCCACCTTACCCCCAGGGATCATGTTTTCACAACTTTTAATCTACACTACCTGAGGATACCTCCACACAAGTTTCAGCTTTCCTGGCTGATTAGTTTTTGAGAAAAAGGTTTTTAAATATTTACTCTATATATTCCTATGTAAAACTTCGACCCCCCCATTGTGGCCCCACCCTACCCCTGGGGGTCAAGATTTTCACAACTTTGAATCTACACTACCTGAGGATGCTTCCACACAAGTGTCAGCTTTCCTGGCTGATTAGTTTGTGAGAAGAAAATTTTTAAAGATTTACTCTATATATTCCTATGTAAAACTTCGACCCCCGTTGTGGCCCCACCCTACCCCCGGGGGTCATGAATCTCACAACTTTGAATTTACACTACCTGAGGATGCTTCCACACAAGTTTCAGCTTTCTGGCTTTCTGGTTCTTGAGAAGAAGATTTTTAAAGATTTCTCGAAAGTACAGGTTCACGTAAGAATCAGGCAATATCGAAATTTTGTGATAAGTGATAAGACGCAAAATAAAACGAAATTTTACCCAGCAAGAAACTGGGATGTTTAGAATGTATATGCCAAATTATTCTGAAATATTCCGTTTCGTTTTTGAATACGGGCCCGATATATTGACTAGGCGCTCAATTTTTACGCCGTGCAAGTCTTAGTAAAATAGCATATATTTTTATCAAATTACTAAAAACAGCAAACCTTACGAGAAAAATTGATTATAAATAGTAACTAAACTCACTCAATGATTTCCAATTTTAAAAAGTATTGAAAAGTTTGAGTTTTGAGTTTAAATTGCCGTTAAAATTAGCAAATTCGAGTGAAATCTGGTTGTCTTTCTTGGTTGATTCACAATATCGTCGCTAGATGGCGCCTCGTTGCTACGTACGCTAGTGCGCGAAAATGGAAGTTCGAGAAGACTACACAGTTTCGGGACACTACGCAAACAGTTTCACAAGTCTGTATAAAGCCGATCCAGAATAAACAACTCCAGTGACCCTTTGTAATTGTTGCAGAGACATAACAAGACATCTGCAAAGTTTAAAACTTAGTGATGGCCGACAGACAACCTGTCAACCCAGCCGCGGACAGCGAAGGAAGTCATACCCCACATTATATACAGGTATATTATTGCATATCCACGCTATACATGTTGAATGAAATAAGCTTTTTCAAACAGTGATATAAGTTAACTAACAACTGCAGTGAAGTTTCGTTTTATTGGCATATTTCACTACATGTATCGGTGATCATACTGGTTTTCCCCGAATCTATTTTTAGAACATCAAAGCGATTGATTTTGGCAATTATCCGGACACTCAAATATAACTGCATACTTTACGAATGTATGCTTTCATCTGTTCATTTACAAGTCTAATTATAAAAGGTGCGTTGTTATAACTTATATTCATATCTTGATTTGAATAAATGTACTGCAGTAGCCTTACACTGCCCTTTGTTTTCAGATACATTGAAAAATGATGTATCCCTACATGCACATGTATATTAGAAACTAATATATGTTCATGCCTCAATCAACAATTGAAACAAAACACCAGTCAATCTTGAATGAAAAGTTCCACATTGTAGGTTTTTTTTACAGCTGTTTTCATTGTGGGGTAAAAATAAGGTGGGGTTTTTTCCCTCACTAAACTTGGGGGTATGGAACACCTGTCGGTATTGATGTGGATAAAAGTATATTATAATCAAAACACTTTCACTCTTTTAGAAATTTCTTTTTAACAATATTTGACCAATAATATAATTTTATAAAATAATTGCAAAGGTTAAAATAATGATTAGGTCATTTCCACCCTCTCAATATATACTGGTAATTCGCTGTGTTCCAGTAGAGATCCCCACCCCTAAATGTACGGGTACATGTAAATTCTTTGATACAGCTCATGATAAGGCGTGGCGATTACTTTGGTATGCAAATGCCCGGGGGTTATCTCTTATCCCATATTTTTATAATTCATTGGTCAATACACCCCAACCCTTAACAATTATATTTGTTGCTGGTATTTGAAGATCTATTTAATTTATGTAATGGTTTGGCAAGTATCCCCTGTTGTTTTTCCCTATTCCAAACCATTCAGTGTATCATAAATGGTCATGGGTTGAGATCCCATTGCAGAAGTTCAAATCTTCTTTGATTAATTCATTTAAGATTACATTGATTTAATTGTGTATAAGAGGGTTCCACAGTTGGCCCTACCTTCAATTTTATTAACATAGACCAATCCACCCAACCATCAACTTTCCCTATCTACTGATTCTTTCTTTTCAGACTGGAATAGGAATCACTGTTTTATCTAGGCTTTATTGACATGACTGGTGTATTAATATTTATATGTTGTTTTACATTACATATGAAAAGTAACAACATTTCTAGTTTTTAAATCTTTCTATTTCAGGGCTCAGAACTTTGACAATCATAGACCCTGTCATAACATCAAACTGAACTGATGAGGCAGAATATATCTTACGGAATGTTTCAACAAGCGAAAAGTCGAAGTCGAAGAATGTGTTGACTCAGTGCTTAATCTGATTGCACCAGGGCAATCAGAGAAATTAAAACAATTGATTATGTGAGGACCTAAAACAACTCCAACAGATAAAGAGCTTACAAACTACATGTATATGAGGAAATAACTAACTTTGAACTTCACACTCAAATTTTTTCAATGTCAAAAAACTATGTTAATATATATAACAGTAATAAGATGTACATGTATAACTAATTTATGTAGAAGATAAGTGCATATATGTATGTCCCTTTCTCACTGATTGTCCATTATACATGTATAGAAAGAAGAAAGAAATTTTATATCTCATTACTTCAAGAAAAATTATGTGTAATTAGCATTAAGAAAGACAAATTTAGCTGCATGGTTAATAACCAAGGAAGACAGAACAATAACGAATGATTAAGTTAATTGAATTTCCAATATAAAAAAAGAATCTCAGAATGCTATGGTATTTATATAATAAGATAACTAGTGAAATACTATGTACTTATCATGATATATCATGATTTCATCTTTAATTACTAATATTTGTATTTATGTAATTACCATGATTGTAGCTATATTATTTGGACTACATTCAGTGTTTTCCCCAGAAAATTGTTGATGCATGGGGGGAAATTTGTCAGAGTAGGTGCACGATGCAGCGTTAAAGGGCCTACAAAGGGGCAAAATCACTTCGGGTAAAAATAATATAACTATCTGATGAAATGTACTGCATGATATGCACTATAATTAATGCATTTTCATGAAATTCATATTTTGTATTTATGTAATTACCATGATGGTAGCTTCATTTTTGGACTACATATACATGTATATAGGAATATTCTTATAGCATAAATTTGTATACACAGCATTTATCCAACTGCTGCACATTCATATACATGTATGCACTATTTTTATCCCCCCTTCGAAGAAGGCGGCCAGTCCACCAACAGTTACCATTCATTTTCAACCACATTTTGAAATGAAATTTGGTATACAGATTTATCTGAATAAGATCTAGGCAAAGTTATTTTTGGGTATGATTGAGCAATTTTTGACCTTGGAATTAAAAAAAAATCCAATTATTTGCATTTTCTTCTCAGATGTTTCCAAAGGAGGGGGCATAATTGTTTCACAAACATGTCTTTTTTGTGTGCAATCGTTCACTTAGGATTTTTGTCAAAAAATTGTAAACTTTTAGCTTTTCAAGGGTCCAAATTGAGGGAAAAAATCAATATGTAATCTATTGGTTGATGTTTGATATAGCCATCTATAGTATGTGTGATACATTTTGACATGTATGGTGTCATGTATATTGAGTTATTCATGTACAACTTGTTTATTATATGTATGACTGGAAGTCAGTTTAATAAAGTACTTGTTATGGTGTCACACGTGTTTTCTACATATGGTTGTTTTTATTAAGTATACTACCTTGTAGTATATTTGAATAAATATCTTAAAATGTATATCTATATCTATATATATAAAGGGAGTGAAAAATGCTTATATGTTTTGTTAAATTCTGGAATATAAAGCATGCCCTTAATGATTAAACTGTATCCAATGCACATTATATAAACTAATACAGGGTTACAATAATTACGCTTACAATAAATTGATGCTTACTGAGGCCCCCCCCCCCCCCATATAGTCTACAAACATATTCTAAATTTATATATCAGATATGAGCTAGCCTGTTTTACTGTACATTGTAATAGTATAAAATATATTTATTTTTGATTGGAAAGGCTGGGCTAAGGGTCCAAATAATATGATAAATTCATTTTAATTGCTTAATATGGTGTACATGGTATTTAACAAATCTGCAGACATCTTTGTTAAAAAAAGAATTGTGTTATTTTTTTTAAAGTCAACATCCCCAACAACCTCATTTCAAATTACGTAAAAATAATATGAATTCCTCAAAAGTACATGTAGGTTAAGGTATTATTGACCACCGAGACAAACAATATTGTATATAAGTTTTTAATGGTTGTACATATTACTCACTATAACCATGATATACAGCAGGTCGGACAGTTAATATTGTTCATTTTCCCTGTTAGTTATCGTAAGCCTTGCTAACTTTGGCTACTTCCATTATTTTTTGATATTGTTTTAAGACTTGTGATACATCATTAAATATTGTTGAAAACTAAACTTTTGATAACTTTATGAACGTATCTTTTAGAAGTCTGAGAAAATTCGGTATAAATTTGTTACACAATATTTGGTATTCCGATCCCGATCAATAATGATGTAAGATCACATTTTCACAGGTAATGGGTTAAAACAATAACATTTACACATCAATGAAATCAAAGTCTAATCCTTGTTTTAAAATGAAACTATGAATATGAAATATAATTATATTATTACTCTTAGATACATGTAAAAATGATAAAGATTTTAAAAATTTTGTTAGGAATCCCACATGATTGCTTAGATTATGTAAACCGTCTGTTAATTTTTCAAACTTTTTATTATGTAAAAAAATATTTCAGAATATCCTTTATTCATTTATTTATAATACACAGTCATATATGTTTGCTGTTGTTTTTAAAAAGAGACATAAAAGTGATCGTTTTTCTCTAATTTTAAAGACTGTATGGCTCATTATTGTTGTGGTTGCCATGGAAACCAATGGGATACTACATCTTTAACATTAGAAAAAAAAAGAGGGCATTGTCTTCTCTCCAACATTTTTGATTAAATGAATTGACACTGAATTTCTGAAAATCCTGTCAGATCTTCATACCATAGTGTTTTCATTGTGTTTAAAAACTGTGACAGAGTGGATCTATTTTTAGTAACACAGCTTCACAATTATGCACGATTCACTAAAAAATTTATCATTTTTTTTTTGAGAACACTTTTATATACTGTTCTCAAAGTAAATTATCATCTCAATATGAAATATATGACTTATCACTGTTTGCCTGATTCTTACGTGAACCTGTACTTAAAGATTTACTCTATATATTCCTATGTAAAACTTCGACCACCGCATTGTGGCCCCACCCTATCCCTGGGGTCATGATTTTCTCAACTATGAATCTACACTACCTGAGGATACTTCCACACAAGTTTCAGCTTTCCTGGCTGATTAGTTTCTGAGAAGAAGATTTTTAAAGATTTATTATATATTCCAATGTAAAACTTTAACACCCCCCAATGTGGCCTCATCCTACCCCCTGGGGTCATGACTTTCATAACTTTGAATCTACACTGCCTGAGGATACTTCCACACAAGTTTCATCTTTCCTGGTTGATTAGATTCTGAGAAGAAGATTTTTAAAGATTTACTCTATATATTCCTATATAAAACTTCGACCCCCCCCCCCCATTGTGGCCCCACCCTACCCCCGGAGGTCATGAATTTCACAACTTTGAATTTACACTACCTGAAGATGCTTCCACACAAGTTTCAGCTTTCCTGGCTGATTAGTTTCTGAGAAGAAGATTTTTAAAGATTTACTCTATATATTCCTATGTAAAAACTTCGACCCCCCCCATTGTGGCCCCACCCTACCCCCGGGGGTCATAATTTTCACAACTTTGAATCTAGACTACCTGAGAATGCTTCCACACAAGTTTCAGCTTTCCTGGTTGATTAGTTTGTGAGAAGAAGATTTTTAAAGATTTACTCTATATATTCCTATTTAAACTTCGAACCCCCCATTGTGGCCCCACCCTACCCCTGGGCGGTCATGATTTTCACAACTTTGAATCTACACTACCAGAGGATACTTCCACACAAGTGTCAGCTTTCCTGGCTGATTAGTTTCTGAGAAGAAGATTTTTAAAGATTAACTTTATATTCCAATGTAAATCTTTAACACCCCCCCCCCCCCCAATGTGGCCTCATCCTACCCCCAGGGATCATGATTTTCACAACTTTGAATCTACACTGTCTTAGGATACTTCCACACAAGTTTCATCTTTCCTGGCTGATTAGATTCTGAGAAGAAGAATTTTAAAGATTTACTCTATATATTCCTAGTAAAACTTCGACCCCCCCATTGTGGCTCCACCCAACCCCCGGGGGTCGTGATTTTCACAACCTTGAATCTACACTACCTGAGGATACTTCAACACAAGTGTCAGCTTTCCTGGCTGATTAGTTTCTGAGAAGAAGATTTTAAAAGATTAACAATATATTCCAATGTAAAACTTTAACACCCCCCTCCCAAATGTGGCCTCATCCTACCCCCAGGGATCATGATTTTCACAACTTTGAATCTACACTGCCTGAGGATACTTCCACACAAGTTTCATCTTTCCTTGCTGATTAGATTCTGAAAAGAAGAATTTTTAAGATTTACTCTATATATTCCTATGTAAAACTTCGACCCACCCCCATTGTGGCCCCACCCTACCCCCTGGGGTCATGATGTTCACAACATTAAATCTACACTAGCTGAGGATGCTTCTACACAAGTTTCAGCTTTCCTGGCTGATAAGTTTCTGAGAAGAAGAATTTTAAAGATTTACTCTATATATTCCTATGTAAAACTTCGACCCCCCCCCCCCCCCATTGTGGCCCCATCCTACCCTCAGGGATCATGAATTTCACAACTTTGAATTTACACTAACTGAGGATGCTTCCACACAAGTTTCAGCTTTCCTGACTGATTAGTTTGTGAGAAGGAGATTTTTAAAGATCTACTCTATATATTCCTATGTAAAACTTCGACCTCCCATTGTAGCCCCACCCTACCCCCAGGGATCATGAATTTCACAACTTTGAATCTACACTACCTGAGGATGCTTCCACACAAGTTTCAGCTTTCCTGGCTGATTAGTTCCTGAGAAGAAGAATTTTAAAGATTTACTCTATAAATTCCTATGTAAAACTTTGACCCCCCACTGTGGCCCCACCCTACCCCCGGGGGTCATGAATCTCACAACTTTGAATTTACACTACCTGAGGATGCTTCCACACAAGTTTCAGCTTTCTGGTTCTTTAGAAGAAGATTTTTAAAGATTTCTCGAAATTTTTCATTAATTTCTAATTATCTCCCCTTGAAAACGAGTGTGACCCTTAATTTTCACAACTTTGAATCCCCTTTGTCTAAGGATGATTTGTGCCAAGTGTGGTGGAAATTGGTCCAGTAGTTCTTGAAAAGATGTTGAAAATGTGAAAAGTTTACGGACAGACAGACAGACGGACGACAGACAACATGTGATCAGAATAGCTCACTTCAGCTCAGGTGAGCTAAAAAGCATTATACCTGTATATTTATACACGTATTGTATTTATATAAATGGATCAAACAGATACATGTACATAATTTCCTTGATAATGGCAATTTTTACTAAACCTCAGTAAACCAGCACCCCCTATAAACCGGCACTTTTGTCCGGTCCGGCAGCTTGCCGGTTTAGAGAAGTTTCACTGTAGTAGGATCACATTTATCCTTATTTTTACCTTTATAGATAGATATAATTTTTTCAGACTTTCAACATTTCGGGTACATACTTTCACTCATTATAGCATTAAAAAGTATGAATGTGAACATGTATATCAGGTGATCGGAGGTAAAAAAAAGTCTGGTCCAGGGGCTTTGCCTTTTTGGAGTTTTTCAATATGATGCTTTATTTCCTCAACTGTTATAGCGCCTTGTTCCGTGAATGGTTTTTCCTGATAGGTTAGATTGTTATCGATGTTTTCTATTATTTCATTAATGCAGTTTTTATACCCCCCGCAAGCAAAGTTGGGGGGGGGGGGGGGTATATAGGAATCACCTTGTCCGTCTGTCTGTGCAATCGTGTCTGGTCCATATCTTTCTTATGGAGAAACATTGACAGTTTTTTCTTCACACAGAGCTTGCTTATGACCTAATTGGGTGCCATGACCTTGACCCAAGGTCATTCGGGCAAGGTCAAGGGCAGAAAAAATGCAAAATTAGTGTCCAGTCCATATCTTTCCTATTGAGAAACATTGGAAGTTCTTACTTCACTCAAAGATTGCTTATGACCGAAGGGTTTGTCATGAAATTGACCCAAGGTCATTTGGGCAATGTCAAGGTCACTGGCAGAAAAAATGCAAAATTCGTGTCCGGTCCAAATCTTTCTTATGGAGAAACTTTGGAAGTTCTTACTTCACACAAAGATTGCTTATGACCTAAGGGTGTGTCATGATCTTGACCTAAAGTCATTCGGGAAAGGTCAATGTCACTGACAGAAAAAATGCAAAATTTGTTTAAGGTCCATATCTTTCTTATGGAAAAACATTGGAAGTTCTTACTCAACACAAAGATTGCTTATGACCTAAGGGTGTGTCATGACCTTGACCCAAGGTCAATTGAGGAAGTTCAAGGTCATTGTTTCAAAAATGCTAAATTCTGTCTGTGTCATGTCGTGTATTAATGGAATTATTAGAAGCTAAAACTTGACACAAAGCTTGCTCTTCTCAGGCCACATACAATTATTTTTTCCGTCTTTCTGAAAATTGCTATTTGAAATTTCTATTTGCGAAAAAAATGTGTGGGAAAATTGTTTGGGAAAAAATCGGGCTCAGTATACCAATAATTCAAAATGTTTGAATATTAAATGGCTGCTTGACATGTGGATTTCGTTTGATTCGAGTCATGGTTGTTAAGGGAAGGATGCAAATGTCCTCATGCATTAACAGTTAACTTAAAATAAAATGGAATTAGAGAATAGAAATTGGTTTGTTTACTCCTATTAGTATTAACAGTTTTAAAAATTAGAGCAGTCGTTATTTATAGAAAGTGGACAGTGAAATAGATTCTTCCAATATTTTCTATAATAGCAAAAATACACGCGTTATGAATTTTTTCTTAGCGGGGGGTATCAATTGTGAGATTGCTCACACTACCTCTAGTTAAAGTTATTATCGAATTAACCCGGACAATGTTGTTCGCACGCAAGATCTGAAAAATATTCCTGCCAAATGTTACTAGTTAAATGTAAGCATTCTAGACTATAATTTCGACATGCGGCTTGAAGACAAGGAGTATCATTTTCACACAATTTTGGGCGGGGGAACAAATTATCATCCATGTTTTTTTTTACTAATTACAGATACAGCCGCACCAGTATCTAATAACACTTTAAATTTATTTTTACCAATTTTTAATAAACAGCTACTGGGGTTGTTAGTAAAATTAATTTCAAATGTAAGTCTTTATTTAAGGTTCTTCCTTCAGGCTTCAACGAAGGAAGAACGTCCTAGTTTTCCTGATTTTGTTAATCAAAAATGGCGCGACGGGTCCAGATTTTGGGTGATCTTCTATCAACTTGGTTGTTAAAATCACGTGATTGTTCTTGACGATCAGCTGACCTACCTCTGTTTTGCTGTGTTCTCGGAAATCTGCGTGGGCTCCAGCAATCTGCAAGCAAATATCCTAATCTACCACAAGTCCAGCACTCAATCGGTGGGCGGTGGGCTTTGCTCAACATAATTTTGTGGACAGAATCCTACCCTATGACCTATTTCCTTACACTTAAAACACTTAAAACTCCCTTTGTTCCTCGTGTGGTCAACCTCCATGGGTTCTTCCTGTCTGGTTTCTGTCGGGGAAACGTTAACCAATTTTTCATTTAATAAAGGCGTGATATTGTCAAATCTTGAAACAGTCTGTCTGTTATCGTCATTTTGAATAGTATTTGCCTTTACTTTGACCAAACCCCGCAAATTGTTGTTCCAATTGTTCCATTGATTTTAAAATTCTTTTCTTTCATACCCATTTTCAGTTGCCATTTAGGTTGCCGATCTGAGTTATTTACTTTGAGATAGTGAACCGAGATATTAAGGAACAGTTCTTACCTTAATAGTTCAGTTTTCCTTTAGCACTTCGATTTATCCTGGTTACTGGGATCATAAAAGTTTATGTGATCCTTCTGTTGTTATTCTTTAGACTTTTGAAATCATAAGTCAGTTCATGTTTTATGGTATCTATTAAGCACAGTTATCGTATAGTGGTATAAAGTCAATTTTATATTTCTTAAGCAAATCATAAGCAAAAAAATCAGTATATAGAATAAGCAATTGTTAAAACATCCTGTCGGGTCACAGTTCATAAGTGACTTATCAACGAAATCCATTGTTAAAGGTTAATTACAATTAAGAGTCTTGCATCCGTTGACCACTTTCCAAAGTCCAATCATCATCGAGGGTTTTATTCTTCCTGGTCATTCCGCTGACACCACGAATTCCAACTACGTCAAGTGTCCTTTTCGGTCAATGACCTTTAACATTGTTTACTTTACACTTATCTTGTATCGAATGCACAACAAGCTAATGACTAATTAACGTTTCGCAGAATACAATCATAAAATTATATTTCATGTATAAGGCTATATGGTTACACTACATCTGATTGCTCTATTTTTTGTAATAATGTATCTGAAACTATACAACATGTCTTTGCAGTATGAAACATTAGAACCTCAATGGAATGTATTTAGTACACCTTTATATGAGAAATGGTACACAAATGATAGATTTGATGTTATAAATCATTAAATGTTTATCTCCGTAATTGGGAGATCATTATTTTAAATTTTGTAATCTTATAAACAAAGATATATTTGTCTATTTTTAAAACAAAAAAGAAAAAAAAGACGCCAATATCTTTAAAGGTTCTTACCCTAATTAAATCAAAGGTACAAAACTGTAAAGCCTAATTATATTCCGTAATCAGAAATTATAAGATTTGAAAAAGCATGGTCTCCATGGAATGATGTAATTAATCAACTGGCAGTTTAGATGTTTAGAAATTTGTATATTTGCAATAATACATCATTTAGTATTTTTTATGGGTTTCTTTTCCTCTCTTTTTTCATAGGTTGTAGTTTTAGTGTTTAGGCACTCAGTTTCACAATTATTTCAAGCAACTATTTCACTCTTTATTATTATAAGCATTGCAATATGAGATGAAATAGTGAGTTTGTTAGAAGTTATAGGATGACTTTATCATAAAATAGTGTAAATACCGTGTACAGTACAACCTTTGTTTACAAAAAAAT
Organism: Magallana angulata; assembly: GCF_025612915.1. Classification (NCBI taxonomy): domain Eukaryota; kingdom Metazoa; phylum Mollusca; class Bivalvia; order Ostreida; family Ostreidae; genus Magallana; species Magallana angulata. The sequence continues at coordinate 14,225,593 of NC_069112.1, read as the reverse complement.
TATACCCAAAAAGTAAGCCTCTTTTATGTATTGCTTAAGGTATTGTAAAACATTGGAAAATATGAGAGCTAAATGATATCTTTTTTTTTTTTAAAGTAGCTCTAATTTTCAAATTCAATGATACAATAATTGTTCTTTTCGTAAGCGAAGTGGCTATTTGACCTCTTGTTTAAAAATTTACAGTTAATAATCCCGATACTTGAGTTCAAAATCGCATGCATCAGAATAGGAAGGAGGTTCAAACCGAGAAAATGGGTCTGAAAAGGACGATCGACCTAATCCCTCTTTCTTCCTACAGACTGCCAAAAAAAGAAGAAGCAAAATCAGAAAGTTAGGCATAATTAACTAACGAAAAGGAAATCATAATAAATATAAAAAAGGTTATTTAATTATTTTTTTCTGTAATTCCTGATGGATAATGGGAATTCTATGATCTTAATTACATTTTTTGAAATAATAAAACGATTAAAAGGCTAAATTGTACAACGCCGGTTTAGTAATGCTTCCATTTTTTTTTTTACAACAATGTGCAGTGTAAATATAACACCTGTCTGTACTTCATACGATATGACGTCATCATCAACTTCGATGTAAATATATATGCTTTTTATTTGATACCGTATAGCCGGTAATTTTCGCGATCATCTAATTTTCGCGATCTATTTCAAATCGCAAAATATTGAATACGGAAAAAAATATATCCTGTATTATTTTCTATGAAAAACTTTAAAGGGCTATGGTCTCGATTTTGATCAAATTTTATTTTTCTGTTTTTATTATTTAAAATGCTTTAGAAATGCATTTCTAATGATCAAATGAAATTTGGGTGCCAGTCAATGAGTTTTAAGCAAGATACAGGGCTAACAATTCCTCGTTATGTAAAACAAGGCGCGTGCCCTGTTTTTGTTTACATAGGTTCAATATACCAGTAAAAAATCTTTTTCAAGCTGATTTGTCTATCTTCTTATTCATTTTAAGCATAAATAAACAGTTACTAACGATTAACACATTCATTTAAGGTCTAAAACTGGAATTTTCACTTTAACATTCAAAATGTAAACAAAAGCTTTGTTTACATAGCGAAGAATTGTAAGCCCTGTAACTCGCTTATAACTCAACAAATGACAATCAAATTTTGGTTGCCTGTTAAAAATGCCTTACTGAAGCATTGTAAACATTAAAATCGAAAAAAACAATTTTTGACCAAAACCGTGACCATGCCCCTTTAAGAATATAAAAAAAAATGACTGACCCAAATTAAGAATGCTACATATTTTCACCATTTTCGCAAATTTGTGACACGCGAAAAAACCCGGGTATACGGTAGTTCCTAGGAAATGCAGTGAGTTATTATGAGCCAGTAAACATCTCTAGTTTCTTTCATTGATTCCGTCGTTAATACGTACATAATCCAAATCAATATTCGGTATTCCGTTTTAAAGCTTGTTTGATCGTTTATAAACTAATGCTTTGGAGACACTCCATGCTACGGGTAAACAATTAAATGAGGGGATACCTTGCGAAACCTACAGGTTTACTCCATGTACTTTATGTACATCGCTTCTGAGTACTAAAACGTGTCTTCTTCTTTTTTTGATTATTTGGCAAAATATTCTTACAGTATCTTTATTACACTAAATATCAATTTGAAGCTCAAGCTAGAGGAAGTTGACTTTCAATTTATCTCACACTGTGGCATGCTAAAACAAATAGTGTGTCAAAATTTCAAACATCTGCAAATTATGGTTGCTTAGAAAAATGGGACAGAAATTTTTTTTTCGAACAGACGGACAGAGAGAAGGACGGACAGACAGACATTCAAACACATCAGGGTAAAACAGTATACCCCCCTGTCCTTCGGAGCGGGGGTATGAAAACAAAATACCGCGTATATTCGGTGTTTTTTTTCGCGTGTCGCAAAATTTGCGGATATGGGGAAAAAGAGGATTAAAAAGAGACCCCGAAAATAGAGAAAAAAATTCACCACGAAAAGGATATACGGTATTCTGTTGGGTTATAAGTCTATTAAGCTACATGACAAACTCATCCTACACAGCTTCAGATAAAAAAGTTATTATCAATGTGTATATAACAATAAATTAATTCCTTTTACGAATTCAAATTAAATCACTTAATTGTTACTTTGAGAAGTGCATTTTTATGGGACAAATATGTCTCTAGTTTGTTAGTCAGGTGAATTATGTTCCAAGGTGTCAAAGAAATCAGAAAACTGTCGACAATTGCAGTACTCTGATGGTTTCTATGTCGACCAACTGCATTGCATAACGTAATTCAAAACCTCTATACACGAGATTGATTAGCTATTTTTTTAAAGATCTTTGACTTATACTGTATATTTAATTCTGTTAATAACTATAGACGTTTAGTTAGTTCAACTATTTAGTTAGCCCCATTCTCATTTAAAGCGAGTATATTGACTTCGAATAAGACTCCTCTTGTTAAACAACAATTACTGCTACTGCAGAAGAACTGCCCTTCCATGTGTAACTCAATTACATTATAAATGAACATCTGCAGCTTTAAGTCACCTTGGGTTATTTAACCATAGCTGTGTGCACTGAAGCGATAGTGGATTTCCGTTACCATGTTTTGATTGAATTTACACAAAGCGACCGAATAAATAAACAGATATAAAGATTACATTCTATTCATAATGAGTCAACAAAAAATGATTTTTGCCACATTCCAATTTCTTTCCACCAATTAAGAAAAAAAAAGCTTTAGCACTGGAAAAGAGGGGGTCACAGCGAACTGGTTGATTTTACAATGAAACAGAACTACAAATGTGATCATGTGATTCCTTGAATTTATTCATTTTTACACTTCTTTACAAATTCATTTGAATAGTCCTAATAATAATAACAGCATCACTCAATTTCGGACAATTCTTGCATCTTGCCAGCATCTACCGCAAGCATTTAACATTGTAAAACACGGCTTTGTTTTGATAATAAAAATGCCTTGAACGCTTGGAGAATGTTTGATTTTTTAGGTCACCTGAGTAAACTCAGGTGACTTAATGCTATCCGTTTTCGTCCGTTGTGCGTTAACAATTGTACATGTTTAACTTCTTCTTAAAAACTACAAGGCTGTTTGTTACTATTTTTGGCGTGAGGCATTTCTATTGTAAGAAAATCTAAATTGTGAAATTCATGGCTCTACAACCCCCGGGGCGCCACATGTGGTTCCACATGCACAAAAAGGCCAAACTTTCGAAAATCTGCTTCTCTATTCCCACACATATGAGGAAAAAAACCAAAATAGATTGTTATTAAGTCCATGAAGCTTTCTACCAAAATTGTGAGATTCATGGCCCCTGGGTCAGGAGTTCTGGCTCTAGGATGGGACAATATGGCCTTATAGTTAAAATGTATTAAATCTTAGAAAATCTTCTTCTCTACTCCCATATATATCTGTTAAAAACTAAATGCATGATTATGATGTCCATGAAGCCTTCTACCAAAATTGTGAAATTAATGACCCTTGGGTCAGGGGTTCAGGCTCTAGGGTGGGGCCAATATGGCCATATAGTTAAAATGTATTAAATCTTAGAAAATCTTCTTCTCTACTCCCATATATATTTGTTGAAAACTAAATGCCTGGTTATGAGGTCCATGAGGCCCTCTACCAAAATTGTGAAATTAATGACCCCTGGGTCAGGGGTTTATGCTCTAGGGTGGGGCCAGTATGGCCATATAGTAAAAATAACTAAATCTTAGAAAATTTTCTTTTTTACTCCCACACATATGGGCAAAAAACATGAATACATGACTTTGCTAGGTCTAACAGATATAGAACATGTGAAGGGTTTCAAGAGAGTATCATCTCATTGACTGACTGATGATGCATTTATAACGATGTCAAGCTTCAACTATACGTCCGACAAGAATCCCAGAAGGACTTCTGCTGCTGTTTCGTAGTGGCATATTTTGTGTTTCAATGGATGTTTTTCAATATAAAGACTCTCGACGTTGTATGCACCCACTACATCAACCAGATCATAAGGAAAAGCCAAATAGAGGATAAACACGTACCATGGTCTAAAACAGGTCCAGTGCAATCACTCGGTTTAGCTACGTAGCTTGATTTACCTACATAGCTTAATTTGCCTATATCAAGTAGCTTTATTTAGCTACTTAATCAAACTTTTGTCTTTAATGGGCATTTGTACCAAAAGTAGCACTCATTTGCAGCAATAATTTTCAAATTTGAACTGATCTGAAAACAATTCATTAAATATCTTACTTATCCATGCATCATCGCACACAAGGTACCATACATAAAGTTATTGGTAATCAAACAATAAAAAATGCATGTTTTCTTTAAAACTGCTCAAAAGCAGTGGTGTTTTAACTATTTTTGCTCTGAGTTGCTTTTATAAAACTTCACAGTACAGTTATGGATAAGGTACATTACTTCACATTGTGCTAATTATTCCCAATCAATTATTATGCTAACCAAAACTGGTTTTTTTTTTTTTTGGTTATTCCATTTAATAACTAGCTGTTTGGTAATAATTATAAAAATAGTGCCTGTTTGGGAGGGTAACAGTTGAAATTGACACCCCGAGAAAACCATTGTCAACCGACGCGAGCGAAGGTTGACAATGGTTTTCGAGGGGTGTCAATTTCAACTGTTATCCTCCCAAACAGGCACTTTTTATTTTGTTATACTGAATGTCTTAATTTAAAAAAAACATCACTGCTTTTAGATAGGAATAACGTGAATTCTAAGGCAAACCGTAGGCTCATGTAACAATTTGTAATGTTACCCGTTGCTAAGAGCGATGTTAACGCTGAGGGTTATAGAACAGATTATGAACTGCGTCTAAACCAATCAGATTTCAGTATTCAACATGAAAGTATAACAAAAAGAGTTATAAATAGCCCAACAGCTTTTAAATCTTCGACTGCATATGTGCAAAAAAAGCAACATTTTAAAGAGTGATTTCTATGTATGTATAAAAGCAGAATAAGTTACTGTTAGATGTAAATTTATTTGTAATAAACGAATATTAATATAGTAGTATCAACAGAATTGTCTAAATACAAATTTGATGAAACATCGTATATAGTTATTGTTCAAAATGTTGATATTTAGTAGTGTGACGAATCAGGTCGTACCAATTGAAGAAAATAGGGTAGTACAGGGTATTTCCATGGTAATAGCCTGTTCCCCCTTGGAAGTAAAAATGGAATGTCTCGAGGCTATATAAACAGCGGTAGTCGGCAGAAGCAGAGTTTATGATCACTGCAGCCAGAGTGCAGACATCTATAGGAGAGTATAGTAAGTAAAAATGCTAAAATAAGGCTGAATAAGGATTATTTGGATAAAAAGGCTACATAATAGGGTGGAATAGGCCTTATTAGATTAAAGGCTACGTAGGGCTGAAGAAGCTTTATTGTATAGGTTGCGCCAGTTAACCAACCACCGAAGCCTTGACACTTGGCAATAAAGGCTGAATAAGCCTGTGCACCAGTGTCAAAGGGAGCTGGGGAATCAACTGGTTAGAGACCTCAGGTCAGTAGCCAGAACCCTTGGTAAGGCCAATTGTCTGGGGGCATTGTTCAAAGGGTAGTTTGATAGCCTGAGCTAGTTGTCGGGGACTAAGTTTAGCAAGGGGAAACTTGTGGTTGATTTGGGCTTAGGTAAATCCCTGTAAAATTAATATTTTGATTTAAGTACCAATCGTCGTGAATATCTTGATTTAGTAAATTTATTAACGTAATCGACGTAAATATATTGATTCAGTTTGTTTCTAGCCTGAAAGACAACAGGCCAATTCATGATAAAGTGTTATGCAGAGTCCCAGGTGTAACCGGGTACGTGTCCATATAATTAATAACAACCGCTCGGCTGGACACACGTTACAGTAGCACTGTGTGCACATTGATTCTTAATTAAGAATGAGCAAGGTCTTAGTTTTTTTTTCAATTTTTTTTGGCCCCATTTAATGTTTGCAATGCATTTTACAAAGTTCAACTTTCAGCGATTGATTGAGTAAAAATTTCTGTGATCAATATGACGTCAAAATAAACAGCATGATGTCATATTTTAATCAGAAACATGTCAATTTTTTTACTTTTTATCTGGGTTAAATTAATATGAAAACTACAGGCTAAAAATGTCACTAGAAACTGTTCTAACTGAATATATCTTCGATTACTCTGTATTACGTATAATAATCATTGATGATGACTACACACATGTTAATGTATAAGATCAATGTCGGGAGACAAGTCATCAGAATGCAGAGTTAACAATGCCGAAAAATTACTTAGTTCATACTGATACACAAGATTTAGATAAATGTCAGTTTGGATATCATTAGGGCATGGATATTTTGTTTTATTAGCGAGTGTTATAAGGTGAGCTTGACCGGCCTTTCGTCTGTCAATGTACAAAAAAGAAAAGTGTAAAACTACCCCCAATATTATGAAAGTTTAATTTAGCAAATATCAAAAGCATATGACCTAAACTACTTGAAAAGTGCTGCTAGAATCCCGTGCTTTGTTGTTGTTAATAATACATACGTAATATTTTCAATGAAATTGAAGACGTCGAGGAGGTTTCCGATAAATAATGATAATATTTATTTTATGTGATTAACGATAGGATTCTAGCAGTAATACTAATAAACATGAACTAATTGTCGATCGATTTATTATATCGCACATACAAAAGAACTTCGGGGTAGTGTCAATCTAATTAAAATTAGATGTTAAATCCGCTCGCTTACTCGTTCCACAAACATCTAACAACATCCCATAGAGGGTCACTTCAGGGAGCAAAATTTGCCTAAAAATAGTGACAAATCGTTTTGGAGACGGAAATGCCTTCTTAACCAATGAAAAACGTCTTTCTTCTAATGTTCGGTTGTGCAAGCAAAATGGCGGTGGAAGAGACAATGAACGAAGCAATTGAAAAGGTGTTGAAGAAATTAAACATTCCAAGTTTGAAAGGAGAACAGAGACAAATATTGCAGTGTCTAGTGAATTTGGAAGACTGTTTGGCGGTCCTTCCTACAGGATTTGGAGAGAGATGGGCATGAACGTTGGCAACATTTTAGTATGTTGCCCGTTGATTTCTCTTATGCAGGACCAGGTGGCATATTTACGAAGTATTTCCAACTTGACTGCATCATATAAAGGTTGGTGTATGGAAAGTTATATTGAATATTTTGTTCTGCTTTATTAAATCGGCTTTGAATAAAATACATTGAAAGCAGTGTGCTTTTCGGTTCATAGTACTACCGAAATGCCCCTGATTTACCGAAATGTCCGTTGAAAATACCGAAGTGCCCTTTAAAATTACCGAAATACCCTTTATAACATCCTAATATTTTGGAATGAATTTACAAGAACATATACCGGGTATTCAGAATCTATTGAAATATTTATTTATAGGGTTCAGTGATGAGGATGATAGAAATATTCTTGACAGAAGAGTAGATATTCTGTATGGCTCCCCAGAGGTATTGGTTGGCAACCCAGAATGGAGAGAATCAATTCGTAGTAGTCTTGAAGTCTCAACGATTGTTATTGATGAGTTTCATACAATAGCAACATGGTAAATGCACATATTTTCAAGTTGCATATTGATACATAATATAGTAAGTATCTAATAAGTTGGCCTGTGGTGTACATGCAAATGATGTTTTCTGGTTATTATTGAATAAATGAGGTTATCGTGAAATATATATTAAAACTGTTTAAACCAACCAAATTTTAATGAGATATAATAAATACTTTTAGACAATAACATTTTGTGTAATATGCGTTGTATTATATAGGTGGCAGAGTGAGGGTGTAAAGAGGCATTTAGGAAATGGTTTGGACATGTTGGAGAGTTACGATCATTGTTGGCTCCGAGTGCAACATGCACGAAGAAAACAGCCAAACGTGTAAAGAAGTGCCTCAATCTTAGTGACAAATCCTCAGAAATCATTGTTTCACCTGATAAACCTTACATTAAAATAGTTGTTAAAAAGGTGTCAAAGAATATAGAAACTGCCATGTTTTGGCTGATCGACCCTCTCCAAGATTTAAGAGAACATTTCCCAAGGGTCATCAATTAATGATGTCTCCAAAGTGTATAATTTTTTTATAGAAAAGGTGCCATCTTGTGTCCATCATATTGACCTATATCATTCAGAAGCTGAAGACTATAAGAAAATTTCCCAAGGGTCATCAATTAATGATGTCTCCAAAGTGTATAATTTTTTAATAGAAAAGGTGCCATCTTGTGTCCATCATATTGACCTATATCATTCAGAAGCTGAAGACTATAAGAAAGATTTCATAATTAATGAACTGAAAGAGTCAAACAGTAAACTTCGTATACTAGTTTCAACTAGTTAGGTATGGGTATAGATGCCAAAGGTTTTAACAGTGTTATTTTATATGGTGCAGTCAAATGTCTCATATTTTGTGAAAGAAATTGGAAGAGAAGGGAGGGACAACATGCCATCTATTGCTTTAGTAATGTTTGATTCGTATGGCTGATCAAGCCATGAAGAAAATACTTCTTACGAATGATTGTAGACGTCGTTGGACATTTTTTTTTGCTGACTACGACCTGATTTAAGTAAAAGAAAGTATAGTGGGACAGCATGCATGCTGTGATAATTGTGCCCTCAAATGTATGTGTAAGGAATGTATATTATTGCCAATTGAAAAAATGATTGGTTTTAATGTGAACACAGAGGAAAGTGATGATAGTGACAGTGACAAAATAGAGGAATATGAATCTGATTGACTTATATGAAACATTATAACTCTATCCATCAATTATTGTTCTCTGAAATTCATTGTTATATGCTGTCTAATTTACTGAAAACAATATGTATAAGTCTGAATTTGGAATTTATCTTGAAATCACTGTAAAGGATTTACAAAGTCTTTTGATAGAGAGTGTTACTAGAGAAACATGTACTTCATTTTATACCAAAACATGTTCAACAATGGTTATGCATAGATTTGTTGGAGTTAAAATTAGTTTCTGTTTCATTATTTAGACATAATATCAGTTGGTAAAAAAATATTCTTCACATCGTTTTTAAAATTTTAGTTATGATATAGACATAAGCTAGGTATTTTGGCTTTTTAAAATATGAATGCTTTATAGATTTCTTCTGAAGGAGATTAAAAAGACCCTTAAATGATTGGACAATCTAGTCTCTTAATAAACATTTCCAGCCTATATTATAAATGTAATTAAAATTTGCTACCAAATAAAATGATAGAGAAAATGTAAACCAAGTGTATCATAATTGAAATAACATTTACAATGAAATATCAAATAAGGTGGCTATATAATATTTATTAAAGATGCAATGCATATTTGTGATATCGTGATACAATCACAATGTTGCACGGAACAAAAATGCATCATAAAACATATACAGTAAAATTCTTATAATAATATACATGATTCGTTTACATCTACCCGTATGTCTGATTGACTTGATATAATGCACCACAGTTAGGTTGTACATGTAACAATACATGCTAAACAGTAAAAAAAAAAACCACCATAGAAACAATGTGTAATACATTATGCATGATAAATCATGTACAACAGTACCTACCATTTCAAAAACTAGAAGCAGTCGTTATGTACCGATATGTGTTAAAGTTGCAGTCATAAGGAAGAAATGGCTAGAAAAATTTAAGCATAACACAGTTATACCCGTGGATCTCTCTGTCGAATAAAAGGTTGGCTTGGTTTATGTCAATGTATCATAGTAGATAGTCCAACAAATGCATTGTCAAATGGGTTTTTGTCCACTGAAATATCTTGAGACTTGAATTTTCGATTTGGAACAATAGAAAGCATATTAGTATTTTGTAAATCTTTTAAGACCTTTAATACATCTTCCTTGTAACAAGGGATGTAATGGAAGCCCTTTCTGCTATGGATTTCAGTAATGACATCAAAGTGACTAACTAAATTAATTAAGTGGGGATATTCCTTTGAATGGACAAGGATGCTTACTTTTGTTTTATGGCCAAAGCAAGTTTAGGTTCGTCAGCTCTATTATTGGGGTGTCAAAAAGGGGTAGGGTCAAACATTGAATCAAGTTAAAAATAATGTACACTTTTTTGTTAATAGCTATAACTTGAAAACTGTTAAATGTATTGATAACGGGCCTTAAGATTAATATGCTGAGTGTACTGGGGGCCTCAGATGGTACCTACATATAGGTCTTTAGTGAAAAGTTTGGTCCAGTCACCTAAACAGGAAGTGACCAAATATCTTAAAAACTGGTTTGATGAGACCCCCATCCCTAAATTCTACAGACCTTGAAACGTACTACTAGACCAGAAAAAGCGTGCGACTTTCGCGGGAGAAACATTTTGTGTAAACCGTTTATTGTTTCGTGTGAAGCGTTTTTGTAAACCGTTGAGCGTTTCGGGCAAAGCGTGCGAGAACCGTGTAAAACGTAAATACGTAAATCAGATTTCATTTAAAACTCTCTGACAATTTATTGTTTCAAAATGGCGCCCGTGTTTTACAATACTTTAAACTGTTTGTAATTTGCAAATCTTTTTGTAGGTATTCGCATGAAAAGAAATATCAAGAAGAAATGATAAACTTATCATTTTACAAAATTGAATTAATTTTTAACATACAAAAGACAGGAATTTGTATTTAAAAACTAGATGCTGTCATTAGACAGTAATACCCACACCATGTGTTTGCCCCTAAATAACACTGTTTTGTACCAGTTTATTAAAAAAGAAGGCTACATGCAAGCTCCGGTAATCACAGGGCGAAAAACAATCTTTAAGCAAGTCCTTAAAGGTGGCGTAAAGGTCGCTTAAAGGATATACAAACTTCTAGTCACCTTTAAGCTGAGCTTATAGGTCCTTAATGTCCAAACTTCTTTAAGTCACCTTTAAGCCATCTTTAAGCATCTTTAAGTGGCATTTACGCTCTCTTTAAGTTGTCTTTAAACCATCTTTAAGTTCCCTTTAAGTCAAGTTTGATCAAGCTGAACAATTAAAAACATATCTTAAATGCAAAAGCTCTTTTATTGTAATGGGAGGGGGTCATCCAAGTGATAATATCATTTTCAAGGAAGGGGGGGGGGGGGGGGTTCCAGGCGGTTTTAATTGTCGCTCCATTAAACACAGATCGCTATCATCAACACCGCTCCGATGGACACAGATTGCCGTTATAGCGCAGTCTCTGTATCTTAATCTGTACATGAAACTAATTAACGTATGTTTGTTTCCTATTATAAATTAATCGGTGAAACTCTCTCTCTCTCTCTCTCTCTCTCTCAGTTCATCCGGTTATTAAACAAAATAAAGTTAATGAACCAAAAATACATGATTTAATTTAATAATCGGTTTAAGGTTTGTATTTTTTTTAAATTTTCATTATTTCTAGGTCAAATTCTAGATCTGCTAGATACATGTTAAAGATGAAAAGACTCTCAACTGCCTTTGTTATATCGGGCAGGATATTACTGCTTTGTTTGTCTAGACATAGTTTTGTTCGTTTGTGTATATCTAATTAGAGTCTATTGTTTGTCCAACTTAAGAAAACCCCTGGAACTAACACAGAATATACAAGATATACACAACAGTTGTGTCCTGTACCCAGGTGCACGTTTGTGTATATCTAATTAAAGTCTATTGTTTGTCAAACTTACGAAAACCACTGGAACTAACACAGAATATACAAGATATACACAACAGGTGTGTCGTGTGCCCAGGTGCACGTCAGGGTTTCTAAAGGCGTTGAAATCTAAGTATGTACGAGTATACGATAAGTCTAGTACATGTATATAACAGTTTATTTACATATGTAATTCATTTTCAAAGTATTATTTCCTAGCTCAGGGTTTCAAAATTGTTACGTCTACAAATTAACGATACATGTATGTAAGAGTAAAATCTTGAGGCTAATTAATTAATGTACCGGTGATCATAAATAGGGGTTAATTATTTAAATAAATGTTTAAGGGTAAATATGTCACATACCCGGCCTGGTACATCATACAATTGTATGTACAAGTATATGTAAACATCATTTGCAATTGCCACATGCCGTAAATACGTCTGGTAATATTGTTTGCTATAGAATTGATAGTTTAAAAATCATGTATACAATTAAATTTTTAAACATACTGGAACGGCGCCGCGATCATGAAAACCGGGAAATCGCGGAAAATTAAACAAATACCTTAATAGTTTCAATGCATTTAATAAAAGAAATGATTTCATTTTCTTTCTTACATTTTTATAGCTATAAATTAGATGAACGTATATCTACTCGGTTTAAATTTATTACCTTAGAAGGCCGACTAGTGAGCTTAACGGTTTCCATTTAGGTATAGTATATTTTTTTTCACTGAAGACCAAGTTCCGTATTTCATTCTAAATACATGCATGCATGTAATTTATAAATTAGATATAATTTAAATCTTATAAGTTAAATCTTTTTGTTTTAATGTATACAGATGACATGGTAATTTTCTCAGAAACTGCACATGAGCTACAAGAAATGTTAAATACATTGTATTCTTATACATCTGTCTGGGATCTTACTGTAAATGTACAACAAACCAAAATTGTATTTTTAGAAATGGTGGTAAAATTCAAAATTGTGAAAGGTGGCATTTAAATGGCGAGCCAATTGAGGTTGTCGATAGCTTTATATACCTAGGCCTTTTGTTACAATATAATGGAAAGTTTAACAATACACAGAAACAGTTGGCGAGCCAAGGGAGAAAAGCCATGTTTTCTTTAAAGTCAAAAACAAGTCAATTGTATCTGAATACAGAAACAATGCTGTCAATTTTTTATACTTATATTGCTAGTATATTAAATTATGGCTGTGAGATATGGGGCATGCATGCTGCAAATGATATAGATAAAGTGCATTTAGAATATATTAAATTTGTGTTAAGTGTGAAGAAGAATACAAACACTGCACTTGTATATTTTGAAACTGGGAGGCTACCTATGAAAACTATACGAATGTTTAGAATATTTAAATTTTGGTTCAAATTGTTACAAAGTCAGAATTGTATTTTGCAGTCCTGTTACAAAATGCTGTATAATGAGTGTGAATCGTCTTTGACACCTGCTGAAAATTGGGTTACTGTAATTAGGAATAAACTTTTTGAAATAGGTCTAGGACATATATGGTATGAACAGGAGTATATACATTGTGAAACCTATTTTCTTTAATTAAGTAAAGAATCACTTTACTCAACATCTTGTAGAACAGATTAGTTCCTCATTTCGATGTTATTTTTACAAGCATATTATTGACCAGTTTTCATTACAATATTATTTAACAAAATCAATACCTTCTACATATAAGAAACAAATTACAAGAATTAGATTGTCATCTCATAGACTTGCAATTGAAAGTGGACGACACACTAATGTACCAAAAGAAAGACGCTTATGTAAATTTTGTTCAGATATTGAAGATAAATTCCATTTTGTTTTGAAATGTCAGCAGTATAGAGAAATCCGAGTAAAATATATTAAGATATATTATTGGAAAAAACCTTCTGTATACAAATTTATACAATTATTAAGTGTTCAAAATTTCAAAGAACTGTGTAATTTGGGGAAGTATCTCCATCTAGCTTTCAATATTCATGATAATTAAGAAACATTTCTCTGGTTTCTTCGCCTGTTAGTAAAATTTTATTTTATATACATTATCAATGTACTTTACATGTTCATGTACCATACCATTATTTCAATATTGCTATTATTTATATGTAATAACCTATGCCATAAGATGTATGTCTTGTGCAAATAAAGAATATATATTAAGATTGTTACAAACTGAATGGTTTGTCAAAATCTTTTCAAGTTAACAAATTCAATACATTGATTCATTATCCACTGATGACTAGGATATAAAATCACCCGTATATATGTAAATTACAGTGGCGCAGTGGAAGTGTGTTGATGCTAGTAAACAAAGGGTCCCGGGTTCAATTCTCGCCATGGGCGTTTTTTGTTTTTTGTGTTTTTTTTAATTTTATTTTCTAGAACAAAAACCGTTTTTAATACCTTTTCTTTCATAAAGTTAATACATTTTGTTGGTAAATTAAGCACAATATTGAATTAAAAAAATTGTAATGGCTTAAAGATGGCTTAAAGGTAGCTTAAAGGTGGCTTAAAGAAGTTTGGACATTAAGGACCTATAAGTTGTCCTTAAAGGTGGCTTAAAGATAGTCTTTAAGTCATCTTTACGCTTTCTTTAAGACACCTTTAAGCAACACATATAGCTTAAAAGTGGCTTAAAGATCGTCTTTAAGCTACCTTTAAACACCTTTAAGCTATCTTTAAGGAGAACTTAAAGATGGTCATTCATCCTGTGAATACAATTAGAATTTATAATTTTCATAACTGAAGGACGAGATCCCTTCCCATATAATAATACACATCGTGACATGAGCAGCACTTAATGTGCAATTTGGGGTAGAACTGTTTGCAGTGAATTTTCAGTTAATCAATAATCTTAACATTTTATGCCATAGAAAGTATAATGATCTATATAATTATTACAAACAAAATTAAAAATTAAATTATGCCCCCTCCCCGTGACGGTTGTCGGCTTAGATTTGCTCCTGTGTGCCTACATGAACATCATCGTGTGCCTAGATTTAGAGAAGGGTTTGGGAGTGAGGGGTCCAGACCCCCCCCCCCTCCCCTTTCCCCATGAAAATTCATTTATATCAATTGTAAAATTACCAAAAATACACCTTGGACCCCAATACTCTTACAGACATGTAAACGCTCTAACTCATTGCGCTTCAATGTTAGGTGTTAAACAGTATTTGGGGGGTAAATATTTAATCAATATTTAATATACTTTATTGTTTATCTCAAATAGAAAGTATACATGTACATCACAATATGCAGGTGTCCTGCACCACCTTAAAGCTGTTATTTACCTAATAAAATAGTGCAAGTGGATTTGAAGAATATGTCATAAAAATACATGCATGATACAAATTAGTGATCTTTGTCTGAAGTTACGTACACAACACAGGTCTGCATGTCTCATTAGCGGGTACTAGTTTTACCCAGCTCTTCGATTAGATGGGTTCACGTGTATACATACATGGGCGTTGCTAAAACGCGGAACGGAAAACAGAACGGAAAGCGGAACGGAAAATCTTATCTAATGTTATTTACCTCATAGATTTGTTAATCATGCTAAAACGATATACTTTATCTACCTTTTTAAATTTTTTTCAAAGATTAGCAATATTAGATTATTTATTCAAGAATATTTATTTCCTCAAAATTAACATTACATGCATTGACCACTATACTCTGTCCCAAAATATCCTCGATTCACCTTTTGCTGTATATTTATATATACCTCAGGGTTCAAGCGATTTTCTTTTAGAAGCATTAAACATTCTCATTATTCTTTCTTTAAAACGTCCTCTCTAGCTTATCAGCTGGTATAAATACACGGCTAAAAATAAAAAAGTCTACGGGGTTTTGCATTTCAATAGTCCCGGATGATAGTGTTGAAAAATTGTGCAAGGTCTTCTGAGTGACTTCCAAATGGAGAAAAGATGTCAACATTTTTCATTATAAATCGTCCAAATGTGCTGCATGAATATTTTGGGATCTACAGACTATAGTCCCGATATATAATCGGAAAATCAAACCAGGCAACGTCAAGAGCTCTCTATTCGGATCATATGTATATACATGTAGCTGTTGGAATAAACAACTGCTTAGAAATGCAAACGTAAACAAAATTGCATTGCTAAAAATACTAGTTTCACAAATTACTAGTTTCACAAATTACCGGGTAATTTAATGTTTACTGTATTTTAATGTTTAATGTCGTCAGTCCTACGGTTTTTTTCTTCCATCTCAATGATACTGTATCGCCTGTATGATAAATAATCGTCTAGAACACCGAAAATTCAATTTTGATGTAAGTATATACATGTACATCATATTTGAAATATAAAAATACTCAAAACACGCATAAAACGCTTTCACTAACTGCATACGTTACGCTGATATGCCAGTAATACTATAAAAGAAAAATAAGTGAAAAGTTATAGCTAATTTGCTCCTTTAATCATGTTAATGTTTCACAATTCGTATACATTTGATTTTTCCGTTTCGGACTCAACTAAAGCCGAGTGAATACAATGCTATAATTGATAGACATTCATATGAATATTAATAAGATAACAACATGATGATAATCATTCATTAGATATAAATAAAAGATACAAAGTAAATCGTTTCTGGCCAGTCTATACCCTTTTTAAGCGATAAACGTGATGATATTTTCCATTCCGTTCCGTTTTCCGTTCCGCGTTTTAGCAACACCCATACATACATGTCTGTGTTTTCCGTATGCAGAAAAGGATTAGTTAAGATCAGCTAAAAGAATTCATTATTGTGTTTTAATTGGATTATCATTATGATGTTGACCAATTTAGGTAAGCATAATACATGTAGTAGCAGTAGCACAAAATAATGAAATGCCAGCATACATATATATATTAAGTTCTACTTTCACTTTCTAAATGTGATATCCCTTTGACAGCATACTGTATCATCATCTTTTAATATCTAAATAAGCTTATCATCGTTACCTATCCTATCGCATTTGTAAAGTTTCTGTCATTTTAGTTGCAAAAGTTATTTTTTTCATTTGTCAGACTGCATGCACTATTGAGTTGACCCCATATTGACCCTGTATAAACAATTTCTTATCAAATTTGTGTATTACATGTAAGTAGGTGTAGACACTTATAATTTTTAAATGAGTTATAATAGGAAGGAAGGAGTATTTCTTTCTTAATGTATTATAATGCATCAAATACAATGTAGTTCATGACCTTATGGGACTGTTCTGACCCCACGAAACAGCTAGGAAAATACAAAATATCTTCTTATGTCATTATGATGCATCAAATGGTGTAAAGTACATTAATGACCCCCAGGTGCTGTCTTTAACCCCCCCCCCCACCCCACCCTGCCTTTATGAAATAGGAAATGATATGATACACTGTATATTTTGTTAACTTCTGAGATCTGAGATCCTCATCCCTAAACCATATAATTTATTTTTGCTCTGTGTTTCATTGCGCGTAAAATTGTATATAGATTATGCCCCCTTGGAGACACCTTAACATTTTAGAACTAGAAATGATAATGTTTTTTATCTTATTTATATGTTATACAGTAGTGTTTAATCCATGTGGGTAATTCCTAGCCTAATGATGTCACTGCTTTGTTTAGGAGACTTTACAATTGCCCCAAATAGGCGAATACACATGGAAGGGATGCATATAACATTTTGTTTATAAATCTGAAAAATTGAATGAAGCAATTTCCAAAATGTTAAAGCGAATCACGAGAGAAAAAGCAATCAAGAAATGATTTAAAATTTGCTACTGTTCACATGTAAGCATGTATTAAGAAGACTGAATCTTTATGACCAGGTTAGATTTGGGGGGGGGGGGGTGAATGTGGAGTAAAAACATTTATAATTTGAATCATTGATTGTTATTAATCTTAACTTTTCAATGAATACTACTTATTGATCCCAAGGTAGAAATATGACCTCTGATCATACCTCAATAGATTATTTGTCAATTATGCAAGGTGTAATATATTTTTTTTAAGAATAACATTTTTTACCAGTTTATAAACGATGATAGACACCCAAATTATATTTTGATTTTAATAGATCATTCCACAAGGGAGGGGGGGGGGCAGTTTATATTTGAGTTTGTTTGGGAGTGGGGGTTCCAAGTCATATATTTGACAATTTTTTAATGTAATTTAAAATATGACTAAGCCATACTACAGTCATGAACATGAATAGTATAGAACAAAACACAAACTAATACATGTACATGTATATTTACATAGGAAGTATTACAAAACAGATGATTAATCTATATCTGAGTTCTTAAATTGAATCAAATATCATGTACATGTACATATTATATTATTGTTTCTTTGTTCAAGGCATTTAAGATGGTATGATCCCAAGTGCTCTTCCTGAAAAGGGTGTGGTGTCTAACATTGAACCTTGTAGGAAGAATCGTAGACGCTATTGTAAATGGTACTTTGAAAACGGACAAAGATAATAGTATAGGGTATTCATAATCATATATTGGCTGTTACTGGCAATATATAGGGTTTATTAGATCTGACCCTTGGGGTCATCCCAAACCCCCAGGAATTTGAAATTACCATATATCTCAGAAACTGTTATATTCATGACCCCTAAACCATATATATTCATGTTTCTGATGTCAAGGGGCATCAAATGTTATGTAGGTCATGGGCCCTGTGGGTGGTCCTGACCCCCTCAAACAGCAAGTCCCTTAATATCTTCAAAACAGTTGAAATCCCCACCCTTAAACCATATATATTCTTGTTCCTTGTGTCAAGGGGCATCAAACGGTATGTAGGTCATGGGCCCCGGGGGTGGTCATGACCCCCTTTGAACAGGATGTGCACAAATATCTCGAAAACGGTTGAGATCCCCACCCCTTAACCATATATATTCTTGATCCTTAAAGGGCATCAAAAAGTATGTACCGGTAGGTAATAGGCCTCAAGGTTAAATTTAATTTTCAAAACCGTAATGCACATCTATGGAACAGTTCCTATCATACCCCAAGATATGATGTGTCTATCCATTAAATCATAAAAGGAGTTCTAGGATCTATGTTTCTTTGAAGTGAAAAACGTCAATTTTCTGCTACTTTATGACTCCCTGGATGAAATTTAAATTTTTAAAACCTTACTGCACATCTATAAAACAGTCCCTATCATCCCAAGATATGATTGTCTATTCATTAAATCATAAGAGGAGCTCTTGGATCAATGTTTTTTTTAGTGATAAACGTCAATTTTCTGCTACTATTTGACTCTCTGGATGAAATTAAAATTTGTAAAACCTTATTGCACATCTATAGAACAGCCCCAATTATATCCCAAGAGATGACGTAGCTACTCCAAAAGTTGTAAGAGGAGTTCTGGGAACCATATTTTTTTTGCAAAAAAACGTCATTTTTTGTTGCCCACTGGATGATCCCCTTAATAATAAAAAAAAAATTATGGAACCTGATCACGCCTCAATATGACACCCCTAATCACATTCTAGAAGATAATTTGGCTACTCCCAAATTAAAAAACGTTCTTGAAACCAGTTTTTTTGTAAAAAAAAAAAAAAACACGTCATTTTTCAGCCATTAAATGATCCCCAGGACAAAATTGAAAATTCCGAAACCTTATTGTGCATCTATAGGATACCCTAAAACATATTCCAAAAGATGAAAAGATGATTTGTCTACTGTTGAAAATGTAGGAGGAGTTCGAGGAAGAAGGTTTTTGGTGAAAAAAGTCATTATTTTACCAATTATTTGGCCCCCAGGACTAACAGAAAATTTTTGAAACCTTTTTAAAAAACAACATGGTACCCCCAATCATTCAGTTTGCTGGTTTATAAGATGTAAGAGCAGTTTGAGAAAGTAAAACGTGACAGACGGACGGACGAACGGACGGAACATGGTAACAACAATATACACGAACTTTCTTTAGAAAGTGCGGGTATAAAGACCAACTACAGAGTACATGTATAACATTTTTAACCGGGTTTTCCAACGGAAAAAATCCGGTTATTAAAATGGTGAAAATGGCGGGCGGGCGGGCGGGCGGCTGCCAAAAGGGTACCCTCATTGTACGGATAATTCCTCCTACAGTTTTCAAGATAGGATTTTGTGCTTTTGCAGATCAATTGTACATATATCAAAGGTGTGCATATTGCTTGGATTTTGATTTCCGAAAATTTATGAAAGAAATACTAGTTTTTGAACTTAGTCATTTTTTTGGCAAAATATTGCATATAGGGTACCCTCATTATACGGATAACTCCTCCCACAGTTTTCAAGATAGGAAGTTGTTCTTTTGCAGATCAATTGTACTTATATTAGAGGTGTGCATATTGCTAGGATTTTGATTTCTGATAATTTATCAAGAAAATACTAGCTTTTGAACTAAGTCATTTTTCGGCAAAATATTGCATATAGGGTATTCCATTTCACTGGATACGGGTTGACATGGATTATGGATACAGTTCACATAAACGAAAACCCGGTTTGCTGTCACATTGACAGCTTTTCACTTGTTATACGGTGTTTCAGTACTGGTACAATATTAAAGTTCGCCACATAAAGAAGTATTAAATAGATTGAGTAAAATTAAAAAATAAAATTTAAAAAAAAATTACTAAAAAATTTACAAAACATGACTTCTATAGGAACAAAACTAAATCAACTTTTACTTACACTATCATGTCTTGATAAGTATGTATTTTTGTGATCGGCTTCGGCCGATCACTATTGTGTCTATATGAGGCATCCGGCAAATGCTTCCACGTGCGCACACATTCCGCTTATATACGTAGTTCTTATAAAAACTTGAAGCTTTGGTTTAGTATTTATATAACATTTTACTCAGTTTTATTTCAATTCATTTACCTTAAGAGATGCAAACATACATAAAATACAGTTCGATCTGTTAATTTAAGAATGCACATTTTGTCTCACGCGTAAGGATTCATTCAGTAATGCAGTTGACCTCGACGTACTGACCTCAATCATAAGAACTGACCTCGATCTATTGCTGTTGCACAATATTAGCTAGGAAGACGGCTTGATTTATAAACAAGGTTACGTTATAATGCGACCTCAATAGCAAGTTATACTATGTTTTCAGTCGCATTAATTATTTTAATACATTTTTTCTTTGTATACGTGTTAATGCTCTTTGAAGAGCCCTACTCAGTATTCTGAAGAAGAAGAAGAAGATACATTAACATTTAATAATTACGTTAAAAATATAAAACTAGACAAGGAGTTTACGCACGGCTTTCCCCAAATTTATTTCAAAATTAAATTTGTTGACGGTTTATAATGATGAACGTATGGTGTACTGATTCAAAATATTCTATATTTTGTAAAAATACAGTACTTTTTTGATTATTTTACATCAAATTGATCATGTTGATTGCTTCTAGCTATCTATGTATCATTATTGCCGATCAATCTTCATTAAGTCAGATATTGTAATGAAATGAGGCAACCGTTCTCTTTAAACTCACTGAGGGTTTTTTGTCTTTAAACGTCCTTTTTATAATTTCGTAGGTTTTGCGAGTTTACATATACTGTCACAAATACTTGTAAACTGACCATTACGTGTTTACAGACTATTCAGCAGCCCACTTGCATAATATATGGAAAATGTTACAGCTCATTACGACCATTGCTAATGTTTATATCAATTAAACCAAAACTTTGATTTTGGTGATTATCAAGATATTATTTTTTTTAATTATGTTATGAATACACTGTATTTACATGCTTAGTTGAAATTATTAACAAATAAACTTATAAATTTGCGTAAAACAAACTAAGGATAAACTAAATCCACATTTATTGGACCCCTAAGTTTTGGGTAAATTGTCCTTGCTAAGCACTCTTCTAGTTACGGACTTAAGTCTAAGAATGTACAAAGGTCCTACTTAAGCACTGTTTTATACTTAAGTACCCTTTATATTACGATCCCCAGCTCTTAGCTGAACCTGTCAATCAGACTCTGTGCTTTTGTTTTCATTGAATGGTCACGCGTCTCTTTTTTTTCGTCAATCGCCAATAGAAATTTAATGACTTTAACAGGGCGGGGAAATTATTTTCTGTGACGTCGGAATAAATTTACATACTAAATGAGGCACAGACCTAATCGACAAACTGACTTATCAGCTGAATGACATTCCTGGGTTGAAATGCATCATGGGCTTCTACAAAAAATACTACGTATCAAAAATGCTACTTTTTCTTATTGCTTTTGGAAAGGAATATTTAATTTTTTTTAAGAATTGTGTACACTTAAAACAATATTTACATCATCATCTACTATTTCCATGCTCACATTTTATACACTCATTTTACAATGGTGAAAATTTGGGTTCATCAGCTGCATTGTATAAGTCTTTTCGTTAACAAAAGCCTAACTGCTAGCGCTGATATTTTTTAGTGAAGACAGATTTCACGTGATTTCATGGTCCTAAGCATTAGACTCGGAGGTGTTCGTACATTGTCAGGCATTCAAAACCTCATGTGGCCATTTAAAGCCTAAGTGTAAATGGTCACAAGATGCGTGTTTGGTGCGTACTCTTGATATTAATCCATGAATTCTTTTAGACAGTACTTACAGTTAGTGTATGCATCTACTCGGACTTATGGCATTCCATTAGAGCGAGTATATACAAAAAAAGTTAAACATGCATGTACATATGTACAATGATCGATGGACAATGGTATTGATTTTTACTATTCCGTTATACAAATGTCATACAACAATAAAAATGTATCAACATGAATTCAGTTTTAACTTTTAGTAAACAAATAGCACTACAACAGCGAAAAACACAAAATTTACGAAAATCAAATACTGGAATATAATGACTTGTGAAGACGTTATGAGTATTTCAAATTACTATTTAACATGGACAATCGGCAATGTTTGTTAATGTAACATAAAAAATCTTAATTAGTACCCAATCTTTGCATTTATTACAAAACAAATTGAAAATCTTTATAAATTGACGTTCCCGCCGTCATTTGAAATCAACTCGTAAATTAGTCTAAACCACGTGTTTATTGTAAAAACGTAAACATGTAGTTAATCATATGTGTTGGTTTTTATTCACTGATTGGACAGTTGTTTACGGTACGCATCGCTCTGCGCAATGACAACAACTTCCATATAAGGTAATTTCCCCGACCTGTTAAAGGTAGTCGGAATTTGATGAAGCACACAATTTAAATGATAGAAAATTTAACAATTATTTGAACAAAATTAAAAGTAAACATTGAAAGAAACTTGTTGTTCATTTCTATAAAATTCGGGAAGTAAATTCTTTGGAATCACGATTAAAATATTTCTACAAATAATTATTTTAATTAATTAAACATTGTTAACGGAAAACAACAAGTCTCAGAAGTAATAAACACAAAGAGATTTGCCTACAATGTACACATGCAATGAATTATTATGGGAATCTATATACATAGTACTTAATTTAAATACTATTTGATGGATACAATTTACGTCGTTATACGAGGCGCCGGTTTAATACGAATATTGAGTCAAAAATTTAAATAACTTCTATTTTAATTGTTTCAAATACAATGTTGAACTACTTTTAGGAAGAAAACTCGAAATAGTAATGACAACTTTCTTTTTTGTTTAATCGATTGAATTTTTCAGTGTTTTATGTACGGAACATATTTATTTACGCGATGATACGGCATAAGAAAAAGTATAATATGTTGTTTGTATAACATTTTTTTTTCTAACGTATGCGACTACTTTAATTTTAACTATCAAAATTATCAATGTAAATAATTAAAGGCTTATTTACTGTTAGTATTTTAACATCGTATTCTCAAAAACCAATAAGAGTACTAATGTGAGAAGAAATATAAATCCCGCCAAATACTGCATAACCGATTTCAGTTTGTAATTATACGGATCTTTGTTGGTATTAATTACTGAGTTACGGTAACTATTTTCTGGATATTTTATCATTTAAGGCACACAACAAATTAATCATGGATATTGTTTAAGCAATAAATATATTAAGTAGTATTTTTTGTTAGTTCTGTGAAAATATTCTTTTTATATTTTCTTGCTGTGAATATTATAGTATCAATTTAATTTAATTAATCAATTTATTACTCATGTTAAAACATGTTTCTAATATCAGTTTTTCTATTATTTCGTGTTATCTTAAAATTAATTCTAACTAACAGAGTCAGAGAAAAAATCAGAGCGGACCCAAAGGAAACGAAAATCGATCAGGATAAAAGCGTGTGAAAACTAAGCAAATCGTTTCGTGCAAGAATCGTTTCGTGTAAACCGTTCAGCGTTTCGTTTAAATCGTTTAGCGTTTCGTGTTAATCGTTTAGCGAGCGTGCAGCGAGCGTATGGTGTAGTAGTACGTTTCAGGGTCTGTATATGTGTTTTTGTTCGTAATGTAATCGGGCATCAAATGACGTGGAGGTTATAGGTCATGAGAGTATAAGGCGGTTTCATTGTAAACACACCCCCCCCCCCCCCCCTTGAAATAAAGTGTTTAAATATCCTAGCTTATGAAGTTAGCCCTACCCTTTTGCTTGCCTGGCTCAATTGGGAAACTGTATATTTGCCCTTATTATAATTTCGTCTTGTTAATTTTGTAGGTACATGTAATGAAGTACTGGTACAAGCCGAGTTGTCTAAAATAAATATATCTGAATTATCTGAATTAACGTAGTTTTAAATTCGCCCACTGACAAGGAGGGCAAAAGTGGAAAAATAAAACGGGACGAATATTTCCTTGTATAGTATTGTTTTGCAGCTGTTCGTCCGTCTGTCTTTTCAGTGTCCGGTCATTATAAATGTATACATTTCTGTTCCAAATGTATATGAGTAGACATGCATCTTGATAATGACCATTCATAGCAGTTACAATATTACATACAAAAATTTATTGATTATTTTAAGCCCACCGACACTAAGTCGTTGGGAGCATGTGCTTTACCCCCGGCGTCGACGATAGCGTCCGGACCTTCTTAATGTTTATGTTGCGGGTCCTGTACCTAAATTATTACTTGTCTTATCTTCACCACACTTGCATGGATCATGAATCTGAACCAACTTATGAACTTAAAAAGACTTCGGTGCTAAATCTCGATGCACACACACGTTGATGGCCATTTTTAAGTTAATACTGGTCCTAATTCACCAAACTTGCATGTAGGGCGCGTCTTATGATACTGATGCACTTGACAGGCTTAAATGCTGAGTCCGAGCCATAGGTTACAGATGCTAAATGAGGTTAAGTTTATTTGAGATGGTTAAAGTTTTGAAAGCAAAAAAACCTCTCTGATCGTTACATATTGGTTATTATTGATCATAACATCATCACTCTTGCATAGACACTGGAGGAAAAATCTGAAACTATATGCTGGAACTTGAAGTTTCATGTATAGTTTCTGCAATGCGAAAACCATTATATCGATTCAGCAAGTATCCGTTAGGTTTCAGTCAGCAGAAACTTTAGTCTTATATTCCTGATGGTTTCTGCAATGCGGAAACTAAAATTGAAACGTATGAAAAGTTGTGTAAATTCTTATGGAAATATCAATCAGTTTCAGCACATTTCCGCTAGGTCTCAGTATGCTGAAACTTTAAGTTAAGACTCCAAATGGTTTACGCATTGCTGAAACTATTACTAAAATTGGTTTGAGGTTAATAGTGATATCATTTATTTTCAACAGATGTAAGTTTAATTCTAGCCTAATGATAATGAATCCTTACATACTTATATGTACAGTAGGTTTCAGCGTGATTGAACCTATATGTATATATGTAACTATCTTCAAATGTGGAAAATATGGCGATGAACAACCTTACAAAGTATAGAACTGAATATGAAAAGAAACAAAACTGATGTCTGATGTTGTTTAATGATGAAATCATTTATCTTAGGTACTCAGGCATGTGTATACATGTGTATACGTTTTTTTTCGAGGTGACTTCGTCTTAGTGATTTTCCTGTATATTCTGTGTGGATTGCAGGGTTTTTGTTCTGTCAGGAGTTAACAAAAGACTGTTACATAACATATAAACAGTACTAAGAGTGAGTTTATAACTATAACCCGGTAGGGTTTTTTTTTTCAATTTGTGTGTACCTGAGTTAGGAAAACTAATTAGTAAAAAAAAATCTAGCTAGTTGTATATCGTAAACAGTGTATGGTGAAGTATTTTACTTAGTACACTTATTTAATTAATATACCTATTTTGTAAGATTCCTTCTTATATCCTTTAATTATCATTTGAATGAATAAATCAATGAGCCTTGAGGTACAGTAACTAATTAAGCAAACAAATTAAGGTTAAGTCGTTGTAAATGCTACATTATTACAAATCATAGCAAATAATCATACAACCTGAAGTTTAGACTTAATTCGGGTTTTTTTCCTTCAAATACCACGCCAATACATGTACACAGTAAAAAGAACCATTTTATAAATCTACAGTTGATAATAACAAGTAAAAACCACTTGGAGTTTGAGTCTAATATAATAATTGTTTATTTACATGCATTTTAGATGGATGTGTGTGTGTGTGTGTGTGTGTGTGTGTGTGTGTGTGTGTGTGTGGGTCATGATTCGTAATATTGATACATGTATAGGAAACATGCACATGATTCTGTGATAAGCTAATATAAAATCAAGCATTATTTATAATTTTACTGAAGTTATAAAATCCAGCACTAGTCATGTGGTGCAGGTGATTTCGACCATGTTTTTTTTTAATTTGATTATACATTTGATGTAGAAAGTATACCAAATAAATAAAATTATATTTTGTTTATAAATCAGTAATACGAGTACGTCTTACTTCCCGGCTTGTTTAATGTTTAATGCTTTTGTATTTTAATTTTATAAGTATTCTTCACGTACTGTTCATCGTATGACCAAGCAGTGCACATGTGTAACTGTAAAATAATTGCCATCAATTCATCATAGTCGCACGGGCGAACCCTGTTAACCAGACCACAGTCAAGACCCCCGTTAATTGATCATCATCTAATTATATTTGTGATTTTTGTGTGATCATGCAGAACCTGCTCTGTGATGAACATAATATTTTCACACCACTATATTTTGTATAAGAAAATGACCGTGCTTAGAATCGCGGTGAAAATTAAACAAGTCAAGATTAACTTGTCAGTAAACTATATATGGCTCTATCATATCAAGCTGGGCAAAATCAACAGAACATGTAATTAAAATATAGTTAGAGACAAAATCCGATACATATATTTCATTATAATTTGTTTAATTTCATCTGAAATTTGAAAACAAACGGTCGCCATTTTTTTAATCACATGTTACAAATACAATTGTTACAAAAACACGCTGATACTTTATGGTATCTAACCAGGAAATACTGACTCCAACAGTTCTTATTTAAAATAAATACATGTAAAAAGTATTCAACTCGGTAAAAAATAATAATTTTTATTAAACATTATTTATCTTAAACTATCACAAGATGCACTTTTCCAAGATTTACCGCGTTCTGATAGGTCAGTATTGGCGCACTTTATAATTCTGAGCGAAAGTAAAAATGGACAAGAAGGTGCTGTTGTAAAATGGAGAATTGAAAAACATTAATTGCTCTACAACAAGGAGATAATGCAGGAACGGAGAACTAATATCAAGGTAACTTAATTCACAATATAAATACTCTCAATTACATTTTCAACGCTCTTTTTTATCTCTCATTTGTAAACGAGATCTCGCGCCATCAAATCAAAATGGCGTCATTTTTTTGAAACTTAGTACGGCATTTTAATTTCTATTACCAAATTTCATTAAAATATACGTTTTGAACAAGTTAACCAATTACCAACTTTTTATGCACGATAATCAAGATTATCCAGTGTATACGTTTATATATATAAACGTCCCTAATATATGGATGCTTTGTTGGTAAACAAGACGAACAATGAATCTTTCACACATTATACAATTTAAAAACTCTAAATGCAACGTAAGTATTAAAAAAATATTAAATAAATCCGGAAAATGAAATCGTTCGCGCTTTTCATTTTTCAGCATTGACAGCATACGGAGTCAATGGTTTCGGTGATTTGTTGCATCCTCTCTTCGGTGAATATTTTTACTAGCTGTACGATGTGAATGGAAGGTATTGCTTTGAAATTGATTAGTTTTGCCATTGACTTATACATGTGTTGAATGTTTATAATTTACTGTAATAATTTTCGGGAAATCCAGGTCTAAGTTTTTGAATAGGAGGTTGATGGGGGGGGGGGGGGGGGGGTGAAACAGACTTATTGTTGGTTAGTTTTTTCATTGTTCAATAAGAAAAATTGAATAAAAATTAAAATAATCTAGTTTCAAACAAAAAATGGAACATTTTAGACCAGATTCTACTTTAGTCATTTAAGACAAAATTTAAACAGCAACTGGCAACTGTATAGTAGCTTTTATATTCAGAATGAAATTAATGTTTTTATTACATGTTAGGCTGAATGTTTATTGTTTAAAAATCTAAATGAAACTTTATTATTCTTGTTTAAGATAATTAGAACAGACATAAAGTACAGCCCAGTGAAAGGAACAAGTTCATCGCAAGAAGAAGAATTTTAATGCTACCACTGTTTAGAACTTCCAAGTCTGCTGTAACCATAATGTGATCGTATCTGAGTGCTTCACTGGCCTGGGCAATGATCGAAAATCCCCCCAAAAGGCCTATTTACATAAACTACGACTCAGGTTACATCAACAACAGCCAAGGACACTCATTATTGATTCAAAGGGACACGTCTCTACGACCTGACTAAACTTCTGCAGTATAATAGACTTAGTAGCTGTAAAGTATTCTCATTTAAAAAAACATTTAAACTATAAAAGTACTTTTTTATTTGATTAAATACCAGTATATTACAATGTCTTTCTGTAAGCTAGAATCTTAGAATGATTGATAAGACTTTGAAAAATAACTTTCATTTTCTTAAATAATTTGTTATATTTGCAAATATAGCATAAAATATTAGACTCCATGTAACATACATCCTCCCAACTCCAAGATGATAAGTGTTGATTGCTTTTTTTCATTTTATTTTTCTTAACATTTATTGATAACTTAGTTTTTATTTGCAGCAATATATGAAAAATTAAGAAACCAGTCTTAATTGTAAAAACACTGCATACGGAGATGATTGCATTTGTCAATGAAATGATAAAATACACCAAACAATATTCAATTATGTCGGATATGAAAATATGTAAAGACAACATATACCCCATGTATTACAATTTTTATATAACAAAATTATTTGCATGGAAAGTTGTTTCCATGTGGGTTTTTTTTTTTCATCTTTGTTATGTAACTAATATTGGAGTTAGCTTTTATATCATAAGTAAAATACTGGTATTGATGAGAATTGTAAGGTAAATAATCTGTGCGACAGTTTGTATTTTATACATTCATGCTACAAAAAGCAAGTATTTGTACATGTAGTAATACTTGACATATATAAACAATGTATATTTTACGTGAATTTAAAAATATTAATGTAAGTAAAAAAGTGAAATGTAGGAGGGTAAACCGTGTGTAAAGAACAACATTCATCAGGAATGAAGTGTGTTGTATAATCAATTAAATGTGTACATCGTATTTTTGCACATGATTTGACAGACTGCTCCATTGTTAGCTTTTTTTCGGCCAACAAACTTTTCATATCTCCCGCTGGGTCATCTCTTAAATACTGATAGGCTTATAATATTCAAATCTGATCAGTTGGTACATCATGGGTGGAAATGAGAAGTTCACTTTGGACGTTATGGATTATCAAATAAATGCTGTCAAATCCTATTCTAATGTAAAACATTAGATTATATATAACTAACAAAATAAAGTGAGTTCTTTTTTGCATTTTTAAAGGGAGATTTGATAAGCATTTAATCGAGAAGAAAACAAGTACAAATGTAAAGATTCTTATGGGAGTTTTTTTTCTTTTTTATCATTTTTAAATAAAAGTCCCTAATAAGGGAATTGCCATATGGATGTTTCTCCATTATTGTATCTTGGCTGTATTTTATTTATTATTGAAAACAATTTTAGTTTTGTGAACAAAATAAATTTGGAACTGTTTGAAATTGTGTTGTTTTTACATAAAGTAGAAACCTTGCTGAGCGTTTGTGAAAGCAAAAAAATAAAAAGTTGCAGAACGTTTCAGTCGCAGTGTGACTGCGATTTGTAAACAATATGTATCCCAATCGTATATGGGGGTTGACATTCTGAAGAAAATTCAAGTTTCAGTAAGTTTCCGTTGCGGAAATCATTTGGATTCTTGGACAGCCTAAGTTTCAGCACTGCGGAAACTTTATGAAGTTTGAAGTTTCCGTGCTGAAACCTGTCGGAAACTTGAAGTAACCTTAAGTTTCAGCAGAGTTTCCAAAAGGGTTTCCACAGCGCTGAAACCAGATATTTCATCCAGTGAGATTGTGTGTCTTATAATACTGGTTCACTTGACTGAATCTGAGCCATAGTTTTTGGATGCTTGAAAAAGTTAAAAGTTTTTTAAGCTGGTTAAATTTTTTAGAGCAGGTGCCCTCTGATGATTATATTTTAGTTATTTCTGGTCCTAACTTCCTATTTGAGCCATAAGTTTTTGGTGCTGGTAAAGGGTTTGATTTTTAAGCAGGTTAAAGTTTTTTATAGGGATGCTTAATCAGAGCGATTGGTTTCAGATGCTGGAATATGATAACTTTTTTGGAAAAAAGTCACACGTTTATTAGATAACAGAACTGTTGATTAAAAGCTGATATATATGAATTGCAAGGGTAGCTTCAGATGCAGAGCCTGATATCCATTATCAATGATGCTAAAAAACTCCCACCTTACTCAAACTTGCTTGATAGATGTGTTTGTGGTTAAATGATAAAACATGATTTTTATAATATATTTTACAATATATATTGTATGCTATGATACACTATTGCATCATATGATACAATATTATATCATATAATATAATTATAATGACAAAAAATGTA
Source organism: Magallana angulata (assembly GCF_025612915.1). Classification (NCBI taxonomy): domain Eukaryota; kingdom Metazoa; phylum Mollusca; class Bivalvia; order Ostreida; family Ostreidae; genus Magallana; species Magallana angulata. The sequence continues at coordinate 14,194,884 of NC_069112.1, read as the reverse complement.
TGATACGATGCAATAATATATCAAACTTTTTTGTAAATTATGATATGATATTGTATCTAATGATATTGCTATATATAATATTAGATCATATGATACATATTGTATAATATTCTTTTGTTCTAAAATTATAGTATTCTATCAAGAGATATTGTATCTCATTGATTTATATTATATGATAATGTAAAAAATGATATTGTAGATTAAAATATGATATTGTATCTCATGTGATATTGTTAAATATAATATTGTATCATATGATACAATGCTATTTTATTTGTAATATTGTGTGTATCATATAATACAATATGGTATGATATAATATTGTTTTATTAAATAAATATATTTTTGTATAACATAAAATTATATCAAATGCTAATGTGTAATGATTACATGATGACGCGAGATGATGCATCCAAAATATTGCTGAGATTTTGAACTCAAGGAGGCGAAGCGTCCGAGTTTGCAAAACAAAGGGATATTTTGCATGCATCATCGAGCTGTCAATCATGTGACTGATTTATCATATGACCTTAAATTGACCTCTTCCCCATTTTTGTATTTTTTCTCATCTACTTATAATGATTCTTAAACAACAGCACGTGACTTTCTTAACTCTTAGGATTTGTGGTATTCAAGTTACCGAATTATTTGAAAGCATACCACGTGATCAATGACCATAGCTGGACATTCATTTTTAACAACGCACTCAGAGACGATGAACAAATTTGACAGGGACGACTTACAAGGCCGTCGTATAGTACGAATTGAGTCAATCTGATCTAAATCAGAACATTCATCCAAAACAATATGATCTTTTAGAAGATCAGTGCGAGAAAATTAACGACCTAAAAGTTTGATGATTGGAGGCTTTTCCCGAGTTAAAGTAAGAAATCGAACCGCAATGGGGACACTAGATTCAGAAAACCTGCGTCAAGCATCGACATTAGCGCGCTTCAAAAAGTCAGGAGAATAAAAACATGCGCCGCAATAAGTCAAGGGCATTGAAAGTATTCAACGAGTGGAGATATCGGCTAAACCAACAGCATTGTTATATTATTGTAATCTTCGAGTTACTTACAAGTTCATATCAAGAACTAGGATTCACTTTATCGTGTTTCGTAATTGAAGCCAGGCGCGAGGATGGTAAACAAAAAATAAAATTGCATTATTTTGTTAACTGGAAAAAAGAACCTTGAAAACTAGGTTATCAAAGATTTTAAAAATGAAATATATACCCATTTTGTTTTACCATTCCTTCAATCTAATCTGATGTAAGCACTTACCATTCCGAATTTTCGACACTGCAAAGTACAAAACCACCAAAACGATAACAATGCCTATTCCGCTCACTACACCGATGATACTTGGATGAAGGCCTTGAGATCCCTCTAAATGAAACAGGAACATCATTTTCATAAAAACTCTGTCTTATTTTTTGCCATTCAGATTTCACACGAAGTAAATATATTATGCGTTATTCAATGCCAATAGGCTGAGCTTATTTATATCAAATGTTGAACAATTATTTTCTTTCACTATGTATCAGCTATTGAAACAAATATTATGATTAACTACGATTATTTCTAAAACTTATGTACTTCAAACATCCTCCATACCTCTACCTCAAACTTCAAAAACCTTGATCAATTCGAAAAATCAAGAGTTCTGGGTATCGAAAGTTTTTAAAAAGTTAGAAAAATATTATATATAGTACACGCAAGTGTTCATTGAAAACTTAGTAAGATAAATTTACATTAAGTATGTTTTTTTCGTATTTTCCGCTACGTTAATGCATTTCTATAACCATAAACTAAAACTTAGTCATGAGTAAATGAATAGCTTTTAATAGTAAAATTATTTCTAAGTATGCATGACTTATGACATGTGTGTGTGTGTGTGTGTGTGAAAAGTTTGATATTCGTTATTTCCTCCACGTTATTGGAGAGTATTATGTTGTTTAATATGAAACTAAAATTCTCAATAAACAATAGAAGAAATTTAATCATAAACACAAACATATTTACAATCAGTTTACTGGAAACCAATATTCAATTTACATTTGTTTACAAACAATTACAAAATGTACCGACCGCACGGCCCAGTCTGACGGTTGCATGACGTTTTTAAAACGTCGTACATAGTGCGTTGGTTTCTGTTACTTTTCAACGTAGTCACCTTTGCACTGCAAACACTTCTCACACCTTCTTAGCCATGAATCGAACACATCTGAATACCATTTGCTGTCGATTTTAGATACAGTGGTTCGAGATGCATATTTAAGTTTATCAGAATCCTCAAATCTAACTCCTCTTAACTGTGATTTGATAAAAGGAAAAATTGCAAAATCCAATAGAGCAAGATCAGGACTATATGGCGGGTGTTTAAGAAGATCAAATCCTAGGAGTTCGATTTCCAAACACGTGGAAACTGCCGTATGTGCAGGTGCATTATCTTGGTGTAGGATGATATTTCCAAGGTCCACAGCCATGACAGGGCGTTTTTTTCTTATTTGCCTTAACTAGGTCGCAGCGTTACACCTGTAAAAAATAAAACCAATGTTTCGTTTAGTGCACCATATGTTGTTTTCGAATATGTGAATTTATTCATGTATAGTAATTAAATGTATGAAAATTAACATTAGAATGTCCGGGTACTAAATTAATAACTTCCGATATGCTAAATATAGCGAAATGAATGTTTTTAAATCCGTAATTACAATCTAAATGTGATGAAATGGGAAGTTATTTACCTGAGAGTAGTATGCAGCATTTACCGTCTGGCCGGTGGATACAGTGTGGACCAAAATCATTCTGTGCCGATCAGTAAAGAATATGTACATTTGTTTACCCGCGGATTTCGCAACCTTTGCCTTTTTCGGTGCATGGGAACCCCGGTGTTTCCAAATGCTGGATTCTGTTTTTGTTTCTGGATCAAAATTATGCAGCAAAGTCTCATCCGTAGTAATAATTCTGTCAAGCCACTTCTCTCCTCCTCTTTTGAAATTCCATATGAACGCCTTGTTTGTCTGCATTTGTCCTTTTATGTGCTCATCGGATAAAGTCTGAGCACCCATCTTGAGCAAACACGACTCATACAGAAGTCTTAAGTGAGGATATTGAAAACCGAAGATTTGCCAACATCACTTATTGACGCGACTATTCATAACGTCAGACGTCTGTCTTTCTTGACAATGTCAAGGATGCTGGATTTCGTTATATAGTCACAAATCAAAGTCTTTCCACTTCTTTCAGCGTCTTTTAATATATTTTATACATTCCACCCGAAGATCGCCTGTGTCACTTGTAGACTAGCGATCTTGATAAGTGTCGATGTCTTTTTGTGTTTTCCATTAATTGTTTCGTTTCGATAGGTGTTTTCCCCGAGTCTACATAGAATTTAATGATGGCGCGCTGTTCCATGTGATCCGCCGACCTCGCTTTTTCTGGCGTTTTCAAGGACATAATCATGCCGTAAACTTCTTTAGGTCAATATCTAGTATATGACTCCAGACTGTTTTTTTTTTTTGGTGCTAAAATCATTATGACGTCAGAATTGATTTGACGAATCTTTACCCGTATTTTACGGCTTCAAAGGAATTATGTAGAAAATAAAACAATATTTTGACATTCTATATTTAATCACGGGAAAAGTCATCCTGGTACCTATATTTAATTTGACATCAATTTAAAGAGGAGGTCAATAGCTTGTTAAATGCCGTTTTGGAGAGACTGTAGGCATTCTAGATATATTTTTATTTGGACAAAATTTCAAGATTTGTTACTTTCTTCCTTCATATTTCATAGAAAATGGTTGTTTAAAACATGATTTTCATTGTGTCTACAAAAAACTTTAAGCCCCGGTACACCCTATTAGACAAAGATATTGTTATGGAACATCATTAAAAGAATTTATATCTTGAATTTCATTAACTTGTAGGCACCTTCCAAATACTAGATCTTGACCTTTAAATATTATCTGCTCAATTAAAAACGGCTTTAAGGATTACGTTTACTCAGGGGCGAAAAAAAATCCACTAATAGGAACGAAAAACTACTTATTCCACATTGTAGCCCCACTATTGGGAAAAAAAGGAAATGAAAAAATTAGTCCGAATTTCCTCTGTTTTAATATTAATCTACCTTTGTGGGAGCATATCTTCCTCAAATGAACAAATCATGGATATCAATATCGATATTTGTTAATTACGTTGTTATTTTGTGTTTTAAAAAAAACAATTTTGGACTTCAGATATTGAACTTGGTAAAAATATTTTTTGAAATCTCAAACCCTGAGTAAACGTAATCCTTAAATGACGTATGAAAATGACGTACACAATTCTGACTACGTCACAGTTGAATATGTTGACCTTTTGATCTGTTTAAAAAATACTGTTTATCCTATCTAAAAACTCAATCTCGAAGTTTGGACAATTTTGACACTGAGTCATTCGTGATTTTCGCGACACTTTACTACAGTAAAATTTAAGTTTAATCTTAATGAAAACATTCAAATCCTCTTTAATATAATTTGGAATTTTACGACAAATATTTTGGTATAACATATGCATATAAAAACTCGTTTAAAATGACAAAAGAGCGATTGTCCACGAACTTTTCGGACAGCCCGCTAACGTGTGTGGGTGTGTGTGTATGTTCGCGTGTCTGGATATGTGTTGTTGTGAGCCGGTTTGTGTTGGTGTAAACCTTATTGCCAGTTCGATTCATCTTCACTCGGGTTTAATTTAAAGATATCAAGTTTCTCCTAATGCATGGTTACAAGATTTTTTCAGAATACAACTTTTCTAGAATCCTTAGCACCTAAAAAATTGGACCTTGATTTCACTTCAAGAGAGTCAAGTTCGAAAGCCGTTAATTTTCACTTGTAATGCATATTATATTTTACAGTTGTAAACATACCTGTATTAATAGGTGTTCCACATTTTGAACCCATCCATCCGACCCTACAGCCGTTATCACAAACTCCCGTTAAGGGGCTGCAGGATCCATTTCCACTACAGTAAGTGCTGCATTTGTGTACACAATCTATTCCGAAATAACCATGCGGACACACTGTCGAAAAGAGAATCAGTAACATTTCAAATATTATATTCTTGTGTCTAAATACATTAATTTGATAATAAGTTCATTTCATTGATTATCCTATGGATTAATCAAAAAGCAAACCAAAATTTTATTGTCAAACATTTCATCCCAAAAATGGTTTTGTTATACTGTGAAATATTTACAACAAATCTTTGTAAATCTTATCACATTCTCATGAATGTGAAGAACAAAGTAATACATGTGTTATATATATATATATATATATATATATATATATATATATATATATATATATATATATATATATATATATATATATATATATATATATATATATATATAAAAGCACTAAAAATAACCAACTACACGAACAATAAAGTAAAATATTGTCAAATTTTCGGGACATCCCGTCCCTTTTTCAGGACAACAAAATAAAAACAAAACTAGCACTAAACTACAAACTAAATAATATATAAAAACTAGATAAAGTATAAACACCGGATCAAAACGTGGCAGCTACATCTTTGTATTTAAGATTTCGAGCCCGAGACAGAAAAATCCCGTCCGACGCAGCGGACGGTCTGTGAAGAAGTGCTGAAAGATAACGCGAACGAATTAACTTGCTAAGGTGGCAGGGAATAGTTTTGAAGGAAAGACTTGGTCAAAATTTGGAAATAAAGGGAGAACCTGAGGTTTGGCTGGTTATTTGAGGTGTATAAATTGCTAGAATATTTATTGCCTTCATTTTGTGGATAGAGGAGCTCATATCAATTTCATTGATATATGACACTTTTCAATTTCGGTTTTGTGCTTGAAAAGTAGGGTGGGTTCAGAACACGAAATGTCACTTAAAAAGAAGGTGATTGACCCCATTTGGTGATTATTTGCATGGGTATACATTAAGCTACCAATCCTATGGTAGTTTATGGCAGTTGCTCGGAACTGTAGCGTGGTGCTGGATCCGTGAAAATGTGAAAAAAGGAAAAAATTTCACAAATTTTTGAGACCATCCCTGGCTATTCTATATAGTGCTATTTGTAAGTTGTACTTGTTTTATTCTGAAATGTTTAAAAATTCTCAAGAGTCGGGACCATGTGTCCCCTGCATGCAAACCAATTTTAGCAAATTTAAAAATCCACTGAAAAATTAAACCACAGATATGAGCACTATCTGCCTCACATTTCCTCGACCAAAAAAACTATCCCCTGCCACCTAATTGGGGGTTGCTGTTAATTAAGTTGTACTAGTAAAATAATTCGTAGTGAAAGTCGTATATATATATATATATATATATATATATATATATATATATATATATATATATATATATATATATATATATATATATATATAGTCGTGACATTTATTATAAGTGCCTTGTTCTATCATATGCCGATATATAAAACAAAGAGAACAATAGCAACTTATATGAAAAAAAAAATAAAGTAGAAAATCGATAGATTAACCTGATATCCTGTTAAGTTTTGTAAAAGAAATGTTTAATTTATACTTTTTTATAAAAAATAAATCAACAAAAATTTTATTAAAATGTTACTTACCTTCTTTGCAATCATCTCCTTTAAACCCTTGCGAGCATCCGTTCAAACAGCTTCCATTGATGTGATGACAATAGCTGGTATTTAAACAATGACCACACTTGTACTTGCAGTCTGGTCCAAAATAACCAATATCGCACTCTTTGAACGAAAAAATGCAGTAAAGCATCTATATACTCATATTTCAAAGAGACATAAATATGTACCAAGCATTATATTTAAACACAAGAGGCAAAGGCACAACATCTCTACATTTAAGCAACAATAACCAACAAAAGCTTTAGACCGTCTTTAGAGTTTTAAAATACAAATTATCCAGACAATTAAGTGTTCAGTATATCTTGATTTTTAAGCACTTAATTTACATTAACGAACTAATATTTTTTTTCTCCTGCTGTTTTCTATTTTAGGAGAACTTTGTTGATTAGAAAAAAATCAATTTTGAAGATTACAAAAGGCATAACTATATAAGTGTTTAACAAAGACTTATATCGTCCTGAATTATATATTTTTAAAAAAAATTGTGAGGTATTCTCCGTATTATTGATCGTGTGCTAACTTTTTGAAGAGACTTGACTAGTTTGATTTTTAAAAAAAAATGGATAGAAGTTACCCTATTTTTGAATTTGTTTTAACTGATGATCTTTTTTATTTGTATGTCCTAGTGTGTTATATCTTTATTGACATTATTGGCAATACATGCAAGATAATCAGCTTAATAATATTGATAATAATATTATAAATTTGCATAGTCGCCTTATTTTCCCGAGCAAGCCATTCGTTTTCTTCAGTTCCTTGCTCAGTTTACAAATAACTTAATACTCTAGCAAACAGAGCGGCGGAACTCTAACTAAGGAAAGGAAATCATTCTTACTTTGATCACAAGTGATTGTCGTCCAACCTGATTTACATCCACGGTCGCACTGCCCAGTTACTCGGTCACATCTTGAGGTAACGTAACAATTTTTACTACATTGTTGCAAACAATTTTGGCCGTAATACCCCAAGAGGCATTCTAAAAAAAAATATTGGTCAAATTTTAATTTTCTGTTTTTAATATACATGTATATATATATATAATGCTTTAGGAATGTATTTCATATGATTAAATAAAATTTGAGAGTCAGTCGTAGAGTTATAAGCAAGATACAGGGCTTACACTTCTTTGTCAGGTAAACAAGGATTGTGCCCTGTTTTTGCTTACAAAAATTCAATATACCGGTAAAAATATTTTCGAAGCTGATTTGCCTACTTTCTTATTCATTTGAAGCATAAATAAAGAGTTCCTTACATTTAACAATTTCATTTTTTGTCTTTTTGCTTCAACATTCAAAATGTACACAAGGATTTTGTTTACATTGCAAAGAATTGTAACACTTACTGAAGCATAGTTAACATTAAAATCGGAAAAATAAATTTTGATCAAAATCATGTCCATGTCACTTTGATTAAGATTAAATTTACATTTTCAAGAATAATTGCATATTTTTGTTTTTTAATTGTTAATATTACTTTAAAAATCTAAAAAAAATATTTAAGCTTAAATGTTTTAATTAAAATTAAATGTGAATATCAATGTTTTAATACATGAAGCTGTACCATTTGAATATCCTAAATCAAAAGTGACAACAGCATTATATATTTCTGTCACTCAGTGAAACAAAGTATGGAATACAGCAATTCAGCAACATTTTAGATGACTTAAAGACATAGCATCATCTCGTGGTTGTAATTTAAATATGCAAACCTTTTTGGCACATGTCACCATTTAAGCCATTATCACAGCCATGAATGCATGTTCCGTTTACATGATGGCACGATGTTCCGTCCCTGCATCTACTGCAGTTAAAAGCACATTCCAATCCGTAGGTCATCTTGTCACAGACTATATCAAAAGATATACTAATTGAGATACGACATTATTTTTTATTGCACATGTTCTTAAAAATATTGTTGATTTATTTGATTTTATTACATTTGAAAAAATACAAAAGAAAATCGAAAAATATTTTTCTTAAATTATCATTTCTCATATTTTGCTTTCCTAAATAAATTAATCCCCAATAATAATGATATTGATAATGCTATAATGTTGACTTGTTTTGAGTGACATTTTTTCTTTATCCTCTTTTATTAGTTATACATAATAACGATATATACATTTTTTCTAGATAACAAGAATAGAATTCCTGGGTCCCCCGCCGGTAAAGCAGTATACTAGTATACTGTATATGAAATTGCAATATTTTCAAACATTTAGGGCTGTTCCAGAATTAAATGTGTGGGGACGTTGGGAGGAACATTTTCTTAGCCCCCACCACCCATTTTTTTCTTTTTTTTCCTGTCGCAAATATATCCAAAATACTACAATCTAAAAGAACTTGACCAAAGTATTAGTGGTATAAACATTTGGTATAAATTTAATGAAAATCCGTCAAAATTTGTAGGCATGAGAGCGCTTACAAGGTGACAAAGTCCCATAACTCCAACAAAAAGTATCGACCAATGCTGATTTTCGAAATTGACCAAGGTAATAGTGGTATAAACATTTGGTGTAAATTTAATGAAAATCCGTCAAACTTTGTAGGCATGAAAGCGCTTACAAAAAAAAATGATAAATCCGTCAAAATTTTAAGGCATGAGAGCGCTTACAAGGTCAATTTTTGGATAAAACAGTCATTATTGTAGTCAAAGTCTAATAACTCCAACAAAAAGTATCGACCAATGCTGATTTTCCAACTTGACTAAAGTATTGAAAATCTGTCAAAATTTGTAGGCTTGAGAGTGCTAACAAGGTCACAAAGTCCCATAACTCCAACAAAAAGTATCAACCAATGCTGATTTTTGAACTTAACAAGGTAATAGTGGTATAAACATTTGGTATAAATTTAATGAAAATCCGTCAAAATTTGTAGGCATGAGAGCGCTTACAAAAAAGTATAAGAGCGCTTACAAGGTCACAAAGTCCCATAACTCCAACAAAAAGTATCAACCAATGCTGATTTTTGAACTTGACAAGGTAATAGTGGTATAAACATTTGGTATAAATTTAATGAAAATCCGTCAAAATTTGTAGGCATGAGAGCGCTTACAAAAAAGTATAAGAGCGCTTACAAGGTCACAAAGTCCCATAACTCCAACAAAAAGTATCAACCAATGCTGATTTTTAAACTTGACCAAGGTAATAGTGGTAAAAACATTTGGTCTAAATTTAATGAAAATCCGTCAAAATTTGTAGGCATGAGAGCTCTTACAAAAAAGTGTGACGGACGGAAACACGAACGCACGGACACACGGACGGACGCCCGGCATTTCTATGTCCCCGCTCCGCTTTGCAGCGGGGGACAATTAAACTTAAAATATATGCAGAAAAGCAACCAAGAAAGCTTACTGTGTTTACAGCTCTGATCCTTGTATCCTGGAAGGCAACCGAGACAGTATCCTGACTTGATATTACACCTCTTCTCCTGGCAGTTGACTGGACACATTAAATTGCAATCATTGCCAAAATATCCGGGTTTTCTACAACCTTGAAAAATCAGTTTTTGACGTTTCATCTCTGTTATTAGTACATCTTAAGATTGAATGCTTTATTTGTTTGCTTTTTCATACTGAATTTATGTATTCCATTGCATTGTGTTTATTTTAAACTGAGTCATTCTGTTTTCTACAAAACAATTACACATCTGAACATTAAACTTAAACGTATCTGCTCTGACGTTATTTTTATATTTTATTATTACAAGCAATCATTAAAATATATAAAACTTAAGAGCCCCCTGCCACTTCTCGCGCTTCAATTTTTTTTTACAAAATATATGCCTTTTGCACTATGAATTTTTCTTTTGTAACCTTGAAATCCATTATTACTGACAAATATGACATACTTCAAGATAAAACAAGCTCTATCTTTTGCAGTGTCTTCATTTATTCGGCAAATGAAAAAACAGCGGTGAATTACATTTGAAATATTGTTGTAAAGATCTACAAAATTAGAGTTATTTTTGGACTATTCATCAATTGAATTGAACAAAACAATGAGTTTTGACTTGAGGAAAGTTGGTGACGGCGGGGCCTGGTTTTTCATTTTATCGGGTTTTTTTCTTGGGTTCAATAAACGCATTTTTTTCTATTACTGCCCGATCTACTTAGTTTTCACTGTATTTCAACAGAATGCTTTTTTGGCGGGCCTCAAAAATAAATTGTTGATCCGTGATTGAAGTATAAACAATAGCTTTTGAATTGAGCAGAAAACTAATATAATCTAACTATTGTGTTTAAATTCATTGTACATGTATGTATAGTTCCTATTTTCGTCATAACGATTCTTTACGATTTACAATTCATTCGTTGGTAACGATCAACTTACCATAAACTTCAACCTCGCACAAATCACTGTACGCAAACTCTGAGTAATAGCTCGGATAAACAACCTCCGGTCTGCGCTCGTTGTAATAAATGACGTAACGTGCATAAAATTGACATTGAACTCGGTGGTCCTCTGATGGCGTGCCAACAGCATTTTGTATTTCATGAAAACAAAGATGACCGTCGTCCTTTGAGGTTGTATTTGAAACATACAAGGAAAACCCTGCCATCCGAGATGTGAATGATGTTGGTCCTATTAAAAAATAAAAAAAAAAATTAAGATTTATAGAATATGCTTAGTTTTTAGTATGATGCATCCAATTTCATAATGTAAGGATAGGCACATATATCTGAAGGCAAAACCTGCATAATATCCACTTACTCATTTGGTAAATAAACGCAATATGATTTATATCATACGTGGTATATTATTGTTATTAATGTTGATGTTTGTGCTTGCAGTTTTATTTTTCAACATAAGAAATTTTTCATTATTTTTGCAAGAATATGACAATTGTACATAGATAATTATAAGAGATTATAAATTTGCCTCAATCAGGACATTTTACAAAATATCCTTCCAAATATAACCATAACATTTTCAGAAACACTTTTTTAATCTTGGTAATGAATTATAATTGCACAATTAGATAACGTACAGCATACATAAAACTAACACTTTGTAATATTTTAATAAAATAGAAAATAGCATTTGATTATTTGTATTTATTTTGTTACGGAGCAAAACAAAATCATTTAAAAATGCTTTGCCTTGTCGTTGTTATTTATTCTCATTTTGGTAAATAATATATTTATAACTATTTACCATGAAATTATTTTAAAAAGATTTTTTTTTAAATTTTGTGACACAGGCAGCGACATTACAATTCGTAAGTATTTGAACTAATTGGCTTACTTTATCATCGCATTGAAAATGAATATTTATGCACATAACGTTTTTGATTTATCATTTTATGCTATACATTACTTTTCTCATTATCTGTCCTGTAGAAAATATCGATATGGCTGATGCTGACCACCTCCCCCAAGTCGACCCCCCAAGTTGCCTCCGTGTAATTGTTGTCAGCCGATATCGAACATTGACCTCCCGCTGCAGAACGATCAGAGTAATCTCCATCCACCGCATTATGACTTCCATAGTCCTTATCTGTATATGGCCATGGATGCTGTTCCCATGCAGGTCTCCGTAACGCTAAATTTTCTTAAGATTACAAAACAGAAATGACGTTTGATTTTGTAAACGAGATAAACTAAGAAAAAAAATGGGAAATATTAAAAAAAAAATTGCTATTGTTACAACTAATTTATAGATGAAATGCAACCAAAATAATTTATCCGCTTGAAGTTCAAGCTGAACCACCTTTTTCATAAAAGCAGTTAAATGAAACCTATAAAATGATGGAAAATCATTCATAAACATAATATATACAACTTAAGGAGGTTAGCACCTGAAATCATGGTATGGTCAATCATCCGAAAACAACTTGGATATAAAGATGGGGATATCAGAAAGTTCATTTATTTTTTGACCCATTTTTTGGAAATGTAGGGCTCCAAACAGAAATAATAATTTTCCTAAAATTTATCCTAAAATTTTACATGAAAATTGATAATTTGAAGAAATAAAAGAAAGGTTTATAGTTTGAACTATCATTTTGTTTTGATTTTAATACAATATGAAGTTGAATAGATGAAGTGACTATAAAGTGTATCATCTTAGTCAAAGCTTCAAAATTCATGCTTTGTTGGTGGCCTCAAAGGCCAGTAGATAATGATCAAAACAACACATGAAACAAAATGTTGGAGTAATCCAATTGTAATTAATATATATATATATATATATATATATATCTATATATATAAAGTAAAGTTATCTTTCCAAAATATTGCATGCAAATTGACACATATTTAATGTCTCACTACAATTTGTCACGTGCGTGCACAGGTTGACATTGTATATGATACCGGACATTTACATAATAGATACATCGACACACCGTATTTTTGACATTTACATAACAAAGCTTTCAGCCTTCAATAATGCTATTTACTTTCCTACACTCTGCTTAGTTCGAATAATCTAACTGTGTTTCTGGACAGGCCTTCACAACAGTTAAAAGACCGCCCTGGTCCTATATACCCGTAATGTAAAAAAAAAAAATAGCAGAATCGTAGCGATACTATTTTGGAGAAAATTATTGAAGCTGCATTGAAAATATAGGCACGTAGCATCAGGGGGGCCAGGGGGCCTGCCCCCCCCCCCCCCCCCCACTTTTTTGCGCAGCAAAGATGTTTCTTAAATATACAAACAAAAAATTGAATTAACATGGAGTTTACCCCCCCCCCCCCCCCCACACACACACACCTTTTCTGTAACCATTGAAAAATTGAAATAAAAATAAGGATAACAGTGAAATTAAGTGACAAGTATACCTGCAACCCCCTCGGATTATGAATTTTACTGAATTTTGGAAGAAGAAACTAAAATTCATATAAATAAAAAATGAATAATTAAACACATTTTCACCCACGTTTTCTTTTTTTTTTTTTTTGCTATCTTTGAATTTACACATTCTGACATTCTGGAATGCACTGAGTTAGAATTATCTCACGTATTTCCTTTGATAAACAGAATGAATAACAAATGTTCTATGAAAATATACATGTATTTGTATTATAGTTTCTGAGTTTATCCATACAAATGTAATATTGTAGAAACATAAACTAAGAAGCATTCCGTGATTTAGCGTGAATGTAATGTGAATGTAATGCGCATGCACAAGATTGTAAAAATCCAAAATTTAGATCATTTCCGGATTTTTAAAAGGAATTTTCGTTATTATAAAATAGCTTGATTGAGAAAAAATAGAAAAAAATAAAAACAAATTGGTAATCTTCAAGTACCAATGATGTTTAAAATATATAAAACAAAAGATAGTACTCTTCCGATCTCTTGATATCAAAGCCTAAAAAATTGAGTCTATTATTATAATATAGTAGAATAGATTTTAAAGTAAAAGTAAGGGTCACATTAAAAAAAATCAGATATTGCAAGACATAGCTAATTTTAGGGAAAAAGTTAATTTTTTTCTAAACTTCTATGAAATATAAGCTTAATATCCCAAACTATATCGAAAAAACTATCAAAACATTTTAACAATATGTTTCTGGAACATCATGAATATATTCTAACACACAAGCTATATAGAAGCTTAGTATGCGCTGAGAATAAGGAAGCTAGAGTAAGACTACTTTTAAACTAGTAAGTTATAAAAATTGTTCATTTCCTTCTTGAAAACCTCGCGCCACAAAATATAGTCCATTTAGTAACTCTGTAAAAATGAGAGTTTTTTTTTAATTTTTTCAATAACATTAATTTTACATTTTATAGATATTATACTAGAATTGATATGTGATGCAGAAATGGACAGACTAGAGGTGACCCGAAATGGCTACCCTCAACATAAAGAGCGAGCCTCTTTAATGTACCAATAACGCAACGTTTTTTATATTTGAAAGAAATTTAACTATAAGTGATTTTATTGAATTTCCTGCTTTCCACGTTCTTTTTAAACAAACAGATGTCAGTAGTCCGTTATCTGACTAAGTTTTAAGTGGGTTGAATATCGAATTCGAAAACATTTACTCCCGCATTTGTTTTGAATGAAAAAAGTTGGTTTTGTTCAATAATGTATTAAACTGATCATACATGTATTATGATATGATACTTTTTTAAATTTTTGAAAATAAGGAGCTGACATTTTATTTTTATAGATAAGGTCGATGACAAACTAGACTTTTTAATGTGTTAAGGTAGCATTTATGATACACACGATCTAATGATTTTAAGAATAAACTTTTTCCCTTTTCTAGAATAACTTAAAGCAATCCTTTTTTTTCTGCTATATAACTTTTTTTGAATATCAAGTATTTCATTATATGATATAAAATTACATACATTATAGGTACAACAAAAATATCTTGATAAGGACAAACATTTAAACATTTAAACCCAACAAAAAAATTATTCATAGCGAAGTTTAAAAAAAAAAAGATGAATTGCTAAAACTTACCATATCCGTCGCTACAAGTTAATGAGAACAACACCAGAACTATTCCACTTTTGATGAGCAGTGTTAACCAGGCCATTCTAAAAAAGAAAAAAATATTACACGTTTGACAAAATTAAAACACAGAAACATTGCAAATAAAAATTAAATAGGGTGTTAAGAAAGTTCGTTTCGTGATTTACTTTAGCCTAGATTCATTAATAAACAACTCGTATGTAAGATTTTTTATTTTTGATAACCAGATAGACCGCCTTTGTTTTTCAGTACATTTTAAATTCTGTTTGGCATTGAATGAATTAAAGAAATCAAATGTTTCTGAGGTTTCCCCCTCCATGCTCGTTGAAGACGGCGGCGAAATTGGTACACTGATGTCGGGCGCGGATCCTTTTAGGCCTCACCGTCCAGAATACTCAAGAATTAAGATCTGGGGAATTGCGCGGCCATTCTTTTTTTTCGAAATAAAGTTTAATAAATTATCTTGACACCAATTCTGTGTTACTAGAGCATTGTGAGGTGTCGCACAATCTTGTATAAACATTGAGTGTCCTGGATATTAAACCAACTTTCGTTCATCAATCCTGCCAGTGTTTTGTTTTGTTTTTTCTTTTTTTTTTCTTTTTGGTCGATTCAGTGCAGGTTTAAGTTCTTTTTGAAGAATTGTATCCACATAATATTTTGCATTTATAGTTTTGCTGCATGGAACAATGTGTAGCTTTGGCAAACCGTTAACTCTCATTGCACCCCAGATCATGACTTTGGGGCTTGACTTGACGCAGCTGACGTCGGGTACCTCATCCGACTGGGACCCCCACACAACATTGTCTTGTTGGATCGGAACGTGAAACAAATATTTAGTAAATTCGTCACTGAAGATGTAATTCTCCCAGTCTTCATCTGTCAAGTGCTTATGATCACGAGCAAATTTCAATGTTTTCTGTAGTTGTGTTTTCGTCAGAAGCTGATTTCTTGATCGTTTAAATGCCTTCCATTTTTTTACTTTCCGAAAATAATTAAAAACAGTCACATGACTCACTTAAAGCCCGAGTTCTTGAGCTCCTTGCTGCATTTTCTTGTTGATTTTCCTCTTTTAAAATGGAAAGTCGAGAACATAAAATTCAAAGAGGCATGTTCACGATTTTGGTCAAATTTTATTTTCCTGTTTTCATTATTAACAATGCTTTTAGAATGCATTTCTTATGACTAAATGAAATGTCAGAGTTAGTCATAGAGTTATAAGCAATATACAGGACTCACAATTCTTTGTCATATAAACAAGGCACGTACCCTGTTTTTGATTACATCAGATTAATATATCAGTAAAAAAAAATCCCAAAATGTACTTATTCATTCTCATTCAAAAAATCCCAAAATGTTCTTATTCATTTTAAGCATAAATAAACAGTTTCAAACATTTAAAACATTAATTTTAGGTTAAAAACTGGAATTTTTACCTTAATATTTAAAATGTAAACAAAAACTTTGTTTTAACATAGCGAAGAACTGTAAGCTTTGTAACTTATAAATAACGAATTACACTCACATTTTGGTTGCGTATTAAAAATGCCTTCCTCAAGCCTTGTTAACATTTAAATCGGTAAAAAAGGTGAAGCCAAATTCGTGACCATGCTCTTTTAATGTTCAAAACACAGTTTACAGATCTTGTTCTTAATCTGAATACCAGTGTTGAAAAAAAGGGTCTCAACCATACTAATAATTACAAAAAAAAGAAGATTTCTCAGATGTAGTAATTCAAAAATTCTACTATAAAAACCATCTGTGTTTTAAAAAACGTTTACCTCACCTGCTTTTTACAGGAAAAAATATATGACGAATTATAACTACGTTTTGTAATTGTTGACCTAATTACTCTTTCCTTTACAAACCCATACAATATCTGATAAAGAACAGACATTTTAGTCTGCCATTCTAGCTTCGATAAAAACTGTTAGCGGTTGCTTCATTTGACCAAAAAAAAAAGATAAATTAAAAAAAAATTAAATAAAACACCCATACATTTTTCTCGGTCTAGAAGTCATTATGACTCATTAATTTGAAAAACATAACTTTAAGAAAGTAATTACATTGTGTAGGGTTTTTTAACCTATATTATTAAGCGAATTCGTCTCTGTAAACAAAATTCAACGGTCAAATCTTTAGAACAAAAACAGAGGAAACAAATAATAAAACCAAGCTTTTTAAACGAATGCATTGTCAGTTAAGACAACAATGCACATATTTCAAATATTCGTACTCTTCACTTACCAAATTTATGTCGAAAAGAAAGCCTATGAAAATTGATACTTTACAGGTAATGAATGTAGATAGTTTATTTTACCGTGCTTTAGAATATATCACAGACAGTTGGCGCCAGCAAAAAACACTCGCTATAAATTATAAAAAATCTATACACTTTACACTTGTCGAAACTTACAATTGAATGGTGTTAATATGAATAAATCATAACTCGGTGTATGGAAGTTAATTTTAATCAACTCTCCTATGCAGTTACTCTAGAAAACCGAAAGTGAAACAATGTTTGGACCTAAGTACAAATAATCACCGCAGGAAGACTTACTAATCGATAAATTCGATGTAATGTAATCAGAAGCATTGTTTTTTAAGGACACTCGTTTGTAATAACCTTGAAAATAGTCAGATTTTAAGGTGCCTCACTACACCGTGAAATAGTTTCTCAAATCAGCAGAAAATTACTTGAAAATGATAGAAAGCAAGATGGATAAGAAGTATACATGTCAAATAGGCGAAAAAATGTGCAATTCTAGATAAAAAATGATGTTTTAAAAAATTTCATTCGGTAAACATAAACAAAAGCCACAGGTGGATTCGAACTCATGACCTACGGTTCACAAGCCTGATACTTTAACCACTGAGCTATGACGATATACATCTAAATCGATTGATACAAACAGTTTAACAAAACATTTAAATCGCCATCTTGTGACGTAGTGTCTTAAAAAGTATAAGTCTCGGTGTAGTGAAGTACTTTAAATGGTAAGAACAATTTAAATACCTTTAAGTAGAATGTATTCCTACGCCAGAGTTCATCGAGTTTCGTTTTCCCAGACGCTCGATGTCTCCGCAAATCTCTGACAAGCAGTCTCTATACAGGTCGGAGATTTACGGAGACAGCCAAGCGTCTGGTAGATCGTAAATCAAATACAGCTTAAAAAAATACTTGCAAAGCAAAATTACATATCGTTGATTTTTTTAAATTATATATCAAAATCGATGAAGTCAACTCCCGTCAGTACTTCAGTACTTTGATTTATCATTAGTATTATCTTTTAACACATACATTTCCAGTTATTTCAGAGAGCCGTGTTATGTTTTTATTTTGTTATCTGGGTAATCGTTTCAAATATTTGTCTTAAAGGTCACATACATTTACAAACACCTTTTAACATTATGCTACTATAGATCTTGTTGTAAGTTTTTCAGGTATGTTCTTATATTTTTCTTATATTTTTACCGTATTCTATTACATGTTCACTTTCGATTACTTTCTTATAAAAGCAAAAAAAGCTAATTATTTACGATAGAATGACATATTTTTGACTTTTACGTAGGGTTTTCGGTATTAATTTTGATTTATATCTCTTGTAAGCAATGCCAACAAAAAAGCAACTACAACGGTATTGTATGTACAGTGGGGCCTCAGATATCCGGACGCCAGATAACCGGACGCTTCAGTTTACGGACGATTTTATTTGGGAACAGATTTTTTATACGTTATTTTGTCTCATTTATCCGGAATTTCGTGTTCCGGATCCGGACGGCCTGTTTTTACCACAAAACACTGATTTACTACTAATCTTGCTTCATTTAACCGGACGGTAAAATTTGATGATACCCTACTCAGTACAAAAGATTACCCCTGTCAATTAAGTTTCACACCTTTTTTATGTGCTAGACCCTCATGAGTAGCTTGTATAAATACACTGGCTTCCCAAATCACTTTCAAAAATTGAAAAATTGCGAACAACAGTGTATCACACACATATCACACTTGGACACAAAAAATTTAGCTAGATTCGGTTATCATTTATGTCCGGTTAATATTTCATGACAAAATAATAAAATAAAGCAGAGTTCTTTATCTCTTAAAAATGTTCAGACAACTCTAGCATGTGTTGCTATATGGTATGAAAGGTAAAAAAACCTAGTATCAACACTGGGAGCCATTGTATACAAATACATTATCATTCATGACAAAAATAGACACATTTCAGATATCCGGACGCTTCACCTATCCGGACGATTGAACTTGGGAACGAAAGCGTCCGGATAACTGAGGCTCCACTGTATTGAATGAGAGAAATAAATGAATGAAATTGAGAGAACGCGTTTCGGTGGGTAAAAATTTAAAACGAATGACATTTTCAGGAAAAAATTACACACAATGACCAAAAGTTTAGATATGGTTAGATACATTTATATGGTTGGCAAGTTCAAGCTTGCAAAAAGGGCGATGGATTAAATATAATTGACGAATTAGATATTTTAAACATTCAAATATTGATTTGCAGTTTCGCTTTCATAGGTAAATTCATATCATTATGACGCATTAACATTGCAGGAAAATCTTTAAACAAAATGTTGTGTTTTGTTATACTGTTAACATTTCGTTAATCCCGGATATATGATATATCAAACTTAAATATGATCAGGACTATGAAAACCTGTACATCATTTTTGTTTTGACAAACATCCCCCCCAATTGAAAAAATAATTTGGTGTATTTAGAATCCATTGATTACCTAATGTTTAAAGGCCCTCTCACACCAAGCTGCGTCCCCACGGCGTTGTGAAATCCATGGAATCGCCGTAGGATCGCAAGAAAAATTGAGAAAAAATGTACAGTATTATATTAAAGTTTAACAAATGGAGATGTCCCGGTGTCGTGACGGCGACCAAGGCGTTTATATGGAGCTCCCACAGCGTGTAACTGCGTTTCCACTGATTTCTACTTGGCGATTAACTCCGCTCTCGCCGAGACTCTGCCGAGCGCGATCATGGCGTGCTAGGAGTTTTTACAGCGCGTCCACTGCGCGCTGACAGCGTGCACAAGACGTTTTTTACTTCTTGGTAGGTTAATTTTAATTTGTACAATTGTATTGGAAAGAAAAAAGAGTTTACAAATAGCAAATAAATGATTAAAAATTTGTTTTGATTTTATGAAAAGGTACTTTGTAATTAAAACATAATTACAGTAGTCAGGTCTACAAAAAGATCCGTTTTTAGTTGTTAAAAAACATAGAAAAAATGTGAAAACATCAAAACCAAATGGCAAGAATTCCATCTACGTCCATTGATAGATCTTGGAATATTAGCAAATGCTACTTTGTACATAGTCATCTACATCTACTTTGCTAATTATTAATTCGCTTGCTATTGTACAACAGTCATTGTTTGAGTTTTCGTTGTCTTGAACGCAGAAAAAACGTCACGAGAGCGCGATGAACGCGGCAACAGCTTTTTGGGGTCGGTGTGTGAACGCAGCCAAATAAAAAACTTGTTCAACTGCCGTGGATGCGCAGTGAGAGCGCGATAAAGACGCAGTAAGATCCAAAAGAACTCTGTGAGGTCTCCGTGTAAGCGCAATTAACTTATCACTGCATCTACACTGCGATAAGCTGCGTTCCTTGAGCGCGCCGACGGAGCTTTCGTGTCGCTGTTGGAGATCTAACAGCGCTATCACGCCGACTTCACTACGCTTCTACGGCGTGTTTATCAGAACGCAGAGCCACGGCGCGTACTTTGTGCATGTTCAAAGTGCGCGCCGTGGCACAGCGTTCTAAAATGTTCTAAGCGATCCAACCGCGACGGACGAAGATGCATTTGCGTTGTTACAGCGCTGTACGAGACTCTACTGCGTTTACCTTGGCGTTTTATACTATTAAGTAAAGTTTGAGTTTAAAAGATAGTTAAATATCACAGGATGAATCTCTGCCAATCAGTCAATTGAAAGGCCACTGAAAGTTAACTGAAAAGTGACTGAATGGCATATCTGTGCCATTCAGTCACCTTTCCAGACCATTCAGTTAACATTGAGTTGACGGAATGGCAGGGCTTCATCCTGTATTAAGAAATGGCACATGCAGTGAATTGTTTTTATGTCATTTTGTATTATATGGCCCAAACAACGTATCCATATACACGTTATGAAAAAATATTGTTACAATAAGTTCAAGCATATCTTTTATATCATACACCGTAGCATAGTATATCATTGAAATCTGATAGCATAGCATTGGAATTTCATACCATAGCATTGGCACCCCTGCGAATTTGTTCGGAATGTTTTTCTTTATCGTTGCTAAGTATGTATTAAATCCAGAGGTGCTCGAATGAAAGTTCACGAGACTTCACTGAGATTTGTTCAGTTCCTGTGAAACTTCGAGCGGAAGTATAAGTGTTCGGATAGTATTTTAAAAATACGTAAGTACTGGTCGTTTTTCATATAATATCCTGCTTTGATTTATGCTAAAACATGAAAATCTTTTAAAATGTATGTCTTATTTCACCATCTAGCGATGATATTCAGAACAGAGATATCGTTCGTGTTCAACCATGTGTAGAGTGGTTGAAAATATAAACATTGGGTTGCTTAATAAAATCATAGCCATGTTTGATGTTTGTGGGGTGCAATACCATGTTTTTAGAAAAACAATGGGTGTCTGTTTTGCATAAAAACCTAGTATATTGAGCCATTTTAAAGGAACATTCTGCATAAAATAGTATAGATTGTTTCACTATTGATGCTATTACTAAGTCGGGCGCGGATCGAAAAAATTCCTATGGGGGATCTCTAATAAAGCATGTTAATTGTTGCAACAGCAAAAAAAAACTATATCATTGTATTGTCACGTTTACTTCTAATTCACATTTTATCCACCAATAAATGATATAAAGTTTATAATTATAAAACCTCTAGATTTTAAATTTGATTAGAAATACCTAGATTAAATAGATTATAAACACGAGGTATGATTTTAACTACGAAACTGAAAGGGTCAAATAAAACGGTCTTTTATTCAAATGATATAACATTCGCAGGGGTGGTTGGAATCTCCTATCATTGCGAACCTTATAGATTTTTATTCGTCATATCATACCGTTGCATATGTCTTGAACACTTCTGTGTATGGAGGCGTTTTTGTTCAAATCTAATAGCATACCATACCATATCATTAAGCCTTCATTTCAATTTCTCACAGCATAGTTTACAAATCTTATAGCGTTGCACTGTGTGTGTGTGTGTGTGTGTGTGTGTGTGTGTGTGTGTGTGTGTGTGTGTGTGTGTGTGTGTGTATGTGTGTGTGTGTGTGTGTGTGTGTGTGTGTGTGTGTGTGTGTGTGTGTGTGTGTGTGTGTGTGTGTGTGTGTGTGTGAATGTCTGTTCTGTATGTCTGTTACTTGAAAAAAGAAATAAATTATAAAAAAAACTATATACTTTAACTACTTCCTCCTAAGTGTCAGTGGTTCAACAAATAAGAATAATGGCAATCGAATTATATAATAATGTTTTGTTTTTGTTTTTTCTTGTTATTTATTGAAACTAACCTTTGTGCAAGTTTCACTAGTGTTCGAGTGGATATATGGGGATAGTAGAAATATATTTACCAAGTAATAGAGATCTGACCACGACGATTAATTAAATTTTCACGTCACGGCGAAAAACGTCAACTGGTTGTAATCTCTGAAGGAATCCTTTTTAGACTAAACAATTGCTTAAAGAAAATCATACAACATTTAGGAGGCAATAGCTTCATTTTGTTTGGGTTTTTTCTCCTTATTGTTAAACTGAAATTTAAACAAGGGGACTAAATATCAACTGCTTTTTACAAGAAAACGTATAGCAACAGTTCTAATAAAAAACAGAATAATATTCCACAGAAGGTTGAGTTTTGTTTAAAAAACTCATTTTTTTGAAGTTTGAAGTTTCTTTAGGCCATGGGCGTTAGCAAGTCTGACAGCTTAATAGGGATGATCTATTGATTTTTTTTACGGGAAAATTTTAACATTAATAAATGGTATTCTAGTTTATTTTTTGTGTAAAATTTCAATGTTTTATCTTTTTCCCAAATGCAGAAAGACGTCTTAAGAATTTTCGAACAGCCCTCGTATATACATTTTAAGGTATAATGCTGAATAAAGAGGCATCTATCAAAATTTTCAAATCAATACTCTCGGATTAAGGGTATCAAACATAAGGATTGGTTTCGTTTGGTTATTTTGTGCATGAGTATTAAGTATCTTAAACTAATAGTTCACCCCATGTATAATAATACCTCTGAGCTGTTTTAGACCAGTCCTGCAAAATTATGCCCACAAATCAATGGTTCTCGTTTTTATTGCATGCCCTGATATAAAATTTGCCTGCCGTTACTTCAAGGCAGGCGCAGGTCAATGGCAAACTGATGCATTCAAATAGGTGAAGACGCTACGTCAAATGTTATCGGCATTACCCCTCCCCCTTTTTTAATAAAAGCTATAAAACATATTTTAACTTACTTTCAAAGACAATTTTTTCTCTATTTGTCATTGCCTTAGCTCATAAAATCTGCCATAGAATATAGTTGATAGCTGTTAATGGTAAATTTGTTTGGAACATTTATGAAATGGAAATGAGTTCCACATGACTTGATGTAGAAAGTTAATCATTTACTCAAGTAAATATTGTTTGAATAATACAAAAAAATGGTGACGTATAACATATATTATGATGTCTTATAAAAATAAAATTTATCGGGAAAAAATATTGAGCTATATATGAGGGAAGAAGATAATGTACTCATCCACATCGAAACATGAATGAAGTTGATATTCTAGTTACATGTTATTTTTTATATCCGTACACTAACTAAAAATATCTTATTCAATATATTTGTATGAGAAAAAAAATCGAGTTTTCTTGCATTTCGATCAAGGAACATATCATAATTTTATTTTTCAATCAGCATGCGAAGTACAAGATTAATAGAAAAAAACAACTTGTGGATTTAAAGATATTCTATGTGTGGAGGTATTTAAATCAATTCTTACGCAAGAGACTGTTTTGCGTCCGTATTTTATAAAAGCTCTTAACAAAAGGAATTCAGTTGGTTGACCTGTCCCATTCTATACTTTAAACACACAGATAGTCATTAAAAAATAAAGGATTGAATTTTTAATTACAAAACGTGACGCATATATTGGAAAACCTTGAATTTTTAATAATATGGTATGTTTTCATTTTTAAATATTTCATGAAAGCTATTAAGTGGCATGGTCACGATTTTGATAAAACATTTTCTTTCGATATTAATGTATTCAATTCTTAAATAGGACATTTCTAAGGATCATCTAAAATTTGAGCGACATTCTTATGTTATAAGCGAGATACTCAGTTCACAAGTGTTTGATGTGTAACCTTGCACCTGTTTTCATTTTGAATAATAACAAAAATCACAGCCGTAGACCTAAAAAGAATATGACAAACCCTAAAAAGTGTTTATCTATGTTTAAAACGAATAAGCAGAAAGGATTTTAAAAAACTGACTACTGATTAACTGAACCAACGTAAACAAAAACAGGGTTCCGGCCTTGTTTACAAGAGAACGAATTATGAGCTCTGTATCTTTGTTATGATTAGTAATGCCTTACTTAATAATTGTAAACAATAAAAGTACCAAAAATAAAATTGACTAAAATCGTGACAACACCCCTTTTATGTTTGTGATTTGTGTTAATATTAAAGAGATATCAAAAGACATTTGTTGATATTATTATGTCAAAAGGACATTAAAACAAAATTTTGCTTCCAAAGTTTACATAACTTGACTAAATATGCTTTACAACTTGTAGTCAACTTTTTATTCACTGTGTTATGTTGATAGATAAAACCTTTGGGAAAAAGAAAAAAAAAACATGTCTGAAATCATACTCGATGTTATGAGTTTTCTTTTCAATAGGAAAAACGTCACAATATTGATGTCTTCCAATATTTCTTCACGGTTTAGTTTCACATTTATAGTAATCGATCAATAAAGGTTACAAATTAACCTCGCAACGGCTTTGTAAATTTGACCAAAAATGTCTTCAAATACACATTTGATTTGCTTGAGATAAAAAGCAAACCCTATTAATCATGCTAAATCTTACCTTGAAAAATAAGTTTTTCCTTCAAAAAGATATCAATAAAATGCTTTACTTTTGTAATATGCAAAGGCAACAGTATTGGTTACGGTTAATGTACTGCGTAATTTAAAGGGATTTCACAATCCTGTTCGAACGTGAATACCGGTGGATATACGCAATTATTTTGAAAGATTTAAACGACCTTTCCACATACCTATTGGAAAAATAGAGCATACAAAATGAAATGGACAATTGCCAATGAAATTTTAAACTTTTTGGAGCTTGTAAGGCTAATACAAGCCTTAAGATTTTTCTTGATATATTGTCGATTCTTAAAGTGGATTTAGTTAATTATTTCTATCTTACGCCTTTATTTTGTGGATACTTACATTTTATTATGATAATTCAAACAGTCAATCATACTTAAAGGACAGCTATTGAATAATATGCGAGTTACAAAGATCAATTGATTGTATAAAAGACCTTGATTTTGTTAACATATTGCTAAATCTAAAGAATATACATTACTGATTTCTTGATTTGTGTCTAAACAAACAAACAAGGTAGAAAATTTGCTCTACAAAAAAACCTTGTACATTTAGTAAAAAAACATATTTATAAAACGACAAATACATACATACATTCAGTTTCAATAACACAGGACAATGAGCTATGTTTCTGTCATATTACTCGACTAATGACATGCAAAATCGGACTAATAATAAGAAATAACAAAATAAAGCATTAACAATTCTTAAACATTTAAGTTTTAGCTTAGTTTTAGTTTTATGCCCTGATGAAAGAGTATTAAGACCTAAACAGATAAGAAATAATGTAACAACAAACTTAATAGGAAAAAATACTTATTTCAGATAAACTAATGGGGATAGATGTAAACTTTTTCCACCAACAATTATATAAGCAAGCAAATACAAATTCAAATTTCTAATCCAACAACAAAACATATCAAAATTGTTTTAAGTTTTAAATTTACCTATATTCCACTCTTCAAATGCACAAACCAATGTAATTTGCATCCATGCCTCTTTAGTGATTTCATATCGATTGGACCCAATTCACGGATACTGTTTTGAGGGCCTTGTGATCAATATAAGCATGCACTGTGAGTTAACTGTTTTGTGATGTTGTTTGAAATCTTTATGGTGATACGTTTTAATAAGTTTTGCTTGTAAACTGTGTGAAAAGCTATTGCAGATATTTCACCATACACAGAGAGGGTACTTGAAGGTTGAAATGTTGAGTTGAACGCTGTTCAATGCACCGTCACACGAAAATACAAAATTCACAGCTGTAGTGCAAGTTGATATAAAATCCCCCCTCCCTTACTGCAGATTAAGCAGTCCACAAAAAAAAACCATACCAGCTAAGTCATAAAGCCCTTGAACGGTGTAGCAGGAACGTGCGCACGGTTTCAGCGGACACTCAGTCACTGGGACTTGCTCATTTCTCGGGGGTAGGGTATCACCACCTAGCCAGGGAATTTTTCCCTCTGGAAAAGACAATCAGTTGGTAGTCCGGTTGTTGCTTCAAGTGCAATTAGCAGGGGCATTGCAGAGGGAAATGTTCATGGAGATGGCCAGAGGAGTCCTTAGCTTGTCAAAATTT
The DNA here is from genome assembly GCF_025612915.1 of Magallana angulata. Classification (NCBI taxonomy): domain Eukaryota; kingdom Metazoa; phylum Mollusca; class Bivalvia; order Ostreida; family Ostreidae; genus Magallana; species Magallana angulata. The sequence goes on along the minus strand of NC_069112.1, from coordinate 14,168,041 downwards.
ATCTGCTGGTACAGGAGTGGAAAACACGCATGCGAGGTTAAAGAATTTTCCAACTTTTGAGGCTGAGAAGAGCGTTGTGTCATCAGGTCTGGGGGTTGTTAAGGGAAGATGAATGATATCACAGTAAGCACGGTGGGGATACCGATGCAGAGATAACAACTGTAGCACAGAACGTAGTACATGTTTAGATGTATCCGCGGCCTGAAATTATCTTAAGCAAAGATTTGAATCTAGCTGTGGGCTGGGAGAGCATGCCTGAGGGAGAAAGGAGGGACTCATGTCAGGCATCATGTATACGATGCACCATTACAAGTCGACATGCTCCCGGGTAACAATTCCATGCCTTGAATGGAGTGTTACATCACTGTAGCACCGGGGACGTTAGAGTTGGGGTTCAATCTGCGGTCAAGACTAGATCCTTTTGGCAGGCTCTTTTGGTGCGTCGTGTGAAGGTAAACTCTTTTTAGGAGTTGATGATTGAGTTGCTTTCATGCAACATGTCAGACCAAGGACCACCTGACATTTTTAGAGGACGGCGAGACCCAGTGCAATGGACCTCACTCTTAGTGTTCCCTGGATAATGAAATGGACTAGACTGTGTGACTGTGTACGCTTTTCGTTGCTATGTGAATGAACAAGTGTTTAAAGCTGCATAGTCCGATTTTGGGTATTACAGTATGCAATAATTTACACCAGAAGAATAGATCTCCTCTTAGATTTAAATATATCTAGAGTAGATAAAAATACTCTCTTTTAGGGCATACAAAAACCAAACCAAAATGCATATTGGAAATATTTAGAAAAGGAACCCCAATTGGTTTCGTCCCCCGAAGATTTGGGTTCATTCAACCGAGATTTTATGCATCGACTGTAAACAAAACCTCAGAGATAATAGTGAAAAACATGACACAGATTTATTTCTTATTTACCAGAACACTACACATATTCAAACATTAATAACGAGGTCAAATCGTAATATACATGTACCATCATCCACACCTCGACGTAAGTGGCAATTTTGAATATGAGGCGAAATCACGCGACACCCTTTTTATGTTCTTTGTTTTATTAAAAAAAGCACATTGTTTTTTCATTAAATTCTGACTAGGAAAACTACTGCAATGTCTATTGTAATACATATCCTTAGCATAACCACCGTTGGTTACCACAGAAAAAGCGAAAGAAAGGAGGAGCATTTTTTTTTTAATTTAAACAATTAAGCGCATGTTTGTCTATTAAAATCCCTTTGACATTACTAAGATAATGCAAATATCCAAATACTCACAAATTCAAAAATAAAATACACTTTTGTTGCTATAACTGTAGCAACAAAATGTATTCCGTTCAAATACCGAATTCTGAATTCGTACATGTAAGAAACTGCTTCTTTTATGGATATACCGGATGTAGTACTTTTGTGTGTTTAACATCAAATAAATACCATATGAAAGGTTTTGTACAAGAAGTATTCATTTCATGTAAAAAGAAATAATACTTTAAAAACATTACGACCAAAATATACGACAAATAAAACAAAATAGTTTAAACACACTTATCTATATAGGTGTGTCATCCCACAACGACTAGATATTCAATATTTACCATTTCTGAGATCTGGAGGTGACAAACTTTCTTGTCGCAGGACAGGAAAAGAAAGACCGGAAATCATTTTTTTTTAATTGGAAAAAAGCATCGAAAGACCCTTCATATGTGATTCATTATAACAAATCCAAAGAGGGTGAAAGAAATGTGACTTAAACTTTGAAACTTAATGCAGTATTTATAAACATTCGCATGCACTTCGTATGATGTGCAAAAGAAAATAACGTTTAAGATATGATGCATTTAGTAATGGCATCTATATATAAAAAGTTTTAACTGTAATAAATTCAAGTTTAGGGACCAAATTAAAATGGTTTCTATTGGTCATTTGTGAATGAATATTAAGTATCTAAACATTTAAGTGTCCTACTTATATGATAATAACACTAACCTTAGCAAATCAGGGGTTCCTTGATTAGTTATTGATCTTTTCTCTTTTAAAAAAAAATCAAACTCATATCTGAATCAGAAGATACCCAGTTCAGGTTGAAGTTTGCAAGATATACAGAACACAGTTTCGGTTTCGGTTAGGGTATTGCGTAAAGAGATTAATGATTCTATTCAAACATGACTAGCCACCAGTTTGCGCAGTAGTTTTGAAAAACTTTCCGTTATATTGCCAGATTACCTAATGATAGAATAGAGGAAATGAATTGGAAAATAGTTTGATTGTTAAAAAGTATAAGCATAAGACGTTTTATTCAGTTACGTTTCAGGAAATATGAACAATTAAAAAATCAGAGAGAATGTTGTGGGTAAGCATTAACTAAAACCTTTAAATCAAACCCTTTTTGAAATTTTGCAAAGTCATGACGTAAAATGATCATTTAAACCTGTATTTTAAAAAATGGTCTATTTTTGAAGTCGATTAAGTTGAACAATTCCATATTTCTCTTTTTTTGTTGACATTTTTTGACTTTCTAACGGTAATTCAAGTCCAAAGTCCAATTTGCAAATCTCCACAACAAATACAAGTTTTTATGTTTAAAGTTATATGATTACCTTCATTCCACTCTTTAAACGCACAAACACATCCAATCTGCACAGATGCCTCTACAATAATTCTATATCGATTGGTTCCAGTTCATGATCAAATTAAATGCCTCATGACCAATATAAACATGACATTTGAGCTGACTGTTGCGCCCTGTTGTGTAAAATCTCCTTGGTGATACTATTGATTTAATTTCGTTGCATCTTTACTTTTAAATATGCCGTTGTTTTACTCATTTACTTTTAGGGTGTTTTTTTTATAAACTGAGTAAATATTTTATATCAAAAACTTTTGGGACACAGTTCAAAATATAGAAATAAATGGATCTATTACTTTTCATTTGGTGAAGCATGAAACAAGAGGCCCACGGGCCTTACGAGCCACCTGTGTACCATCGCTATTAGACTGACATGTCAGAAGTATCATTTTTGCAATTCAAGCTTCGTTTAAAATTCCAAACCCTACTGTAAGACTCCTCTGCATGTTACCCCGCTTTTATTATATGTTGTTTGATTAACATTAAATTAAAAAAATGTGGTGATGGAAGCAAGATTCGGAGGAATCTCAAAGAACTGTGTATGTACCTTATCTTCAGGGGCCAACAATTTTAAACTTTTGTAACTACGTGACTTGTAGGCCTATAATAATTTGTCTTTTTATAATATTCAGTTTCATTCATAATACACACAAAATGCATACAGCTCATTTCTACAAACAGTAGAGAAGTGGAGAATTCCTGTGAGGGTGAATGTGAATGATATCATAATAAGCGCGGTGGTCGATACCACTGCAATATCCACCGAAGCATAGAGTGTAGCACATGTTTAGATGTCTATGCAGTCTAAACGATGTAAAAATAGCTAGCTGCGGGCTGGGAAAGCACGACTGAGGGAGAAAGGAGAGCCCAGGTCAAATAGTTTGCGTGCGTTGCACTTTACAGGTCGACATGCTCCTTAGCATCGATTTCCTACATGATAATGGGATTCATTCTGCGGTCAAGGCGAAATTCTCTTGGCAAGCTCCTTCGGTGCGTCGTGTGAAGGTACACTTAGGAGATGGTGATTGAGTTGCTTTCATGCAACGTGTCGGACAATGGACTACCTGACATTGTAAGAGGATGGCGAGACCCAGTGCCATGGACCTCACACATTGTGTTCCTTGGTTTATGAAATAAACTAGACTGTGTGACTGTGTGTAAACACTCCATTGTAATGTGAATGACCACCTATTTAAAGTCGCTTGGTCTGATTTTTGAATAATACTGTATCCAAAAAAAAATTCTGTACAAACAAGTTTCTTAAAAAGTTAATGCATTTCGCCTATTTACACCATAAGAATCGATCAATTCCCAGATTTAAATATACTTAAGGTAGATAAAAATACTCTCTTTAAGGGCATACAAAAATCAAACCAAAATGCATAATGGGAATATTTAGAAAAATAACCCGTTTTATTACCTGCATTGCTCTCTTTAAACACACAAACACATCCAATCTGCACGGATGCCTCGATAGTAATTATACATCGATTAGGTCCAGTTCACGATCAATTTAAAGCAATATGAGCTGTATTTTTTAGAATTTTATTTTGCTGTAAAAACCTAAATAGTATGCTAAGTCTGCATGTAACTTTAACTTTTATGATAAATAAGTTGGAAAAAAATCATCAACTTTTGTCACAGGAAATATATCTTTTCTAAGGAACATATAGCAAATCAATTTTTGTACAGGACGACACTTATTCAATTTCGCTCCAATTAATGCTCCAGGACGGCCCTTTTCACCAAAATTATGCGAAAAGAAATTTAAAAACCATGATATTTTTGTCACTTCAGTAGAAAAAAAACGTTTTCGTTAAGAAAAAATTCATCATGAAAATTGCAGCTCATATTGCTTTAAATACCTTGTGATCAATATAAGCATGACAGTTATTCAAATATGAATTCAATGTCTTTGAAATAAATGATTACCTACATTCCACTTTTTAAATGCACAAACACATCCAATCTACAGCAATGCCTCCACTTTAATTAAAAACGATTGCCTCCAGCTCATGGACAAATTAAAGTTTCAAATACCTTATGATCAAAATTAATATGAAATCTGATTTGACTTTTGTGTCCTGTTGTTTGAAATCTCCTTGGGGATACTATTGATTTAATTTCGTCGCATCTTTACTTTCTAATATGCCGTTGTTTTACTCTATTTAATATTAATGTAATTTCTTTGATAAACTGAGTAAATCTTTCATATCAAAAACTTGTGGGATGCCAGTGAAAAATATGCAGAAAAATGAATTTATTACTCTTCATTCTGGTGAAGCAGCATGAAGCAAAAGGCCCACAGGCCTTGAAAGTCACCTGTGTACCTCACTCATGGATTGACATATCAGAAAATTAATTTTTGCAATTCAAGCTTCGTTTAAGAACTCAAACCCTACTTTGAGACTCCTCCGCATGATATACCGCCTTTAATATCTGTTGTTTGAAAAACATTCAATCAAAAAATGTGGGGAGGGAAGCAAGATTCGGAGGAATTTCGAACTGAACATGTAACTGTACCTTATCTTCAGGGGCCTAAAATTTCGAACATTTATTGCTACGTGACGTGCAGGCCTTTTATAAGTTTCTATTTACAATATTCACAATATTCAAAGTTTCATTCATACTACACACATAATGCACACAGCTCATTTCTTCGAACAGTAGAGAAGGGTATAATTCATGTGAATGTGAATGATACCGATGCAGAGATATCCACCGTAGCACAGAGTGTAGCACATGTTTAGATGTCTACGCAGTCTAAACGATGTAAATCTACCTAGCTACGGGCTGGGAAAGCACGACTGAGGGAGACAGGAGGGGCCCAGGTTAAACAGCTTGTGCATATTGCACTATACAGGTCGACATGTTCCTTGGAATCGATTTCCTGCAAGATAATGGGGTTCATTCTGCGGTCAATGCAAAATCCTCTGGGCAGGCTTATTTGATGCGTCGTGTGAGGGTACATCCTTTTTAGGAGTTGGTGATTGAGTTGGTTTTATGTAACATGTCAGACCATGGACTACCTGACATTGTTAGAGGACGGCAAGACCCAGTGTCATGGACCTCACACATTGTGTTCCTTGGTTTATGAAATGAACTGGACTGTGTGACTCTGCGTAAACTCCCATTGTTATGTGAATGACCACTTGTTTAAAGCTGCATGGTCCGATTTCTAACTATTACAGTATGAAATAATTTTCTGTTTAAACAAGTTACTTAAAAAGTTATAGCATTTCGCCTATTTACACCAGAAGAATCCATCAACTCTCAGATTTAGATATACCTAAAGTAAATAAAAATACTCTGTTTTAGGGCATACAGAAACAATCAAAAATGCATAATGGGGATATTTAGAAAAGGCACCCGTTTGGTTTTGTCCCCCGAATGTTTGGGTTTATTCAACCCAGATTTTATGTATCGACTGTAAACAAAACCTCAGAAATAATAGTGAACAACGTGACACAGATTTATTTCGTATTTACTAGAACACTACATATATTTAAACTCCATTAAAAACGATGTCAAAATCGTAATATGCATGTACCATCATCTGCACTTCGACGAAAGTGAGAAATTGGAATATGAGGCAAAATCACGCGATACCCGTTTTATGTCGTTTGTTTTGTTTTAAAAAAGTACATTATATTTCTATTTAATTATGACTAAAATGACTGGAAAACTACTGCATTGTCTATTGTAATACAGCTGCTTAGCATAACCACCGTTGGTTACCACAGAGAAAGCGAAAGAAAGGAGAAACAGTTTTTTAAATTCAAACAATAAGCGTATGTTTGCCCTTTAAAATCCCTTTGACATAACTAAGACAATGCAAATATAAAACTGCTTTTAAACAGAGAACAATAAATAAACATGCGTTGACTATAAAGTCAGTTTTAAAGTTGACGTCCCATTATCGTATAGATTAAATAAATCGTGATAACCCTCACTAATGAAAACAAATTCGTACTCGTTAACAACATACTTTTGTTAAACGCGATTACGTAAAGTTGCAGTTGCGATGTTGTCAATTTCTGCAATTAAAAGAAAATTCTTTTTAAAAGTGTTTTCTCACAAATATCCCATGTCCTTAATTCGAGTCATCCTTTAAATTCATTTTTGGTCATTTGAGTAACATATGTGACCTTTTTGTCAATAAATGTTTGTCAATAAGTTCCATTTTTTCTCTAAAAATACTGAGTATATCGAGAATGCAACAAGAATGTAACAAAGGGTATACGGTTCAGATACCGATGTGTGAATTTGTATATGTAATAAACTGCTTCTTCCATGTAGAAAAAAATAATTATAATATTTAATGTGAAGGAACTTTCCAGAGCTTACTTTCATATAGAACAATGAAATGGAACAAAAACTTGATGTTTTGAGTACCTACTGTTTCGACCGAAAATTAACCCAATTCAAAATAAAACATGTTGAACACATCCCTATACATAGTTCTTTTTTTTTCGTAGAGTTGATTTTGTTCAAGTACCTGTTAAATCTTGGGTCGGGAGCGAAAACGGACGATCGAAAGTGCTAAATGTAAACAAATGATAGAGATTTCTTTACTTTTTACTCTACGTTTATGAATGTTTACCTTTCTGTCTTGAACAATGAAATGAAAACTTAACTTATAAACAACATGATTTGTTTGAACATTTCCGTCGGGAAATAGAAGTGACGGTTGGCGAAACGAAACTTGTGAAACACATCTTCAGAAAATGTTTCTAATTGATTGAGGTATCATAACTTTATCACATTTTTTTTTTGATCTGGCGGGTACTAAATTTTAATTAAGAAATCTACTTTAGAAAATTGAGATATCTAACCAGAAGTAGATTTTTTAACATATGTGAGGATTAGTACTGATATATTTATTGCATGTAAAATACAAAAAAAGGAGGAAACAATTTTTGAAGTACTCCCTATGACGACTGGAAGTTACGACGAATCAAACAGAATAATGTAAACAAATGTACATGCATAGAATGAATACAAGGTATTTTTAATATTTGCTAGATGTACATTATTTTTAATCTTGATAAAAAAATTGTAAAAAACAATAATCAAACTTATAAACAACTTGATTTGTTTCAATCTTTTAGGTCAGGACCTGAAGTGAGGGTCGAAGAAAAAAACAGTGAAACGCATTTTCAGTCAAATTTAATAAAAGAAAATCAGATCAGTTCTCGAGATCTCGTGGGTACATTATTTGAAAAAAAAGAACATGAAATAATTGAGAAATATCACTGGATGTAATATTTTTGTGTATTTAACGTCAAATAGATATATGTCGGTTTTGTACCAAAAATACTCATTACATGTTAAAAAGAAATAATACTTTAAAAACCTTACAACCGAAATATACGACGAATGAAACAAAATAGTTTAAACACACTTATCTACATAGGTGTGTCATCCCAAAATATCGGGATGTTCAATATTTACCATTTATGAGATCTGGAGGTGACAAGCTTTTTTGTCGCGGGACAGGACACGTAAGGCCGAAAATTTATTTTTAAACAAGTGAAAAAAACATCGAAATAGGAAAACTTTAAAAATGAGATTCATCATAACATACCCCAGAAGGTGCAACAAATGTGGCTTAAACTTTGAAACTTAAGGCGATATATATAAACATTCGTATGTACTTCTTATGATGTGCAGAAAAAAGTATCGTCCAATATTGCTTTTAGTAATATGGAATTTATCAAAAGTTTGAACTCTTAACACCCTCGGGTTTAGAGGAACAAATCATAAAAAGGGGTTTTTGGTCATCTTGTAAATGAGCATTTTAGTATCTCAAAATCAAAGTTTCCCTCTTCTGTGATAATAACACTGAGCTTAACAAATCAGAGGTTCCTTGATTAGTTATATATCTTGTCTATTTGTTAAAAAAAAATCAAATTCATAAATGTTTTGCTTAAGAGAAAAAGTACGCATTGATGCCAAATCTTACCTTAGATTTTGGTAGGTTGCTTTTTCAAGAAGATATCGGTATGGGAATCATTAAAAAATTCTGTTCAGGCTTAAGTTCGCAATATGTAAAGACAACAGTTTCGGTTTGGGTTACGGTATTGCGTAAAGGGATTAACGATTTTATTCAAACATGAATAGCTACCAATATGCGCAGTTATTTAAAAAATAAAAAAAACTTTTCGTTATATTTCCACCCTACATATTGGTAAAAAAAAAAGAATAGAAGAAATGGATTGGAAAAATAATTTGATCGCTAGAAAGTATAATCAAAAACGTTTATTTCACAACATGGGTTACGATTAAGGGAATTTGAACAATTAGAAAATGATAGAGAATACTGAAGATAAGCATAAACCATAACAATTATTTCAAACCTTTGTTTTACATTTTGAAATGTCAGACGTATAATGCTTATTCATACCTGTGTTTTAAAGAATGGTCTATTTTTAAACTCAATTTTGTCAAACATTTCAATGTGCCTTCTTTTTAGCTGACATTCTTGCTTTTTAGCATTCAGTAATTCAAATATGAATTCAATGTGTTTAAATTATATGATTACCTACATTCCACTTTTTAAATGCGCAAACACATCCAATCTCCAGCAATGCCTCCAATCTAATTATATATCGATTGGTTTCAAATACCTTACGATCAATATAAATATGAAATCTGATTTGTCTATTGTGCCCTGCTGTTTGAAATCGTCTTGGTGATACTATTGATTAAAAATTTTGTCGCAACTTTACTCGGTTGTAAAACATAGAAATAAATGGATCCACATTACTTTTAATTTTAGTGAAGCATGAAACAAGAGGCCGACAGCCCTTAAAATCACCTGTGTTCCATCGCTAATAGGTTGACATGTCAGAAAGTATCATTTTTGCAAATTAAGCTTCCTTTGAAATCTGAACCATACTTTAAGACTCGTTTTGCCTGTTTTCCCGCTTTTATTATTGTTTAAAAAGCATTCAATACAGAAAATGTGATTAGGAAGGTAACATTCGAAGGAATTTCGGATAATGTACATGTACCCTAGCTCCAGGGGCCAAAGAATTGCAAACTGTTGATAATACAAGACCTGTAGGGCTATAAGAGTTTATCTTGAATGATATTCACATTTCACTAATAATGCACACAAAATACATACAGCTCATTTCTACGAATAGTTTATGGAAATTCATGTGAAGGTAAATGATATTACAGTAAGTGCGGTGGTCGATACCGCTGCAGAGATAAACACCGTGGCACAGAACGTAGCACATGCTAAGATGTCTCCGCAGTCTGAAATTATATCTAGCAAAGATGTAAATGTAGCTGCGGGGGCGTGTACATCTATGACGGTTGGTGATTGAGCTTGTTTAATCGACATGCCAGACCATGGACACCTAATTGGGAAAGGACGGCGAGACCAAGTGTAATGGACCTCACAAATTGTGTTTTCTGATAATTTAGATTCTGTGTAAACTCTCAATTGTAATGTGAATGATCAACTGTTTAAGAAAATGTTGTAGCAATTTTCCCAGAATTGTAAATTAAAATGAATAATTTGTTGTATATTTTTGTGTACATCTCAATGTAAATGGCTTTGGTGGATAGGTATAGGGACATTTCCAGATGAGGTGGATGTGGTAATGTATTTAGGGGGTGAATTTAAATATTTATTGGGATCCGGATAATTCTTTACTGTGTTTTCCTTTGGCCATGCCATAGTCAGTTGCAGGTTTACTGTCTTGACTTGAAGTATTTTGTAGTTTATTAACTTTTTCATGTTTTTCAAATTTGTGAAGGTGGTATGGGACATCTTGACGATATAAATATAGATTACAGTTTTATTTATAATTGAAATACTGTCACCGGTTTAGAATTTTAACGAATTACAGATTCGAAGTGAACCCTCTGACCCAGTGCGCTACGCTGTCTGTGTTTTATTTTAGGAAAACAATTGTTTAAAAAATTACACTTTATTTAATTGTTTATTTCGATAAACCGTATGTCACAATATGGAAGTGTCCCATACCACCTTAATATACGTTTTTACCAAAGTGATTTGTATTGTTGAGTTTTTCAGTAGCAACATCACATTAAGTGTTTGAAGTTGTACAATTTGAGGCGTATGTTTTACTCTCTCTCTCTAAACTTGGCAAAGCAACACAGAGAGAGAGAGAGGAGAGAGAGAGAGAGAGAGAGAGAGAGAGAGAGAGAGAGAGAGAGAGAGAGAGAGAGAGAGAGAGAGAGAGACATATAGTTTAAGGTGGTGTTTAGGTTTAATGTGTGAGCATTAAAAAAACAACAAAGTACCGCTTTCAATTTTAACATTTATTGAATTACAATAAAAAATGATCGAAGGTATTTAGTCGTTAGAAATTTTAAAAAAGCATAACAATACTCAAACAAACAATATTAAAAATATATAGGAGCTTTATAAAAAAAACATTATTTTACAAAACACACTATGAGGAAATTAACAAATCAAACAAAATTAAGAACTAATTTGAAAAAAAAATACTCCAAGGTCGATAAATTTGTTAAAAGGTTATTGGAAAGGTAAAACATTACAAATTGATAAAGAGTTTTATTAAGAGAACATTTCAAAGTCAAACCACTAAATGAAAATTAGATTTAATACTTTTTAACTTGAAACAAGAACATTTTTCTCATATTTACTGTAAAAATTAAATTTCATTAAATTGCTGTACCCATTAAACGAAAATTGTTAAACTTCAAGACACCCTGTATTATGAGTTCAATTTTAGCCGTTTTTGGCATAGCACTACGTGAGAAAACATAAGAGAGCATTATGGGACATAGACCAAAAAAAATATTGATGAATCTGTAGATTTAGCTCATTCTTTTCCCGAGTACAATGGTTCTAAGAGCTCGCTTCGATCGCTGTGAGAGGTGTATAGAGAGTGACATAGATTCAATCATTTAATAATTTTGTGTACGAATTCTTCTAACGTTTCAGTCAAAGTAACAGAGACATTTAAAAAATCGTAAGCGAACAAAGTCCCTAAAAGTAAAGAATTTCATAATTATGCAGTGTTAAAACATTGGAAATTGAACGTGATTGCTAAATTGGAATTCCCTGATACATATATATTCGTACATGTATAAATTCGGTCTGTTTCAACCTGTAGTTTGTAAGTTAAATGATCTATGATCACGCGTTCAACCACTCATTAAAAGCTCTTTAGCACTTTCTGTATTTGAATGATGATAGTCTAACAAATTAAAATTTTTTGATCATAAAATTGAATGGTATATTTCCAGTGTTATCTTTCAGATAATTGCAGGACCTGAAATTGTTTGTTGGTGGGAGTGTCCTCTCAGAGTTTTAAATATCACCATGTCCCTCCTGAACTTCTTAGAGTCGGTCATAATGTGATGGTCCACTGACATAACCCAATTCTTGATAGCCACCGTTTTCCCCTACTGTATCGTAAATTCCCGGGCGTTCATTGGAAGCAGATTTATCATTCTTCGTCTTCTGTTTCTTCTCTCGTGTTTTACATACTCTTTGCCTCAAAATCCTTTGAAAGTAAAAGAGATACTTTTAATATTTTTAGCAACACCAGGTGCATTTATTTACTGAACAATTAATCGAACACGAGACCATAGCATACAGGTGCATTGCTACATTAAATATGTACGGAACCTAAAAAAAGACTATGAAATCTTACCATATAATGCTGCATCCATGGATAAAGAGACTTATACAGAGAAATGCAATCACAGTTTTGATGATAGATATATTCCTTGAATTTCGATCTTCTAATTCCTCTACTTTGAAAACAAGTATTCATGAATATTAATGTTAATTTTCAAAGAGCTAATATGCAAGAGGATAACAACAAATTTAACATTTTTAGCTGAACAGCCTAGTTAAGGGGGGTTACTCGTTGTGTTGTCGATGCAGCTCGGGTGGTCAACGAGTCGACGGTTTATTACTCTTTATGGTAGATTTTGTTTATTGAAATAACAGCATTTATCTTTTAAGGTAGAATAAAACGTCATCACATAATGGCTGACCTCTGATCAAAGCGTCTTTTCGTTTTACTAAAATGTTTTATCGACGGCAACATGTAAATACACCGTAGCTGAGTTGACAGAGTTTTGGGCTTATGCCCGTACATAGCGAGATCGAATCGCACAGGGGCTTTTGTTGTTACTGTAAATTGAATCTTTTAGATATTCATTTGTTATCCCCCAAACTGTAAATGTTACGCTTATTTGATTTATGTACGTTTTATTCATCATTATATATCATTATCAAATAATTTACTGTTAAGAACAAGTGCATTTAAGCAATAGAGAATGGGCCCTTTTTCAGTGCCGTTTTTAGGCAGGAAATATCAACAATTTGTTTTTTCTCGTAATAGTTAAGCACTGATGGATAATTCTGATTTACATGCACGCTCAAATTTACCAAAATCAGCATACAGTTTTTAAAAAGTGAAGATTTTTAAATGCCTATAAATAGTTTAAACCGAAGCTACTGGAATTGTGTCTATTTAAATCAGAGGGAGGAGACCTTTAAATCAACATAGCTTTGTTGGTTGATCGATTGGCGCGTTAGCTGAATTATACTTTATGCATTATTTTACGTCTGAAAAAAAAATCGAATAAAGCTTTGAAGTTGCATATTACCATAGTGACCAAACAAACATTCCTGACCATACAAAGATGATGGAGAGCAAAATAAAACGTGTCAATGTTTTACACTATACAGTGAGCATATTTGACAATCGTTTACCTGGATAGAACCCACGTGATTGTTTGAAATAATTTATTCCATGTGTGGGTTCAAACATGGGTCACGCAGGTAATAGTTTTTGCTTTCTATAGGAAAAACCTTGAAATTTTCATCGTTTTTTATTTTTTAGGCACCAGCCTAATGAAGAACAAACTTCTTACTTTCACAGGAGTTTTTTTAATGTATAATGCGTATTATGCCTTTTCCACAAGTTTGTACTCTGTTAGGCAGACAGTAAACAAAGACTTTGAAATGAATGCCCGTCCTCGATTTACTATACAAAAACACGAATGTCTGCTGATCCTTACTATGTTGTAAAGCTTCTTGTTTTTAATATACAATAAATTCAGCGCTAAAACTTGATTATTCTTGTGGAATAGATATCAATAGATAATATGAGGTAAAAATTATGCTTGATTTGAATCTTCATTTTTTTCACTTTTTACCGGGGCCCATAAGTGCACTCGGCCTTTGAGTGATTTTTTCCAGGTATTTTATTCCATCTTAAATGCATCAATGCAATTAAAATCTTCCCTTTTATCGTTAAAAGGCACTGCGTATATTAGAAAGGAAATTCAAACGGAAGTAAATTGCGTATATTATAAAGAAAATTCAAACGGAAAAATTAAAGTGTATTAGATTTTTGTTCAAAGGAAAACAGATGTCATTATTATAAAAAAAAGCTTTTATTTGTACTTTAGAGCATAATGGCAACCTTCGAAAGAACAGTTGTTACATACTTGACCATAAAAAGTTTAATCAGTCGCTGTATGATCATTTTTTTATGAAATCAAGGAAAACATTATGAAAATGTTTTTTTTTTGTTCATGTGCGGCCATTTTATATGTTTGGAGATAGGAATTTGAACATATCTTAAAATGGCTTGTGTCTGCCCGAAACTGACCAAAACTGTTGCCAAATGATACAAAGCAATAAATGTTGGATTTTGCATGTTGTTTTGTATTCAAATTGTGCATACAAAACAGGACAAAGCCTTTTATATCGCTCAATAAAGCTATCAAATTGAGCAGCTACAGACTGACTTTGAGGCTTTCGTAATCTGAAAAGTATGAAATAGGTTCATTGATGTTCTCTCTACAACCATTTGTTTAACAATTTTGAATATTGCACATTAAATTGTTACTTTGCTTCAAAATAGGGTACCCTATGTTTATGAGTCGACATTGAATCTATTTAAAGAACAAGGAAAATCCAGTCTATACTTGGAAATCCTGTGTCTATGAAGACACATTAACGTCACATTGTTATGTTTTTAAAATGTAAATCGAAACAGTCCGTGTTGAATTTAATATACAATTCTACACCTGACCTATGTTTGTTTTATAGAATTTATTTCAGTTCTATAGTGTAAATTTTAATTAAAGTCTTTTTTAGAAGTGGGGTTGGGGTACAAAAAAGTGATTGTCTTAAATTTAAAAAAAGAGTATGCATTATTTTTACGAATAAAAATCTTCAATGTACATGTACCTCCATAGAAACAGACAAATATGTTTTGTGGGACTTTATAATTCTGTATGCCAATTTTAAAAATAGGATATTCTACCTGGAGGCAAAGTTACAATTAAATAAACAAACTTTGACCTTATCCTCGACAAATAGTTGTAGAGAGGACACCAGTGAACACCCTTGATATCATTGTCAGATTTTTTTTAAATTGACAGCTGTTCTAAGAGATTAAAAGGCATTGTAGTGTTCTTGTATGCATACGTTTTAAACAAAATGACATGTAGGACATTACATATGTATTGCTTTTGTGTCTTTTGGTAGCATTTTTGACAGTTTCGGGCATAAAAAAAACAGTTCAAGAAATGTTTACATTTTTTCTTCAAATGTACAAGATGGCCACACTTTTCCTTAAAAAACAATATTCAAAATACGTACATTTAGATGAGTTGTATTGGCATTTATCGAATATGTAGCATGACTCGTTACAGAAATCTCCACATCTTCCAACGACACAGCTGTTGCATGTTCCCGAAGACTTGGCACACCCATTCACACACCCTTTGTTGCATGTTTTTTCACACAATTCTCCAAATCTTCCAACTGGACAATGTTCGCTACAATTCCCCATTTCCCTGTCACAGCCCTGTGGACACCTCCTGCATTTACTGTTGCACATGTCTCCGTAGAATCCTGTTTTGCACCCATATGTGCAGACACCCGTATCATTGGTGCATGCGCTTTGTACGCAATTGACACTGCACGATTGGGAACAGTCAGCTCCGTAATGTGTGAAATTGCATTCTGAAAGTATTGTGTGATTTTTATATAAAAAAAACCCGATTATGTTATATAACCAAATTAAATGAAAAATGTGATTCACCACCATTCTGACTTAATGTCGAAAATTCAAAAGCATGACACCAATAATACGGCACACTAACTATTATACATACTACTGTATACAGGGTAATTTTCGCCCTTCTATTCTTGCGAACAGTTTTGCTCCGTCTTATATTCGCCAAGACACAGTTGTCTTTAAAGATATATTATTTTAAGGTTGTAATTCGCCCAGTTTTAAATTTGCCACTGAAAACAGGAGCAAAAAGTGTAAAGTGCATTTTACCTGTATACAGTAAAAGAATATTAACTTAAATGCCAAGAACAGAGTGATCATCCTGAAGAAAACGAATAAATTGGGTTCTGACTAATTACCGACAAGTCCATATTATACTTACGATCACATTGATTTCCCGCCCAATTTTGTGTACAGCCCTTAACACAGGTGCCATTTTGGTAGCAGAAGTTTTCAAGACATCGGGAACTGCAACGTCTCTCACATGTATCACCATATCGTCCCTGTATACAACCGTATATACATTTACCAACAGTTTGGTTACAAGCTTGTCGAAAACAAGTCGATGAACATTCTAATGTACAAGCAGTCCCCCAATACCCCTCATTACACCCTTCAGTACAGTTCTGTGATTCATCGCATGTATTGTTTTTGCAGTTCAAACTACATCCTTGATTTCCTGAAAACAAGAAGTTTGCATTAGTTAATTCAATTGCGTGTTTAATTTTCATTAGTAAATGAGTTAGTTTGTAAAAAGTCATATTTTTTTATTAAAAAATAATTATGAAAAAAAATAATGAATTAACAAATGGCATACTTGTGGTTTCATCAATATTCGTTGTATACCAATTTTTGTGGATTACATTTAAGTTGATCCAAGACGTATAATGTTCATCGAATTGCAGTTCTATTAAGATTTTGTATTAATTTGATCAAGGGCCACAAATTAACCTATCCTTGAAAACGTGATTTTCGCTTTATCCAAGAAAATTGATACCCTTGAATATTAATGAAACATCAGAAAAAAAAAAAAAAAAAAAAAAAAAAATAAAACCAAATCGAATAGCTATCATTCAACATGTGTAAATAAGCGTTCTTTGAAAATGCTTTATGACTTCATTGAATATTGTATTTCTTTATAAAAAAAATGTTCCAATATTATAACAGTAGTTAACGTACAATTTTGTGAAGTATATTAATCATTATTATTATTAATAGAAATAAAATTGTTGCAATCAGTTGTATTTATTTCCTCGCTTAAACGACTTGACATCATTCACAAAAGACTCCAAGCCGGACATTTTCGTTACACTTACATTTCCTTCTTACCAAGGCCTACAGTAATGATAATATAAGCGTAAGAAGGACACTGTACATGAACAACGCATTATAATGGTTTTGTTTATATCAATTTGTTAATTTGTTTATACCAATTTCAAAGACCTTATTATTTACAATATTTCTAAAAACATTTTGTCTATTAAATTTTTTTTTCATATATGCAACTTGCACGAAATTACTATTATCAATGAAATCAGACAGGTAATGTATTTAAATTTATATGTTTTAATTAGGGGTTTCAAACAACACACATTTTTTGATCTTAAATTATATAATAATGTTTTGCTGAAATAACCAAAAACTAAAGAAAGCAATACAATACCGTAGTAAAACTGAAAACTGTAAAGTCCAGCGAGTAAAGTACAAAATGCAGTCTTCATTTTGGAACAGGAAGTTTATTTGAAATTCATACTAAGTCATACGTATTATATAGCTATTCCAGTTAACGCCATCTTAATCTTAAAATAGTAACAACCGGAAGGCACCTGGTAGCCATATTTGCATGCTATAGTGTACGGAGATTGGATCATATAGATAGATCGAGGTAAGTTTCACTTGATGGACTCTTATGTTGATGACAGTGGTGTGTAAGCTGTGTTGGTGTTTGGGTTTACTATGTGCTTTGCCAAGAACCCTTTAAAACCTGCTAATTTTCTTTAAAAAATAATAAAACCAATATAAGTATATCCGCAGGAAAGGTCAATACATTTGTATATTTTGTGATTTCTTGACTTAGATAAGAAGTAGCATCCATTTAAACATGCTAAATGATTTTTCAAATGCTATTGATGGTTATTGAAATTGAAATTCTTTTCTGTAATGTTGCACGTTTTTGCACGATTTTTTTTAAAACTAAGTAGATTGGTCAACACAGTAATTTGGTCTCAATCTAATTACCTGCCCTTGATATAGTCCATTTCTTTTTATACTTCAGATATTCTTTCAAACATAATGTCATTAAGAAGGCAGATTGACAACGATATTCTCATTAAAAAAAATTATTAATTTATTTGTATCATTTTAGGACTTCAGAGAGTAAAGAGTGACACAGTGCTTGAATTTTTCCATAGAAGGTAAATACATATATTTATATATATATTACATATGCATAACCAATTTATGCCTGATATTTTCATTTCATCATTTTCATATTATTTTATTTGGTTTGTTTTCTTTATTTTTTTCTTTTTAGTATATTTCTTTGTCTTGTACATTTTGTTTACTTTATGTTTGTGTGTCTGTCTTCATTTTTTGTTTGGTATTTCATTTTGCACAGCATTTATGGTAAAAATTCAGATAACACTCACTGTTTTGCACATAATCATGGTACTTACGTACTTAAATGTTAGTGAAATATATTTGAAGCGCAAAGACCGTGCTAACTTCATGAAATGTCTACATCATGAAGTGTGCGACAGATTAAAAATTGAATATTCGAAGGTGAACCGAGTAAGTTTATTATATAAAGTGAAGCGAATTCAGAAAGAAATAGAAAAACTTAAGAAATACACAAACAAAGAGAAGTTGAACAAGTATGTGAACAATATATTTGAGTTACCCAATATGAAAAAAACCTCAAGTGATGGAAGTGGATGTGAAGAAAAACAGTCGAATTCATCCATGGAGAGAGAAGAGAATTTCAAGGAAGATACATGTAATACAAGGCTGCAGGAGATAATATCTGAGCAGAGCATTGTGATTACTCATTTGAGGAGGGAAAATGCAGGTCTCAAAGACAGAATAAGGTCTTTTAATGTAAAAAATACAAACAGAAAAATAAAAAAAACAAACAGAAAAAATAAAAAAATTAGAAAATGTCATAAAAAAAATGAAGAAAAAAGAAAATGTTCAAAAAAATGACAAAAGTGTACAGTGTAATAGCATAAAAAATGTGATTGCTCAGTTAAAAACTGAAATTGATTATTTGTTGTCTCAGAAAGAAAATGAAAATGTTGATGATGATTTTGTACATGTAAAAAAAAATGTTGATTTTAGGGAGAGTGGGAAAGGGAAGCCATATAATTTTAAATTACGAAACTTATACTACAATTTTAGAAGCAGAAACATAGGTTTGGTTCATATTGGACCAATAATTCAATGTGTTTTAGATTTATTTGATATCAATGTTGAAAATCTTCCCTCCAAAAGTACAGCAGCAATTTTTACAAGTGAAATGGGTGTTGTGTCCAGAAATCAAATTAATGAAGAAATGAAAAATAATTGTAACATAACAATGCATAGAGACGCTACTACAAAAAAGGGAAAACATTTTTATGGAGTTCAATTTAATACTGGTGAGAAAGTTTTGTCTGCAGGTGTGAGAGAGGTGTGTGATGGAAAGGGTGAGACTTATGTCGATGTAACAAGAGAAATTTTATGTGATATATCGCAGAAAGAGGGTGAGAGTGAGAATATTTTAAATAACGTTTCATGTTTTATGACTGACAGGTGTGCGACAGAGCAGAAAGTTAATAATATTTTAGCTAGAGACATTGATCATGCTGTACATTCTTTTAAATGTTCTGTTCACCCCCTTTTACAGTTTTCTGATGTATGCATTGAAGAGATTTTTAATATTGAGCAAGAGTTGTGTTTTAAATTTCCTGGCTATACCCATTCTTTAAGAGAGCCTTTTATTTTGTTTCTTTTAAAATCTGTGTCAAAATTATTTTACAAAGATGGGACAGGTGACCCAAATATTTTACAGGTTTACATGAAAAACCATGGTGTGGAAAATATTCCAATTGTAAATATTAGAGGTAACCGTTTTAATGTTTTATTTTATAATGCTGCTGG
Source organism: Magallana angulata (assembly GCF_025612915.1). Taxonomy (NCBI): domain Eukaryota; kingdom Metazoa; phylum Mollusca; class Bivalvia; order Ostreida; family Ostreidae; genus Magallana; species Magallana angulata. The sequence goes on along the minus strand of NC_069112.1, from coordinate 14,148,213 downwards.
TACTTTTTCTATGCATAAACATATATTGCAGTATTTTTATTCTTTGAAAAGTTCTTACAATTTTATTCAGAATTTTATTGTTTTATGCTTGCAAAACAAAACATTTTTAACTCTACTGAGAGCTCTGGGTATTATTTGTAAAATTATTACTGAACCATATTTTGTTAAAGCTACAGAAGTTGGAAACATTTTACTTATGGGCAGTGTATTCCAGAGACTTTTATATGTTTTAGATTTATTGGTAGAAAACCCTATTTTAGCATTGAATAACGAAGTTTCACTTTTTTATGGTCCTTGTTTTTATGATGGTGTCTTTGATTTTTTACTTAAAACTTCGCTTAACAACGATCTTACTTGTGTTTTTATAAAACGTTTATGTTCTGTTTTAAAAAGCAAAGTTTCAAAATTGTTTCATGAATTTTTAAAAGGAGGGAAGTATTTTAATGTTCATCAAGGTGATTTACCTGAATGTAACTCATGTTCAACTAATAATATATGTTTAGAAAGACTTATGGGACAATTGGATTTTAAACTTAAAGCAGCTTCTACCTCAACTGTCAACAGCATAGAAAGCTGCATTTTATATTCCAACAACAGAACAGAAAATTGGCTTAAAGATAAAGATCCGAAAGAGCAGCAGGAAATTATAGATAGTGCAAGATCACAAAATCGAGTTTTTATGAAACAGGACAGAGAGAGACAAGAGGAACTTTTTATTAAACAAACGAAGATTTTAGAACAAAAAGAGAATGAAGCAAAGAGAAAGAAGGAGAGAAAAGTTAATCAGATTGACAAGGCAATAGAGGACATGAGAACAGTAGGATTGTGGGAGAGTGAAGAAAAGATCAAGGAGGAGGTGGAAAAATTGAGAACCAAAAAGGGGAAAATGGAAAGCCTAAAAAAACAAATAAACATATACAAGAAAGTGTTTGAGATCGACAAAAATTATAAAGAACTTTTACAATTCTCATCAAAAGGCAAAATATATGACATAAGCAAATTACAACAAAATCTTACAAAACTAATAATGTTAAGGAGAAATACACCGAAATACAAAGCAAGTGATTTAGTGGGCAAAGCCATCATACACACATGGACACTGGAGAATGGAGAAAATAAAGAGTATGAAGGAGAGATAAGAGGATTCGAAGATGGTGTTTTCAAAGTAATTGAATATCAGATATTCAAATACGTCAAGTATTTCATCCTAACAATGAGGAGTTTACACTGTTTCACATATATAATCAATGCATTAAACTTATATGCATGGCACTTAATAACATTATGAATTTTGTAAAACATCCTTGAAATAAATATACAAGGGGCCCAAAGGGCCTTTTAAATGGTAACTTTATAATAAAACAACACTGTAAAGGGTCCACCGAAGTAAATAATTAGAGAATATTTTTATAAAAATACTGTATATAATATGCATTTCTATATGGTTACCACCTACGACTAAAAGAATGATTTTTAAGGTGTAAATAAAATCCATATTAAGCAGTTTCCCATTCTAAAAATTATCAGATATTCCCTATTAGAAGAAAGCATCAAGATTTTTATTTTATTTTTTTTTACAAATATTGTGAATTGTTTGCCATATATGTAATGAATCTCTTTTCAGTCTGTTTCTCCTGACAAATTTAATTTAAACTTTGTCCACAATTACATACTCTAACAGGCTTAGTTTTTAACTTTTTAGCTTATATTTTAATCATATCTCCCAAATGTTAGGAAAATGTTCATGATTTTCAAAAAGAGGGGTGGTGGTGTGCAAAAAACAAAAGAAAATCACCTCCCACTCTCTGTAATAATTAATATTTTGATATATTATTACACATGTATAATTTTATACATCTATTTGAAAATACATCAGTAAACGTTTAATTCTTCATCATGATGCATTCACTACTCATCATCATTGGTTGTATGTTTATGTCTTAATTGTGCATGTTTTTGAATGTTATTTGTTCATATTAATGTTTTTGGTGTAAGGTGTGTTGCCTAAATGTTCAGTTACCGGTAAATTCATTTTGATATAAATGTACAGTACTTCACATATGTAATTATGAACGAATTAGCCACATGCCTTAATTAATTGCAAATATTATGTGCAAGTAATAAGAATAGAAAAAATTTTGGAACAAGAAATGATATTTTAGGCTGTGTACTTGAACTATAAAATATTTTCCTGATAAGGGCAGGATTATAATTCTATAAATTATATTTCAGGTTGTGTACTGGGATGATAAAGAGAAGAAGGAAGGCAATGAGTTTGAACTAACAGAGAGAGAGATCAATATTGACATACAAGAAGGAAATCTTTTTATAAAAGGTATATTTTTTTGGCATTCACTGCTTTTTGGTACATAAATTTATTTACAGTATTTGTTTTCTCTTTTATATAAAGGTAATATGTTTATTTATCTCTTATTTATTTTATTTCAGATACAACCAACCTGGATCACTGTTATTCAACATTTTGAAAAAGACTATAAGTACAGACGGTAAGAGTTATCTTTCATTTTATTCATTTTCTTGGTTGGGAGAAAGTTAGAGTTATTGCCCTTTGGTACAATAGTCTTTACTCTGCTATTAGTGATTATAGCAAGTTAATTATTCATAACCAAGGAACCAATGAAATGTGTTTTATATATAGCCATGTTTTGAAGGTCAAGACCTATTGGTATTATTTTTAAATCTGAGTTCTCATTTTCTAATTTTAGGTGGGATAGCTATATTATATGCTCAGTCGGAGGTACAAATTATGAGTATCAATGTAAACAAATAATACTAATATAAACAATATTTTCTCTTAGATTCTTAATATAAGCGAAATGCTTGAATAGCCAAGTGTATTGACATAGTCTAAGTTGCGAATGCTTGTTAGTTAGTTAGTTCATTAACATACACATTTACACGTCCCTGAAACGTTCTACTTTCCTACTTGAACGATGAGCGAACGCAGAGCGAAAACGGAGCGCAAAGTGAACGGTGAACGCACGGTGAACAATATATGAACGCTTTGTAAACGCTAGATGAACGATTTGTTCGGAGTGCCTCGGGGGTTATCCTTATATTGTATTTCGTCGGTAATCAGGAAAAATGTCAAATGAACTAAATGTACAGTGATGCTTTCGTGAAAGTCGATAAAACAATCCTACCTTATCCAATATCCCACAAATAATATTTATCCTATTGTATTTTATTCAATACCACTTATGTTAAGGAATAACAGTTAAAAAACAACCTTAAGACAGTAATAACATTTTCAACGAATAATCAAGTGATGTAATAATAAAAATGTCTTAAAAACATAAAACCGATCATCTTTAGAGCGAGGTAACTTAAATACCTGTGCATCAGAAATATTAAATCGTACGCGGAGCGTACACAATTACGTAAATAAACAAATTAGCGATTATATTTTTGTTTTCATTAGATATATGTATTATAACAAAAAAAGAGATTACCAACTTTTATTTATTGTTTAAACACACATTTACATCAATATGTCCCCTAACCATAGTAATTAAAAGAGTTTAACAGTAATCGACTGAAATGATCGGCGAAATATTTTAACATAAATGGTAAATGAAAATGGGTGATGAGTACCGAGAGCCATTATGAAGTCGCAAACCCCTGACTCTTTGATCACACGTTCATGAAGGTAAAGAGATGGTAATTGCTTCTGCTAGTAAAGTTCTATCAAAGTCGGAAAGACAACATTACAAGACAAGAAAAGAACTCCTGGTTGTGGTGTATTTTACAAAGTATTTTAAGCATTACATCAATGGGAGGAAATTCATTCATTCTGCGGACAGATCATAGTTTATTAAGATGGTTAACTACTTTCAAGAATCCCAAGGGTCAATTAACTCGGTGGCTTGAAGTGTTGTCTACCTTTGATATGGAAATACAACACAGACCAGGAAAACAACATCTGAACGCGGACGCGTCAAGTCGTCTACCCTGTAGGCAATGCAGCTATGATATTGATGATAACAAAGAGCCGCATGTTCGAAGGGCAAAAGCAGATGGTAAAGATTTCGCTTTTGACGAACCTTACATAAAGACAATACAAGATAAAGAGCATAATTAGTCAACGAATGGATGGGCAAGGAAAAGAAGCCAAAGTTTCGCGAGATAGCTAGTCAAAGCGTATTTGTACGCTCCTTATGGTCACAGTTAGACATACTTACTATAGAGAACAATTTGGTGTGCAGACGAGTAAAAGACACGGACACAGGGTTAGAGATTTTACAAGTTGTTGTATCTATTGTTGTAAAGGAAGTGCATCTTCCTGGATTGTCATGACAAAAGACCAGCGGGTCACTTGACGTGTGGAGCTCGCTTTAAGAAGAACAGCTATCTTCTGAAACACATGAAGAGACACGCTCAACCAGCTTCAGTAAAGCCACTGGCGAAGAAGCAGAAGTTAAGCCCCTCTCAGTCTGTAGAGAAAGCTCCAGAAAGGATCGAATCCATACTCACTACACCAGGTTTAGAAGATGACAGCCCAAGTGAATGGGAAATGCAAGACCCTGGCAACCTGGAAGAAGTTCTATTTGGATCTTGTAGTGGGATATATGAAGAGGAAGAGTCAAAGGCAAAGGATGAAGACAATGATCTAGAAATCGGACGAATAGTGAGGAAGAAAACTCAACCTGTCTTGTTCACTGGACGCAGATCCGAAGAAACCAATCAAAATCAGAAGTTTCGTATCGAAAGTAGCAATCTGGAGCCATCTACAAGGAATGTAGCCGGGCAAGCAGACTAAAATGAGTGATGAGTACCGAGAGACACTCTGAAGTCGCAAATGCCCGACTCTTTGATGTTCCAAGTATCTCATATTTTGTGTTCGTGAGCGTTGCTTGTTAGATTCAGCGGGTAGACATTTGTTGTCAGAAAAAAGGTGCTTCGTGGGGTCGGTTTGAAGTGACCGATAGAAGCGACGAGTTGTTTGAAGCGACCGATAAAAGAGACGGGTCACGTCGGAGCGACGCATAGAGTTCGGCTAGAGCCCATACATATAAATACTTATATTTAATTGAGTTTTGAATCAATAAACGCTAGGGAAGCGACAAGGAAAATAATTATACATCTTAAACAGTTATCATAAAAATCAAACACCCTAGCAAGCTATCTGAGGGGACCTGTAATATATATTAGCGTGTTTAGGCAGACACGTTACAATATGTAAAGTTAACACGATTCGGAAAATTACAATTACTTTATAAATCATTTTAAAAGCATTGCATTTATTGATAGATTGTCTGTTTTTATTGTTGATCTATATATTTATATATACATAGTTAGCTTTGAATTCTTAAATTGATCTGTTCAGTTTATTGCCGTGCATAGATACGTTTGTGATCGGAAATCGAACAGGTCTAGGCAACCTCATTTTTAGGAGGATAGCTCAATTTCAAGATGGCTGCCAATTTTTACCAGAGATGGAAAATCACTTTGCATTGTGGGTGAAATTATCCTCCGTATTTTGGGGATAGCATGTGTATATTTCAAAGGCTTCGTGCATATCTTTCATGAAAAACTGCAAGCACCAGACCACATGAAAATTAAAGTTAAGGAAATAAACTAATGATTGTATGCGGCGATTTGAAATTCCATGTATAGTATTTTCACAATATCCTTTGAAAGTGTGTACTTCCTGTGTTCAGTTTTACAAACGACATTGACTATTTACATCTGTACATTTAATAAAAATAGCAAAATAGTGATGTTTATTCCTCATTCAAACATAAATGAGTTCATGCACGTTTAGAGTCTCATAATGGATATCTTGATCTGCTATATTGTACATGTACAAAGTAAATGTTTGCATATACTGTAGGAACTTTGTAGCTCTTATTCTGATTAATTTACAGCTTATTTAGTATCATTTAAATTAAAACCCTTCACACAAAAATACATTGTTTTTATTAATCAAAATGATACCATTTATAGATACCAATTATACTGAATATTGAAGAAAAAATGTGAGTCTTCACATAAAATATTTTTCTTTAAATTAGCCCTGCAGTTATTTAAACTTATTTATTAAATATTATCAATAGATATAATAATTGATAGCTAAATAAGGTGATATTTTAATTGTCTAATAATTATTTTTTATTCATAATTAACTCCCTTTGTAAAAATAGAGTTAATTGCCTTTCATCTGAAAAGATCCACCCGGGGCGCAAGCATCTATCCTCCAATTTTGGAGGATAAAATCTATCCTCCAAAAACGGTGGTTGCCTAGACCTGTCGAAGGAATTAAATGAATCGTGAAAAGTATACAAATACAACGCCCGTTTCTTATTATTCCCCTTCCGGTTTTCACCGGAGCGGACTATAGCTTTCCTCTGCGTCCGTCTGTCCGTCCGTCTGTCTGTCCACCTGTCTGTCTGACTGTATGTCCCACTTCAGTTTTTTTCTTTATGCGTTTGAGGAATAATATGAAATTTGCTGAACAGCTTCAAAATGTCAAACTACAGATCAAGTTTACACTTTTGTAACGTCTAGTTGACATATTTTCGAGAAAATTAATTTTTTTTATATTTCAATTTTTTAATGTTCGGGTTCGTTATCGGGCTCGTTGTGTATCAAATAAACGAGGAAAGAATGTTGTCAGTAATAATATCGTGCATTACTTGTGCCATTCCTTTTATTTTTTATTACAAAGAAATAAGTTCTGTAAAATAGTGTCAAGCATTGTGTTGTAAATTTCTTGTATTAATACAATCGGGTTCGTTATCGGGTTGGTCTGTTGAGACGGTAAGAAATGATATTCTGCTATACATGTAACAGTGCATTGCTTTCACACGATACAAATCGGTAGAGGACGTGTATTTCTTATGCAATACTCTCAGAATGCTTGTTTATTATTTTCTTTATTTCTATAGGTGTGGAATCGTTCGTTGATTGATTTTTTCTGTTTACAAAAAACTGAAGTATTTGAATGAATCAATAAATATTAATTGTTTAGCAATTCATCGCTGTATGAAGTCATAAAAAGCAACAAAAATATGGATCTCCTCAAGAATGTGTACTTGAAATTCTTTGGATTAAATCTTATTAAAACGGTGTTTTATGAGTAATATAAGTTTTCTCAATCTTCTTATTAAAATGATGTTTTATTAGTAATATCAGTTTTCTCCAACCTTTATGTACGGGTTCTTTTATAATGTTGCTGTGAAGCACAATGACCGATCCTTTCATTTTGGAGTTCCGAATGAAAATGAAAGAAAACGGACTGAACGATAAGTGAAGGCTGAACAAACTCTGAACTTTTTGTGAACGCAAAGTGAGCACAGGGTGAGCGCAAACGATGTGAAGCGGAGAGCACAAGTGAACGCACGATGAGCGCACGGTGACCAGACGAAAAAATGGGAAAGTAGAACGTTTCAGGGACTGTATGTGTTTTCCTTGATATTTGTCTCCGACAAATTCGTTTTAAATCAATTTTGGTAGTAGAAATTGTACATGTGAAATATTCAGGAAAATTTTGAAAAATTAGCTAACTGAAGCATTCAAGCGAGTGCAGGCTGTGTTAAAAATATTTTGGACCGGAAGTATTTAATAAAGCATCGCCTGTTTGATAAAGCGAGGGCTTAGCACACGGGTTGTATACACACCAAGTGTTTGAGATAAAATACAATGTACTATGTATTATAAGTTATATAATACAACACCATATTATACAATATCGTATCACAATATTCAATATTTTATATAACAATATCATATGATACAATATATCATATTAAAAGCGTTGAAGCAATATTACATTGTCTCATATATTTTTTGTCCAAATATATTACTATATGATTGACAGAGTGTATAGCTGCAGGACTGTAGCTCCCGGTCTGAAAAAATTCGGATGGACGACCTGGGAGCTACAGTGCCTCCCATAGTAAAAAACTGCAATTTACGGCGCACAAAAAAATGCGCTAGTTTTGGACTGATTAATCTCATTTACGAACACATTCTGTACAAAAAATTCCTCGGACATTTTACTACAAATATCGTCACTTCACTTACTTCTGATAGTCACCAGCCCTGTGAATTGAAGTGGTGCAAGTTTGTTTACATTTAAAAATGGCGACTCTCGATCTCGACGTAAATAAACATACTTCATTTTCCGAGGTCGGTTTTCATGTTAAGAGAAAATCTGAGACAAGTTAAGTGACGATGTCAGTAGTAAATTTGCTGAAGAATTTAATGGTACTAATTTTTTTTACAGAATTTGTGTGAAAATAAGGTTAATAAGTCCAAAACTAGCGCAATTTTTTGTGCGCCGTAAATTGCAGTTTTTTACTATGGGAGGCACTGTAGCTCCCAGGTCGTCCATCCGAATTTTTTTAGACCGGGAGCTACAGTCCTGCAGCTACAGAGTGTATTATTCATAAAACAGGGAAGTTGAATGGGGGGGGGGGGTGGTACCCACACACACACATTTCAATAAAAACATCTTTAATCTGAAATTCTTATTTGTGACAATGATAATAAAAATTATGATGCAATTTGACCTAGAAGAACAAAAAGACTATATTTGGTATGTACCCCCAATTTTAACCAATTTTTAAATAGCGTCGTATAAAAAAAATGAAAATATTGTCATTTTTTCCTTATAGTTTCCATTTGGAAGTATAGAGCGCAGGTCTGCTCAAATACCATGTTAACGTATGTTTTTAATCTTTTAATTATACACATCTTACAGATGGTATTTGAGCAAGCCTGTGCTAGATGTTTCCCAATCAAAAAACCATCCAAAAACACGAGTATTTGCTACAAAACTTGGTTTTACCAAATGAGGACAATTTTCATGACGTCATTTCTACATTATGACGTCACTGTGAAGATTACCTTTTACTTATTTATTTTTAATATGATTTCAGTTATATTTCAACCTTATTTGTAAAGTTCTTCAAAAAACTAAGATTTTAGGGGCAAAAACTACATTATACCGCATATAGTCCTTTAAAGATAAGATGTACTTAAGTCCTATGCACTTGTTTGAAATTAAAAAGGAAAAGTTTTTCCAATCCTACAACAACATAAAATAAGACCACATACATGTATATATAACATCAATGTCGGCTTAGATTTTTCACCTCTGTCAGCTCCTCTAAATATCCAGCCATACAGATGGTTTGTTTTTTTTTTCATTTTAAAAAATGTCATAAAAGTAATTAAAAAAACCGGACAAACTGAAAGTATATACAACAATAAACCAAAAAAAAAAAAATATGGTTCAACATATTAACTTTGTTTAATATTGATATGTAAATTGTTTATTCCTGCGCTTGCCTGGGATATCATCTATTCAATTTAAAGAAAAAGATATATTTTGACAACATGTATGTTTAGTATCATTGAAATAGAGGTTTCATTTAAAAAACATATCGATATTTACACATCAAAAGTGAATATCATCATATACATGTTACATTTGTCAGATTATCTATAAGATTTACTACTTATGCATGTAATATTATCATTTAATTGCATCCACATGCGTTCTATTTCCCCAGCTGAATAAGGGTGCCCTGTTATTAAGTTCCTGAAGTATCCCCCACACGGTTCTTTAATTCTGGTAACGCAGCTAAAGCTCGGATGTCCAACTGCCAGAGCATTTATATATTCTCTACACATTCCATTTATGTACACATCCTCCAGAAAAATGGATGACACGTTGTTCGTAGCCAAATAAAGTTTACCGAGGATATCACCGGATATTACATATGCTGGACCTCCGACGTAATCTGGGAAAATATCTGGATTGTATTCCTCTTTTGAGATGTAATATTTTGAAAGCTTATCTCTGACTACGGGTGCGTTTCTTAGTTTACATCCAATAATCGAATTCACCGGTTTGCTGTTTCTGAGGTAATTTATTAGAAGATTAAAATTCAAAAACACATCGTCGTCTACTTTAAGAATATATTTGGTGTTGGTACAATGAACGGTAACCCATTGTAATAGAGCAGTTATCTTTTTCACAAGATTTTTATATGTCTCCCTTATATCTAATTCAACAATGTCCATGTATGTTTCTTTCTCCATGGTTAGCGTGTCATTTATTTTTTGGTCAGCCTCTTTTCCGACAAAGAAAAACAACCGTATAGAAGTATCCTGTTTAACAACACTTCCCCATGAGTTCCTGATAGCCATCCTCTCTCTGAAATTGCCTGCTTTACTTGGTACAGCCATTAAGAGGAATACAGAATGTTCATTTTTGCCGCAAGCAAGAAGTGACGAAAAGTCATAGTTGTAATTGTCAAACTTTGCATTTGATATGTTAAGCAAAACATACACACTTGATATTATTCCAGTTATGAAAAATAACGTTTTAATACTTTGTACAAAGGTTAAACTTTTCAATTGCACACGCTCCGTCATGGTCATCTGATGGTGAAATGAGAAAAAAAAGACTCAAAGTCAAACTGGTTATAATAAGTATCAAAGATTGCAGTTCAAGAAACTTCTTATAAAACAATACGCTTTGCCTATGAAATAGCTACTTGAACGTTAAGGATTTATATACATGAACGTTGTGCGGATTTTGAATTAAAAAAAAAATCAGTTGATAATCCACCTGTATCTTTTATATTTCACTTAATATCTGATTTCTGATAAATTTTATTATTTTCAACTGATATAATTCTTTTAAAATGAAAATTCATTGAGAAGCGAAATCATATGGTTACGCACCTTATTTGCTCTGAATGAATGGGTCCAATTGTTTGTGTGCATCAAATTTAATTTTAAGTATTGCTTATTACGGATATAACTGATACACTCGATACATGGCTTCACCGGAAGGAGAACAGGTCGTTAGCATTGGAACAATTGTTCTCACATTAAATGTGGCAATTGCCAAATTACAGACGGATATTCGCCCGTCATTTACATGCCCTATACTATGGTTAAGCTAGTTAAACAAGGACACTGGATACTTGTTACTTGTTTACTTAAATCTGCTCTCCATTATGGTTAACATCAGAAAACACGATATGTAGATATCACCCGTAAGATATAATCTGTTTAATAATAAGACCATGCAATTTTGAATCAATTTTTAGAACTCATCTTAAGGTCAAGTTCTAGTAAATGATTCCAGAGTCTTTTTTATACCCGCACTTTCTAAAGAAAGTTCGGGTATATTGTTGTTACCCTGTTCCGTCCGTCCGTCCGTCCATCTGTCACGTTTTACTTTCTTAAACTGCTCTTACATCTTATAAACCAGCAAACTGAACTCTTGGAGTTTGATTGGGGGTGTCATGTTGTTTTGTAAAAAGGTTTCAAAAAGTCTTTGATAGTCCTGGGGGTAAAATAATTGGTAAAAAATGAGGTTTTTTCACAAAAAAAACTTCTTCCTCAAACTCCTTCATTTTCAACAGTAGACAAGTCATCTCTTGGAATATGTTTTAGGGTATCCTATAGATGCGCAATAAGGTTTCGGAATTTTCAAGTTTGTCCTGGGGGTCATTTAATGGCAGAAAAATGATGATTTTTACCGCAAAAATATGATTTCAAAAACGTCATTTTGCAGTAGCCAAATGATCTTCTAGAATATGATTGGGGGTGTCATATTGAAGTGTGATCAGGTTCCAGATTTTTTTGTTTTACTAAGGGGATCAGTGGGCAACAAAAAATGACGATTTTTTGCAAAAAAGTATGGTTCCAAGAACCCCTCTTACAAATTTTGGAGTAGCTACGTCATCTCTTAGGATATAATTTGAGCTGTCCTATAGATGTGCAATAAGGTTTTAAAAATTTAAATTTTATTCAGGGAGTCAAATAGTAGCAGAAAATTGACGTTTATCACTCAAAAAAAACATAGATCCAAGAACTCCTCCTTTGATATTATGGATAGACACATCATATCTTGGGATATGATAGGGACTGTTCTATAGATGTGCAGTAAGGTTTTAAAAATTAAAATTCCATCAAGGGAATCAAATAGTATCAGAAAATTGACGTTAATCACTCCAAAAAAACATAGATCCCAGGGGCCCGTTTCTCAAAAAGGCCTACTTCCAGGCGTAAGCTTAGTCCGGACTAAATCAGGGACTAAACCTCAAAACCAGACTAAGCTGCGTTTCACAAAAAGGCGGAAACTTAGTCGGGACTAAATTTGGGTTTAAATCTACGCCTGCTAATGGGTGGGCCTAAGTCCTTAGTCTGTGCACAAAAATGGCGAATGTTTTGTTTCTAAGGCAAAATATACAGAGAATTTTATTTTTTGGTTTGTTGTATGTGTTATTAAAGAAAACATTCACATTCATTTAAATATTTGTACATGTACGTATAACTTAAAAAAAACCTATTGTTCGATAACTGTTTCTATTTCCAAATAAATTAAGATTAAATCAATTTGATAAATAATGGGCTCACCTTATTCAACGTATGTAATAAACATTACTACTCGTAATGAAATTTACCTAAAGTGTGAAGAATTGGTATACCCCGATAAATGATATAAACACAATAATTAAAGAGATGCTTTTTTTTTAAATTAAATATGTATTCCCCAACAAGATAGATGTACATGTATATAAGTACGAATAGATTATTGATTTTTTAATCAATACTCAGTAAGCATGAACTAGAATTTAATGTTTCTAATCAAATTTGAACCTGTGAAACGAAACTGATTTCAAAATTCTGAATTGGAGCAACTCAAAACGTTTACATTTGTAATTTCTCCTTGTGTGTGGTTGTTTGTTCTTTACCTATACATGTATTACTGAAAACTTTACAACACGTATGCATTCTTATTTTCATTTTTTTACCCCTAGTATCTTTACAAAACCGTATGAAAGCTACATGTCTTTTGGAATGTTTATGAACTCGCATTTAGATACAATCAATTTTTGTTTGTTAAAATATTACTTAAAAATATGTTTTAGAAGCGTGCAGAGTGTGCATCAATTTTAGATCTGTTGACAAGCGTTTGTCAAGGTTATCGAATATTATAAAATTTCACATGCACACCTTGAATTTTTGGAAATCAAATTCATTAATCTTATTAATTCTAGGAAGAAGTAATCAATTGCGTTCATATTTAACAACATTTGTGGCCGGGGTAATTCTTTTAAAATAGGTATGGGGCACATGTACTATCGATGATCTTCGTGCATATTCATATGCATTGTTTATTTGTACTCATTTAACTGAATTGATCTCTAATTACTTGAATTTATGATAGTTTTGTTTCATCATATTTAAGATGTACGTATATCAAGGGATTTTTGTTTATTTCGAAGTTGTCAACTTGCAATACAAAAGCGTTGTTTTAGCAGTTTTACAACAGTGTGCATTATTTACAAATTTAACTAGCCTGCGTTTGTCATACTTATTATATAAACAATTGTATACATCCCCTCCCATATAACCCAAAGCAAATAAGGAAAAAGTAAAACTCACATGCGCTTGTTAAAACTGCAAAGATGCAAAATGTCTTATCCGGAAGGGGATAGGGGATTTTTGTACGCCTTTTTAAGGGTGTTCTTAGATAACTGCTTTTATATCTTTATTTTAATCAAGATACTGTATACAGGGTTATTTTGGTCCCGTGTAATTTCCGTCCTTCTACGCTGCAAACAGTTTCACTCTGTCGTGACTTCACCCAGTCATAGCTGTTACTTAAGTTACTTATTATTAGATATTGAAAATCAACATAAACTCGCCCGCTGACAACGAGGGTGAAATGATTGAAAATTAAACAGAGCGATTTATTCCCTGTTTATGGTGTATATTAGTTTCACCCCCCCCCCCCCCCGAAAAAACCCCAAAACAGCAATCGATCGATTAAACCAAAAACAGGAAAGGGAGTTTGGGGAGACCCCGGCCTCAGATGTTGATAATTCCTGTTTTGTTAACTGTTGACTATTAATATCTTTCAAAACTATTATCATCTGAATCGCAGAAAATCAAGAATAGTTTCCATGTCATTGTCTACTTTCTTTTAATATTGGAACAGAGGATGGAATCTTATTTATACAGTAGATATTTTCGATTTCAGTTGGTTGCTTTTATATTCATGGTCATATTATTTTCTATAAATAATATAGTGAATTGGTAAAAAAGAATCAAGCCTTATCCCAGCATTTGAAAATGTCTAAAAATCTACGGTGTCTATGAAGCATACTTCTCATTCTGCAGACGTATTGGGGCATATCCCCTGTACCTTGTCCCTGTATTCTATAAATATTTGAAGTTTACACGAACATTGAAGTTAATTTCTCTGTTTTGTTTCGTTCAATTAATATGTAAGATTGTGCCTCAATATCATCTACAATGCATTTAATTGTCAAATATTTGGTTTCTGAAACCTCTTATATATGCCGCTTTCAAATCAACTGTTTTTCTCTAAATTTCCATTATGTTAAGAAAAGTATCTATAGGCATTTGTTCTACTTTTATTAATATAAAATGTCATGAACAGCTTGAACTATGCACATTCAGTGGTAAAGTATAACATGCGTACTTTCGGGTACTACATGTACTATGAATTGAGGAATTGATCCACCACATATAATCATAGCCTCAAAGCAAAACAAAATACGATATGCGCATGCTTAGTACTCAGCGGAGATGTCTAAGTCTTTCGACATTTAAACCCTAACTTACGCCTCTTTCAGAAACGCAACTTAGACCCGACTAAATATTGGCGTAACTTTGTTAGTCGGACTAACTTAGGCCCAGATTTACGCCTTTTTGAGAAACGGGCCCCAGAACTCCTCTTATGATTTAATGGATAGACACATCATATCCTAGGATATGATACGGACTGTTCTATAGATGTGCAATAAGGTTTCAAAAATTTAAATTTCATCCAGGGAGTCAAATAGTAGCAGAAAATTGACGTTTATCACTCAAAAAACATAGATCCAAGAACTCCTCTTATGATTTAATGGATAGACACATTATATCTTGGGATATTATAGGAACTGTTCTAGACATGTGCATTACGGTTTTGAAAAATTTAATTTAACCCGAGGCCCATTACCTACATACCGTTTGATGCCCTATAAGGATCAAGAATATATACGGTTAAGAAGTGGGGATCTCAACCTTTTTCGAGATATTCGTGCACTTCCTATTCGAAGGAGGTCACGACCACCCCCAAGGCCATGTTTACATACCGTTTGATGCATCTTGACACAAGGAAAAAGAATATATATGGTTTAAGGGTAGGGATCTCAACTGTTTTGAAGATATTAAGGGACTTGCTATTCGAGGGGGGTCAGGACCACCAACAGAGCCCGTAATCTACATAACATTTGATGTCCCTTGATATTAGGAACAAGAATATATATGGTTTGGGAGTCATGATTATAACATTTTCTGAGATATATAGTCATGTCCAATTCCTGGGGGGGTGGGGATGACCCCAAGGTTCAGATCTCAAAAACCCTATGTATTGCCAGTCAACATATGATTATGAAAAACCTATATTATTATCTTTGTCCGTTTTCAAGTTACAATTTACAATAGAGTCTATGATTCTTCCAGTATGGTTCAATGTTAGACCCACACCCTTTTGCCCCCCCCCCCCCCCCGAAAAGTAGTTGTCAAACCCCAAATGAGAAAAATCAAACTAGGATATGCAGGCCTATTGTATCCTAGAGTTTTGTACAATTCTGTTCAGCCATCTCTGAGAAACAAGTTCAGAGCGGGAAAGAAGAAAAAGAAGTCTTAAAATAATATATCTGTACCGGTAATAATAACCGTACAAAAACAATGAGTCTCAAAATTTCATTTGGGAGACGTAATAATAAAGATTAAATAGAGATAGGATCATCAAACATCAATAATTTAAAGATGATTGACAATTTCTAATCTACGGGGGTCAGGATGACCCTTTAGGGTCATGACTTACATACACTAATGATCTGATGCACAATGACCAAAGGAGGAATAATATCTTTGGATTAAGGTGGGAATCTCAATGGTTTTTATGATATTTGATAATTTCAGGAAGAGCACTTGGGATCATGACCTACATACCATCTGAAATGCCTTGAACAAAGAAACAATACAAATATATGTACCGGGGTACATGATATATTTAAAAACAAAATTTTATACGCATTTGTATTCGCCTACTTTGGGCAATTGTAAAGTCTCCTAAACAAAGCAGTGTCATCATTAGGCTAGGAATTACCCACATGGATCAAACACTACATATATAAAATTCTTTATTATTTCTTGTTCTAGAATGTTAGGGTGTCTCCAAGAGGGCATAGTCTAAATACAATTTGATGCGCAATGACACAAAGAGCAAGAATTAAATTATATGGTTTAGGGATGAAGATCTCAAAAGTTATCAAAATATACAGTGTTTCATCATTTCCTATTTCATGAGGGGGGGGGGGGGGGCTAAAGACAACACCTGGGGGTCATGTACTTTACATCATTTGATGCATCAATATAACTTAAGAAGATATTTTGTATTTTCCTGTTTCATGGGGTCAGAACAATCCCATAGGGTCATGGCCTACATTGTATTTGATGCATTATAATACATTAGTAAAGAAAGACCCCTTCCTTCCAATTATTTATAACTCATATAAAAATGATAAGTCTCTACACTTACTTATACATGTAATACACAAATTTAATACAAAATTGTTACAGGATCAATAAGGGGTCAACTCAATAGTGTAAGTCAGACAAATGAAAAAATAACTTTTGCAATTAAAATGACAGAAACAGAAATGCAATAGGATATGTGACGATGATAAGCTTATTTAAATATTAAAAGATGATGATACAGTATGCTAGCAAAGGGAGATCACTTATTTAGAAAGTGAAAGTAATACTTATGTACATACTGGTGTCTCATAATATTGTGCTACTATAATACTCACTATACATGTATTATGCTTACCTATATTGGTCAACATTATAATGATAATCCATTTAGAATACAATATGAATCCCTTTAGCTGATCAACACAAAAGAACTGTTTATGCATGTTAACTAATCCTTTTCTGCATATGAAAAACACATACATGTAAATCGAAGAGCTGGGTAAAACTAGTACCCGCAATTGAGACCTGTGTTGTGTACGTAACTTCAAAGATCAGTTATTTGTAACATGCATGTATTTTTATGACCTATTCTTCAAAGCCCCTTGCTTTATTTTATTAGGCAAATAACAGCTTGTAGGTGGTGCAGGACACCTGCATATTGTGATGTATACTTCCTATTGAAACAAACAATAAAGTACAAATATAATATTTTCCCAAAAAAATATTACCTTACATTGAAGCGCAATGGGTTTGAGCAATTACTTGTCTGTAAGGGCATTGGAGTCTGAGGTGTATTTTTCGTAATTTTACTATTGATGTAAACGAATTTTCATTCGGGGGGGGGGGGGGGGGGGTTGGAAGGGGGGAGGGAGGGAGAGGGTCTGAACCCCTCACTCCCACCCCTTTTCTAAATCCGTGCACACGATTATGTACATGTTGGCACACAGAAGCATATCTAAAGCCGGCAACCGCCGCATAAAGGGGGCATCATTTAAATTTTAGATTAATCAACATAGAACAAATTACTGTCATTCCATTTCGATCCGCTTAAATACTTTTATATAAAATATAGTAAAACCGTACCTGTGCTTAGTTATTGAATTATTTTAACACAATCTGACAGTTATTGTGTTTTATAAATCATGATCATCCTCGAAATGATGTACATAACCCTTTTTTAGAGTTTGCGAACTACTTTTCATGAAAATTTGAGAAAAATAATGAAACGCAGAAATTTGGCATTTGCAAACGTAAAACGATGGCATGACCACTTTTTAAATGAGTTTAATTTAAAATAATCCTGTAAGTATAATACTTCAATTTGGATAGAAAATCTACTGCAGATTTTGTTTTTTAAAAACTATAAAATTGTCATGAAAATTACTATTGTAGAAGTGAATTGGGTCCGCCGTCCTGAATTGAAGAGTCGTCGTTTATAACGGACAGCCGTTTTGCTTTTGTTGTAAAATTTTGACCTATAAATGAACCAGGTGGCACTTGACATTTACAGTTACACGAGGAGTGCAGATAGAGGATGTAATGAATGGCCATATACTCGAAATACACTTAAGAATAGCGTATATAATGAGTTGTATAAAATGAGAACCAAAATGAAACGTGGAAATATACACATTAAAGTTGAATTTCAAAACTTAAGCCATATTATATAAATAAAAACTAATTATCATTATCAAAATTTAATTTTCGTAAGATATGGTTAATGCTAGACTGTGTTTTACAGATTTGCAATTTTATTTTTTTTTTTTTGTTCAAGAAAAAGATTAATTGTACATGTATACAAGATAAATGCACCAACCTAAAATGAGCAGCTTGAAGTCAGAACAACTAGTAATAAGAGAGAAAAGCGAAATAATTAATACCTTGGTCACTTATGACATAGATTTAGATATTTTTACAATTGCATTTGTGAAGGACTCGCAACCTTTAATGAAAATGAATTGTAACCTTATGTTATTACAACATAAAAGTTTAATGCTTGTTTAGAGTAAAAATCATCCCTATTATTATGAAACTTATTATTATGCACCTTCTCGACCATCTTCATCATTTAACATGAAAAACATTTTTAATGATCTTAATTAAAATATTGTATTGTATCACAGGACACTAAAAGAAGTAGGCCCACGAAGGGTCAAAATCGGCCCTGTAAAATTCCGAAAAATAAACAAAAGTTTTAATAAGTTATTTTCTGCTTTAAAGATTGCCTAGGTATTATACTTTTTATTGGTGAAATCATTCGAGGTTTCATACATGCATACCATCAAATTGTCATGTAAGTTCAGAATTTTCTCAAAATGATCACTTTTTGGGAATAAAGTTCTTATAGAGCACAGGTTTGCCCCAATTTTATTTACGTATCAGTTTAAAAAACACATCAAAAGGTTTTTAGTTTTTATAATTTTTGTGGAGCAGACCTGTGTTCATATCTAATATAGACATTTTATTAAAAATACAAAATTAGCATTTGTGCATATTATTTATAGTTATGTCTATGGGTTGGTCAAAACGAGATAAACATAAAACATATTTATCATCATCCTGATTTTGGATTGTTGTCGAGATTCATTAGTTTTTACAACCTTAATCATAATATGTTTCAGTTTGTTTTCAGAAGGGTTTTGTTTCACCTGTTCTTGTTCTGAGAATGTTTAACCTGTTTCATGCCATTCCTTTTCTTTACTCTGACCAAACCCCGCAAATTGTTTTTCCAATTTTTCCATTTGATTTTTAAATTCTTTTCTATCATACCAATTTCCAGTTGCCATATACATGTAGGTTACCGAGATATTAAGGAAAAGTTCTCACCTTAACAGTTCCGTTTTTCCTTATTTTAGTACTTCGAATTATCGTGGTCACTGGCATCATAAAAATAATTTATCTCGGCCTTGATTTTTTGAATTTTAAAATTAAACTTTATTTGACAATACAATTTCTTGACTCTGCTACTGTGATCCTTCTGTTGTTATTCTTTAGATTTTTGAAATCATAACTCAGTTCATGTTTTATGATATTAATAAAGCGCGATTGTTGTATATTGGTATAAAACTAATCTACAATTTCTTTATCAAATCATACAGTTGTATCAAAGTTATTATTGACAAACGACACGCGATTCTGATGCACGAACGATCACGCACGATACACGGACGATCACTAACTTACTAAATTTTCACGATACACGAACAAAAACGATAAAACACGCTACCGAACGATTCTATACCATTAAACACGCAAAATCAATAATAAGAATTAAGGAAATGTATTGCTTTAATTTGTATTCCTTTATGTTTGTGTTTTATTGAAAAGCGGCATGTACTTTAGTCATGCAATGTTTTTTTTTTACGAGAAAACAATTTTAATAAAAACTCATAAACAAATACATAGGATTCACACACAAATTATTTTTTTTGTCTCCATAACGAATATTCACTTTTAGTATAAATTAAAGAAACTTAAGTGTAATAATGCATTAACTGCACGAAATTATTTACATACGAGTTGACTGTTAATGTAATCTAATTCCCTTACGTACGATTTAATTATGCGGGATACAGGTAAATTTGTTACCTTGCTCCATAGAATTTCAACTGATATCCAATATTTTCATACAGAACATAATTGATTTATTTCTGTATATTCTAGATTGTAAAGCGTCTAAATAAATTTTATTTCAAACAAATGTCTATACATTGTACCAAATAGGAATACGTATCGTATTCTCATTTGAAGGAAGAACGTTGGGAATAATCGTTTAGTTTTAAACGGGGAATGGGTAAGCTTGACTATGGTGTTTGAATAGGGCCTTTTGCGTTAGCGCGACATCGCGTTCAGATAAACGAGACAGCGCTTACACACAACACGCCGTCTCGCTAACGCAACTTTGCACAACACGCCGTCGCGCTAACACACAACACGCCGTCGTGCTAACACACCTTTGCACAACATGCCATCGTGCTAACACACAACACACTATCGCGCTAACACAAAACACGCCGTCGCGCTAACACAACTTTGCACAACACGCCGTCGCGCTAACACACAACACGCCGTCGCGCTAACACAACTTTGCACAGTCTAGTAGGAAGTCGTGTCCGGAAATATTACACTGCGCATGCTGAAATATGTAGGCCTGCATGCAAGCATGGATGAAAGATAAATAAAATGTACTTTGAAATACATATATTATTAGCTCACCTGAACCGAAGGTTCAAGTGAGCTTTTCTGATCACCCGTTGTCCGTCGTCCGTCCGTCCGTCTGTCTGTCCGTCCGTCTGTAAACTTTTTACATTTTTGACTTCTTCTCAAAAATCTCTGGGCAAAATTTAGCCAAACTTAGTACAAAGCATCCTTATGAAAAGGGGATTCTAAATTGTTAAAATAAAGGGTTCAACCCTTTTTAAAGGGGAGATAATTACGAAACAGTGAAAATAGGGTGCATGTCTTTAAAAATCTTCTTCTCAAGAACCACTGCCCAGAAATGCCAATATTTACAAAAAAGCTTGTATATATAGTGAATATTCTAAATTGTAAAAACCCTGACCCCCGGACCAAAACTGGGGCCCCAGGCGGGGTTCAAAATTTAACATGGATATACATTGGAAAAATGTTTAAAAATCTTCTTCTCAAGAACCACTGCACCAGAAATGCCAATATTTACACAAAAGCTTGTATATATAGTGAAGATTCTAAATTGTAAAAATCATGACACCCCCCCCCCCCGTACTAAATCTGGGGCTCCAAACGGGGTTCAAAGATTAACATAAAAATAAATATTATAAATGTTTTAAAATCTTCTTCTCAAGAACCACTGCACCAGAAATGCCAATATTTATACATAAGCTTGTATGTATAGTGAAGATTCTAAATTGTAAAAATTGTGACCCCCTGGCAAAAACTGGGCCCCCAGGCGGGGTTCAAAGTTTAACATATATAAGAAAAATGTTTAAAAATCTTCTTCTCAAGAACTACATTGCAACAGTTTGGGATATTACTATGTATACATCCTTGGCAATTGTAGATTCTAAAGTGTTAAAATCATGACCCCCGGACTAATACTGGGGCATCAAGAGGGGTTCAAAGTTTAACATAGAAATATATAGGAAACATGTTTATAAAAAATCTTCTCGAGAACTACAATGTCATTTTTTGTGAGATTACTTTACTTGGATCCTCAAATAATGAAAAATTTAAATTATAGAAGCGATCTAATACTGGGGCTCCAGGAGAAGGGGTTCAATGTTTCACATAAAAAGATAGGAGGGAACATGTTTAAAAATCTAATGGAGGAGAACTACAATGCTTCAATTTGTGAGATTACTATGCAAGCATTCTCAAATTGTAAAGTTTCTAAATTGTGGAAGCCGTGACCCCCAGACTAATATTGGGGCCCAAGAAGGGGTTCAAAATTAACATAGAAATATATAGGGAACATGTTTAAAAATCTTCTTCTCAAGAACTACATTGCAACAGTTTGTGAGATGCAAGCATCATTGGCTATTGTAGATTCTAAATTGGTAAAACCGTGACCCCCGAACTAATACTGGGGCCCCAAGACCCCCAGACCAATACTGAGGCCTCAAGTGGGGTTCAAAGTTTAACATAGAAATATATATCGAAAATGTTTAAAAATTTTCTTCTTGAGAACTACAATGCTACAGTTTGTGAGATTACAATGCAAGGGTCCTCAACTAGTGTAGTTGTTAAAGCCAACCATAAACCCCGGACCAATACTGGGGCCCCAGAAAGGGGTTCAAAGTTTAAAATAAAAATAACATATGCTAGGAAATAGAATGTTACAAGGAACTGTTGTTCAGGTGAGCGATGTGGCCCATGGGCCTTTTGTTTTCATTTATTATCAATACATGTGAAAAAAAATATAGTTACTAGTACGTCACTGTATAACGATATGTTAGCGTGCATATAAATTATTAATAATTCTACCAATTGATAAATTAACCTTAAATATTTAGTATGATAAATTAATTCAGCAATAACATATTTATAACATGTACATGTCACAAATTCATTTTAGGTGCTCTGTATATTACCAAAGCAAAGAAATTTTAAAATGTAAAATTACAGGTACTAGTATATAACATGTCATGAATATATTGTTGTTGATTTAATGAATTATATTAAATATTTAAGGTAAATTTATCAATTGGTAGATTTTATGATAATTTACATGCATGCTAGCATATCCTTATACAGTGCCATACTAGTAACTATATTTTTATTTATATGCATTGATAATAAATGAAAATAATATATATATTTCAAAGTACATTTTTTTTTTAATTTTTAATCCACGCTTGCGTGCAGGCCTACATATTTCAGCATGCGCAGTCTGATATTTCCGGACACGACTTCCTACTAGACTGTGAAACTTGCAAAGTTGCGTTAGCGCGACGGCGTGTTGTGCAAAGTTGTGTTTGCACGGCGGCGTGTTGTGTGTTCGCGCGACGGCGTGTTATGTGTTAGCGCGACGGCGTGTTGTGTGTTAGCGCGACGGTGTGTTATGCAAAGTTGCGTTAGCGCGACGGCGAGTTGTGTTAGCGCGACGGCTTGTTGTGCAAAGTTGTGTTAGCGCGACGGCGTGTTGTGTGTTAGCGCGATGCCTCGTTTATCATAACGCGATGTCGCGCTAACGCAAATGGCCCTATCCGGACACCATACTTGACCGCGTTCATTCAACGTGTCGCTCTTGCTAATATAATTAAAATTAGGTGTCAAGACACAAAGGATGCTTGATATAGGCAGTTTATAAAATTATGCATAACTAACTCAACCGTTTTATTTTTCCTGGTCATTCCGCTGACACCACGAGTTCAAACTACGTCAGTTGTCCTTTTTGGTCAATGACCTTTCACATTGTCCACTATACACTTATCTCGTATCAAGTGCACAACAAGCTAATGACTAGTTAACGTAAAGGAGAATAAAATCATAAAATTATATTTCATATATGGCTATCTGGTTACAGTTAAATTATCTTATTTATGAAGAAAATGTATTATATAAAGTATTCCAGTAATTCATAATTTTGATGTCTTATGTATATTATTTTATTTCTAATTTATGCGAAAGATTCGTAAATGTTACTATGTTTAATACTTGTAGTTATAAAAGTACCATAATCAGAATACCAGCAGCTTTAAGCATGTGATTTTGATACCTGGTTCCATCAACAGGTGATCAATGCAAAGATTAATTTTATGTTTAGTATATTTTCTATTATGTATTTATATTAGTATGTTTATTATATGTATCTTGAAATAATGAAATCGACAAATGAGCTACATTGTAATCAGGGATGGGGTCAATTACAATGGAAAGTAATTAATTAAATTACAATTACTTCCTTAAATTCTTCAATAAAATTACCATTACAAGAGTTTTCAAATATAATTAATTAAATTACAATTACTTTGCAAATGTAATTAATTGAATTACAAATTAAATTTTGAAATTCATAAAAATTTAATAAAACTATGATTTATCTACAATACATAAACATTTAAGGAGGTATGTCTAAAATGTGAATAAAATTTTGTCATAATCAAAATACTTTCACTGTTTGAGAATTTGCTAACTACTTTGATTTAAAAAAAAACAATTTTTGGAAAGAAAAAATATAAATTTGGTTTTATTGTTTAGTTCAAAACGCAGGTACCGGTAGTCACAATATTGAAATGTCTCATACCACCTTGATATTCAATAAACATTTAAAAGTCATATGCCCTAACCTACACCTATCATGTCAACTCAAGTATTTCCAGCATGCAAAACTATTAAATGAAAACTTTCTCTTTTGCATTTTTATACACTATTTTGTTTTCTTTATAAATACAAAGCCAAAGTACAGGTTAATCTCAGGCAGAGGGCATACTATAATTGTTATCAAAACATAATTCACACCTATTGTTCTCTTCCTAATTATCACATGTTTGCAAGCAAGGAACACACCCTGTGGACATGTTTGGCATCTTAAACTTAAAACCCATTTGAAGCCATGCATTTTAACTCTATGTATTTTAGGCTGCATGACTTGATAGTTTATATAACACTGATTTTGTTAGTGAATTAAACAGTGATGTTTTAATCTAACTCGATGATAATTGACACACTAATTTTTCTAATAAGAAGGAAAATAAGTATTTTCTTAAAAAAAAGAGATCAAACAAATCATCAAATACATGTACTTAATTAAATTTGGGAAACTGTTAATTAAATATTGAATCACTGAAAAAATTAATTTGGAAAAATATTTAGTATGATTTATATAATAATAGTTTAACTACTCTTCCTAACTTGATCGTGTACCATTGATAGTGTGGGGAACAATGGGTAGTGGACAGCTTCATATTTATTTGTACATCAGTGTGTAATTGAAAAGTAATTGGAATTACATGCCTTTTTTGAAAGTAAATAATTAAATTACCATTACATGTAATTGAAAATTTGGCCAATTACACATCAAAATTTGTAATTAATTACACTCAATTACCATTACAAATTACCATTACCCCATCCCTGATTGTAATGTTTCTGTCATGTAATTATTAAAACAAATTTTATTCTCACTGTTTTAACAAGTGACCTTTCTTCGCCAGCATATTGTAATATATTTTATTTTTTAAAATCATCGTAACCTATCCTATTGCATTTGTACAATGTCTGTCATTTTTATTTCAAAAATTATTTTTTTCATTTGACAGACTTACACTATTGTGTTGACCTCATATTAATCAAGAAAGATTTCTACATCGAACAGTTCTGTTTTCAATTTCAAAACTCGGGTAATAATTATTATGTTAGAGCATATACACTGTACGTTTTCATGCATTCAAAATAGAAAAAAAATAACGACTGGACTTTGAAAAGGAGAAACCGAAAGTGAAACAGTGTTTGGACCTCAGCACAAATCATTGCTGCTGACAAGACTTAGTTCTTGAAAATAATTGATAAATTCGATGTAATGTATGCTAAAGCATTGTTTCGAAGTAAACTTTTTTATAAATACCTTGAAAATAGTCAGATTTTAAATGGTACGAACAATTTAAATATTTTTTGTAGTCGTATGTATTCCTACGCCAGAGTTCAATATAGTCTCGTTCAACTCGACACTCGGCTGTCTCCGTAAATCCTTGTCGGAGATTCACGGTGTCAGTCGAGCGTTTGGTTGAAAGAGACTAGAGTTTAATATTGCCTAAATCCATCCAATTTTCGATAAATATTTCTATTACTGATACATAGTTTGATTGAATTAATTTTATCTTTAAATATTATTTAGCATGATTTATATGTCTCGATATTCTTGTCGAAAAGTCCAAAAATTCAATTATAAACATGTGCGTAATTCAAATTAGAAACTACTTGTCATGCAAAATAAAAATGGAATACGTTAGATTCCTAATTAAACACGAGGAATTATTAACTGCGAAAAGCACCGTTCCCGGATTTTAAAATCTCGCCATTATATCTAAGAGTTCAGAACTATAACGAATAAGGAGAAAAGTTCCACGTTCGCGATTTTATATTCTATATTATTTTATATTTGATACAAACCAGCGGGATCGCGGAATAAAGTTCTCGCGTAATATAAGGAATTTACAATAATTCCAAAAGGCAATGCATTTCTGAAGCATATTTTCCAGAAAAATCACATAAGTGCAGGTCATATCACAATACTAAAAAAAAAGAATCAGACCAACCCTCATATATAGCTGTAGATATGGACGGGGTACCGACAATACCGTCAACGCGGATCCCTTATTTTCCGCGCATCCCCGCAGTTAAGGTTTATAAAAATATTGAATTATTGAAATAATATTGTAAAATAAAGCAATGTTCTCAAGATAAGTAGTGTCTACGCAATTGCTGGCTAATTATGAAACAGACTGTATGATATCTACATATTGTCTTCTTTTCTCCAGCTGTTTAAATAGCATGTACAAAAACTCCGAAATGCGCGTATTCCATTTGAAATGTGTGTTTGTGTGAGATAATAAGATTAATAGGATATCTCAGACTCTAATGATATTTCAAAACATTGCTTAACTTACCTGTTTTATTTAACTATAATATACTGTAACTGATATTTAGTTTGTGTAGACATGCTTGTGACCCCCCCCCCCCCAGGCTAAATAACAAATGTATATGTCTTTAGATAATTTGAATTTTCTCTTTTGCATAGCATGGCACTTTATTTTCATTTTTAATGCAACTTTTTTTAAAACATTGCAGACAAAGTCAGAAAAACCAAGAGCATCAATGATTACATCAAGTTCCCCTCCAACTGAAAACGAACAGACTCTTCCCATTGCTGTGCCTGCATTTGTGTCAATTGGACCGCCGACCCCACCCGTCGTTGTGCCAACATCTGTGCCCAACAGACCGCGGAATCCACCCGTTTCTGTGCGTGCATTTATGCCAAGTGGACCGTAGACTCCATTCGTCGTTGTGCCAACATCTGTGACCCTTGGACCGCAGACACCGCCTGTTGTTGTGCCTGCATCTAAGCCCATAGGACTTCAAACTCCAAGAGCATCTACATCAGCCGTGAGATTCCGTCCACATCGGTTATCTTCCAGTGATAGTGACCCAAAGGTGAGAACGGAAAAAACCAAATAGGACATCCAGTGCTGAAATCTTTTGAAATTTTATTCATTCCATCAATATCTGTGTTGCCCCATTTTGGATCAATCAAATACACAACAGAAACGGATTTTTACTGTCAAACGACAATATTATACACCATTTAACTACAAACCTACTGTAAGAAATCAATGGGTTTCCCCAAAGATGGCGGCAAAGGGACAAATTATTGTAAAGTGTGGATTGTGTATTTATTTAGCTATTTTTGCTGAACAAAAAACTAAATTCTTTGTAAAAAAAAAAAATCATTAGAAATTTCATTCCTGTTCTGTTTCTGTGTGTGACTATCTGTTTCTGTGTGTGACTATTTATCTATCTATCTATCTATCTATCTATCTATCTATCTATCTATCTATCTATCTATCACTGGATGAAATATCTGGTTTTAGCGCTGCAGAAACCCTTTGGAAACTCTGCGGAAACTTAAGGTTACTTTAAGTTTCCGACAGGTTTCAGCACGGAAACTTCAAGTTTCATTCAGTTTCTGCAGTGCTGAAACTTAGACTGTCCATGAATCCAAATGGTTTCCGCAACGGAAACCCTTTGGAAACTTGAAGTTTCTGCATAGTTTCAACCTCCATATACGTTTGGGATACATATTGTTTACAAATGGTTTCCGCGACGGAAACATACTGAAACTTGAAGTTTCTGCATAGTTTCAACCTCCATATATAATTGGGAAACATATTGTTTACAAAGGGTTTCCGCAACTGAAACTTACTGAAACTTTTTATATGTTTGCTTTTCACAAAAGCTGAGCAAGGTTTCTACTTTATGTAAAAACAAAACAATTTCAAACAGTTCCAAATTTATTTTGTTCAAAAATCTGAAATTGTTTCCAATAATAAATAAAATACAGCCAAGATACAATAATGAAGAAACATCCATAATTCCCTTATTAGGGACTTTTATTTAAAAAATGATAGCACAAGAAAAAAAACTCCCATAGAAATCTTTACATTTGAATTTTTTTTCATGTCGATTAAATGCCTATCAAATGTCCCTTTAAAAATGCAACAAAGATCTTACTTTTTTAAAAATATGAATGCAATTTACAAAATAACTGCACGTACATGAAAAAACAAAGAAAACTTCACTGTTACATGAACATGATACACTTGTCTCAATTTGTTTTGAACTACAATGAATATGTACACCATAAAATATTTTTGAAAAGTCTAAAGTATCCATCTAAAAAAAGAAATACACTACAAGATAGTAGTTGACTATAGAGGTATGACCCAGATTTGATTTGAATATGTCAATAAATTCCAAAATGAGGTCAAAGTGACCCACTTACAAGTTGGGATAAACCTTTTCTTTGTTAGTAATATAATCTAATGTTTTACAATAGAACAGGATTTGATATCATTTTTTTGATAATCCATTAAGTTCAAAGTGAACTTTTCATTTCCACCCATGATGTACCAACTGATCAGATTTTAATATCATAAGCCTGTCAGTATTTAATAGATGACCCAGAGGGAAAAGCTTGTTGGCCAATAAAAAGCTAACAATGGAGCAGTCTGTCAAATCATGCGCAAAAATATATGTACACATTTAATTAATTATGCTGATTGCAACACACTTCATTCCTGATGAATATTCTTCTTTACACACGGTTTACCTTCCTACATTTCACTACTTTACCTACATTAATATTTTTAAATCCAAGACTTGAAGTAAAATATACATTGTTTATTTATGACAAGTATTACTACATGTACATGTACTTGCTTTTTGTAGCATGAATGTATATAATACTAAGTATCACACAGATCATACACCTTACAATTCTCATCAATACCAGCATTTTACTTATGATATAAAAGCTAATTCCAATTATATATTAGTTATATAACACAGATTAAAATAAAACCCACATGGAAACAACTTTCCAACCAAGTAATTTTGTTATATAAAAATTGTAATACATGGGGTATATGTTGTCTTTATATATTTTCATATACGACATAATTGAATATTGTTTGGTGTATTTTATCATTTCTATGACCCATGCATTCATCTCCTAATGCAGTGTTTTTACATTTAAGATTGGTTTCTTAATTTTTCATATATTGCTGCAAATAAAAACTAAGTTATCAATAAATGTTTAAACAAAGAAAATGGAAAAAAAGTAGTTAACACTTATCAACTTGGAGGTGTGAGGATATATGTTACATGGAGTCTGATATTTTATGCAATATTTGCAAATATAACAAATTATTTAAGAAAATGAAAGTTAATATCTGCAAGGTCTAATCAATCATTGAATAAGTCAAAACCATGTGATTTTCTAAGATTCTAGCTTACAGACAGACATTGTAATATACTGGTATTTGATCATATAAAAAAAGTACTTTTATAGTTTATAGGTTTTGTGAAATGAGAATACTTTACAGTTAAAAAGTCTTGTTCTGCAGAGGTTTAGTCGGGTCGTAGAGATGTGTCCATTCGAATCAATAAGGAGTGTCCTTGGCTGTTGTTGATGTAACCCGAGTCGTAGTTTATGGAAATAGGCCTTTTGGGGGGACTTTCGAGCATTGTCCAGACCGGTGAAGCAGTAATATGTGATCACATCATGGCTACAGCAGACTTAGTAGTTCTGGACAGTGGTAGCATTAAAATTCTTCTTCTTGCGATGAACTTGTTCCTTTCACTGGGCTGTACTTTATGTCTGTTCTATTTATCTTAAACATGAATAATAAAGTTTCATTTAGATTTTTAAACAACAAACATTCAGCCTAACATGTAATAAAAGCATTCTGAATAAAATTCTGAATACAGAAGCTACTATGCAGTTGCAAGTTGTTGTTTAAACTATGTCATATAATGACTACAGTAGTATCTGGTCTAAAATGTTTCATTTTATGTTTGAAGCTATGTTATTTTCATTTGATTCAATTATTGTTTGTTGAACAATGGAAAAACTTATCAACAATAAGTGTGTTTCACCCCCCCCCCCCCCCTATCAACCTCCTTTTCAAGAACTTAGACCTGGATTTCCCCAAAATTACTACAGTATATTATAAACATCCAACACATGTATAAGGTGAAAATAATCAATTTCAAAGCAATACCTTGCGTTCACATCGCCCAGCTGTAACACAGCACAAAGAAAGCCAACAACAGATCCAATTAAATTACTACTTTAATAGAGTTAACAAAAATACTATAGTAATTGAATCATTACAATAATAAGGCAAAAACAATAAAGAAAAACAATTAAGGATTTTACAATCAAAGAATAATTGTTGATAATAATCTAAAGTCTTTTAGAATGTCAGAGTCACTGAACAAGAGTAATGAAAAATATAATAATAAAAAGTCAGACAACACTTTGGGAAGCCGGGTGTAACAACAGAGGGAGACCGTTCCTCACTGGTGGTCGGTTGAGGACTGCTTCACTCTGTCCATGTCAGTTCGTATATACGGTCACTAGAAACGCCCCCTTGTCACTGATGCGTGGGCATTAACGTGGTCATTACTTTTGAAGCTCGTAAACTGTCCATAAAAGATCCAGTCGTTAAAATACGTTTACACAGTCTTTGTGTAGTAATTAGTTTAACTGTCAATCAGCCACACTCGAATAACAACAATTGTCAGAACGTCCTGGTCAGTGAGTAGATCATCGAGAAGAGTGTTGGTTCACCAGTAACTGTGTCCTTGATTGGCGTCCAGGTAGCGGTCTTCACGGTTCTGCTCTGTTGCCCCCGGCACGTGTACAAGTACGTCCTTGTCTAAGCGCTGCATTCTGCACGGTCGAATGACCTCTGTCATTCATGCGTCCAGGTAAACAGACTACTATAAGAGTACAGGTAAACAGCGAAAACATAGGAATTAATATTAAGTCATTAAATAGTACATAATTGTTATGACAATTAAACACAATTAAAAATGGGGTCAATTGTGTTACATCCGTCCCCTGCAAAAAGATGAATTAAGATTAATTCATATCATCAACATACATGGATATACATAAAAGAAGAATCATTATAAAATCAATAATAATTAAGTCCCCGCCGTTACCACCAGTAAGTATTTATATGAGAGGTCCTCCACTACTTGGGTAGAACGAATGTAGTAACATAATATTTAAATATAACAATACAAATCCCGACTTCCCGTAAAGAACACTATATACAAAAGAACAAAACAAAATACATAAGGTTAATTGTCACCTTTAGTGCGTTCATACTCGCCAATGATTGTCGGGTACATTTTTCTGATGGCATCTGGGTCATCAGTCCCTGTGCTATATACTGAAGTCACCATTGGTGCAGACGGCTTGCTGCCTCTGCCAGCGTCAACATCGCCAGATGAGTTAATCATCACCAAAGGAAATCCTTCTCCATTCTCTCCCTTGTCACTGCCCCTGCCCTGTTTTCGCCACAATTTACCTGACCAACGCCTTTTTATTTTACAATAGACAAAGATTATTACAATTATAATTATTGCAGAAGCTACACCCATTAATACATATGCCCAAGTAAGTAATCCCCAGAAATCGAATAATGGGGGTACTGAATTTACCAGTTTTAATTCTTCAACCAGTTTGTCCATGCTAACCATTTCAAGATCATTTAATTTTTCAGGAATAGATATATTGTTTAAATTATCAAAATTGGAATGAACAGGTTTCCATAATTGGATGGCAGACACGTTATAAGATTGCATGAAAGTTGTCAGAAGGTTTGTCGCATTATATTTACTTTCTTGGTGATAATGAGGGGGTAATGTCATTGCACTTGTGACGGCTGAACAGGACTGATCAAGGGTCATGCGCAATTCGAAATTCAAACACATAGTTTACATAAGTCGAATGGCAGTTTCCAATAGGAATCTGAACTTATTCTCAGCCGATTTTGGTTTACGAGTGGTCTTGGGTTTAATATGACATGCGTTAACATCCATATCCAAAAGAGACCCGTTCCCATTGTCAGTGTCAGTAGTAAGATCCAAGTCTTTGTCAGTTTTAACATTGTCTTTTGCTCTAAGTCTCTTTTGAAGTTCCCACAGAGGAATATCATCTTCGGAAGAGGAGTCTTCTCGTTCTCTTCGATACTGACGTGCTAGCTGTGCAAGCGGAACATTGTCGTCCTCATCTTCACTTTCGCTAGGGAGTACTTCGTGATCATGGTGTTCTTCAGTCATTAATGAATCTTGATCTGAAACTACAGATCGCGCTTCTGAATTATCATCAGAGTTTGGTGCCGCTGAGTGTGATTCATTATTCACGTCCTCTTCTTCTTCTTGTGGTTCATCATCGTCTGACTCTGACTCTTGTGGCATAACATACGCTGTTTTACGTAGAGGTTTTCCTGTATCATCCTTTGGAATCTCCCATTGATCGATCTTGGCAAATCTCAGCAACTCTTTGTGGGCTTTGGTGACCTTGCCATCGAGTTGGTTCTTGATCTTGAACGTTACTGGTGATGTTTGTTCAATGATTCTGTAGAAAGGCTTCCATCTGGATTGAAGTTTACTCTGGCGCTGATTGTTTCTGTAGTAAACAGGATCGCCTACCTTCAGGTCGATATCTACTGCTGTTCTGTTAGCATATTTAGCCTGTCGTTTCTTCGAGCGTCTTAAGATCCTATGAACTGTAGTAAATGCTTTGTGTTGTTGTTCAAGTGCAATTCTGTGAGGATCTTCTCCAAGGTACCGTCGTCTTGGTCTCAGGATGTTGTCAATTGGCAGAACAACGTCCCTGGTATACAACAGGTAGAATGGTGTGTATCCTGCTGATTCGTTGACGTTGAATCTGATGGCAGCCAAAGTTTGGTTTAGATGAATATCCCACGTTGTTAGGTTGTCGTCCATCTTCTTAGCCATTACATCATGTAAAGTTCTATGGAATCGTTCAACCTTGGCGTTGCTTTGCGGATGATAGTATGAGGTCTTCACATGAGATATGTTCAGTGCTTCTAAAGTTTCTTTCACAGTTCTGTTTTCGTTTTCGGTTCCATTGTCTGTGATTATTTCCATAGGAGCTCCGTGACGAGGGAATATTTCCTCAATAATCAAATGAGCGATCGTAGCAGCTGTCTTGTCTGGTACTGCGTATGCTTCTGGCCATCCAGAAAGTAGATCTACAAATCCCACAATATACTTGTTTCCCGATAAAGACTTTGGATAAGGACCTGATAGATCTAAACCAATCTTTGCAAACGGGAACGGTGGAACATCCGTTATCTGCGTTGTTGGTTTAAGTTGTTTTAGGTTTCTTGTTGCACATATGACACACTTGCCGACATAATCATATAACTCTTTGTACAAATTAGGCCAATAGTACTTTTGCCTAATTGCATCAAACGTCTTGTCGATTCCCAAGTGGCCATTGTCATCATGGTACTGCTTGATAACTCCAGATCGGTAATGCATTGGTACAAACAGGCGTAATACAGGATCATTATCTGCGTTGGTGAGATAATAGAGAACATCATCAATTAAAAGATGCTTACTTCCTGTGGATTTTGTTGCCCGGCCTTGTTGTAGCTGTTTTACAAGGAATGCAATTTCTGGATCCTTAGCTTGTTCTTCAGCAATGTTGAGTTCTCCGTTCTCTTGTAACTCAATCTTGGGCTTATAAGGGATGTCTGGTTCTCCAATGTCCAAGTTTGTGTGTTCTCTAGGATTGATTGCGTTGGAATTAATAAAGTTGATTTCCAATGTGTTGTCATGAACATCAGGCTCGTCAAATTCCGTCGTACTAACTTCTGTAGTTGTTGGAGTCCTGGACAGAAGATCAGCACAAGTATTTTCTGTCCCTGGAATGTACTCAATCGTACAATTGTATCCCGCGATGCCGAGAGCCCAAAGTTGAATCTTCTTGTTCTTCATAGGAGCATCAAGTAGATACTTTAAAGGTTTGTGGTCAGTTCTTATCACAAATTTTGCGTTATGTAGGTAATGATCCAGTTTCTGAAGTGCAAAATGTATCGCAAAGGCCTCTTTCTCCACGGTTGACCAACGAGTCTGTGTATCGCTCAGTTTGTGGGACAGGTAGTAGAGTGGTTTCTCTCTTCGGATACCCGGAATAATTTCTTGATCATCGTCGTCTGTTTCTTGTACTAAACAGGCTCCCACTGCTGTGTCTGAAGCATCCGTATACAGAACGTACTCTCTGCTCGGATCTGGATATGACAACAATGGAATAACCGTCAAACTGTCTTTAATGTAGTCGAAGGCTAGTTGACACTGTGGGTTCCATTTAAACTTCGCATACTTCTTCGTTAGGGAGACCAATGGTTCAGCAATCTTTGAGAAATTAGGAACAAACCTGCGGTAATAACTGCACATTCCTATGAAACTTCTCACTTCTCGGACAGTTGTAGGGCTCGGTAAGGATCGAATAGCAGCCACTTTGTTCGGGTCTGGTTTAACTCCAGTTTTGTCGATGATAAATCCCAGATATTGTGTTTGTTCCTTGAGAAATGAACACTTTTTCGCTTTTAGTTTTAATCCATGTTTTCTAAGTCTATCGAACACAGTCTTGATATGTTGTTCATGCTGTTCCAGAGTTTCGGAAAAGATCAAAATGTCATCAAGGTAGGCCAAAGCACATGAATCTAAGCCCTGAAGCACTACACTCATCAGTTCTGAGAATATTTGTGGAGCATTACATAATCCGAAAGGCATCACATTGAATTCAAAGAGTCCTCGGTGACACGTAAAAGCAGTCTTTTCTTTGTCTTCTTCTTGTACTTGAACTTGCCAATATCCGGACTTTAGATCCAGCGATGTGAAATACGACGCTTTTCCTAGCTGGTCCAGTAGATCGTCAATCAATGGTAAGGGCCAGGAATTGGTCTTGGTCACCTTGTTCAATCGTCGGAAGTCTACGCAGAATCTTTTGGAGCCATCTTTCTTGTCCACCACGACGATAGGAAAACTCCATGGTGATTTTGATCTTCGGATGATGTTAGCTGCTAACATATCGTCTATGGCGCGATCTACAATCTTACGTTTGTTCAAAGGTGTCCGGTATGGTTTCATCTTTATAGGGGGATGATCTCCAGTATCGATCTTCATCTGTATGGTATTGGTGTGTCCTAGGTCTGCGTCCGACACAGCAAATAGGTCTCGGTGTTGTGAGATTAACTTCTCTATCCGTTGGCGATGTTCGGGTGGAACGTTTAACTCCGCTGTGATGTCTTGAAGATCATCATCCTTCCCCGTACTGGTAGTTGGTTCGATGCACATTTCGTCGACGGCGTTGATCTTACCAATGATGCTGCCGCGCTTCACCTTAAAAATCTTGTTAGTATTGTTAACCAGCAATACAGGCACTCTACACGATTGTCTTGTTTTCGCAATTGCACTTCCGATCATAAGGCCTGGTTCATCACTTAGAAAACATTTATCAATTGCATTAATTTCAACAGTTTTATTCACAAAGTTCGAATGGTTCTTGTGTTTTGCATAACACACAGTCGAGGTCTGAGGTCTAAGAACAGTCTTTTTGCATGCACGTAAGATAGAAGCTATATGAATATCTTCCACCATAGGGACATAAGTTTTACCAATTCTTAAACTTCCCAAATCAAAATAAAGTCTAACCCCGTTTTTAATTAACCAATCTCTTCCCAAAATGAATGATCTATTTACATTTTTGACTACATAAAACTCATGATCTAAAGTCAATCCACCAATTTGGAATCTAATATTTGCACAACCTTCAATTTTCAAATCGGCGCCATTTACAGATTTTAAATTTACTTTCGGTTTCGATAATTTTGAAGGATAAGGAAGCGACCAATAAACGTCTGCGTTAACCAAAGAAACGGCGGCGCCCGTGTCCAAAAGAGGTCTAAATCTTCGTTTTCCAATTTTAATGATACATGAATTTGGATTTTCAACCGAATTTATTGTAACAGTTGGTAATTTATTTTCAATTTTATATTTGCTCCCCCCAATCGTCCCGGCATGGACGGAGCGTTTTAGTTTAACTCTTCCTGACTTTCCTGATCATAAATCGCGATCTCGTCAATCGCTGCGACTTGCGGTGTTGTTTTCCGTGGTGTAAATCTTGCATCGGCACCTCGCGCTGCGACGCGTGCATTTGTACACTCAAAACTAAAATGGCCCCTTCTATGACAATTCCAACAAGTGATTTGCGATCGTGGTCGATGCTCATCGACTGCCAAAACTTTCTTGTGAATTACTCTTGGTTTGTTTTCAGGTCGCGGTTGGCGTTTATGTTGCTGTCGGTCGCGCCTAACCCTAAAATGATCAATGTCCATTGGCTCGCCCTTAGTATCTCGCGGTGAGAAGTAGTCGCGTCCTGTGCGTAACTGAAAACGCATTTGTAAATTTATTTCTTGTCTCGCGGATGCGATTGCATCGGTCATTGTTTGAGGATTATCTCTCATTACCTTTAACCTTACGCGATCTGAATGCAACCCATCTGTAAAAATACCCACTAACTGTACTTCTAGAACCCCTACAGCTTGTTCAGCGAGAGAAAGCAATCGTTCAGCGTAAATCTGTACGTTTTCGCCATGTTCTTGTTTTACCGTTCTTAATAATTGAAGGGCATGTTGTGGGTCGTTTACTGCGTTGAACCTTTGATTTAGTTCCTTTTTCATTGTCTCCCAATTAACCCCCGGATTTCCCGACAAATAACGGTGCATGAACTCGCTAGCATGTCCAGAACTAGTTTCATAAGCTACAAGTTTGATTTTTTCATCAGGGACCCTTCTCAACAAAGCAAATTTCTCGATAGCCTTTATCCATTTCTTAAATTCTTTAGGATCTCCCTCAAAAGGTTTGATTTGAGTTGTCCCAAAAGCCTGACCAATGTTATCTACTATAGAAGTTGCTAACCCTTGCATTGCGTTAAGAAAAGCTTCTTCACCCATGTTAGTTCGCGTTGTGTTTAGTGGCAAAATACAGAACAAAAACTTACCAGAGAGAATGTAGAAGATTCCGAATTAAATTTCCTTGGCAAGTTGAACCCGTTCGTGATGCAACTGACACTGATAGATGCAGCAGATCCTGGTCACGGCACCAAATTGACTCTGTAACACAGCACAAAGAAAGCCAACAACAGATCCAATTAAATTACTACTTTAATAGAGTTAACAAAAATACTATAGTAATTGAATCATTACAATAATAAGGCAAAAACAATAAAGAAAAACAATTAAGGATTTTACAATCAAAGAATAATTGTTGATAATAATCTAAAGTCTTTTAGAATGTCAGAGTCACTGAACAAGAGTAATGAAAAATATAATAATAAAAAGTCAGACAACACTTTGGGAAGCCGGGTGTAACAACAGAGGGAGACCGTTCCTCACTGGTGGTCGGTTGAGGACTGCTTCACTCTGTCCATGTCAGTTCGTATATACGGTCACTAGAAACGCCCCCTTGTCACTGATGCGTGGGCATTAACGTGGTCATTACTTTTGAAGCTCGTAAACTGTCCATAAAAGATCCAGTCGTTAAAATACGTTTACACAGTCTTTGTGTAGTAATTAGTTTAACTGTCAATCAGCCACACTCGAATAACAACAATTGTCAGAACGTCCTGGTCAGTGAGTAGATCATCGAGAAGAGTGTTGGTTCACCAGTAACTGTGTCCTTGATTGGCGTCCAGGTAGCGGTCTTCACGGTTCTGCTCTGTTGCCCCCGGCACGTGTACAAGTACGTCCTTGTCTAAGCGCTGCATTCTGCACGGTCGAATGACCTCTGTCATTCATGCGTCCAGGTAAACAGACTACTATAAGAGTACAGGTAAACAGCGAAAACATAGGAATTAATATTAAGTCATTAAATAGTACATAATTGTTATGACAATTAAACACAATTAAAAATGGGGTCAATTGTGTTACACAGCTGATCAAAACATTCACCCGAATCACCGAACAGAGGATGCAACTAATCACCGGAAACATTGACTTTGTATGCTGTTAATGCTGAAAAAGAAAAACGTGGAAGATTTCATTTTCCGGATTTAATTAATAAATTTTTTTCGTTACATTTAGAGTTTGTAAATTGTATAATGTGCGAAAGATTCATTGTTCGTCTTGTTTACCAACCAAGCATTCATATATTAGGGACGTTTATATAATTATATATGTGTATACCCTGGATAATCTTGATTATCATGCATATAAAGTTGGTTAATGGTTAACTTGGTCAAAACGTATATTTAAAAGAGATACGGTAATACAAATTAAAACGCCGAACCAAGTTTGAAAAAATGACGCCATCTTGATTTGATGGCGCGAGATCTCGTTTACAAATGAGAGATAAACTAGAGCCTTGAAAATGTTATTGGGAGTATCTATATTGTGAATTAAGTTACCTTGACATGAGTTCGTCGTTCCTGCATTATCTCCACAGGATGAATGACCATCTTTAAGTCCTCCTTAAAGATAGCTTAAAGGTGTTTAAAGGTAGCTTAAAGACGATCTTTAAGCCACCTTTAAGCTACCTTTAAGCTATAAGTATTGCTTAAAGGTGGCTTAAAGAATGCGTAAAGATGGCTTAAAGGCAGCTTAAAGACTATCTTTAAGCCACCTTTAAGCCACCTTTAAGGACAACTTATAGGTCCTTAATGTCCAAACTTCTTTAAGCCACCTTTAAGCCACCTTTAAGCTACCTTTAAGCCTCCTTTAAGCCATTAAAAAAATTTAATTCAATATTGTGCTTAATTTCCAACAAAATGTATTAACTTTATGAAAGAAAAGATATTAAAACGGTTTTTGTTCTAGAAAGAAAAATGAAAAAAAAAACACAAAAAAAAACCGGCCACGGCGAGAATTGAACCCGGGACCCTTAGTTTACTAGCATCACCACACATCCTCTGCGCCACGGCAACTTACATATATCTGAGCGTTTTTATATCCTATATATCAGTGGATATTGAATCACTGTATTGAATGTGTTTACTTGAAATGATTTTGACAAACCATTCAGTTTGTAACAATCAATTATATCTAATTTATAAATTACATGCATGCATGTATTTAGAATGAAATACGGAACTTGGTCTTCAGTGAACAAAAATATATTATACCTAAATGGAAACCGTTAGGTTCACTATAGTAGGCTTTCTTAGTTAATAAGTTTAAACCGAGTAGATATACGTTCATCTAATTTATAGCTACAAAAATGTAAGAAAGCAAATGAAATCATTTCTTTTATTAAATGCATTGATACTATTAGGGTATTTGTTCAATTTCTCGCAATTTCCCGGTTTTCATGATCGCGGCGCCGTTCCAATATGTTTAAATATTTACATGTAATTGTATGTACATGTACATGATTTTTAAACTATCAATTCTATAACAAACAAAATTACCAATTACCAGTGATGTATTTACTGCATGTGGCAATTGCAAATGACTTGTACATACAATTGTATGATGTGCCAGGCCGGGTATATTTGACATATTTACCCTTATACATATATTTAAATAATCAACCCCTATTTATGATCACTGGTACATTAATTAATTAGCCTCAAGATTTTACTCTTACATACATGTATCGTTAATTTGTAGACGTAACATCTTTGAAACCCAGAGCTAGGAAATAATACTTTGAAAATGAATTACAAATGTAAATTAACTTTTATTCACTAGACTTATCGTATACTCGTACATACTAAGATTCAACGCCTTTAAGTCACCTTTAAGCCACCTTTAAGGACTTGCTTAAAGATGGTTTTTCGCCCTGTGCTCCTTGTTGTAGAGGCTATTAATGCTTCTCAATTCTCCATTTTACAACAGCACCTTCTTGTCCATTTTAACCTTCGCTCGGAATCATACAGTGCGCCAATACTGACCAATCAGAACCCGCTAAATCTTGGAAAAGTGCATCTTGGGATAGTTTAAAATGAATAATGTTTAATCAAAATTATCATTTTTTACCAAATAGTATACTTTTTACATGTATATTTATTTTAAATAAGAACTGTTGGAGTCAGTATTTCCTGGTTAAAAACGACAAAGTATTGGCGTGTGTTTGTTACAATTGTATTTGTAACACGTGATTAACCAAAAAAAAATGGCCGACCGTTTGTTTACATATGTCTAATGAAATTAAACAAGTTTTAATGAGACATATGTATCAGATTTTGTCTTTAACTATATTTTATTTACATGTACTGATGATTTTGCCAAACTAAATATGATAGAGCCATATATAGTTTACTGACAAGGTAGTCTTGACTTGTCCAATTTTCACCGCGATTCTAAGCACGGTCATATTCTTATTCAAAATATAGAGGTGTGGAAATATTATGTTCATCACAGAGCGGGTTCTGCATGAACACACAGAAATCACAAATATAATTAGATGCCGATCAATTAACAGGGTCCGGTTAACAGCGTCACTCGTACTGGGAATTTACAACTACGATGAATTGATGGCAATTATTTTACAGTTACACATGTGCACTGATTGGTCATGCGATGAACAGTATTGTTGTGTAGCCGAGAAACTACAAAACATATAGTTCAAATATCTGGTGTCTTACCTGACAATATGCGGCAGACAACAGACAATGGTAAAAATATATAAGGAAAAACAGGGTAACAGGTGTGGTGCGGTATACGGCAGGATCAGAACTGGAGCTCCAGTAGATCGGGGTGGACCATGTGACATCAATGTAGACCAGGATTAGAGGTCATACATAAAAATTAGCATACGTTGGGAGAATACAGTACGTGTTTACACTACAGTATGTTAAGAATACTTATGAAATTAAAATACAAACGCGTTAAACAAGCCGGGAAGTAAGGCGTACACGTCGGACTGATATATAAACAAAATATAATTTTAATTATTTGGTATACTTTCTACATCAAATGTATACGAATGTATAATCAAATTTTAAAAATGGGATTAAAATCACGTGCACCACATGGCTAGTGCTGGATTTTAAACTGATTTTGTAATATAACGTATAACTTCAGTAAAATTATAAATAATGCTTATTATATCTTATAACAGAAACATGTGCATGTTTCATAAACATGTTATCAATATCTGTAAATAAATAAAAAAAGTAAATACAAAGTATAGAAATGCACGAATCACATAGGCGTCGAACTGGGGGGGGGGGGGGGGGGGGCTTAGTGCAAAGTTAGACTTAACCAATAGGCATATAGCCGCCCCCCCCCCCCCCTACTTTTTCTCGCCGGAAATGTAATTGTTCCTAAATTTACCTTGAAAGATTGAGAAGTTGGAGTAATAGGCATACTAGCCCCCCCCCCCCCCCCCCCTCCCCCCCGACACGGATAAGGAATTTCATGATTTTGGGGGGAAAAAAATGTGTAGGAAAATTTATTTTCGGAAGTATATAGTATAGGTATACCCCCCCCCCCCCCCTCCTCCACGGATTAGGATTTTCATGATTTTGGGAATTAGGGATTTTTAGGGTTTTTCCTTAATATTTCTGAGGATTAGTCTAGCCCCCCCCCCCCCCCCCCCCCACTTTCAATTTGCTTCCGACGCCAGTGAATCATGATACAGTCATACATGTAGTAAAGTCTGAAATGCATGTAAATAATTAAACAATTATTATATTAGACTCAAACTCCAAGTGGGTTTTACTTGTTATTATCAACTATAGAATTTTAAAAAAAAATTCTTGTGTACATGTGTTAGCGTGGTATTAAAAAAGAAATGAATTAGCTCTAAACTTCAGGTTGTACAAATATTTGGTACGATTTGTAAAAATTTACAACGACTTTACCTTAATGTGTTTGCTTAATTAGTTACTGTACCTCAAGGTTCATTCAAATGATAACTAAATGATTTAAGAAGGAGTCTTACAAAATAGGTATATTAATTTATTTTACTAAATAATTATAATTTACTTATCAGTTTTACTAACTCAGGTACACACAAATTGAAAAAAAATTCCCGCCGGGCTCCAGTTATAAACCCACGCTTCGTACTGTGTATATGTTATACGTAACAGTCTTTTGTTCACTCCTGACAGAAAAAAAACCTGCAATCCACACAGAATATACAGGAAAATCACAGAGGAGGTCACATGGACAAAGAATGTATACACATGTATACACGTGCCCGAGTACCTAAGATTAATGATTTCATCATATGCATTAAACAAGATCAGACATCAGTTTTTCTTTTCAAATTCAATTAATTACTTAGTAAGGTTCTTAATCGCCTTATCTGCCACATTTGAAGATAGTTACATGTATACATATAGTTTCAGTCACGCTGAAACCTTACTATACATTTTAGTATGTACGGATTCATTATCATTAGGCTAGAATTAAACTTAAACCTGTTGAAAATAAATGATATTAAACTCAAATCAATTTTAGTAATAGTTTCCGCAATGCGTAAACCATTTGGAATCTTAACTTATTAAGTTTCAGCATACTGAAACCTTGCGGAAATGTTCTGAAACTGATTGATATTTCCATAATAATTTACGCAACTTTTCACATGATTCAAATTTAGTTTCCGCATTGCGGAAACCATCAGGAATCTTAACTTAAAGTTTCAGCATACTAAAACCTAGCGGAAATGTTCTGAAACTGATTGATATTTCCATAATGATTTACACAACTATTCACACGATTCAAATTTAGTTTCCGCATTGCGGAAACCATCAGGAATCTTAGACTAAAGTTTCTGCTGACTGAAACCTAACGGATACTTGCTGAATCGATATAATGGTTTCTGCATTGCTGAAACTATACATGAAACTTCAACTTCAAGTTTCAGCAAGGTTTCCATATAGTTTCAGTTTTGCTGAAACTTGATTTTTCATCCAGTGTATCTATCTATCTATCGATCGATCGATCGATCGATCGATCTATCTATCTATTTATCTATCTATCCTTTTATATGTATATTTAACGAATAATTAAGGATTCATTCTTTCAGTATTATGGTGAAAATTACGGTCAGGGTATGATCAAATTCAATAAAGCCCGAGGGGCTTTATGATAGATTTGATCACGCCCCGACCCTAACTATCACCTCACAATATTCGAAAAATGATTCCTTATTACTTATATTTATATAATGATATGTCATTGTATGAATACATATTTGAATAATAAGCAAACCCCGCTGGCATTTCAAGTTATGGGTTTTATAGTACAAAATCGATACGTACTGTTACCACAGGCAAAGACACAGGAAAATGTAAATATATACTGATACTGTCTCTTTACTTGCCTCTGAAAACTACAACCAGCGAAGTGACGCAGATTGTTTACATGAACCTAGCTCAAATTCTGATCTCTTTGCTCTAATAAAAAATGTAACTGAATGAGAAAAATAATGACGGACCAGACCAGGATTCGAACCCGCACCCCCTGAATCTCTAG
Organism: Magallana angulata; assembly: GCF_025612915.1. Taxonomy (NCBI): domain Eukaryota; kingdom Metazoa; phylum Mollusca; class Bivalvia; order Ostreida; family Ostreidae; genus Magallana; species Magallana angulata. Next base: position 14,104,654 of record NC_069112.1, on the reverse strand, counting down.
TCGGGTGCTCTACCAACTCAGCTAGCTATCTGGCGCCGGTATTCGAACCGGTCTGACCGTCACATTCCTCCCCCCTTAAATGATCTTCGCCCTCGAAGATCACCCCAGGCTCTTCCACTGACAGAAGTTCACCTGTCAGTTCCAGGGGTTGGTCACGGTACTAACTATAACGGGATGGAAGATATAATGACGGACCAAACTGGGATTCCAACCCAGGTCCCCAGAATCTCTAGTCAGCTGCTGTACCAACTGAGCTATCTGGCGCCGGTATTCGTACCGGTGTGACCGTCACAAACAATTGAACTAGTCACTTAAATGAAATTATTCAAAAGTCTCCAACCATTACACATGAAATAAAATTCAATTTTAAAAGTGTCAAACTTTAATCATATTCATATTATATCAAAGTAGTCACAGAATGATATCATTCAAATACTAAAACCGGAAGTATCAATCAACTACCATAGTTACATTAAATTTGATAATATAAATTGAAATCATCTAACTTTCAGACAAAAAACTGACACAGAGTTACTATTCTTAACATTGAACAAATCATTGACAGGTATGTATATGCTATTATATATATATATCAACAAAAATAAGATGGATAAAATATATATTTAATAAAAAGCATTTAGAAAGATATTTCAAAAAACAAAATTATACTCCAATACACAAACTTTTTGGATGCATGGTTCATCTACTACTATAATTATTCTCTGTCCAAAGTTTCTGCTTCCAGCACTTTTTGCTTGATATTTCGATAATAGCGAGTATATACCTAGGAAATGAGTCCAAAATCAGATCATCTACATGTATAAAAGAAGTCCAGACTATCTGAAATCCAGCTAGATTACCTGTTTAATCCCCCCTCCCCCCTTGTACCGCTTCAGAGTTTAATACAAAATTCAAGATAAAATATCTTTATTTTGCATTGCATCAGCCATAAAACATCGACAAATTGCGTCGGATAGTTCAAATGACTTCCTAAAGGAAAAAAAAACAAATAATTTTCTGTTACAAATCAGCGTAAAAACCTGATTTGTACCAGCAATATTTTCGAATAAAAATGATAATCTGCCAATGACATATCTTTAAAACGTCTTAGAATTTAAGAACTGATTTTAATTTCAATAACATAATCTAATTTTTTTCACTAGTGTTCATACATCAGGTCATTGACAAAAAATTGTACATATTAAAAACATTATCCTAAACCCTAAAATAAATTAATATTGTTTCTGTTATATAGTTTCCGAAATTGATATTGTTTCTGTTTTATAGTTTCAGGGCTCCAAAATGAAAATCTTTGTGCTAGAGAAAACTGAGACGCGGACTACCCAAGAAAACAGGCAATATGCGATTAAACCTCAAATGATCAAGAACTACCTGAGCTCTCTATGCCTCAGAAATGGATCGCCAAATTAAAAACCTCTGTCAACAAGTCGCTCGTCATTACAGGATACTCAATGAAAGAAGAATCTCTCAATACTCGACAGTATACTACAAGACTTATATAATCAGTGTTTTCCCCCAAAAAGTTTTGCATGGGGGAAATCTGACACAATCGATGCACAGATATACATAACACGTCCCGGTCACTCCACATAATAATACTATAACTATTTGATTAAATGTACCACATCTTAGTAATATAGTTATAATTGATCCATTCTAATGAAATGAACATGAACAGATATTTATCACAAGGACTATATATGATAAGGGCCTGAAATGGCCCCCTAAAATGAACATCGTCATTTTACTATCATTCTTTGTTTTCTTAGTACAGATATGTATGTGATGTGTTTTCATAATATTCATTTTGGTTCAAGTGCCAACAATTTAGAAATATGACATTGTAAAGACAACCTTTTCCCGCCATTTTTGCATTTTTTTTTAGCGTAAAACAGCTTGTTTTCAAGCAGTTTTTCCTTCCGAAAACATAGAGCGCATTCTTGAACAAATAAAATATTTTAATTAGTGATCTATCAAGCCAAGAATTATAAGTGACAAAAAAAATTTCTGTGTTCAAGCATGCGCTCTATATTTCCCATCCGTAAATAGATAAGAAAAATGTCAATTTTTGGCTGATTTTGATTGAATTATAGAAATGGCGTGATTTCTGACGTCATGTACTGCCAGTGAGTGCAAATAAATTTAATAAATAGATTAAAATATATTTTATATCAACTCTTCTAAAAAATTAGTAAACCTTTATTGTACCCGAAACACTTAAAAAATGGCGAATTATGGGGGCCAAATTTAACTCTTATCATATATAGTTCTTTCTCTGGTTTTTTTTTTCTGCCCAGCAATAATGTTAAGGGCTTTCATTTGACACCAATAAAAAAGGGCTGGCCCCTTAAATTAAGGGCTAGTAGCCCTTAAACGATTTTGCTTAATAACTCAAAAACGGTTAGAATTTCGATATGGCTGTCGCTGGAAAAGTTGTTTGTTGGGATCTCATAAAGGTCGTTACAATGGTATTTTTTAAGTGATTTGTGTTTTATGAGTGTCAAAAGCTTTACATGTTAACATGTACCTGTTTTCATTTGGCAAGTTAACGAAAGTCTTTGTGCGTAGAACTGACATAAAGTTACCACAGAAAGTATGATGGTTTATACAGGAGACTTTGATTCATGAGAAAAAAAAATTAGAACACATGTTTTTTTAGAAGTTTAAGTCATTGTTGTTTAGTTCTTACAGTGCACAATCCTTAAAGACGAAAATCGGAAAACAAAACATTCTTTTTCTAGTAAAACACAAAATACGTATTGAAAAAAATTTTATGCATTACATTTTAGTTATCATACCGCATGCATTTAAAATCCACCTTGAATCAGAGCTGTGTCCGTATCATTACGTAAGCTATCCCTCGCACGCGGCCGAGAAAATCGGTAACCATGGTCGCGGCTGGACTACCTAGCGGTCAGCGGTTATCTAATACACTAGAGTTACGTCTCTCATATATGAGTTAATTTAGCTGCTAACTGAAGAATTGTTTCAGTTTTGATTACACATAAAGGTTTATTCTTCAATTGTATTTAACGATAGGGTGTCAATTAAAAAATCGTTCAGTTAATTAATAAAAGCAATGCCATTCTCTATCTAATGCAATATCAGACATATATATCAATTGTGGGTTTTAAGTAAAAAAAGATTTCTATTTGATAGATTGTAGTCATTAAATTGCAACTTTTTCAAATCTTCCTAGGTTCTGAGCTGTACGTGTGTATGCGTTAAACCTAATACGTAATCTATCCTTCGCCCGCGGCCGAGCAAATCATCCACGGCTGCACTACCTAGCGGTAAACGGTTATCTAATTCACAAGATTCGCACCAACACACTTACATGAATATGAACGTGTTTAAGTTTATATAGCCGTGAATACACTGTACACTGTTTTAATTTTATGTCATAAAAGTTTATTCATTTTGTATTTCTTTAAATTAGACATTGGAGAAATAAATTTTAACCATATTACTCCAAATCGGAAATACTCGTCAGACATATTTGAATGATTGGTTTGTAATCTTAAATGTTTTAAAAACTGTACAAATAATGTTTTCAATCAACATCAAAAAACAACACAAATATTAAAACCTTTAAATAATGATCATCCCTTGCACATGGCCGAGGAGATCCCGCGCAAGTGACATCAACATGTACCTTATCACGCGTGCATGTTTGGTATTTTGTACGAACGCAACTATTTTTATTATGTTTTCAACTATTATATTGGTTTAAGGTGAACTATGGTGTTCCCCTGGAGCCACTTCGACCTTCGCCTTTAGGTCGAAGATGCGAGAGTGAGAAGTTGCGGAGGCGAAAGTGCGAGAGTGCGACGGCGAAGGAGCGAAAGTGCGAAGATGCGACGGCGAAGATGCGATGGCGAAGGAGCGATACTACTATCTAGAGGGGGAGAGGGGGTCCGCCCCCCCCCCCGGGAAAATTCAATATTAAAACTTCACACATGCAGTAAAGGGGGAGAGAGGGTCCGGATCTCATCCCCCCGGATTTTAATTTAATTTTATAAATGATATATGATAAAATCTCCAAGATATGTCTCGGAACCCTCCCCCACCCCCGACAAATATAATTATCCATCCAACCCCCTCCCCCCCCCCCCCAAAAAAAAAGTTATGGATCTGCGCAGGCTGTTGAAAATTAATTTTAAAAAGATCATTGTCTGCCTCAGATGTCCTTTTATACAGCTAAAATTGTCGTTAAACGATAGAGAGCTCCACAATTATAAAAAGGCGAAGGCGTAAATGCGAAGATGCGACGGTGACAGTGCGAAGTTGCGATGGCGAAGGTGTGATAGTAGTATCGCTTCTTCGCCTTCGCATCTTCGCGCTTCGCCGTCGCATATTTGCACTTTCGCTCCTTCGCCGTCGCACCTTCGCAACTTCGCACTCTCGTTCTTCGACCCAAAGGCGAAAGTGCGAAGGTCGAAGTGGCCCCTTCGGAACACCATAGTGAACAGATAAATAATTGATTTAGCATTGATTTATAGGGTGTTGCTAAAACGCGGAACGGAAAACGGAACAGAAAGCGGAACGGAATGGAAAATATCATCACGTTTATCGCTTAAAAAGGGTATAGACTGGCCAGAAACGATTTACTTTGTATCTTTCATTTATATCTAATGAATGATTATCAACATGTTGTTATCTTATTAAAATTCATATGAATGTCTATCAATTATAGCATCGTATTCATTCGGCTTTAGTTGAGTACGGAATGGGAAAAATCAAATGTATACGAATTGTGAAACATTAACATGATTAAAGGAGCAAATTAGCTATAACTTTTTACTTATTTTTCTTATATAGTATTGCCGGCATATCAGCGTAACGTACGCAGTTAGTGAAAGCGTTTTACGGTGTTTTGAGTATTTTTATATTTCAAATATGATGTACATGTATATACTTACATCAAAATTGAATTTTCGGTGTTGTAGACGATCTTTTATCATACAGACGATACAGTATCATTGAGATGGAAATAAAAAAAACCGTAGGACTGACGACATTTAAAATTAAAATACAGTAAACATTAAAATACCTGGTAATTCGTGAAACTAGTATTTTTAGCAATGCAATTTTGTTTATTTTTGCATTACTAAGCAGTTGTTTATACCAGCAGCTATATACATATGATCCGAATAGAGAGCTCTAGACGTTGCCTGGTTTGATTTTCCGATTATATATTGGGACTTTAGTCTGTCGATCCCAAAATATTCATGCAGCACATTTGGACGATTTATAATGGAAAATATTGACATATTTTCTCCATTTGGAAGTCACTCAGAAGACCTTGCACAATTTTTCAACACTATCATCCGGGTCTGTTGAAATGCAAAACCCCGAACACTTCTTTATTTTTAGTCTTGTATTTATACCAGCTGATAAGCTAGAGAGGACGTTTTAAAGAAAGAATAATGAGAATGTTTAATGCTTCTAAAAGAGAATCGCTTGAACCCTGAGGTATATATAAATATACAGCAAAAAGTGAAGCGAGGATATTTTGGGACAGAATATAGTGGTCAATGCATGCACTGGTCATTTTGAGGAAATAAATATTCTTGAATAAATAATCTAATATAGCTAATCTTTCAAAAAAATTTAAAAAGGCAAATAAAGTATATCGTTTTAGCATGCTTAACAAATCAATGAGGTAAATAACATTAGATAAGATTTTCCGTTTTCCCTTCCGTTCCGCTTTCCGTTCCGTTTTCCGTTCCGCGTTTTAGCAACACCCTTGATTTATACGACAGCGTACAAGGTAATTTAAAAATCAAATCAAATTATGATCAAAGTTCCATGTTACATGTTTGCAGTAGGTGCTGGCACGATTAAAGAATGCCCTGAATTAAGGCATTCGGTGATTATTTTAAAGAATATGTTTAGATTCTATCTGTCACATATTAATAACTTCTGTAGTGTTTCTACATGGTCGTTCGTTCCATCGTGAAAACGAACTTATTTCTGTGTTGCCCTCCCACCGTCCCGCTGCCCAGTGCTCTTTTTTTTTAAATTCTAGATCTGTTGAAAATCATTTGATAGTGACTTCTTCTTATGTGTAACATTTTCTCCTGAACGTGTTTCTCTTTCCCACCCGTTGTTTTTATTCGTGCTACCGAAAATCTTGTGTCACTTCAGCCCACACAGCTCAGAACATATATAGCCCCAGGTTATTTATAGCTGCAGATCATCAATTGTTATGTAATTAATCAACAGTTTGAATGGTGCTTTCTTCAAAGTGGTCAATTATCAAACAACAAGACTTTCATTTTCACATTAAAGGTGCGAGATCGTAATCTGAGAAATTAACCTGTTGAACACGCTACACTTCTATTATATATAGCTATGAACAGACTAATATATATTATAATTAAAAGTTTTAAGTCAAAGGTAATTTGTTCTTGGGATTAGATGTTATGAAATACGACTACATTATGCTATGCAGGTGGTCGCCATAGAAATCATCAAAGTATTGCAAGTGTGGACAAATTAGTTCACTTGACTTACAGACTATAATATAGCGACATATCTGCCTCCAAAAAATGTATGCGCTTCTCAAAGTTACACTTCAGTGAGATGGACATGTGTTCTTGGGGATTTTCTTTATTGCTAATTATATGAAAATTGATTTTAAACAAAAGTCTAATTGAAGTTGTGTGGTATGAGGATGTCATGCAACTTAATTTACTTACAAGGTTAGCTACAGCCAGTGGAATACAAATTTTAGGTCAACAATGAATACCCAATCTATTAAAATACAAGATAAATAGAGAAGGCAAATACCGTTTGTGACATGTACGTAAATTTTCGATATATTAATATTTATGATAAAACAGAGAAAAGCAAAAAAAAAAAAAAAAAAAAAAAAAACACAAAAAACAAACATGGAACTTGCATCAAATTTACTTCACGTACATGTTACCCCCAAAAATCTGACCGAATATGCCCCTTTGTCACATTTGATTAAATTAACTGAAAATAAAAACCGTAACTCCATAATTTTTCTCTTATTTTTATTGAAGTTTCTCCCGGTTTTTTTTTAAATACATACGTAAACCTTCTCCGAGAGAATTACTTTTGATCCGATAAAGGAGAAAAAACTGACTTAAAATAGGGATTTTGCATATTATTGCATCGTCGAGAGAAGTAACATTCATTTCTGTAAATAATGTTATTTAATTTTACGTTACATAGCGGTGTCTGTATATCAGGTGTAAAATTTAGACGCTCACTTATGCATGAATTCTCCCGATGATCCTTGATAGCTGATTATTATTTTGAATGTTCAAGTCTACTCGTATTATTATATAAATAGTGCCTGTTTGGGAGGGTAACAGTTGAAATTGACACCCCGAGAAAACCATTGTCAACCGACGCGAAAAACAAGCACTATTTATTTTATTTTACTGAATGTCTTAATTTTTAAGAAAATTTTACTGCTTTTAAATAGGAATAACGTGAATTCTACAGCGAACCGTACGGGCATAATTTTCGCGCATGTCACATTTTTTAATGTTACCCGCTGCTAAGTGCGTTGCTAACGCTAAGGGTAATAGAAAATATTATTAACTGCGTCTTAACCAATCAGATTTCAGTATTTAACATGAAAGTATAACAATAAATAATATCAGCCCCGAATAAATGTTCAATTCTGGCAATTTACCAAATTTTGACAACATACAACAATTTCAAACTTGCACATAGTCTTAAAAAAGATAGAAAGATTTAATTACAGAAGTTACGTGTTTTTTATGCACGTTTTTACGTGCATTTCCTTACATGAATCACGAGTTCATGTATATAACAATCCTTGCCACCCTTAAAAATTTAACTCGCCATTAAACTACTCATTGTTTAAACCCCTGTCACACTGGAGCTGCGTCCTCAAAGCGATCCCGCTGCGTCATTGAATAATGTAAAACGTCATGGTAAACAAACTAGAGTCTCCTACAGCGTCGTAACAACGCAACGGCATTTTCTTTCGCCGCGGTGGGATATCCTAGCCTAGAACATTTTAGAACGCCATGCGACGGCAGGCACTTAGAGCATGCACAAAATACGCGTAGTGGCTCTGAGTTCTGATAAACACGTCATTGAAGTGGAGTAAGGTCACTGTGACAGCGCCGTAAAGTCTCCAACAGCGCATGTGCACGCAGTCAGCGCGCAGAGCACGCTGAGGACGCGCGGTAAAAACTCCTAGTAAGTCATGAGCGCTCGGCGGATACCCAGCGAGAAGGCAGTCAATCGCCAAGTAGAACTCTGTGGAAACGTAGTTGAGAGTTCTGTAAGAACGCCACGATCTCTGCTCTAGTGATTATTTCTCCCACGTTTTCTTTCTCAAAATCGCTTCAGTAGATTTTAATGAAACTCATGACGAAATTTGTAAGAAAATTACACGAGATTTTTTTTATTAAGGTCTTCCGTTTCCAACAGAAGACCTTATTGTTTTTCGTACTGTTTCTTATTAGTATTTTTTGATGATTCTAATCGATTCCATTGATAAAAACATCAATGTTCCCATCAAGGATCTAGAGGGCTGGTCCCTAAAATATTTCATCTGTATTCTATTTGTAATTAAAAAATGAACAACAATTCTAGATTAGTGTAAGAACAAAAAATGTTATTATTTGTGAGGCCTTTTGAATGAACTCAAGAAAAAGGGGCTGGCCCCTTTATTTAGGGACCAAGACTCTTGTAAACTCTATTAAAGATAACTTAAAAACGATCAAGATTTTGTAATGCATTGTAGAATCACAGTTATTGATCGTAACAATATCAGTTTGTAAAACTTATTTTCAAACCCATTGATGACGTAATTAGGGATTTTGGGGGACTAAAATCTTACATCTAAATTGTGCTGTATGAGAAAAAGCAAAACACTTTGTTAAAAATTTTAAAGGATACTGAAAATCGTATACATTTTCTGAAAGGGAGTGGTTGAGGGGAATTCTGAAATTTCATTGATATTTTCATGGTATTTTTTAAAAATTGAACGAGATCGTATCTAGTTATAATTATTTTTCCCACAAATTTTGTGCACGCGATATCTCGAAAACTATAAGGCCGATTTCGACTATTTTTTCACAGATGATTGCCAGTGGTCATAATTTTAGAAGTTTTTTGAAATTTTCAAATCGTCACTTCCGGTTCCGATTTACAGCCGATTTTGTAAGTTTTTACGACCAATTTTGTGCAGACATAAACTCAGAGACTATCAGAGATATTAATATGGAATTTTCAGGATAGGTCGACCATAATTTGAAGATGTGAATAAAGTAGTTTTTTTTTGACGCCAATGGCGCAATTTCTTTGAGCTCGCCTAGGTACGAAAATTGGGTACGAATTTCGAATCAAAATTTTCATACGTTTTGACTTTTATCTTTTTATCAGTTGATATTTTGTTAAGACATATATTACAAAAGTGGTACAAAAAAAAGTTCTTTCCAACAAAATCAAGAAAAAGGGGCTGGCCTCCTTTAAAAGGACCAAGACACTCGTAAACTCTATTTCAAATAACTTAAAAACGATCAAGATTTTGTAATGCATTATAGAAGCAAAGTTGTTGATCGTAACAATATCTCTCAGGTAAAATCATTGCAACGCCCATTTATTACGTAATTAGGGATTTTTTGGGGCCAAAGTACTTAAACTTTGACGCAATAAATCTAGAGAAGGAGACATATTTTGTTAAGCATTGCAGAAGAGAAATCGTTTGCATTGATGACTCTAAGCGATTCATTTATTCAAAACACATGTCTGTCCCCATTAAGGATCTAAAGGGCTGGCCCCTAAAATATTCAATCATTTGTATCTAAAAAATAATCAACAATTTTAGATGGGTGTAAGAATAAAAAAAATGTTAGTATTTTTAAGACCTTTTCAAAAAAAATCAAGCAAAAGTGGTTGGCCCCTTTAATAGGGGCCAAGCCTCTCGTAAACTCTATTACAAATAACTTAAAAACGATCAAGATTTTGTAATGCATTATAGAAGCAAAGTTGTTGATCGTAACAATATCTATCGGGTAAAATCATTGCCACATACATTTATTACGTAAGTATGGCTTTTTATGGGCCAAAGTACTTAAACTTTGACGCAATATATCTAGAGAAGGAGACATATTTTGTCTAGCATTGTAGAAGAGAAAATGTTTGCATTGATGATTGTAAGGAGTTCAATAAATCAAACCACTAATGTCTGTCCCCATTAAGGATCTAAAGGGCTGGCCCCTAAAATATTCATTCATTTGTATCTCAAAAAATTATCAACAATTTTAGATGGGTGTATGAACAAAGAATGTTTGTATTCGTGATACCTTTCATATGACCTCAAGAAAAAGGGACTGGCCCCTGTAATTAGGGGCCAAGCCACTCGTAAAGTCTTGTACCCATACCTTTAAAACGATCAAGATTTTGTAATGCATTATAGAAGCTAAGTTGTTGATCGTAACAATATCAGTGTAAAAAACGCATTGCCAAACCCATTGATGGCGTAAATTGGGATTTTTAGGGGACTAAAATCTTAAATCTTTGATGTTCTGTATATGAAAAAGCAAAAAATTTTGTTAAGCATTTTAAATGATACTGACAATCGTATAAATTATCTAAAAGAGTGTGGTTGAGGGAAAATTCTGAAATTTCATTGATATTTTAATCGTATTGTTTAAAAATTGAACGGAAGACCTACTCATTATTCGTAACAAGAACGTATCTAGTATCTATTTGTTTCCATTATTCTACAATTACATTGATCATTTATGGTAACATTTGCAGATAAAATGTCTTTCAAATCTGTGACTTTCATTAATTATCTGTGTCTTTCATTGATAAATACTGAAAACTCAGTATCATTCCCCATATAAACTAGTTGCCGTGGTTACAATCTGTTTGATCACTTTATTAAAAACATTCAGACACACAATCCAATACTGTGGAATCATTAAAATTCGTGGAGGCTCAATTTTCGTGGAATTCGTTGGTACATCTCATCCATGAATTATTAAATTAGAGTAATAAAGTCATATTCCCTATATAGGTTTAAGAGAATACACGAAATTACGTCCCCACGAACCTGTAAAATCTATGCAATCCACGAAAATTGGCCCCCACGAAATTTAATGATTCCCCAGTATAAGCTTTAAATGACTGGCCCATCCACCTTTTCAGTGCCCTGCGCGGCCCCTGCTCCTAATCACGTAACCTAAAAATATAAATCTGCTCTTTGAATACCATCTGACCTTTCTTCAATCTTTCTATCCATCTGTAAACTTTTTAATATTACCAGGGGTTTTCCTTGCTTAGTTTTGGGTCTGACTAACGGACCCATTCCCAATCCAAAAATTACCACTATTTTACCAAATCTATGCAGATCCATTTTTCCCAATCAAGTGTCAATATTTTAAATATCAGAGCATGTTCTGCTGGTATTCCTATTTCTGAATTCTACTTTATACAATAACTTGTTCATTCTCTAGTCTAGATAAACACGATAACATTTTCAGAAGAAAAAAAATTATTATTTATATAAACCATTTTTTACTTGAAAAAAGAACATATTTACCTTTTAGAACTCCTTATTCCTTTATTAACAATCCTTAATATTTATGAACCCGAATTCAGTTGTTAGTAGCTATTGACACTTGTCATCACAGTTGGTATTACATGTAAATATTTTCTATATTTCAATGCAATTCCAACCAACCCTTAAAAAACATTAAAAAAAATAATAAAAATTGGTATCCTCATTTACTACATAAATACAAACTATAACATACACAAACTAAGAATAATAACTATATCTTGTTCACACCTCAAACTTTGCAGATATTTTTCCCAAACACCAAAAAAAAGAAATCTTTTAAACATTTAAACATGTTTTCAACAAAATATACAAAATTTCTAATTAGTGATATATACATTAAAGAAAACAATAGCAAGAACATTCAAGACAAACTATGAATACAACATACTGATTACTGTTTATCCGAGTCAACATATTTATATACAGTGCAATATATATATATATACACACTCTAACTATACATTAAATATACAATTCTCCCACAATATACTTTTGCATCAGGAAAATTTAATATACATATCCTTTAAACTGCCAAACTCCTTTTAATTGCAACCATGATTCATTTTCATAAACATTATAATTAACAAAAAAAATGATCAGCATATGTCAAATACAATAACAACATCTCTCTCCTAGACTTAAAACGTTCCAATTAAATGACCCCTACTCATCGTTGGTTTGATTTTAAATAAAGAAAAACTTCGACTTCAAGCATATTGGTTTTAAAAAATAAAACAAATCAGATAAAAAATAAAATTAAAAAAAAAAATAAAAAAAAATCCTGTCGTATTTCATTGTCGTACCAAAATAAACTCCAAAAAAAATATTGATCTCGATTACCATAACGTCCAACCCAACGATTAAATATTCTCATCTAAAGAAGGGTGACATGTTACTATGCCTCACTCCATCTCTCTGTTGATTCGTCAATCAACAGTTTGCTCATATCTCTATTCCAAATATTGCACATAAAATAAGGGAATTTGTTATATAGTGATTTATCATAACACTATCAAACTTTAGTTCAATTTAGGGTAAATTAATAGTATTTCACCAGAATTATGCCTCATGGACTTAAAAAAAACAACAACTTTAAGGTCAAGATCTAGTTAATGATTCCAGACTGTCTTCCAGGTGCTTGGACCATTGACTTGATGAATCTTTTCCCGTATTTCATGGCTTAAAAGGAATTATGTAGAAAATAATACAATATTCTGACATTCTATATTCAATCAAACAAATCTATCGATATTTACAGATCAAAATTCAATGTCATCACATGCTTGTAACATTATCTTACTACTTTTAGGATATTCTACTTCAGCATGTGATATTATCATTTAATTGCATCCACATGCGTTCTATTTCCCCCGCTGAATAAGGATGCCCTGTTATTAAGTTCCTGAAGTGTCCCCCACACGGTTCTTTAATTCTGGTAATGCAGCTAAAGCCCGGATGTCCAACTGCGTGAGCATTTATATATTTCCTACACATTCCAGTTATGTACACATCCTCAATAAATATGGATGGCACTTCGCTCGTTGCCAGGTAAAGCTTGCCGAAGATATCACCGGATATGACATATGCTGGGCCGCCAAAGTAATGAGGGAAATAATCTGGTTTGTATTCCTCTTTTGAGATGAAATATTTTGAAAGCTTATCTCTGACTACGGGTGCGTTTGTTATTTTACATCCAATAATCGAATTAACTGGATTAATTTTTTTAAGATAATTTATTAGAAGATAAGAATTTAAAAACACATCGTCGTCTACTTTAAGAATATATTCGGCGTTGGTACAATGGACGTAAACCCATTGTAACAAGGCAGTTATCTTTATTACTAGATATTTATATTTTTCCTTGATATTTAGTTCAACAATGTCCATGTATTTTTCTTTCTCCATGGCAAACGTTTCCTTTATATTTTGGTCGAGTTCGTCAACTTCTTTTCCGACAAAGAAAATCAATCGTAAAGAAGTATCCTGTTTAACAACACTACCCCATGAATTCCTGATAGCCATCCTCTCTCTGAAATTACCTGCTCTACTAGGTACAGCCATTAAAAGGAATACAGAATGTTCACCTCCGCAATGACGAGGAGGTGGATGAAACTGCAAGTAGAAGTTCATCGAACGGGAGTTCGATAATGGTGTGAGGTATGTATTTGAAATGATGACCATCATAAAATTTACACTTGATAGAATTCCAAGCATAAAAAAAAACGCTTTAATGCTGTACGTAAAAGTTGGTCGTCCCCATCGCAAACACGCCATTATGGTCATCTAAAAGTGAATCAAGAAACAGTCTCATTGTCAAATTGATTGTTTTAAATTTCAAGACTTCCACCTCATAAACCAACTTATGAAACATTTATGATGGCTTTTTATTGTACAGTAAGGTTAACATTTAGTTTACATAAACGTCTTGTTTTACAAAATAGGTTGATTGAGAACGATTTCTTTTTTTTTAAACATCTGAATTTACATTATTTTTTTCTTTGCAACCCTTAAAACGATTACAATTTCACTGACAAGTAGTATCGAAGTAAAATCATTTAGTTTCGTACCTCATTTGCTTGAATAGATTCAGTCAATTTTTCTTGCATCAATTGTGTATGCAAACTTCAGAAACATTTGTAAAAATGCTCTCATAGGTTTATTTCAGATGTTCCTCAAAATATTTGAAAGCTTACGCCCATGTACAATGTCATCTGCAAATAAAAAAAATCCATACAGCCATTTCCACGTTGAAATCGAGTTCAATAATAAATTGTAGTTAATTTGGCGTCATAATGAAACCATATGGTGCTTTTTTTATCTATAGCCCAAGCATTGCATACAAATGTACATTAATGTTGAGTTAACAACCTGATAGAAAACAGTTTCTTTCCCGACTAACTTTAATAATAAAATTACTCTTAAGAGCAATTTCCGTCCTTGGAATTTCCTTTCTCATTTAAATTTTTTAGACCTAGTTCAAATTAAACTTGCCTTTTAAGATGTGCAAGAAAACCTAACTACCTGGGGTGCACAGGAGATGAATGAGATTGTGTGTCTTGCCAGTAACAATGTATACAATCACCCTTAAAATTATTAGCAACTGGGACGGGGTGGGGGAGGTAAATGAGGGTTTCAAATATTACCACTGTTTACTTGCACTTATGGTATATTACACGCAGAATATTGACAAGCATTTCGTTTATCAATGTATGAGACAGGAGTGAGAAAGCAGGTTTGTCTAATTAACATCCTTTATTAAACTATTGACATTGTGTAAGGATTCGCTATTTTTTTTTTTTACAATCAGTATTATCTTTTTATAAGATAACAGAATATTTTTTGTTTTTTAGCTCACCTGAGCTGAAAGCTCAAGTGAACTTTTCTGATCACATTTTGTCCGACGTCCGTTTGTCCGTCCGTCTGTAAACTTTTCACATTTTGAACTTCACTAATACCACTAAACCAAATTCAACCAAATTTGGCTCAAATCATTCTTATGGAAAGATGAATATTAATTGCAGAAATGAAAGAAAAATTTTCATTGAAAGCGGAGAAAACCTCAAAACTGTAAAAAAAAAAAAAAAAAAATGGAAAAAAAGAGGGGGTGCATTTTAAAAAATCTTCTTCCCAGGAACTACTGAGGCAAATTCAACGAAATTTAGCATGAATAATCCTTATGGGAAGGAAAATATAAATTGCAAAAATGATTGGCTAATTCTGTTTCAAATCTGAGTTATTACGAAAATAATAAGAAAGAAAAGGCGTTTTTTAAGCAATCATAGCATCCATGAGTCTTGGGAAAATGGGTAGGCATGACCGGGCCAGGGCAAAACAAAAGATTGACAGTTGTTATTCAGCCAATCTCATTAAAATTTCAAGATATTTACTGACCAGTATATTTGTATTCGCTGTAAATATTGCTGCAAAATAATGCGTAATTGGAATTGACGATTGCCGATCTGCCCCGGCTTTTATTTTGCCCCGGCCCGGGTTTGCTTACCCATTTTACCAAGACCCGTATTCCATAATTCTAAAACGAGGTTCTTTGTTTAAAGCAGCCATGACACTATCTGATAAACGGGTCGATCTGACAAGGATGAATTTGTGTGATGTACAACAGTTCGTGTACGAAGGGAATCTTTGAAACATGCCAAATACATTTGTGAAGTAAATTGAAGCTAAATATTTCAACGCGTTGACATTTTTCACATGACGGTGGTGTTAGCTTGTTGGGATTTTCGTTTCGTTTTCATTTATGCTTTGCGTTAACCTGGGAACTGTCGCTTATATTTCCTGATTTTTACATATCAAATCAAACAGAGACTTCGGTAAATCAAACAGTTTACTGTTTACCTGCGCAAAATAAGCAACATCTGATGTATTAAGAAAGAACTAAAATGCAATTCATTCAGGCTCTCGGTAATTCGGTATCATCTTTTGCGTTATGGTAGAATAATGCAATATGTTTTGTTAAGATGCTCGGCATTTTCTCGAGTTTATTCAGTTTAAATAGAGTTTAATATCGCTGACGGAAATATGTAGGTATATACATGTATTTGATTCATTTTGAAAAATAAATCGTGTTCTTTATTTGTTATAGTGCATGTTTCTTGTGTTTAATTGTTTACAATTTCTTTTTACTTACCATATTTGAGTGTTAAGCTTCGAATTATAAGCAAGATACAGAGATTTGCTAACAATTCTATGTTTGTACACAGATCTGAGGCCATTCATTTTTTTCCATTTCAAATGCCGAATAGGAAATACCAAATTAAAAATCTTAAGCTGAATGTAATGAACTCATGTGAACAAAATATGACTCAAACCTAGCAAAATTTTGAGCTCATTTTGCTTATAATTCTACGAGTGACGTTGAAATTTTGCTTGATCATTAGAAATTCTATATGAATTAGAGAAAGTTAAATACTTGTACACAGAAATTAAAGAATACTCTCTGGGGCCCCCTCTTTATACAATGAATAATGTGAAATGTGACTAAATAAAAACGACATCCTTACAACAGTTTCCATAGTTCTGACACATTTCTGTTGCGGGGATAAAAGAATTATTGCTATTCCTTAGAAAATAGTACATCGGAAAATTATCCTGGTTTGTAGCCATTTATTTTTTAATAAAAATGAAAATAATGGGTGGGCCATAGTAAATAAGAGTGATGTGCCTGTCAATGCGGTGACATTGATTTTTATAGCTCTTTAACATGTCACGTGACAACATTTTTCATTCCAGTGTATTCATCAATCAAGTGTGAGTAAAGTTATAAAAGTCACGAGTTTACGCGAGGTAAACAACAGTCATTTAATTATAATGGAGAAGACAAATAAAATTTTTGAATATTTTTATATAATTTGAGAAATTGAGCGCATTGAGGTGCAATTTTCTACTTCACATATATACATGTAGGATTTTTTTTTTGATAAAATACAATAACTATTATATTAAAAAAAAATACAATAATTAGTAAGTAGTTGAGGAAGAAAATGTACCTATTTTGATCGCTTTATTAAGTGGTGGAGGGGGGCAGAACGAAAGTACAGGGAATTAGAAGTTATAAAACAGTGTACCCCTACCAAATTATAAGTTCTATATCTTGCGTAGAATTTTCTTATTCTGTGTAAAAACAGTATTTCATGAAGGTACAATGTCAAAGATTACGTGATTGCAAAAATAAGTGTAAAATTCGAATACTTTACAATATTTTTTTTTTGTTATTCTACCGAGGGCCATATAGCACAATATCTTTTGAACGCCCATTGTTGCTCAGGTGAGCGATGTGGCCCCATGGGCCTCTTGTAAACAATTCCCATCTTTGATTCTATATAGTCGAGACCACCAGCATAGTCTAATTATACCCTTCACAATCGTTTCACCTCTTTGTACTCCATTTCCCTTTAGCTTGCAATGCACTGACCTAGTTTTTAAACGTCAATGTTGACCTGGGAAAGCGCAAATAATGTGTTAGTTGTATAAAGGATACATTTGTAGCTTTATTATTGAAATATCTTTTACACTCGCCCAGTTAATAACAAATTATCAGTATTATCTTCATAGAAATTTTGTTTAGAGAAAGAAACCCAGCAATTATCTTATTGTTTAAGAATTTATTTCCTAACACATGTAATTTTAGTATTTCGGATATGTTCATGCCAACTCTTTCCTGAAAGAAGCTGTATTACACCGTAAACAACCCCTAACGCCGGGGAGGCGACAAAAAGTAGGGGGGGTCGATTCCAACGCATAGGGGAGTCGATTTTCTTCGCTTCGGAGACGGAAGGAATTTAGGTCACGCCTTTTGTAGGTATTTATAAGAAGTATTTCCAAAAAATATACACCGCACGGAAGACAGCGATAATCAAACTTTGTGTCGGTCATTGGTCCGAGTGCTCTTTGCGTCTAGAAGTCTCAAACACTTCGAAACTATTTGACAGATTTCAAATTCACGGTGATCGGGTGGTCAAAATATGCATGATTTGAAAAATATATGACTTGCTTTGGGTTACAGACAGTTGAAATAGTTGAACAAATGATCAACCTTGTAAGTGCAATAATCAAATCTTAACAAACCTAAGGAAAAAATGAGTAATGAAGACATTTTCTGTTCAGATGTAACGGTAACGTAGGGGAGAGTCGATTTTCGGAAAACAGACCGCACGGGGGAGTAGAAAAATGAAATCCAATTCACTCTATCGGGAATATTCAACTCATTTTTCCATAGTGAATAGCATTCAGACGAGGTCTATAAAAGTCGACTTCATCTAATAAATAAAGTGGTTTTACTTATTCACAGATATTTAAGCAATAGCAATAAAGACAGGTACATATACTACTCATTTTTTCCATTCAATTTCTTTTTTTGTTTTCATTTTTATTTAAATGAATTAAAAGAGAAAATATTTATTTAAAGGTATTTTCTTTTTATTTCTTTGCAGTTACTAGACCCATTGAAACGAACCACATGTGTTTGAACGTATTCGTAAACGTTTAAATGACTTCCAAGAACTACTTTTTAATCCAGTGTTTAGCTGATCAAATTTTAAAAAAAAATATTTGAAGATCTATATTGATTTTTTTACATCAATCATTGATGTCTTTTTGTACTTTTAAGTTGAAATTGCGTGCGTTTTTTCTTTCTTGATTGAGCGATTTCCCATTTTAGTAAAGCCACATAGAAAGCACGGACTATAAGTACTTACACGGGCTAAGTTCAAACTTCCAAGTAGCTATAGTTCTCATTACTATGGTAATCATCTTCATATGGCTGTTACTTATGTGTAACGTTTTGATAGTAAATAAAAAATAAAATGCTTTCTTTAGTGATTCATGCGGGATATGAAGATAGCAACATTGCAGAAAAGAAAAACAGTTCAACGTATTTTTTTCTGCAATGATTGATACCTTCGTTAACTGCATGAATCATTAAATAAATCATTTCATTGTTTATATTTACATCTTTCTTTTAACAGATTAATAAATTGATCGTAAAAAGTAAAACTAGCTAAATTACGGTCGATGTACATCTATACGCTATAGAAAAGCAGCAGCCAAATCGTATTTAATTAGAAAGTGAGTCTGACATCATCATGATCATTTCGTGCAGTCTGTGATTTTTCCTAACTTGATGAAGATTTCGAGCTGTTGATAAACGAGGCGTATAGACTTCAGTCCTGTCAGTTTCTACAGATCTATGAATTACACAATCAATGCTCGTAAGAAATAGAGGAAGGTATACTTGGTGCATGTAAATATATAGTTATAGAAAAGGAGGAATGACAAATCTAGTCTCGAACCCGCGACCCTTTAATTCGTAGCAGTACTGAGCCTATTATATATACACTATCACAAAACAAACAGTAAAACGCTTTCTTCAGTGATTCATAGGGCTATGATAGTAGCAAGCAAATCATGATATATACATACGTAAATTGATATCTCGGTCTATGTACTTTTCTTGAATGTTAATCACCATCATACCCGTATACATAACCAAAAAAGCATTTTCTTGTTCAGATTAAGCACAGTTGATGACTGTATTATTTTTCGTACTATAGGAGTACAAATATGGATAATTAAATAATTCAAAGTCAAATATAAAATTTACGATTAAACTACAGATGCTTCAATCAGCACAAAAAGAAAAGCAGGCATTCTGTTCACATACAGTCCACAGAAATACAACTATTTTGCAGACACCCCCCCCCCAAATTTAACAAGTCAACGACGCCGCGACCTTACTAGATAATCATATTGACAAGAGCACCCACCAACCACCCTTCAATAGCAAATACACACATGATATACAGATGACCAAAAAAATACGGCATGTTAAATTATATCCTCTGTATTACTTAAGTGTGTTTATATGAATGAAAACAACGAGTTTTGAAAAACAACAAAAAAGCAACAAAAGACAAAACAAACAAACAAACCAACAACCACACACACAGGACAATGACAAAACACTAAAGATAAATGGAGTTTTGTGAATATTGTTGTGAACTTTATGTGTCTTTGATATGGTTTGAGATAAACAAATCATAAGAAAAGAGAAAAAGTCAAGTTATGAAAATATATCGTTTTATTTTAAGGCTTATTTTGCATTTTTTGCAATATTTTCTACTCCCCCGTGCGTTCTGTTTTCCGAAAATCGACTCTCCCCTACGTTACCATTACATCTGAACAGAAAATGTCTTGATTACTCATTTTTTCCTAGGGTTTGTTAAGATTTGATTATTGCACTTACAAGGTTGATCATTTGTAGACAGTTTTAACTGTCTGTATCCCAAAGTAAGTCGTATATTTTACAAATCATGCATATTTTGACCACCCGATCACCGTGAATCTGAAATCTGTCAAATAGTTTCGAAGTGTTTGAGACTACTAGATGCATAGAGCACTCGGACCAATGACCGACACAAAGTTTGATTATCGCTCCCCCGCGTTAGGGGTTGTTTACGGTGTATTAACTATATATACAGTATCTTGAAAGCCGATATTTTTCAGTGTTTAATTTTGCTGTGACAAATTTCTATTTAGATAAATCAGGATGTTATTTAAATTGATAGACATGATTGAAACAAATCTTTAGTTTTTCTAGGCATAAACAATGTTGGTTATTAAAATGTATAGCAATTTTGCAACCTGATGTTTTTTATAGAATGACAATAATGTAATTTTACTTCTATAGTTTCTAATTAGCTTTGATTACAAACACTTACCAGAAGTCAACTATAATTGTTTTCGCCAATGAAATGGCAAAGTGCAATTTTTGAATTTAAAAAAAATCGTAAATGAAAATGAAGTATAGGATCAAGGTCGGGGTGGGAGTAGGTGGTTGACCTCCATACAACAGGCACCTATATTATTATAACGAAGAGGGTATATTTTTAAAATTAAGAGAACAATATTACGTCGGGTACCTGTGTTTCAAAGTTACACGTAGATAACGAAATTTTGATAAAAAAAAAAACAAAAAAAAAACAACAATAACATTCAGGCATACGCAAAAAAATGGCTGGTGCTTCAAAAATTGTCATCTTGCAAGTTAGGAAAAATGTTCGATTAATTTACATGTTGAATTAAAACTGTTAACGACTTGTCAAATGAGAGCTGTTCATGTATTGATGTCAGAGAAACATTCTTACTTCTCAAACTTACGCATAGGCACCTGACGTTTAATTTAATAGTATAGATATTACTTAAATGGATCAGACAACAAGCAATTCCTATGTACATCTTCGCCATACGGTACCACAAGGTACAAATAATAATTACTGACATATAATATAATTCAATGCAGCTTTTAATTTAGTGCTTATCTAATTAATGGATGTAAAATGACATACTAATGCTCAATATGATCGTAAAGTAGATAAAAATATGAATAACGGGTAGCAGATAAAATAAAAAAACAAAACAGATAAAATAGGTAAAAAGAGAGTTAATAAATAAGCAAAACCATATATAGATTTTAATCGTTTAGTATTTGCAAGACATTCATGTACAAAAACTGAGGCAGTGATTTCAGCATAAAAATATCATTGTCTCAAGACAGCAATTAATAAAATGAAATGCTATTTCAATATGAAATCCACAACTATAGCAAACGTTATTTTTAACGGGATCAATTTTTAACAGGGTCGATTTTCAACGTGTCGAGGTCATCAGAATTTAGAAAAATCCTTTTCAAACTGTTGAAAAATGACCCCGGGTATAAATTTTACGACTTTTCGTCTCAATTTTCAACGTTGAAAAATGACCTTCGGGTCAATATTCAAAGTTGAAAAAACACCCCCGGGTTAATTTTCAATCTGGGTCAATATTCTTCGTTACACTGTGTGTAAAAAAACGTGACATCACAATACAAGTGTACTTAGAAATCGTCGCGCAAAATAATGCATCGTTGAATGAATAAATAATGTCAAAATCCTTATTTTTGATATAATTCTATTGGTACGAATTAATGATTTTCAGCCCACTATCAATTATTGAAATTCTTTAATATTAATTGATTTTTAAGTTGCAAAACACTCAGTCTGGTAAAACAATATAATATTAAAATGTGTATAACATATGACATAAAAATCATTCGTTATTCAGGCCCAATTAAGGGTGTACGAAGATTTACTTTGCAGCCTCAGGGTGAGCAGAATACAACTGTCAGTTTAAGTTTGCTAAAACGTTTACTACTACAATCGGTTCATATCTTTTACAACATACACCACTGCAAAGCATAGCGTTGAAATCTCATAGCATAGTATTGAAATCTTATAGCATAGCATTGAAATCTCATACCATAGCATACAATCTCATAGAATTGCATTCGTCATATCATACCATAGCATACCATAGCATAGCATACAACATTATTTTAACTCGGTTTTAAATGTTTTTATTTGAAAAAATAAATGTTCATATAATAGATTTGTTGTAGACTTTAGTTTCTTATTATTTAACTTCAGAATGTGTGGAACTCTTCTGTTTACGGAGGCGTTTTTGTTCAAATCTCAAAGCATAGCATGGAAGAAGCCCTTAATTTCAATTTCTCAAGGCATAGCGTACAAATTATTAAAATCGCATTCCATAGCAAAGCATAAAATTGTAAAAGATATGCATGAAATGACTGTAATAAAAACGAAATATAGAAACACATCGCGGAAGTACAAGAGTGTATATGTTTCCTATTGTGATTTATGATACATTTAAATGAATTAAAATATCCTATTAAATATGCAAAAGTAAGGTATGCATGAATGGCAGCCGTATTACACTGATAAGATATGAATATGTTTCAAATTAACAACTGTTAACGATATTCAAAGTCGAGATTGATATGTTTTTAGCAAGCAATAACAGTTGACTTCCTGCAGACATGCCTATTGAGGTTGGTTTTGCTCTGTCTTTATCAATTATCATGAGAAGACATAAATCACTTCCCTGGCTGGAAATAAACAATTGAAATTCATATCTTTGTAACTAGATTGAATTTACAACTTCTACAAGTAAAAACAAACATGCGTTCTCTCAGTTTCTTAAAATTTACACAAACTATAGCGCGTATAGCTTTAATTAATTGGTTGCATTGAAACATTAGTGGTGTGTGAGGCAGGGCTTCGCCCCATATGTCTCATTCATAGTTTATGCGTGAGCTGCCGATAATTGGACGAGTCCAAATTAGTGTAATGAGAATACACCAGAACACAACGTGTGTATACATCACGGGCACATAGAATGAAGTTGTGGCTATGCTTTCGGTATTCTTATTTATACTAACTCTTAAACCCTTATCCATTTCTTTGAACGTTACAACAGCGGGATGCCACTTCTTTTTATCTATATTTACATCTACCAAGTATGATTCCCTTTATTTCTTACGGAATCCTAAAGTTAATTCATAGCTCTGTAGAGACAGTCAGACTACGATCTGATCTTAACGCCCCGTTTATCGTTTTGTTGAAACCTACAGCTAAACCATACGTAGTTTTGTAACAATCAAATGTTGATAACAACGAATACAACAACACTGATCATTAATAATATAACACAATGACTGCTACAGGGTTCCAAATGGAACTGAGTGCAATATACCGTACACTCCTGGTAAAGAACTGCAGTGCATGATAGACGGTGCAATTAATGATTTCCCTGTACAAAATATGACGTCACCTGGAAACAAAACAACACTGCTGCAAATTTTAACAACAACACAACATACCAAAACCACACCACCGATAAGGTCAACAACGTTCGCTAGAAATTCAACAGAAAGCTTAACAACGACTTACAGTACACCAACAACCTCCCCCGAAAGCTCAGAAACCTCACAAAATACCCTTTTAACGTCCGCTGAAAGCCTACAACAATGAAAACTACCCCAATATCAGCCTCTCAAGAAAGCAAAACATCTAAATTATCGATTATCCAAACAACTTCCTAAAAAAGAACAATATCGGTAAATACCCAAAGCAGCTCGACGGAAGGCATACCAATAACAACAAGGTCTGTAGGAACCAATCAAGAAAGCATGGCATCAACAAGTACTGTAATCTATGACGAAAGCATTAAAAAACGACATATGCCCAAACAAAGCCACAAGAAAGCTTAAAAACAAATTATATTCCGACAACAATAACGCATCCAAAAAACTTCATAAAAAAGCAGTACAATCATCCCCTCATCATCCCACGAAACCATACCTACAAGAATTTTAACAACTTCCCGAGAAAGATCAATAACAACACATATCCCAACAAAAATTTAGGAATGTAAAACAACAAGTAATTCAACAACTGTAACAGATGGAACAACAACAATGACAAATTTATCGACAAAATCCCAAGGAAGCAAAACAACAACGACAAGTATCCCGACCACATTACTAGAAATATTAACAACAACAACAAAAAAGTCCCCGACAACATCGCAAAATATCATAACAACGCCGTCCCCGACAACGTCACAAGATATCACATGGACAACACAGTCCCCGACAACGTCATAAGATATCATAACAACAAGAACACAGTCCCCGACAACGTCATAAGATATCATAACAACAACAACAACATAGTTCTTAACAACATCACAGGATATAACAACAACAACACAGTCCCTGACAACGTCACAAAATATCTTCACAACAGCAACACTGCCCCCGACAACGTCACAACATATCACATGGACAACAACACAGTACCCGACAATGTCCCACTATAAATCAACAACAACACAGTCCCCGACAACGTCACAAGATATAACAACAACAGTTCCGGTCAACGTCACAAAATATCATAACAACAAAGTCCTCAACAACATCTAAAGATATCATAACAACAACACAGTCCCCGACAACGTCACAAGATATAACAACAACAGTTCCGGTCAACGTCACAAAATATCATAACAACAAAGTCCTCAACAACATCTAAAGATATCATAACAACAACACAGTCCCCGACAACGTCACAAGGGTTCCAGATGTCGTGAGTTCAAGCCTCGGTCGGGGCGGAAGGTGGAGCTCCAACAAAAAGCGAATTTCTGTGTGCTTTATATATATATATATATATATATATATATATATATATATATATATATATATGATAATAATGTTTATAATATATATATATATATATATATATATATATATATATATATATATATATATATAACCGAATCTCGTCACATAGTGGCAAACCGTCTGAGGTGTCACATACAGGCAAAGGGTTGATTTTATGGGGAAAAAGCATCTTTTAAGAAATAATTCATGATGACATCGGAAGTTAAGAAGAATTTAAGCAATGATCATATAATTTTTGGTAAGGAAGAAAATTAATTAAAAAATTATTTAACTTAAACAATTTTTTTTGCCACTATGTGATAAGAAGTTTTTACGGAATTTTTGCCATTAAGTTTAAGTGTCACATAATGGCAAACGAAGGGAGAAAACCACTCCGGCCTTATTCTTGACTGACCATTTTTTTTCATTTACATATCGGAGGGGGGGGGGGATAAATCTATTTTAAGTAGGAATTTTCACTTGTTTAGAATAAACTAAAATAGTTTCTAAACGATAAGTATTTATTCATTTATTGAATGATTATTATTACCAGCAATTAATGTCAATACTAATTGAAATCTTTGTTTTGGTCAACTTATAATCATTGTGGGCCTTTTTAAACAATGTGTTGAATGACCACTGTGTGCCTAATGTAACTATTTGTTTAAATTTAAACGTATGTCGAACGCTGAACTATAGCATAAATATCGCAATATGCATGATCGATTTGATTGTGTCCTGCGATGACTAGCATCGACAGATTTAATTAGGAGCACACAGAAAAAAATAATTATGCTAATATGTCATGTATTCTTATTTTTTCTATTTAGTTTCTATATAAATGCATCAGTTTATTCGACTCCAAGACTTCTTCGATAGATCTATTTGTGATCATCATTGTTTGCTAAATATACTTCAAAACAAAACACGTCATTTCCGACTTGAATGTGGGTCAGATCTAAAAGGCTGCGTCGGGAGCGGATCGAGTGTGCTTTAATGCAAAGAAGATATCTAAGCACATTTATTAAGTGATATTTTTTTTCAAACAGATGAGTTAACTATTGTTATTAACTTATATAATTGGTTAATAAATTAATTCATTAATCAATGATTTTTTTTATTGATAACTAATTAATTGATTGATAAAAATATTTTGATGAATAATTGTTTTAGGAATTATAATATTAAGATATCATATTTTTTCTACTATTTTTGCGAAAAGATTCGTGCCTTTTTTTATTTCTTCAATATTTTTCAAAGCAGAAGAAAGATTATATTTTATTCGTTTTTTAAAATCAATTTGATAAGATACAAATGATTTTTGGAAATGCAGAAATGTTTTACATTCTTACAATATCTTGCTGCTTTCAAAGCAGCTGATATAATGCTGGAAAATAAATAATCTGTTTTTCAAGGAATGTGTTTAGATTTAACTTTTTTAATAACATTAAGGTCATTTATTTTTCAAATAAGAAAGTTTTTTAACCCTTGCAATAAATTGTTTTATTTACCCGAATATTCGAGTTTGTGATTATCTGAAACAAACAAAATTTTCTACACAAAAAGTTTACTGTGTTTATTTTTTTTCCTTAAATTATTCAAAGCCTGCATTTGTTTCTTAAAAAATTCAAATTATAAAGTTAAACTGGCTAAATGTCTAGAGTAGTGGACAGAAAAAGAAGACTTGCAGCTGATTGAATAAAATGCAATTTATTTTCGACGTTTGATTGTTTGTTACGTATGCAGTTAATAGATGCAGTTAAGATATTTTCACTTTTTGAATATTTTTTTCGTTAAATGTAAACCATCAGGCGCATATTAGTCTTATTTCCCGAACGGATTCTCGCAAAAACAAACACTTATATATTTTACTGGGCAATTATGAGATCCTCTTAAGGGACACATGTAGAATTTACCCGTGTTTACCTGGATATCAATATGCAGTAAAAATATTGTGAATTTAAATTAAAAATTCATGAAAGTTTCTATTTTAATGAAGGGTTTTAAGCAAAAAACAAATGGAGTTTTCAGTCATTTTTTTTTAAGTTGAAAAAACATTGTTTTACACGTGTATACAATGTCAAGTAGTAACTTTACTAAAACATTTTTAAATTCAAAATGCTCTGATCTAATTCCTGGTTTTTATAGATATTTTATAATATATTTTAAAACTGCACAAGATATATTTCGTCCAATTTCGTAAGCCATATACACGTATACATCTTTGAAACTGTATGGAATCATTTGCTTCTCTTTTACAGATTACCACTCTGGAATATCTGGAGGAAAAACAATCTGTAAAATTTACTTTAGATGGATAACATACGTAATTCGGTATATACACAGAGAGAATGATACCACCTAGTCAGTCTTTCCCTTTAATTTTAAAAGCGGGGACATAATAATTGTCTGGAAATACCCAGATATCCAATGAACATACTTTTAATTATTATTGTCAAATTAAAAAGATAGGGGGAAAGATTGCGCAAATGCCCATTAAGTATTGCCGTAAAATGCAATTTAATTTTTTCTCTCAATTAAATATATGTAATAATATTTGCAAAAGAAAAATTTCTAATTATATTCAGTTGTTAATATTTTATCAAAGGATTAAAAAAAGTTGCCAAAAATTTTGGCGTTATCGAACCCACAAGATAGAAAGCTTAGATATGTAAGAATATCTTGTGTCTCCTTTTCTAACCACTTAGCCATTCAGCCAAAACAAAGTGAGATAATTAAATGCTATGTCTGACTTTGTCCACGAATTTAGGGACTTTTATTTTTGACTTTTGACGAGTATTTGGATACAAAATGATGTATTTATTGTATAGTTGGTCATTTCTCCCCATTTTTGTTGATTGAAATTGGTTTGTGGTCTATTTGTCCTTATTTAGACTACATTTATCAGAAAAATATGGAACACAGACAAACTGTTTTAAAATAGGCATTCATGTTTTGAAAAACGTCGTTAGTTAGATGTTTTGATACCTACTCGCCAGTTTGAATCATATTTCAATCAACGGCCATATCTCAGGGCTACAGATCGATGATATGTTAAACATATCTTGTGGTGAATAATTTTTTGAATTATCAGATTTGTTAATAATTTAATTTTTAGCATCTTATCCGTCCTAGTACAGGCATTTTACATCTTCTTTGCTTTAAATACTGTATTACTATATACTACCAGTACACGTTTTTTTTTCAACTGGTCTCACCGTTTTTGACAATTTAACAAAGTTACACGAGACCATCACAGTATTTATAGGCTATAGCTTTTGTACTATCTTATAGAATCGGGGATTTTTTCTTCTAAAAACTGCATAAGCCTTCTGGAAATCAATCACAACATTACATTGAAAAGATCACAACATATACACATTAAAGACCTTAGCTTTTTGAGGTCACATCATTTAAACATTTGATTTGTAAGTCTTACGATACAGTTACATATAACTGAGAGGATCACAACAGTTATTAGTTACTTTCCAATAAAGATATACATATAAATCTTGCCTTTAATTAAGTCTTCCGAGAGAACTACCAGTGTTAAACATTAGTATCTTTGGTTTTTGATACAATCAAGGAGATCACAACCTCACCTTGTACAGTAAGAGCCATATAACCATTACACCTAAGTGTCCTAGACTACTGATAGAGTCAACTAAAAAGAGCATAATAAATACATGTTAGTACAAAATAAGTTTGATAAATTTCACTTTAAGGATCACAACACTTACATATCAGTTCTCTATAGTATTGATAGAATGCATTAAAAGAGTCATAACAGTTACTGACAAGTACCTGTCCTATTGACTGAATTCTCTTAGCGGAATAAAACAGTTATTCATTAAGTTTACTTGGCTATTGAACCGTTCCACTGAGATACTCACAACAGCTTCAACTTAGTACACGTATCAAAAGCTATTAATGTAGTCTTCCGAAAGAATCACAACATTTACACATTAGTATCAGCTATACATTGCTACCTAAACTAAAAACAAAGTCCACTTAAATGATCACAACAGCTGCACATTTGTACACTAATTTATTGAAACAGTCTACAAAGATGATCACAACGGTAATATATTAGTATCCTAATCTATTGATAGAGAATCATAAATGTTTTTACATAATTACTTTTGCTATTGGTACAAGATACTTAGTAAATCACAGCATTTTTTCATGATAACGATTACGTTCGGTTAGAGGATCACATCAAGTAATTACTCTTAGATATTAATATAGTCCATTGTGAGAAACACAACATTTTAATTAGTACCTTATGCATTTAGTACACTCCAAAGAGAGGATCACATAGGTTACACATGAGTACCCCAGAATAATGATAAGGTCTATTGACGGGATTACAACATAATAACATTGCGCCCTAAGCTATTGATACCGATTACAAAGAGTTGCACCACAATAATAACTAAGTCTAATGATATAGTCATCTTAGAGGATATTCTTGCACTGTAATTTATTGATATATGCACAGTCAAGTCAAAGGATAACAGCAGTTTTTTAATTAATGCTAGCTATTGACACCGTCAACAAACTGAGGGATCATGTCATTTCTACAGTAGTACATTCGTACTTTAGAATAATGATAATGATACAGTCTATTGTCAGGATCACAACACATACACAATGCCTTTAACTTTTCATACATATAACTGATAGATAACTACAGTAACACATAAGTATCTGAAGGATCCAAAACAACTGATACAGTCCACTGATAGGATTACAGCAGTTAAAAGTACTCTATACTATGAGCATATTGATAAATTGAACCGAGAGGATTACAACACTTTCACATTAGATTCCTAGATATTTTAATGTGTTTTGAAAGAATCACAATTAGTACACATTGGTATCCTTTACTATGGATTCAATCAAATGAAAGGCAAACCAAAGCAATTGATATCTGCCATTGAGTTTTGTATTAGTACAGTTTACTTAGGGGATCAACATATTTACACATTTGCTCATTATGTTATTCATTGATTTAACTGAAATAATCACAAGCCTTATACATTAGTACTCTAGGCCATTGAAACAATCTAATGAGAATATCATAACCGTTATACACCAGTAATAGGTTATTGATATTGTCCACTGAGAAGACCACAGCAGCTTCAAAGTGTTACTATTGATGAAGTCTACTGAAAGGATAACAACAGCTACAGATTGGTACTCTGTGCCATTGTAACCGTCCAAAGACGATTAAAAAGGTTATACATTACGACGCTGTAATAATAATAATAATAATAATAATAATGAAGTCTTTTATCTAAACAAGATAGCCCAATTAGTAACAGTGCACTAGTCTTCTTTGTGATCCTGTAAAAAACATTTGTATAAAAAGAAGTATAAGACACATAAATAAACAGTATACATCAAATATACACTCACAGCAATAGATATATATATACAGTGATTTGATATCATAATCTGTAAAATGTAAGTAAATAGTAAAATAGTACTGTTTTAGATACTTTCTTTTAAAAGAAGCAATGCTGTTACACGTCCGAACGCCATATGGCTGTCGATTCCCTAAAATAGCTGTTGATATTCTAAACGAGCGCTTCTAATGTTAAGTCCTTGATTTTGATACATATAACAAACCACTTACACTACTTCTTGTTTCTCTATTACTTACTTAGTTTACTTGGTTATGCTATTGTTAGAGTCCACTGAGAGGACCATAAACGTTTTAAATAGTATCATATGCTATTAATACAGTGTACTGAGAGGATAACAATAGTATCCCAGTGTAATGCTAAAAGTCCGTTGACATGATCACTAAACCTACATATTGGTTCCGTATATGCTAATGATACAGATTACAAAGAAAATCACACATACATTTCATGACCAAATGGATAAGTACAATTAGAGGATCACAACAGTAACGCAGTGTTGCAGTAAATATTACTACAGTCTACTGAGAAGATAACAACAATAACAAACTAGTAGATTGTTCTCAAACAATTAACTGTCTTTCCGCCTCATTATTTTTTATGTTTGAAATATTTTAGTTTCAATAGAATTAAGAAACCATTTTCTTTGCGTTTCGTCATTAAAACGTAAAAAATTAAATATGCATATTTCTAAGTTTGATATTTTTCCATCTAGGTTAGGTCACATTTAGGTGCAACTTTTTAGCAACTCAAAAATCAATTTAATCCTAAAGATAGATGTAACATTCAACGAATGTTTGTTGTATGTTGAATAAAACCTCTAATGTATACATCCAAAGATGAGACTCTTCAAATGACAATCAGCTATAAAAATTGTTTTGTAAAGTCTGGGACTTCGTATCCCAATAGAAAACGCTTATTAGTATTTCTATTGATCAATTTTAGAGTAAAAACATGAGAGTAAGATAGTTTGAACCTTGCAGTCATCATAACTCAAAATGTTATTACTATTGAGTCTCTTAGATTTTTAAATATTTCCTTAGTCAATATATGGAAATTACACTACTGAACCAAGAATTATATACATAATTGAAAGATGTCAGATGATAGTAAGATAAAATTAATAGAACACGTTTTAAATGATATTTCATACCATGTTGTAAAGTGTGATTTTTCACAGTTTTGCAGGCGTCTGAAGTAGGTAAAGTCCCGTGCTTGCAGGCTGCTTTACATGTTCAGGCCAGAAAGCTACAAACCTGCCACAGACAGACAAATTGTTCACACGGTAGCGCCTTTCTGATAAAGTTGTTGTTGCTTCTTTGAATATCTGCCCAGCTTGGATGCTGCACATGACATTTTTCGTCATAAGCATACTCTAGAATCTCTAAACTTGTTGTAATACTGGTTGAATCTTTATATTGAAATCGTACTATTAAACCAAGGATTTTGAACATAATTGAAAGAACATGTCAGCTGACAGTAGGATAAACGTAATGCAATATAAAATTTGTTTTGTAAAGTCTCGGACCTCGTCTTCTTATAGAAAGCCCTAATTTTTATCGTTCAATTTTAGAGTTAAAATATTGAGAGTGAAATAGTTTGAACCTGGCAGACTAGTCATCATAACTCAAACTAATCTCTAAATTTTTGTTTATACTACTTGAGGCTATATTTTGAAATTACACTTTTGAACCAAGAATCATACACATAATTGAAAGATGTCAGCTGACAGTCAGAAAAAGTTTGTGCGACTCGTTTTAAACAAAAATTCATACCATTTTGTAAAGTGTAATTTTTCACAGTCTTGCAGGCGTCTGATGTATGTAAAATCCCGGACTTACAGGCTGTTTTACTTGTTCAGACCAGATCGCTAAAAATTGCCACAAGCAAACAGATTTCCAACACATTGGCGCCTAAATGATAGATCTGCTGGTAGCTTCTCTGAACAACAACCAAGCATGAATGCTACACCTGAAATTTTTACTGTAAATTTACTAAAGCATAAATTTAATTTGAAATAAGAATGTACACTCAAACGTAAGCGCTTTTGTAGCAATTATCTCTATCAAGCTGGATCCAGATACAAATATGTTAATATGTTCCCATTACAGACGATATGTCAGACGAGTCATTATAACTCAAATGTTATAACTTCCGAGTCTCTATCAATTTTCAAATAAAACTTTAGTCTATGTCTGCAAATTACACTTGAAAGATGTCAGCCGACAGTAAGATAAAGCTAATGGAAAATGGTTTTAAACAATATTTCATACCATGTTGTAAAGTGTGATTTTTCAGTCTTGCAGGCGTCGTCTGAGGTATGTAAAATCCCGTACTTGCAGGCTGCTTTACTTATTCAGGCCAGATTGCTACAAAACTGCCACAGGCATACACATTTTCAACACAGTAGCGCCTTTAAGATAAAGTTGTTGTTGCTTCTTTGAATAACTGCCCAGCTTGGATGCTGCACTTGGCATATTTCATTTTAAACATACTGTAGAATCTCTACACTTTTTGTAATTTTGGTTGATTCATTATATAGAAATAATATTATTGAACTAAGGATTTTGAACATAATTGAAGAAACATGTCAGTTGACAGTAGCATAATAGTAATGCAATATAAAATTTGTTTTGTAAAGTCTCGGACCTCGTCTCCTTATAGAGGACACTAATTTCTATCGTTCAATTTCAGAGTTGAGATATGAAAACAAGATAGTTTGAACCTGGCAGACGAGTCATCATAACTCAAACTGTTATTAATTCCAATATCTCTAAAAATTTTGTTAACACTGCTTGAGTCTATGTTTGGAAATTACACTTTTGAACTAAGAATCATAAACATAATTGAAAGATGTCAGCTGACAGTAAGATAAAATTTGTGCGACTCGTTTTAAACAATAACTCAAATCAGTTTGTAAAGTGTGAATTTTCACAGTCTTGCAGGCGTCTGAAGTAGGTAAATTCCTGGACTTGCAGGCTGTTTTACTTGTTCAGACCAGATCGCTACGAATTAGCACAGGTAAACAGATTTCCAACACAGTGGTGCCAAAATGACAAATCTGCTGGTATCTTCTCTGAACAACAACCAAGCATGAATGCTACACCTGGAATTTTTAGTTTAATTTGAAATAAGAATGTACACTCAAACGTAGGCGCTTTTGTAACAATTATCTTTATCAAGCTGGATCCAGATACAAATATTTTAATATGTTCCCATTACAGACGATATGGCCAACGAGTCATCATAACTTAAACTGTTATTACTTCCGAGTCTCTAACATGATTCTAATAAAACTTTCGTCTTTATCTGCAAATTACACTTGAAAGGTTCATGTATCAGCTGACAATAAGATAAAAAAAAAATGGAACAGGTCTTAAACAATATTTCATACCATGTTGTAAAGTGTGATTTTTCACAGTATTGCAGGCGTCTGAAGTATGTAAAATCCCGTACTTGCAGGCTACTTTACATATTCAGGCCAGATTGTTACGAAACTGCCACAGGAATACACATTTTCAACACAGTAGCGCCTTTATAATAAAGTTGTTGTTTCTTCTTTGAATAACTGCCCAGCTTGGATGCTGCACTTGGCATATTTCGTTTTAAACATACTCTAGAATCTCTAAACTTTTTGTAATTTTGGTTGATTCATTATATAGAAATAGTATTATTGAACTAAGGATTTTGAACATAATTGAAGAAACATGTCAGTTGACAGTAGCATAATAGTAATGCAATATAAAATTTGTTTTGTAAAGTCTCGGACCTCGTCTCCTTATAGAGGACACTAATTTCTATCGTTCAATTTCAGAGTTAAGATATGAAAACAAGATAGTTTGAACCTGGCAGACGAGTCATCATAACTCAAACTGTTATTAATTCCAATATCTCTAAAAATTTGGTTAACATTGTTGAGTCTATGTTTGGAAATAACACTTTGGAACCAAGAATCATAAACATCATTGAAAGATGTCAGCTGACAGTAAGATAAAATTTGTGCGACTCGTTTTAAACAATAACTCAAATCATTTTGTAAAGTGTGATTTTTCATAGTCTTGCAGGCGTCTTATGTAGGTTGAATCCCTGACTTGCAGGCTGTTTTACTTGTTCAGACCAGATCGCTACAAATTAGCACAGGTAAACAGATTTCCCACACAGTGGTGCCAAAATGATAAATCTGCTGGAAGCTTCTCTGAACAACAACCAAGCATGAATGCTACACCTGAAATGTTTAATCTAATTTGAAATAAAAATGTTCACTCAAACGTAAGCGCTTTTGTAACAATCATCTTTATCAAGCTGGATCCAGATACAAATATTTTAATATGTTCCCATTACAGACGATAAGGCGAACGAGTCATCATAACTTAAACTGTTATTACTTCCGAGTCTCTAACATTATTCTAATATAACTTTCGCCTATATCTGCAAATTACACTTGAAAGGTATCAGCTGACAATAAGATAAAATTAATGGAACAGGTCTTAAACAATATTTCATACCATGTTGTAAAGTGTGATTTTTCACAGTATTGCAGGCGTCTGAAGTATGTAAAATCCCGTACTTGCAGGCTGCTTTACATATTCAGGCCATATTGCTACGAAACTGCCACAGGCATACACATTTTCAACACAGTAGCGCCTTTATGATAAAGTTGTTGTTGCTTCTTTGAATAACTGCCCAGCTTGGATGCTGCACTTGGCATATTTCGTTTTAAACATACTGTAGAATCTCTAAACTTTTTGTAATTTTGGTTGAATCATTATATAGAAATAATACTATTGATCTAAGGATTTTGAACATAATTGAAGAAACATGTCAGTTGACAGTAGCATAATAGTAATGCAATAAAAAATTTGTTTTGTAAAGTCTCGGACCTCGTCTCCTTATAGAGGACACTGATTTTTATCGTTCAATTTCAGAGTTGAGATATGAAAACAAGATAGTTTGAACCTGGCAGACGAGTCATCATAACTCAAACTGTTATTAATTCCAATATCTCTAAAAAATGTGTTAACACTGCTTGAGTCTATGTTTGGAAATTACACTTTTGAACCAAGAATCATAAACATAATTGAAAGATGTCATCTGACGGTAAGATAAAATTTGTGCGACTCGTTTTATACAGTCATTCAAACCATTTTGTAAAGTGTGATTTTTCACAGTCTTGCAGACGTCTGAAGTAGGTAAAATCCCGGACTTGCAGGCTGTTTTACTTGTTCAGACCAGATCGCTACAAATTGCCACAAGCAGACAGATTTCCAACACGGTGGTGCCAAAATGATAGATCTGCTGGTAGACTCTCTGAACAACAACCAAGCATGAATGCTACACCTGAAATTTTTAGTTTAATTTGAAATAAGAATGCACACTCAAACGTAAGCGCTTTTGTAACAATTATCTTTATCAAGCTGGATCCAGATACAAATATTTTAATATGTTCCCATTACGGACGATATGGCGAACGAGTCATCATAACTTAAACTGTTATTACTTCCGAGTCTCTAACATTTTTCAAATAAAACTTTAGTCTATGTCTGCAAATTACACTTGAAAGATGTCAGCCGACAGTAAGATAAAGCTAATGGAACAGGTTTTAAACAATATTTCATAGCATGTTGTAAAGTGTGATTTTTCACAGTATTGCAGGCGTCTGAAGTATGTAAAATCCCGTACTTGCAGGCTGCTTTACATATTCAGGCCATATTGCTACGAAACTGCCACAGGCATACACATTTTCAACACAGTAGCGCCTTTATGATAAAGTTGTTGTTGCTTCTTTGAATAACTGCCCAGCTTGGATGCTGCACT
Source organism: Magallana angulata (assembly GCF_025612915.1). Classification (NCBI taxonomy): domain Eukaryota; kingdom Metazoa; phylum Mollusca; class Bivalvia; order Ostreida; family Ostreidae; genus Magallana; species Magallana angulata. The sequence goes on along the minus strand of NC_069112.1, from coordinate 14,068,230 downwards.
TGGCATATTTCGTTTTAAACATACTGTAGAATCTCTAAACTTTTTGTAATTTTGGTTGAATCATTATATAGAAATAATACTATTGATCTAAGGATTTTGAACATAATTGAAGAAACATGTCAGTTGACAGTAGCATAATAGTAATGCAATAAAAAATTTGTTTTGTAAAGTCTCGGACCTCGTCTCCTTATAGAGGACACTAATTTTTATCGTTCAACTTCAGAGTTGAGATATGAAAACAAGATAGTTTGAACCTGGCAGACGAGTCATCATAACTCAAACTGTTATTAATTCCAATATCTCTAAAAAATGTGTTAACACTGCTTGAGTCTATGTTTAGAAATTACACTTTTGAACCAAGAATCATAAACATAATTGAAAGATGTCATCTGACGGTAAGATAAAATTTGTGCGACTCGTTTTATACAGTCATTCAAACCATTTTGTAAAGTGTGATTTTTCACAGTCTTGCAGACGTCTGAAGTAGGTAAAATCCCGGACTTGCAGGCTGTTTTACTTGTTCAGACCAGATCGCTACAAATTGCCACAAGCAGACAGATTTCCAACACGGTGGTGCCAAAATGATAGATCTGCTGGTAGACTCTCTGAACAACAACCAAGCATGAATGCTACACCTGGAATTTTTAGTTTAATTTGAAATAAGAATGCACACTCAAACGTAAGCGCTTTTGTAACAATTATCTTTATCAAGCTGGATCCAGATACAAATATTTTAATATGTTCCCATTACGGACGATATGGCGAACGAGTCATCATATTAAAACTGTTATTACTTCCGAGTCTCTAACATTTTTCAAATAAAACTTTAGTCTATGTCTGCAAATTACACTTGAAAGATGTCAGCCGACAGTAAGATAAAGCTAATGGAACAGGTTTTAAACAATATTTCATAGCATGTTGTAAAGTGTGATTTTTCACAGTATTGCAGGCGTCTGAAGTATGTAAAATCCCGTACTTGCAGGCTGCTTTACATAGTCAGGCCAGATTGCTACAAAATTGCCACAGGCATACACATTTTCAACACAGTAGCGCCTTTATGATATAGTTGTTGTTGCTTCTTTGAATAACTGCCTAGCTTGGATGCTGCACTTGGCATATTTCGTTTTAAACATACTGTTGAATCTCGCAGTACAGTTAAGGCGGTCAATAAAAATATGGACAAATTTTTGTGATGAAAACACGTATACTATAGTTAAACTGGCATGTCCTTTTTAAAATCAATAACAGTCACTCAAATGCAATATATTTCTAAAATATATATATAACAGTACAATATTTTATGTTCATAATGGTCACGTGATATGGCAGTCGCATGGTACAAGCAGATGTATTTGTGGTTTTGAGGTCATTTAAAAAATTCAATATTGCAAGGGCATAATCATGTCAAAATTCACAACTGAATTATGAAATAACTTGATGTTATATCATAGATTTTAAAAAACGGTGCAAACTTTTTAAGATAAGAATATTTGTTAGTAGAAACCGTAATTTATAATGCATATGTTGAATAATTTTGAAGGTCACAGGGTTAATTTCATTAAAAAATAATTAATTTGTAAGATTTTACAAGGATCGTAGAAGTTTTTAAGTTACATAGCATATTTCAAATTCACATGTAAAAGTTTGTCGGGATCAGGTAAGTGTATGCCCTTGCAATTAAGTGATTTATTTAGGTACTCAGATTTTAGATATACGATATTTTATACAAAACTGAGATGGCTTCTTTATACGATGCATACTTTTAACAAAATGAAAATAAGACTACATAGGTAGCATTCTACTAATAATAATTTTAAACAAAATATTCATTTATACTTTTCCGTTAATGTATGACATTTATTTTTCTTCGCTATAAAACTGCACGATAGCCTTCAATGATTTAACTTAATGCGTCATTTTGAAGCATATGACTTCATATTTTGTAGTACAGCGAGAACGATATCTCGCTTATTTTCAGTGTGTACGATATAACGGACATCAAAATTGTAAGTAATGCCATTTGTTGTTTTTAATTAAAAGATTAGTATAAGTTAATTTTACTAATAAATAGATTAATAAGTACTTTCGAGGTTTGTAATATACTGTGATGTCATAATGCACATTTCCCGTACTTTTTGTCTGAACGGAGTTTTTGACAGCCTTAATTATGCTGCGCTCTAAACTTTTTGTAATTTTGGTTGAATCATTATATAGAAATAATACTATTGAACTAGGGATTTTGAACATAATTGAAGAAACATGTCAGTTGACAGTAGCATAATAGTAATGCAATAAAAAATTTGTTTTGTAAAGTCCTGGACCTCGTCTCCTTATAGAGGACACTAATTTCTATCGTTCAATTTCAGAGTTAAGATATGAAAACAAGATAGTTTGAACCTGGCAGACGAGTCATCATAACTCAAACTGTTATTAATTCCAATATCTCTAAAAATTTGGTTAACATTGTTGAGTCTATGTTTGGAAATAACACTTTGGAACCAAGAATCATAAACATAATTGAAAGATGTCAGCTGACAGTAAGATAAAATTTGTGCGACTCGTTTTAAACAATAACTCAAATCAGTTTGTAAAGTGTGAATTTTCATAGTCTTGCAGGCGTCTGATGTAGGTAAAATCCCTGACTTGCAGGCTGTTTTACTTGTTCAGACCAGATCGCTACAAATTAGCACAGGTAAACAGATTTCCCACACAGTGGTGCCAAAATGATAAATCTGCTGGAAGCTTCTCTGAACAACAACCAAGCATGAATGCTACACCTGAAATGTTTAATCTAATTTGAAATAAAAATGTACACTCAAACGTAAGCGCTTTTGTAACAATCATCTTTATCAAGCTGGATCCACATACAAATATGTTAATATGTTCCCATTACAGACGATAAGGCGAACGAGTCATCATAACTTAAACTGTTATTACTTCCGAGTCTCTAACATTATTCTAATATAACTTTCGTCTATATCTGCAAATTACACTTGAAAGGTATCAGCTGACAATAAGACAAAATTAATGGAACAGGTCTTAAACAATATTTCATAGCATGTTGTAAAGTGTGATTTTTCACAGTATTGCAGGCGTCTGAAGTATGTAAAATCCCGTACTTGCAGGCTGCTTTACATATTCAGGCCATATTGCTACGAAACTGCCACAGGCATACACATTTTCAACACAGTAGCGCCTTTATGATAAAGTTGTTGTTGCTTCTTTGAATAACTGCCCAGCTTGGATGCTGCTCTTGGCATATTTCGTTTTAAACATACTCTAGAATCTCTAAACTTTTTGTAATTTTGGTTGAATCATTATATAGAAATAATATTATTGAACTAAGGATTTTGAACATAATTGAAGAAACATGTCAGTTGACAGTAGCATAATAGTAATGCAATATAAAATTTGTTTTGTAAAGTCTCGGACCTCGTCTCATTATAGAGGACATTAATTTCTATCGTTCAATTTCAGAGTTAAGATATGAAAACAAGATAGTTTGAACCTGGCAGACGAGTCATCATAACTCAAACTGTTATTAATTCCAATATCTCTAAAAATTTGGTTAACACTGCTTGAGTCTATGTTTGGAAATTACACTTTTGAACCAAGAATCATAAACATAATTGAAAGATGTCAGCTGACAGTAAGATAAAATTTGTGCGACTCGTTTTAATCAATAATTCAAACCATTTTGTAAAGTGTGAATTTTCACAGTCTTGCAGGCGTCTGAAGTAGGTAAAATCCCGGACTTGCAGGCTGTTTTACTTGTTCAGACCAGATCGCTACAAATTAGCACAGGAAAACAGATTTCCCACACAGTGGCGCCAAAATGATAGATCTGCTGGTAGCTTCTCTGAACAACAACCAAGGATGAATGCTACACCAGGAATTTTTAGTTTAATTTGAAATAAGAATGTACACTCAAACGTAAGCGCTTTTGTAACAATTATCTTTATCAAGCTGGATCCAGATACAAATATTTTAATATGTTCCCATTACGGACGATATGGCGAACGAGTCATCATAACTTAAACTGTTATTACTTCCGAGTCTCTAACATTTTTCAAATAAAACTTTAGTCTATGTCTGCAAATTACACTTGAAAGATGTCAGCCGACAGTAAGATAAAGCTAATGGAACAGGTTTTAAACAATATTTCATAGCATGTTGTAAAGTGTGATTTTTCACAGTATTGCAGGCGTCTGAAGTATGTAAAATCCCGTACTTGCAGGCTGCTTTACATATTCAGGCCATATTGCTACGAAACTGCCACAGGCATACACATTTTCAACACAGTAGCGCCTTTATGATAAAGTTGTTGTTGCTTCTTTGAATAACTGCCCAGCTTGGATGCTGCTCTTGGCATATTTCGTTTTAAACATACTCTAGAATCTCTAAACTTTTTGTAATTTTGGTTGAATCATTATATAGAAATAATATTATTGAACTAAGGATTTTGAACATAATTGAAGAAACATGTCAGTTGACAGTAGCATAATAGTAATGCAATATAAAATTTGTTTTGTAAAGTCTCGGACCTCGTCTCATTATAGAGGACATTAATTTCTATCGTTCAATTTCAGAGTTAAGATATGAAAACAAGATAGTTTGAACCTGGCAGACGAGTCATCATAACTCAAACTGTTATTAATTCCAATATCTCTAAAAATTTGGTTAACACTGCTTGAGTCTATGTTTGGAAATTACACTTTTTAACCAAGAATCATAAACATAATTGAAAGATGTCAGCTGACAGTAAGATAAAATTTGTGCGACTCGTTTTAATCAATAATTCAAACCATTTTGTAAAGTGTGAATTTTCACAGTCTTGCAGGCGTCTGAAGTAGGTAAAATCCCGGACTTGCAGGCTGTTTTACTTGTTCAGACCAGATCGCTACAAATTAGCACAGGAAAACAGATTTCCCACACAGTGGCGCCAAAATGATAGATCTGCTGGTAGCTTCTCTGAACAACAACCAAGGATGAATGCTACACCAGGAATTTTTAGTTTAATTTGAAATAAGAATGTACACTCAAACGTAAGCGCTTTTGTAACAATTATCTTTATCAAGCTGGATCCAGATACAAATATTTTAATATGTTCCCATTACGGACGATATGGCGAACGAGTCATCATAACTTAAACTGTTATTACTTCCGAGTCTCTAACATTTTTCAAATAAAACTTTAGTCTATGTCTGCAAATTACACTTTAAAGATGTCAGCCGACAGTAAGATAAAGCTAATGGAACAGGTTTTAAACAATATTTCATAGCATGTTGTAAAGTGTGATTTTTCACAGTATTGCAGGCGTCTGAAGTATGTAAAATCCCGTACTTGCAGGCTGCTTTACATAGTCAGGACAGATTGCTACAAAACTGCCACAGGCATACACATTTTCAACACAGTAGCGCCTTTATGATAAAGTTGTTGTTGCTTTTTTGAATAACTGCCCAGCTTGGATGCTGCACTTGGCATATTTCGTTTTAAACATACTGTTGAATCTCGCAGTACAGTTAAGGCGGTCAGTAAAAATATGGACAAATTTTTGTGATGAAAACATGTATACTTTAGTTAAACTGGCATGTCCTTTTTAAAATCAATAACAGTCACTCAAATGCAATATATTTCTAAAATATATATATATATAACAGTACAATATTTTATGTTCATAGTGGTCACGTGATATGGCAGTCGCATGGTACAAGCAGATGTATTTGTGGTTTTGAGGCCATTTAAAAAATTCAATATTGCAAGGGCATAATCATGTCAAAATTCACTACTGAATTATGAAATAACTTGATGTTATATCATAGAATTTAAAAAACGGTGCAAACTTTTTAAGATAAGAATATTTGTTAGTAGAAACCGTAATTTATAATGCATATGTTGAATAATTTTGAAGGTCACAGGGTTAATTTCATTAAAAAATAATTAATTTGTAAAATTTACTAGGATCGTAGAAGTTTTTAAGTTACATAGCATATTTCAAATTCACATGTAAAAGTTTGTCGGGATCAGGTAAGTGTATGCCCTTGCAATTAAGTGATTTATTTAGGTACTCAGATTTTAGATATACGATATTTTATACAAAACTGAGATGGCTTCTTTATACGATGCATACTTTTAACAAAATGAAAATAAGACTATATAGGTAGCATTCTACTAATAATAATTTTAAACAAAATATTCATTTATACTTTTCCGTTAATGTATGACATTTATTTTTCTTCGCTATAAAACTGCACGATAGCCTTCAATGATTTAACTTAATGCGTCATTTTGAAGCATATGACTTCATATGTTGTAGTACAGCGAGAACGATATCTCGCTTATTTTTCAGTGTGTACGATATTACGGACATCAAAATTGTAAATAATACCATTTGTTGTTTTTAATTAAAAGATTAGTATATTTTAATTTTACTAATAAATAGATTAATAAGTACTTTCGAGGTTTGTAATATACTGTGATGTCATAATGCACATTTCCCGTACTTTTTGTCTGAACGGAGTTTATTGACAGCCTTAACTGTGCTGCGCTCTAAACTTTTTGTAATTTTGGTTGAATCATTATATAGAAATAATACTATTGAACTAGGGATTTTGAAAATAATTGAAGAAACATGTCAGTTGACAGTAGCATAATAGTAATGCAATAAAAAATTTGTTTTGTAAAGTCTCGGACCTCGTCTCCTTATAGAGGACACTAATTTCTATCGTTCAATTTCAGAGTTAAGATATGAAAACAAGATAGTTTGAACATGGCAGACGAGTCATCATAACTCAAACTGTTATTAATTCCAATATCTCTAATACATGTGTTAACACTGCTTGAGTCTATGTTTGGAAATTACACTTTTGAACCAAGAATCATAAACATAATTGAAAGATGTCATCTGACGGTAAGATAAAATTTGTGCAACTCGTTATATACAGTCATTCAAACCATTTTGTAAAGTGTGATTTTTCACAGTCTTGCAGACGTCTGAAGTAGGTAAAATCCCGGACTTGCAGGCTGTTTTACTTGTTCAGACCAGATCGCTACAAATTGCCACAAGCAGACAGATTTCCAACACGGTGGTGCCAAAATGATAGATCTGCTGGTAGACTCTCTGAACAACAACCAAGCAGGAATGCTACACCTGGAATTTTTAGTTTAATTTGAAATAAGAATGTACACTCAAACGTAAGCGCTTTTGTAACAATTATCTTTATCAAGCTGGATCCAGATACAAATATTTTAATATGTTCCCATTACGGACGATATGGCGAACGAGTCATCATAACTTAAACTGTTATTACTTCCGAGTCTCTAACATTTTTCAAATAAAACTTTAGTCTATGTCTCCAAATTACACTTGAAAGATGTCAGCCGACAGTAAGATAAAGCTAATGGAACAGGTTTTAAACAATATTTCATAGCATGTTGTAAAGTGTGATTTTTCACAGTATTGCAGGCGTCTGAAGTATGTAAAATCCCGTACTTGCAGGCTGCTGAACATAGTCAGGCTAGATTGCTACAAAATTGCCACAGGCATACACATTTTCAACACAGTAGCGCCTTTATGATATAGTTGTTGTTGCTTTTTTGAATAACTGCCCAGCTTGGATGCTGCACTTGGCATATTTCGTTTTAAACATACTGTTGAATCTCGCAGTACAGTTAAGGCGGTCAGTAAAAATATGGACAAATTTTTGTGATGAAAACATGTATACTTTAGTTAAACTGGCATGTCCTTTTTAAAATCAATAACAGTCACTCAAATGCAGTATATTTCTAAAATATATATATATATATAACAGTACAATATTTTATGTTCATAGTGGTCACGTGATATGGCAGTCGCATGGTACAAGCAGATGTATTTGTGGTTTTGAGGCCATTTAAAAAATTCAATATTGCAAGGGCATAATCATGTCAAAATTCACAACTGAATTATGAAATAACTTGATGTTATATCATAGATTTTAAAAAACGGTGCAAACTTTTTAAGATAAGAATATTTGTTAGTAGAAACCGTAATTTATAATGCATATGTTGAATAATTTTGAAGGTCACAGGGTTAATTTCATTAAAAAATAATTAATTTGTAAAATTTACTAGGATCGTAGAAGTTTTTAAGTTACATAGCATATTTCAAATTCACATGTAAAAGTTTGTCGGGATCAGGTAAGTGTATGCCCTTGCAATTAAGTGATTTATTTAGGTACTCAGATTTTAGATATACGATATTTTATACAAAACTGAGATGGCTTCTTTATACGATGCATACTTTTAACAAAATGAAAATAAGACTATATAGGTAGCATTCTACTAATAATAATTTTAAACAAAATATTCATTTATACTTTTCCGTTAGTGTATGACATTTATTTTTCTTCGCTATAAAACTGCACGATAGCCTTCAATGATTTAACTTAATGCGTCATTTTGAAGCATATGACTTCATATGTTGTAGTACAGCGAGAACGATATCTCGCTTATTTTTCAGTGTGTACGATATTACGGACATCAAAATTGTAAGTAATACCATTTGTTGTTTTTAATTAAAAGATTAGTATATTTTAATTTTACTAATAAATAGATTAATAAGTACTTTCGAGGTTTGTAATATACTGTGATGTCATAATGCACATTTCCCGTACTTTTTGTCTGAACGGAGTTTATTGACAGCCTTAACTGTGCTGCGCTCTAAACTTTTTGTAATTTTGGTTGAATCATTATATAGAAATAATACTATTGAACTAGGGATTTTGAAAATAATTGAAGAAACATGTCAGTTGACAGTAGCATAATAGTAATGCAATAAAAAATTTGTTTTGTAAAGTCTCGGACCTCGTCTCCTTATAGAGGACACTAATTTCTATCGTTCAATTTCAGAGTTAAGATATGAAAACAAGATAGTTTGAACATGGCAGACGAGTCATCATAACTCAAACTGTTATTAATTCCAATATCTCTAATAAATGTGTTAACACTGCTTGAGTCTATGTTTGGAAATTACACTTTTTAACCAAGAATCATAAACATAATTGAAAGATGTCATCTGACGGTAAGATAAAATTTGTGCAACTCGTTATATACAGTCATTCAAACCATTTTGTAAAGTGTGATTTTTCACAGTCTTGCAGACGTCTGAAGTAGGTAAAATCCCGGACTTGCAGGCTGTTTTACTTGTTCAGACCAGATCGCTACAAATTGCCACAAGCAGACAGATTTCCAACACGGTGGTGCCAAAATGATAGATCTGCTGGTAGCTTCTCTGAACAACAACCAAGCAGGAATGCTACACCTGGAATTTTTAGTTTAATTTAAAATAAGAATGCACACTCAAACGTAAGCGCTTTTGTAACAATTATCTTTATCAAGCTGGATCCAGATACAAATATTTTAATATGTTCCCATTACGGACGATATGGCGAACGAGTCATCATAACTTAAACTGTTATTACTTCCGAGTCTCTAACATTTTTCAAATAAAACTTTAGTCTATGTCTCCAAATTACACTTGAAAGATGTCAGCCGACAGTAAGATAAAGCTAATGGAACAGGTTTTAAACAATATTTCATAGCATGTTGTAAAGTGTGATTTTTCACAGTATTGCAGGCGTCTGAAGTATGTAAAATCCCGTACTTGCAGGCTGCTTAACATAGTAAGGCTAGATTGTTACAAAATTGCCACAGGCATACACATTTTCAACACAGTAGCGCCTTTATGATATAGTTGTTGTTGCTTCTTTGAATAACTGCCCAGCTTGGATGCTGCACTTGGCATATTTCGTTTTAAACATAATGTAGAATCTCTAAACTTTTTGTAATTTTGGTTGAATCATTATATAGAAATAATATTATTGAACTAAGGATTTTGAACATAATTGAAGAAACATGTCAGTTGACAGTAGCATAATTTTAATGCAAAATAAAATTTGTTTTGTAAAGTCTCGGACCTCGTCTCCTTAAAGAAGACGCTAATTTCTATCGTTCAATTTCAGAGTTAAGATATGAAAACAAGATAGTTTGAACCTGGCAGACGAGTCATCATAACTCAAACTGTTATTAATTCCAATATCTCTAAAATTTTTATTAACACTGCTTGAGTCTATGTTTGGAAATTACACTTTTGAACCAAGAATCATAAACATAATTGAAAGATGTCGGCTGACAGTAAGAAAACATTTGTGCGACTCGTTTTAAACAATAACTCAAATCAGTTTGTAAAGTGTGAATTTTCACAGTCTTGCAGGCGTCCGAAGTAGGTAAAATCCCGGACTTGCAGGCTGTTTTACTTGTTTAGACCAGATCGCTACAAATTAGCACAGGAAAACAGATTTCCCACACAGTGGCGCCATAATGATCTGCTGGTAGCTTCTCTGAACAACAACCAAGCATGAATGCTACACCTGGAATTTTTAGTTTAATTTGAAATAAGAATGTACACTCAAACGTAAGCGCTTTTGTAACAATTATCTTTATCAAGCTGGATCCAGATACAAATATTTTAATATGTTCCCATTACGGACGATATGGCGAACGAGTCATCATAACTGAAACTGTTATTACTTCCGAGTCTCTAACATTTTTCAAATAAAACTTTAGTCTATGTCTGCAAATTACACTTGAAAGATGTCAGCCGACAGTAAGATAAAGCTAATGGAACAGGTTTTAAACAATATTTCATAGCATGTTGTAAAGTGTGATTTTTCACAGTATTGCAGGCGTCTGAAGTATGTAAAATCCCGTACTTGCAGGCTGCTTTACATAGTCAGGCCAGATTGCTACAAAATTGCCACAGTCATACACATTTTCAACACAGTAGCGCCTTTATGATATAGTTGTTGTTGCTTCTTTGAATAACTGCCCAGCTTGGATGCTGCACTTGGCATATTTCGTTTTAAACATACTGTAGAATCTCTAAACTTTTTGTAATTTTGGTTGAATCATTATATAGAAATAATATTATTGAACTGAGGATTTTGAACATAATTGAAGAAACATGTCAGTTGACAGTAGCATAATTGTAATGCAAAATAAAATTTGTTTTGTAAAGTCTCGGACCTCGTCTCCTTATAGAGGACGCTAATTTCTATCGTTCAATTTCAGAGTTAAGATATGAAAACAAGATAGTTTGAACCTGGCAGACGAGTCATTATAACTTAAACTGTTATTAAATCCAATATCTCTAAAAAATTTGTTAACACTGCTTGAGTCTATGTTTGGAAATTACACTTTTTAACCAAGAATCATAAACATAATTGAAAGATGTCATCTGACGGTAAGATAAAATGTGTGCGACTCGTTTTAATCAATAGTTCAAACCATTTTGTAAAGTATGATTTTTCACAGTCTTGCAGGCGTCTGAAGTAGGTAAAATCCCGGACTTGCAGGCTGTTTTACTTGTTCAGACCAGATCGCTACAAATTGCCACAAGCAGACAGATTTCCAACACGGTGGTGCCTAAATGATAGATCTGCTGGTAGACTCTCTGAACAACAACCAAGCATGAATGCTACACCTGGAATTTTTAATTTAATTTGAAATAAGAATGTACACTCAAAGGTAAGCGCTTTTGTAACAATTATCTCTATCAAGCAATACTTTAATACGTTCCCATTACAGACGATATGTCAGACGAGTCATCATAACTTAAACTGTTATAACTTCCGAGTCTCTATCATTTTTCAAATAAAACTTTAGTCTATGTCTGCAAATTACACTTGAAAGATGTCAGCCGACAGTAAGATAAAGCTAATGGAACAGGTTTTAAACAATTTACATTTCATAGCATGTTGTAAAGTGTGATTTTTCACAGTATTGCAGGCGTCTGAAGTATGTAAAATCCCGTACTTGCAGCCTGCTTTACATAGTCAGGCCAGATTGCTACAAAATTGCCACAGGCATACACATTTTCAACACAGTAGCGCCTTTATGATAAAGTTGTTGTTGCTTCTTTGAATAACTGCCCAACTTGGATGCTGCACTTGGCATATTTCGTTTTAAACATACTCTAGAATCTCTAAACTTTTTTTAATTTTGTTGAATCATTATATAGAAATAATATTATTGAACTGAGGATTTTGAACATAATTGAAGAAACATGTCAGTTGACAGTAGCATAATAGTAATGCAATAAAAAAATTGTTTTGTAAAGTCTCGGACCTCGTCTCCTTATAGAGGACACTAATTTCTATCGTTCAATTTCAGAGCTAAGATATGAAAACAAGATAGTTTGAACCTGGCAGACGAGTCATCATAACTCAAACTGTTATTAAATCCAATATCTCTAAAAATTTGGTTTACGCTGCTTGAGTCTATGTTTGGAAATTACACTTTTGAACCAAGAATCATACACATAATTGAAAGATGTCAGCTGACAGTAAGATAAAATTTGTGCGACTCGTTTTAAACAATAACTCAAATCAGTTTGTAAAGTGTAAATTTTCACAGTCTTGCGGGCGTCTGAAGTAGGTAAAATCCCGGACTTGCAGGCTGTTTTACTTGTTCAGACCAGATCGCTACAAATTAGCACAGGAAAACAGATTTCCCACACAGTGGCGCCAAAATGATAGATCTGCTGGTAGCTTCTCTGAACAACAACCAAGCAGGAATGCTACACCTGGAATTTTTAGTTTAATTTGAAATAAGAATGTACACCCAAACGTAAGCACTTTTGTAACAATTATCTTTATCAAGCTGGATCCTGATACAAATATTTTAATATGTTCCCATTACAAACGATATGGCGAACGAGTCATCATAACTTAAACTGTTATTACTTCCGAGTCTTAATCATTTTTCTTATATAACTTTCGTCTATATCTGCAAATTACACTTGAAAGGTATCAGCTGACAGTAAGATGAAATTAATGGAACAGGTTTTAAACAATATTTTATACCTTGTTGTAAAGTGTGATTTTTCACAGTATTGCAGGCGTCTGAAGTATGTAAAATCCCGTACTTGCAGGCTGCTTTACATAGTCAGGCCAGATTGCTACAAAATTGCCACAGTCATACACATTTTCAACACAGTAGCGCCTTTATGATATAGTTGTTGTTGCTTCTTTGAATAACTGCCCAGCTTGGATGCTGCACTTGGCATATTTCGTTTTAAACATACTGTAGAATCTCTAAACTTTTTGTAATTTTGGTTGACTCATTATATAGAAATAATATTATTGAACTGAGGATTTTGAACATAATTGAAGAAACATGTCAGTTGACAGTAGCATAATTGTAATGCAAAATAAAATTTGTTTTGTAAAGTCTCGGACCTCGTCTCCTTATAGAGGACGCTAATTTCTATCGTTCAATTTCAGAGTTAAGATATGAAAACAAGATAGTTTGAACCTGGCAGACGAGTCATTATAACTTAAACTGTTATTAAATCCAATATCTCTAAAAAATTTGTTAACACTGCTTGAGTCTATGTTTGGAAATTACACTTTTTAACCAAGAATCATAAACATAATTGAAAGATGTCATCTGACGGTAAGATAAAATTTGTGCGACTCGTTTTAATCAATAGTTCAAATCAGTTTGTAAAGTATGATTTTTCACAGTCTTGCAGGCGTCTGAAGTAGGTAAAATCCCGGACTTGCAGGCTGTTTTACTTGTTCAGACCAGATCGCTACAAATTGCCACAAGCAGACAGATTTCCAACACGGTGGTGCCTAAATGATAGATCTGCTGGTAGACTCTCTGAACAACAACCAAGCATGAATGCTACACCTGGAATTTTTAATTTAATTTGAAATAAGAATGTACACTCAAAGGTAAGCGCTTTTGTAACAATTATCTCTATCAAGCAATACTTTAATACGTTCCCATTACAGACGATATGTCAGACGAGTCATCATAACTTAAACTGTTATAACTTCCGAGTCTCTATCATTTTTCAAATAAAACTTTAGTCTATGTCTGCAAATTACACTTGAAAGATGTCAGCCGACAGTAAGATAAAGCTAATGGAACAGGTTTTAAACAATTTACATTTCATAGCATGTTGTAAAGTGTGATTTTTCACAGTATTGCAGGCGTCTGAAGTATGTAAAATCCCGTACTTGCAGCCTGCTTTACATAGTCAGGCCAGATTGCTACAAAATTGCCACAGGCATACACATTTTCAACACAGTAGCGCCTTTATGATAAAGTTGTTGTTGATTCTTTGAATAACTGCCCAACTTGGATGCTGCACTTGGCATATTTCGTTTTAAACATACTCTAGAATCTCTAAACTTTTTTTAATTTTGTTGAATCATTATATAGAAATAATATTATTGAACTGAGGATTTTGAACATAATTGAAGAAACATGTCAGTTGACAGTAGCATAATAGTAATGCAATAAAAAAATTGTTTTGTAAAGTCTCGGACCTCGTCTCCTTATAGAGGACACTAATTTCTATCGTTCAATTTCAGAGCTAAGATATGAAAACAAGATAGTTTGAACCTGGCAGACGAGTCATCATAACTCAAACTGTTATTAAATCCAATATCTCTAAAAATTTGGTTTACGCTGCTTGAGTCTATGTTTGGAAATTACACTTTTGAACCAAGAATCATACACATAATTGAAAGATGTCAGCTGACAGTAAGATAAAATTTGTGCGACTCGTTTTAAACAATAACTCAAATCAGTTTGTAAAGTGTAAATTTTCACAGTCTTGCGGGCGTCTGAAGTAGGTAAAATCCCGGACTTGCAGGCTGTTTTACTTGTTCAGACCAGATCGCTACAAATTAGCACAGGAAAACAGATTTCCCACACAGTGGCGCCAAAATGATAGATCTGCTGGTAGCTTCTCTGAACAACAACCAAGCAGGAATGCTACACCTGGAATTTTTAGTTTAATTTGAAATAAGAATGTACACCCAAACGTAAGCACTTTTGTAACAATTATCTTTATCAAGCTGGATCCTGATACAAATATTTTAATATGTTCCCATTACAAACGATATGGCGAACGAGTCATCATAACTTAAACTGTTATTACTTCCGAGTCTTAATCATTTTTCTTATATAACTTTCGTCTATATCTGCAAATTACACTTGAAAGGTATCAGCTGACAGTAAGATGAAATTAATGGAACAGGTTTTAAACAATATTTTATACCTTGTTGTAAAGTGTGATTTTTCACAGTATTGCAGGCGTCTGAAGTATGTAAAATCCCGTACTTGCAGCCTGCTTTACATAGTCAGGCCAGATTGCTACAAAATTGCCACAGTCATACACATTTTCAACACAGTAGCGCCTTTATGATATAGTTGTTGTTGCTTCTTTGAATAACTGCCCAGCTTGGATGCTGCACTTGGCATATTTCGTTTTAAACATACTGTAGAATCTCTAAACTTTTTGTAATTTTGGTTGAATCATTATATAGAAATAATATTATTGAACTGAGGATTTTGAACATAATTGAAGAAACATGTCAGTTGACAGTAGCATAATTGTAATGCAAAATAAAATTTGTTTTGTAAAGTCTCGGACCTCGTCTCCTTATAGAGGACGCTAATTTCTATCGTTCAATTTCAGAGTTAAGATATGAAAACAAGATAGTTTGAACCTGGCAGACGAGTCATTATAACTTAAACTGTTATTAAATCCAATATCTCTAAAAAATTTGTTAACACTGCTTGAGTCTATGTTTGGAAATTACACTTTTTAACCAAGAATCATAAACATAATTGAAAGATGTCATCTGACGGTAAGATAAAATTTGTGCGACTCGTTTTAATCAATCGTTCAAACCATTTTGTAAAGTATGATTTTTCACAGTCTTGCAGGCGTCTGAAGTAGGTAAAATCCCGGACTTGCAGGCTGTTTTACTTGTTCAGACCAGATCGCTACAAATTGCCACAAGCAGACAGATTTCCAACACGGTGGTGCCTAAATGATAGATCTGCTGGTAGACTCTCTGAACAACAACCAAGCATGAATGCTACACCTGGAATTTTTAATTTAATTTGAAATAAGAATGTACACTCAAAGGTAAGCGCTTTTGTAACAATTATCTCTATCAAGCAATACTTTAATACGTTCCCATTACAGACGATATGTCAGACGAGTCATCATAACTTAAACTGTTATAACTTCCGAGTCTCTATCATTTTTCAAATAAAACTTTAGTCTATGTCTGCAAATTACACTTGAAAGATGTCAGCCGACAGTAAGATAAAGCTAATGGAACAGGTTTTAAACAATTTACATTTCATAGCATGTTGTAAAGTGTGATTTTTCACAGTATTGCAGGCGTCTGAAGTATGTAAAATCCCGTACTTGCAGCCTGCTTTACATAGTCAGGCCAGATTGCTACAAAATTGCCACAGGCATACACATTTTCAACACAGTAGCGCCTTTATGATAAAGTTGTTGTTGATTCTTTGAATAACTGCCCAACTTGGATGCTGCACTTGGCATATTTCGTTTTAAACATACTCTAGAATCTCTAAACTTTTTTTAATTTTGTTGAATCATTGTATAGAAATAATATTATTGAACTGAGGATTTTGAACATAATTGAAGAAACATGTCAGTTGACAGTAGCATAATAGTAATGCAATAAAAAAATTGTTTTGTAAAGTCTCGGACCTCGTCTCCTTATAGAGGACACTAATTTCTATCGTTCAATTTCAGAGCTAAGATATGAAAACAAGATAGTTTGAACCTGGCAGACGAGTCATCATAACTCAAACTGTTATTAAATCCAATATCTCTAAAAATTTGGTTTACGCTGCTTGAGTCTATGTTTGGAAATTACACTTTTGAACCAAGAATCATACACATAATTGAAAGATGTCAGCTGACAGTAAGATAAAATTTGTGCGACTCGTTTTAAACAATAACTCAAATCAGTTTGTAAAGTGTAAATTTTCACAGTCTTGCGGGCGTCTGAAGTAGGTAAAATCCCGGACTTGCAGGCTGTTTTACTTGTTCAGACCAGATCGCTACAAATTAGCACAGGAAAACAGATTTCCCACACAGTGGCGCCAAAATGATAGATCTGCTGGTAGCTTCTCTGAACAACAACCAAGCAGGAATGCTACACCTGGAATTTTTAGTTTAATTTGAAATAAGAATGTACACCCAAACGTAAGCACTTTTGTAACAATTATCTTTATCAAGCTGGATCCTGATACAAATATTTTAATATGTTCCCATTACAAACGATATGGCGAACGAGTCATCATAACTTAAACTGTTATTACTTCCGAGTCTTAATCATTTTTCTTATATAACTTTCGTCTATATCTGCAAATTACACTTGAAAGGTATCAGCTGACAGTAAGATGAAATTAATGGAACAGGTTTTAAACAATATTTTATACCTTGTTGTAAAGTGTGATTTTTCACAGTATTGCAGGCGTCTGAAGTATGTAAAATCCCGTACTTGCAGCCTGCTTTACATAGTCAGGCCAGATTGCTACAAAATTGCCACAGTCATACACATTTTCAACACAGTAGCGCCTTTATGATATAGTTGTTGTTGCTTCTTTGAATAACTGCCCAGCTTGGATGCTGCACTTGGCATATTTCGTTTTAAACATACTGTAGAATCTCTAAACTTTTTGTAATTTTGGTTGAATCATTATATAGAAATAATATTATTGAACTGAGGATTTTGAACATAATTGAAGAAACATGTCAGTTGACAGTAGCATAATTGTAATGCAAAATAAAATTTGTTTTGTAAAGTCTCGGACCTCGTCTCCTTATAGAGGACGCTAATTTCTATCGTTCAATTTCAGAGTTAAGATATGAAAACAAGATAGTTTGAACCTGGCAGACGAGTCATTATAACTTAAACTGTTATTAAATCCAATATCTCTAAAAAATTTGTTAACACTGCTTGAGTCTATGTTTGGAAATTACACTTTTTAACCAAGAATCATAAACATAATTGAAAGATGTCATCTGACGGTAAGATAAAATTTGTGCGACTCGTTTTAATCAATAGTTCAAACCATTTTGTAAAGTATGATTTTTCACAGTCTTGCAGGCGTCTGAAGTAGGTAAAATCCCGGACTTGCAGGCTGTTTTACTTGTTCAGACCAGATCGCTACAAATTGCCACAAGCAGACAGATTTCCAACACGGTGGTGCCTAAATGATAGATCTGCTGGTAGACTCTCTGAACAACAACCAAGCATGAATGCTACACCTGGAATTTTTAATTTAATTTGAAATAAGAATGTACACTCAAAGGTAAGCGCTTTTGTAACAATTATCTCTATCAAGCAATACTTTAATACGTTCCCATTACAGACGATATGTCAGACGAGTCATCATAACTTAAACTGTTATAACTTCCGAGTCTGTATCATTTTTCAAATAAAACTTTAGTCTATGTCTGCAAATTACACTTGAAAGATGTCAGCCGACAGTAAGATAAAGCTAATGGAACAGGTTTTAAACAATTAACATTTCATAGCATGTTGTAAAGTGTGATTTTTCACAGTATTGCAGGCGTCTGAAGTATGTAAAATCCCGTACTTGCAGCCTGCTTTACATAGTCAGGCCAGATTGCTACAAAATTGCCACAGGCATACACATTTTCAACACAGTAGCGCCTTTATGATAAAGTTGTTGTTGATTCTTTGAATAACTGCCCAACTTGGATGCTGCACTTGGCATATTTCGTTTTAAACATACTCTAGAATCTCTAAACTTTTTTTTAATTTTGTTGAATCATTATATAGAAATAATATTATTGAACTGAGGATTTTGAACATAATTGAAGAAACATGTCAGTTGACAGTAGCATAATAGTAATGCAATAAAAAAATTGTTTTGTAAAGTCTCGGACCTCGTCTCCTTATAGAGGACACTAATTTCTATCGTTCAATTTCAGAGCTAAGATATGAAAACAAGATAGTTTGAACCTGGCAGACGAGTCATCATAACTCAAACTGTTATTAAATCCAATATCTCTAAAAATTTGGTTTACGCTGCTTGAGTCTATGTTTGGAAATTACACTTTTTAACCAAGAATCATACACATAATTGAAAGATGTCAGCTGATAGTAAGATAAAATTTGTGCGACTCGTTTTAAACAATAATTCAAATCAGTTTGTAAAGTGTGAATTTTCATAGTCTTGCAGGCGTCTGAAGTAGGTAAAATCCCGAACTTGCAGGCTGTTTTACTTGTTCAGACCAGATCGCTACAAATTAGCACAGGTAAACAGATTTCCAACACAGTGGTGCCAAAATGATAAATCTGCTTGAAGCTTCTCTGAACAACCACCAAGCATGAATGCTACACCTGGAATTGTTAATTTAATTTGAAATAAGAATGTACACTCAAACTTAAGCGCTTTTGTGACAATTATCTTTATCAAGCTGGATCCTGATACAAATATTTTAATATGTTCCCATTACAAACGATATGGCGAACGAGTCATCATAACTTAAACTGTTATTACTTCCGAGTCTTAATCATTTTTCTTATATAACTTTCGTCTATATCTGCAAATTACACTTGAAAGGTATCAGCTGACAGTAAGATGAAATTAATGGAACAGGTTTTAAACAATATTTTATACCTTGTTGTAAAGTGTGATTTTTCACAGTATTGCAGGCGTCTGAAGTATGTAAAATCCCGTACTTGCAGGCTGCTTTACATAGTCAGGCCAGATTGCTACGAAACTGCCACAGGCATACACATTTTCAACACAGGTGCGCCTTTATGATAAAGTTCTTGTTGCTTCCTTGAATAACTGCCCAGTTTGGATGCTGCACTTGGCATATTTCATTTTAAACATACTCTAGAATCTCTAAACTTTTTGTAATTTTGGTTGAATCATTATATAGAAATAATACTATTGAACTAAGAATTTTGAACATAATTGAAGAAACATGTCAGTTGACAGTAGCATAATAGTAATGCAATATAAAATTGGTTTTGTAAAGTCTTGGACCTCGTCTCCTTATAGAGGACGCTAATTTCTATCGTTCAATTTCAGAGTTAAGATATGAAAACAAGATAGTTTGAACCTGGCAGACGAGTCATCATAACTCAAACTGTAATTAATTCCAATATCTCTAAAAATTTGGTTTACACTGCTTGAGTCTATGTTTGGAAATTACACTTTTGAACCAAGAATCATAAACATAATTGAAAGATGTCGGCTGATAGTAAGATAAAATTTGTGCGACTCGTTTTAAACAATAATTCAAATCAGTTTGTAAAGTGTGAATTTTCATAGTCTTGCAGGCGTCTGAAGTAGGTAAAATCCCGAACTTGCAGGCTGTTTTACTTGTTCAGACCAGATCGCTACAAATTAGCACAGGTAAACAGATTTCCAACACAGTGGTGCCAAAATGATAAATCTGCTTGAAGCTTCTCTGAACAACCACCAAGCATGAATGCTACACCTGGAATTGTTAGTTTAATTTGAAATAAGAATGTACACCCAAACGTAAGCACTTTTGTAACAATTATCTTTATCAAGCTGGATCCTGATACAAATATTTTAATATGTTCCCATTACAAACGATATGGCGAACGAGTCATCATAACTTAAACTGTTATTACTTCCGAGTCTTAATCATTTTTCTTATATAACTTTCGTCTATATCTGCAAATTACACTTGAAAGGTGTCAGCTGACAGTAAGATGAAATTAATGGAACAGGTTTTAAACAATATTTTATACCTTGTTGTAAAGTGTGATTTTTCACAGTATTGCAGGCGTCTGAAGTATGTAAAATCCCGTACTTGCAGCCTGCTTTACATAGTCAGGCCAGATTGCTACAAAACTGCCACAGTCATACACATTTTCAACACAGTAGCGCCTTTATGATATAGTTGTTGTTGCTTCTTTGAATAACTGCCCAGCTTGGATGCTGCACTTGGCATATTTCGTTTTAAACATACTGTAGAATCTCTAAACTTTTTGTAATTTTGGTTGAATCATTATATAGAAATAATATTATTGAACTGAGGATTTTGAACATAATTGAAAAAACATGTCAGTTGACAGTAGCATAATTGTAATGCAAAATAAAATTTGTTTTGTAAAGTCTCGGACCTCGTCTCCTTATAGAGGACGCTAATTTCTATCGTTCAATTTCAGAGTTAAGATATGAAAACAAGATAGTTTGAACCTGGCAGACGAGTCATTATAACTTAAACTGTTATTAAATCCAATATCTCTAAAAAATTTGTTAACACTGCTTGAGTCTATGTTTGGAAATTACACTTTTTAACCAAGAATCATAAACATAATTGAAAGATGTCATCTGACGGTAAGATAAAATTTGTGCGACTTGTTTTAATCAATAGTTCAAACCATTTTGTAAAGTATGATTTTTCACAGTCTTGCAGGCGTCTGAAGTAGGTAAAATCCCGGACTTGCAGGCTGTTTTACTTGTTCAGACCAGATCGCTACAAATTGCCACAAGCAGACAGATTTCCAACACGGTGGTGCCTAAATGATAGATCTGCTGGTAGACTCTCTGAACAAAAACCAAGCATGAATGCTACACCTGGAATTTTTAATTTAATTTGAAATAAGAATGTACACTCAAAGGTAAGCGCTTTTGTAACAATTATCTCTATCAAGCAATACTTTAATACGTTCCCATTACAGACGATATGTCAGACGAGTCATCATAACTTAAACTGTTATAACTTCCGAGTCTCTATCATTTTTCAAATAAAACTTTAGTCTATGTCTGCAAATTACACTTGAAAGATGTCAGCCGACAGTAAGATAAAGCTAATGGAACAGGTTTTCAACAATTTACATTTCATAGCATGTTGTAAAGTGTGATTTTTCACAGTATTGCAGGCGTCTGAAGTATGTAAAATCCCGTACTTGCAGCCTGCTTTACATAGTCAGGCCAGATTGCTACAAAATTGCCACAGGCATACACATTTTCAACACAGTAGCGCCTTTATGATAAAGTTGTTGTTGCTTCTTTGAATAACTGCCCAACTTGGATGCTGCACTTGGCATATTTCGTTTTAAACATACTCTGGAATCTCTAAACTTTTTTTAATTTTGTTGAATCATTATATAGAAATAATATTATTGAACTGAGGATTTTGAACATAATTGAAGAAACATGTCAGTTGACAGTAGCATAATAGTAATGCAATAAAAAAATTGTTTTGTAAAGTCTCGGACCTCGTCTCCTTATAGAGGACACTAATTTCTATCGTTCAATTTCAGAGCTAAGATATGAAAACAAGATAGTTTGAACCTGGCAGACGAGTCATCATAACTCAAACTGTTATTATTAAATCCAATATCTCTAAAAATTTGGTTTACGCTGCTTGAGTCTATGTTTGGAAATTACACTTTTGAACCAAGAATCATACACATAATTGAAAGATGTCAGCTGACAGTAAGATAAAATTTGTGCGACTCGTTTTAAACAATAACTCAAATCAGTTTGTAAAGTGTAAATTTTCACAGTCTTGCAGGCGTCTGAAGTAGGTAAAATCCCGGACTTGCAGGCTGTTTTACTTGTTCAGACCAGATCGCTACAAATTAGCACAGGAAAACAGATTTCCCACACAGTGGCGCCAAAATGATAGATCTGCTGGTAGCTTCTCTGAACAACAACCAAGCAGGAATGCTACACCTGGAATTTTTAGTTTAATTTGAAATAAGAATGTACACCCAAACGTAAGCACTTTTGTAACAATTATCTTTATCAAGCTGGATCCTGATACAAATATTTTAATATGTTCCCATTACAAACGATATGGCGAACGAGTCATCATAACTTAAACTGTTATTACTTCCGAGTCTTAATCATTTTTCTTATATAACTTTCGTCTATATCTGCAAATTACACTTGAAAGGTATCAGCTGACAGTAAGATGAAATTAATGGAACAGGTTTTAAACAATATTTTATACCTTGTTGTAAAGTGTGATTTTTCACAGTATTGCAGGCGTCTGAAGTATGTAAAATCCCGTACTTGCAGGCTGCTTTACATAGTCAGGCCAGATTGCTACGAAACTGCCACAGGCATACACATTTTCAACACAGGTGCGCCTTTATGATAAAGTTCTTGTTGCTTCCTTGAATAACTGCCCAGTTTGGATGCTGCACTTGGCATATTTCATTTTAAACATACTGTAGAATCTCTAAACTTTTTGTAATTTTGGTTGAATCATTATATAGAAATAATACTATTGAACTAAGAATTTTGAACATAATTGAAGAAACATGTCAGTTGACAGTAGCATAATAGTAATGCAATATAAAATTGGTTTTGTAAAGTCTTGGACCTCGTCTCCTTATAGAGGACGCTAATTTCTATCGTTCAATTTCAGAGTTAAGATATGAAAACAAGATAGTTTGAACCTGGCAGACGAGTCATCATAACTCAAACTGTAATTAATTCCAATATCTCTAAAAATTTGGTTAACACTGCTTGAGTCTATGTTTGGAAATTACACTTTTGAACCAAGAATCATAAACATAATTGAAAGATGTCGGCTGATAGTAAGATAAAATTTGTGCGACTCGTTTTAAACAATAATTCAAATCAGTTTGTAAAGTGTGAATTTTCATAGTCTTGCAGGCGTCTGAAGTAGGTAAAATCCCGAACTTGCAGGCTGTTTTACTTGTTCAGACCAGATCGCTACAAATTAGCACAGGTAAACAGATTTCCAACACAGTGGTGCCAAAATGATAAATCTGCTTGAAGCTTCTCTGAACAACCACCAAGCATGAATGCTACACCTGGAATTGTTAATTTAATTTGAAATAAGAATGTACACTCAAACGTAAGCGCTTTTGTGACAATTATCTTTATCAAGCTGGATCCAGATACAAATATTTTAATGTGTTCCCAGTACAGACGATATAGCATACAAATCATCATAACTCAAACTGCTATTACTTCCGAGTCTCTAACATTTTTCAAATAAAACTTTAGTCTATATCTGCAAATTACACTTGAAAGATGTCAGCTGACAGTAAGATAAAATTAATGGAACAGGTTTTAAACAATATTTCATAGCATGTTGTAAAGTGTGATTTTTCACAGTCTTGCAGGCGTCTGAAGTATGTAAAATTCCGTACTTGCAGGCTGCTTTACATAGTCAGGCCAGATTGCTACGAAACTGCCACAGGCATACACATTTTCCACACAGTAGCGCTTTTATGATAAAGTTGTTGCTTCTTTGAATAACTGCCCAGCTTGGATGCTGCACTTGGCATATTTCGTATTAAACATACTGTAGAATCTCTAAACTTTTTGTAAATTTGGTTGAATCATTATATAGAAATAATACTATTGAACTAAGGATTTTGAACATTATTGAAAAAACATGTCCGTTGACAGAAGGATAATATTAATGCAATATAAAATTGTTTTGTAAAGTCTCGGACCTCGTCTCCTTATAGAGGACGCTAATTTCTATCTTTCAATTTCAGAGTTAAGATATGAAAGCAAGATAGTTTGTACCGGGCAGACGAATCATCCTAACTCAAACTGTTATTAATTCCGAGTTTCTAAAAATTTTGTTAACACTGCTTGGGTCTATGTTTGGAAATTACACTTTTTAACCAAGAATCATAAACATAATTTAAAAATAACATTTGTGCAAATCGTTTTAAACAATAATTCAAACCATTTTGTAAAGTGTGATTTTTTACAGTCTTGCAGGCGTCTGAAGTAGGTAAATTCCCGGACTTGCAGGCTGTTTTACTTGTTCAGACCAGATCGCTACAAATTGCCACAAGTAAACAGATTTCCAACACAGTACCGCTAAAATGATAGATCTGCTGGTAGCTTCTATGAACAACAACCAAGCATGAATGCTACACCTGGATTATTCAATTTAATTTGAAATAAGAATGTACACTCAAACGTAAGCGCTTTTGTAACAATTATCTTTATCAAGCTGGATCCAGATACAAATATCTTAATGTGTTCCCATTACAGACGATCTGGCAGATGAGTCATCATAACTCAAACTGTTATTACTTCCGAGTCTCTAACATTTTGCAAATAAAACTTTAGTCTATATCTGCAAATTACACTTGAAAGATGTCAGCTGACAGTCAGATAAAATTAATGGAACAGGTTTTAAACAATATTTCATAGCATGTTGTAAAGTGTGATTTTTCACAGTATTGCAGGCGTCTGAAGTATGTAAAATCCCGTACTTGCAGGCTGCTTTATAGATTCAGGCCAGATTGCTACAAAACCGCCACAGGCATACACATTTTCAACACGGTAGCGCCTTTATGATAAAGTTCTTGTTGCTTCTTTGCATAATTGTCCAGCTTGGATGCTGCACTTGGCATATTTCGTTTTAATAATACTCTGGAATCTCTAAACTTTTTGTAAATCTGGTTGAATCATTGTATAGAAATAATACTATTGAACTAAGGATTTTGAACATTATTGAAAAAACATGTCAGTTGACAGAAGGATAATATTAATGCAATATAAAATTGTTTTGTAAAGTCTCAGACCTCGTCTCCTTATAGAGGACGCTAATTTCTATCGTTCAATTTAAGAGTTAAGATATGAAAACAAGATAGTTTGAACCTGGCAGACGAATCATCCTAACTCAAACTGTTATTAATTCCGATATCTCTAAAAATTTTGTTTACACCGCTTGAGTCTATGTTTTGAAATTACACTTTTGAACCAAGAATCATAAACATAATTTAAAAATAACATTTGTGCAAATCGTTTTAAACAATAATTCAAACCATTTTGTAAAGTGTGATTTTTCACCGTCTTGCAGGCGTCTGAAGTAGGTAAAATCCCGGACTTGCAGGTTGTTTTACTTGTTCAGACCAGATCGCTACAAATTAGCACAGGCAAACAGATTTCCCACACAATGGCGCCTAAATGATAGATCTGCTGGTAGCTTCTCTGAACAACAACCAAGCATGAATCCTTCATCTGAAAGTTTTAATTTAATATGAAATAAGAATGTACACTCAAACGTAAGCGCTTTTGTAACAATTATCTTTATCAAGCTGGATCCAGATACATGTACAAATATTTTAATGTGTTCCCATTACAGACGATATGGCAGACGAGTCATCATAACTCAAATTGTTATTACTTCCGAGTCTCTAACATTTTTCTAATATAACTTGAGTCTATATCAATTAGGAGCCCCTTTTCTATTTGTGAAAAAACTTACAAGTTCATCATAAGGAAAGGTGTAACATTCAAACAAAGTATTCTGTATGTTGAAAAAAAAACCCTCAAATTTGTAATATTCAAATATGCGACTGATGTCTTGTTTTTTTTCACTCAATTTTTTCAGGGCAGGCCATTTACAGAGAGGCAAATTTTGCTGATCATTGTGTATCATTACTGGTTTAATAACATACATTGAATGTATCATCCAACAGACGTTACAAGTATCATTTTTCTTCTAGGGGGTGTTGCTAAAATTAAAATAGCAGCAACGAGATGTATTATAGAAACTAATTGAAGCTTATATAATAGACTATTTTTTCTGATATTGTATCACGTAGCTAACACAACCCGTTTTAGTTTGTTAAGCGTCCAAACCTCTCAGTTTGCGTCCCCCCCCCCCAAAAAAAAAATTGCATCAGAAAATGGCTCAATATTCTTTATATTACAATGTTTTTTAAAAACATAAAAGATAAAAGAGCAACTATGTAACTTATTTCGAATGTATCATACGGCACTTAAATGAGTGGTTCAAACTTCAAAGCGGTTGTACGGTGGGAATATTCAACCACAAAATATGTTTTAGAAAATGTTGAAAATGACTTCCGGGTCTGTAGTGAATCCTCTTACTCACTGCGCTACGCTGTGAGATAACAATGAAGGTTAGGACTATTTATAAAATTATACTTTATTTTATTCTTTTTTTTTCGATAAATAATACAACACAACATGAAGGTGTCCCATACCACCTTACATGTAAATAATGAAATTTCCAATTATCTAATTAAGTCTATTTATTTCAGGTGGTTCTATACGTCCACAGTTTATTCCAATTTTCAATAGAAGACCACAAAATATATACTTATCAAATATTAAAATGATGATAGTGATACAATAGGTATTTTAAAAGAATTTAAAGGTTGTTTTTTGGGTTTTTTTGGTAAAATATTTTTTAAAAGAGTAACCTGTTAACAAATTGTAATGTTTTTGTCATATGATGGATATTTCCTTCAGACACATAAAATAATTATAACACTTTATTACATTCAAAAAAATTATTATTGCAAAATTCTTAGTATTTCCCTCAAACTTAATTGTTCATATCTTCCAACTCTGTTGACAAGTCATCTGAAAAAGCTGCTTGATGTCATAAGAAAATGTATTTTAATAAATGTGACATCAAGATATTAATGAAAATCATTGCAAATAAACACAAATTATTTTTATTTTATTTTATTTGGTATGAAAGTTCCTTAGGTAAGAGTTTTCGTTCCTAAGTTCCAAGGCCCAAACACCTTTTCAATTTCTGAGTTGAAAATTTCCTAAATATTGTGTTGGAATGATAAATACATACATATTTCATTATAGGTATAAATAAGTAAATACATAGTTTATTTGCTTTTTTGCAAAACTAAGTCCAACAAATAAAGGGGAAAATTAACTAATAGGATTTATGTATCCCAACCCAATAGAAATTCAAAGCCCCCCTTCCATCCCCTTAAGGTGGTAAGAAACATCTGTCGATATCAATGTGGATTAAAGAAAATTATAATTGAAATCCTTTCACCAGTTTAGAATTTTCTTTCATAATTTTTAACCAAAAAATATGTCTTAGAAAATTTTGGAAAGGTAAGAAATTTTAAAATCCCCAGCGGGATTAAGTCTTACAGGTCCGTGGTGAACCCTCCTACCCACTCTGCTGCGCTTTAAGGTGACAATAATAGGAAAAAAAATATTTATAAACGTATACCTGATTTTATTTATTCATTTTGATAAATAATACGACACAACATGAAAGTGTCCCATATCACCTTACATCTAAATAATGAATTTTCCAATGACCAAATCAAATCTATTTTACATTTTTTTTTCAGAAGAGCGGTCCCCACACGAATCAATTTAAATCAGTCAGTACAAGAATGACAGATTTATGTTTTTTTTGCGAACTGCGTCAACAATAACTTGTATAGAGCCACCTTAACATTTTTTTTTCAAAAGAGCGGTCCCCATACCTTTCGCCTCAGTTGAAATCAGCCAGTACAAGTGTTATATTAAAAGTTTAAAATCGAAGATTTCTAAACTTATCTATAACAATCTTGTGAATTATCGTAACAGCTATATGTGTGAATGTTTACTTTTCTGGCATGCCATTACTATCCCTTTGTCATAAAAAAGCAATGCCTGTCAAAAAAAAAAATAATTGTAAGAGAGAATGGTTTAAGATCTAGAAGAGAACGGTTGGGCTAACTGTGCTGGAACCCCGCACGTTAGTGGAGTGTGTGTGATATCGGGCTAGCTGTGCTGGATTTCCGCACGTTAGTGTCGATTTTGTGCAAAGAATTATATCGGACTGCCCGTGCTGGACTCTCTGCACGTTATTAAGTGGTTCTCTCGGAACTCCGAGAATCGGTTTTCATTGGAATCCCATGTACCGTTTATTTACCAACTTAAATACAACTTGTTGAACTTTTGTTTCGTTTTGGAGTTTTTTTATTCAGCGTAAACTTGAGCGAGTGTAACGAATTGAGCTTTCCCCTGAATTCACCATATGGATTTTAAGAACTTTTACATTACAATTTACAGTCTAGAATACAAATCAAATACAAGATACGTTCGTGAAAGTTGGGTAGTATTTTTAGTAGAAAGCCGATTGGCATGCTACCGGGCTAACCGCAACTTCACGGAAAATTTCGCGATAGGAACTTTACATTTAAAATTCATTGGTGAAAATTGGTGTGAGAATCGAATTGTTCCCCGTCCTCTCAACAAAGCGAGTGATAGAAACTCTAACGTCACGATGAACCAACAAGTTCGACCGTCTATCAGCAAGAAGTCCGAAAAACAAAAATTACGGGACAGGAATCGTATGCAGCAGTTTCTGGAAAAGAAATTTCAAGGATCTCAGAACTCTGTGTCTCCGCCCGGTACCAACGTTACCATCATAACGACGCATTCGGAAGAAAATCCAACGCAGGCTCCCCATGCGGATTCGGAATTGACTACCATCACTCCATGTCCAGGCGATGTAGTGGAAACCCGTGCAAACGCCGTGGATGAAATAATTAAAGAAAATTCCAAACTAAGAGAACTCACAAAAACTTATGAGAGAAATATTAAAGACCTGAATGGACAGTTAATTATATTACAGACCCTGTTACAAAAACAATCGAACTGTACTGCCTTACAGAGCAATTTATTAGACGCTAAATGGTTTTGAATTAACTTATATTGTGAATTTTTGTCTAATATGTATGTTTGCATTGTTTTTAAAGCTTCAATTGTGTTTCAAAGTAGAACTCTGGGACAGAGTTCATTAAGGCTGTGAGAGAGATTGTTATAGATAAGTTTAGAAATCTTCGATTTTAAACTTTTAATATAACAGGTTAACGATTAAAAATTTACAAGCTGCTATGATAACTTAAGGTTTTTTTTTTTCTCTCAGATTAATTACGCAATTGAGTTTGTAACAAAAAAAGAGGAAATAACCAAACAAACGGAGATGCTTTCATTTGACAAAAATGTTAATCCTCTTGACGCTAGTCTTTGATATCTTCTTAAGTTAATCTCCAGGCAAATTAAATAATTGTTGGACAATAGAAGTGTGAAATTATCGTAACAGCTATATGTGTGAATGTTTACTTTTCTGGCATGCCATTACTATCCCTTTGTCATAAAAAAGCAATGCCTGTCAAAAAAAAAAATAATTGTAAGAGAGAATGGTTTAAGATCTAGAAGAGAACGGTTGGGCTAACTGTGCTGGAACCCCGCACGTTAGTGGAGTGTGTGTGATATCGGGCTAGCTGTGCTGGATTTCCGCACGTTAGTGTCGATTTTGTGCAAAGAATTATATCGGACTGCCCGTGCTGGACTCTCCGCACGTTATTAAGTGGTTCTCTCGGAACTCCGAGAATCGGTTTTCATTGGAATCCCATGTACCGTTTATTTACCAACTTAAATACAACTTGTTGAACTTTTGTTTCGTTTTGGAGTTTTTTTATTCAGCGTAAACTTGAGCGAGTGTAACGAATTGAGCTTTCCCCTGAATTCACCATATGGATTTTAAGAACTTTTACATTACAATTTACAGTCTAGAATACAAATCAAATACAAGATACGTTCGTGAAAGTTGGGTAGTATTTTTAGTAGAAAGCCGATTGGCATGCTACCGGGCTAACCGCAACTTTACAGAAAATTCGCAAGAGGAATTTACACTTAAAATTCATTGGTGAAACAAGAAATACATGCTTCCAGATTTACCTTTTTTCGTACTGCGTCATCAAAAAGTGGTGTATAGAGCCACCTTAAGTGGAAACATGTACTTTTGTGTTTTTATTAATAAACAAAATAGAAAAATCGTATCATTAAACACCGTCATTTCATTTAAAGCTAGATAGGATGTTCTATCAATAAAACAAGAGGCCCATAGGCCACATTGCTCACCTACGGAACAATAGGTATGATAAAATCAGCTTAATGGAGTCATAATACAAACAATCTGGACAATGTACAATAATACATGTAGATCCTGTATAAATAAAATCCATTTTTCCCACTGGATATTCTTATGTTTATAATCATTAGTCCCTTTTCTAACAGGATGGTTATATAGTCATATCACATGATGAGTATTGCAGTTCTCAAAAAGATCCTTAATAATTGTTTATATATGGGATATAAAGCTACATCAAACTCTGAACCTTCTTGTGAGGCTGAAGAATTGTCCTGGAGCCAAAGTATTAACAATTATAAAGAATCATCTGGCTGATTAGTTTCTGAGAAGAAGATTTTTAAAGATTTATTCTATATATTCCCATGTAAAACTTTAACACCCCCCATGTGGCCCCACCCTACCCCTAGGGATCATGATTTTCACAACTTGGAATCTACACTACCTGAGGATACTTCCACACAAGTTTCAGCTTTCCTGGCTGATAAGTTTCTGAGAAGAACATTTATAAAGATTAACTCTATATATACCTATATAAAACTTCGACCCCCCCCCCCAATTGTGGCCTCACCCTACCCCCAGGGGTCATGATTTTCACAACTTAGAATCTACACTACCTGAGGATGCTTCCACACAGCTTTCCTGGCTGATTAGTTCCTGAGAAGAAGATTTCTAAAGATTTCTCTATAGATATATTCCTATGTAAAACTTCGACCCCCATTGTGGCCCCACCCTACCCTCGGGGTCATGATTTTCACAACTTTGAATCTACATTACCTGAGGATGCTTCCACACAAGTGTCAGTTTTCCTGGTTGATTAGTTTTTGAGAAGAAGATTTTAAAAGATTTACTCTATCTATTCCTATGTAAAACTTCAACCCCATATGATGGCCCCACCTTTACCCCGGGGTTCACGATTTTCACAACTTTGAATCTACACTACCTGAGGATGCCTCCACACAAGTATCAGCTTTCCTGGCTGATTAGTTTCTGAGAAGAAGATTTTTAAAGATTTACTCTATATATTCCTATGTAAAACGTCGACCCTCCCCCCCATTGTGGCCCCACCCTACCCCCCAGGTTCATGAATTTCACAACTTTGAATTTACACTACCTGAGGATGCTTCCACACAAGTTTCAGCTTTCCTGGCTTTATGGTTCTTGATAAGAAGATTTTTGAAAATTTCTCGAAATTTTTCATTAATTTCTAATTATCTCCCCTTGAAAACAGGTGTGGCCCTTCATTTTCATAACTTTGAATCCCCTTTGTCTAAGGATGATTTGTGCCAAGTTTGGTTGAAATTGGCCCAGTAGTTCTTGAGAAGATGTTGAAAATGTGAAGTTTACAGACAGACGGACAGACGGACGACAGACAAAATGTGATCAGAATAGCTCACTTGAGCTTTCAGCCCAGGTGAGCTAATGACAGATGTCCTACGGACCCAGTTTAACGATAGAATTCGTCCCAAATACTAGCTTTGTAGCAAATAAAAAAACTAAATCGCGCTGTATCCTGCCTAAATTTTCATATGACTGGTCTCAAATACTTACAATGTTTCTCTTTTATTATCCCATGTTACCACATTAACTGTTTTTGCAACGAAATCTCTGCAACTTTTAAGATCACGTTTGAAAATTCGCTGTTTATGGTCGCCATGTTAACGGTAAAATCCGAGACATTCCAAGTGCGAATTCTCACAAAATGGCAGGGAAATTTAGACGCGTATTTCAACAAAATGCCTTGTTACGACTCTTAAATGGATAATTTGTGTACTAAAAAAAGAATCATACCAACCCCCATAGTTGTGGATAAGGGTGGGGCATCTATATTGTACCAATACATGTTACATGATATGATTTCATTCAAATTTTGATTTTCATTACTTAGAATAGGACAGGTGTGCTGAGGTTACCATATAAAAAATAGTAATATCTCCTTCTAAACATTTTAACAATGACTAATGTTTCAATATCTTAGGTCATTCAAACATAAATATCAGTATTTGTATTTTGTAAATAAGGAACTCCCCTTAAAATGTGGGAAGAAACTGATTTTCTGGCTATAATGCATAAAAACATTTTCTGGTAAACTGAAATTCATCAGTTTTTAAGGATGAAAACCATGAAAAGCTCCTAGATTCAATCATGATGATATTATTTATACTTGACTCATAATGACCTTCTCAACTAAATGCATGAAACCTCTTTTCTACACAAAATATGCATCTGTGTGAACTTGTAAATGGTATTAAAGCATGTTTTTGCCTTAAACTATTACAAATGGGTAATTCAGTGTAAAATAAACTAAAACATAGCACATATTTGCCCAAATCCCTTAATTCCTTGAATCAGGACTATGTAGGAAATGAAATTAAAACTCACATAAGGTGAGCAGAAATCAAAGAAATTAAAGTTTTTGTCAAAATAATCCTTCGATAGACTGTTCATGTTCTTCTTCGCAATGTTTCGCACTTGTCGCTTAATTCTGAGACTTGCACGTAAACTCAAAATTGTTCATTCGATGAAAAACTAGTCGCTGCGTGCTCTTACGACAAAGTCTGAGGGCATCAAATATGACTGCGACAACCGATCTGCACACTTTTACAGCATCTAGAACACAGACACCAATATTCTAAGCTCCAGTGACTTCATATCATCCATTTTTAAAGGTTTTTATTATTATATATTAAAAATTACATGTTTTCCACACCAAAAATCATCATTTTTCATATTTTTTTCATTACAAAATTTTAAAAGCATTTTTCTATCTTCAGACTACAGAAACTAATTTCTGTTAACAAGATTTGACATAAAATACTGAAAACTTGCACCTGCATGCATTTTTTCAATTTGACACAAAGCCCTTCAAGGTATCACACCGGTAATTGCTTTCACTATATAACACTATAGAGGGGAAAAAATTCTTAAAAATCAGTTTGTATTTTTCATGACAAAATATTCGGAGGAAATGTTATTTGTTACCTATCTCATCAGCTAACACCATAAAAAGGGCAAGCGATACTGCATTTTCTCAAAATATCTAGCTCCAAACAGGTCTACCCTCAAAACCACATGTTTTCCATTTGTATGTAAACAGACTGCACACTCCCCAGGAAGCTGCTGCATGAGCCCTGAAAGAAGTAGTCCCTGTGAAAAAAAATCATCACCTAACAAAATACATGAAATATCCTACTCAGTGGTACATAAAATTTTAAAACTGAGTAAAGGAAAATGTAAAAATGCAGTCAAGGAAAAAAATAATTCTGAAGTATATATGGAACTACAATTGACTAAGTTCATTTTGATTGGCCGATTACCGGTGTGATACCTTGAAAACCCTTCCAAACTCCATTTGCAGGGGGTATAAAAGAAAATTAAAACAGCATGGAAAATGACAATTGTTCAAGGTAGATGTGTTTGCTGCAATTTGACATTTGTATAAAATCCTTCAAGAGTCAAGATTTTTTGCACAAATTAAACAACAAAACACTAGACTCAAAAAGTTACACAATGTCAATTTCTAAAACACAAATCACCCTTTCAAGATTGGAACATGAAAACAATAAGTTCCAATATTTCCTTAGGCTAATTATACACTTTAGTAAAAGGATCACAACAGTTAAAATTTAGTATCATATGCTATTGGTACAATCCACTGAGAAAACCACAACATTTACATCTCTTAATACACTAATCAAATAAGTCCCATGATGAGAGGATCAAAACAGGTAACCATAATGTCATATGCTAATTATACAGTCTACAGAGAAGATCTTAATAGCTACACATAAATACCCTCAGCTATTTGTACACTCTCAGTCTATTAAAAGGATCACAACAGTTACATAGTTTTTGGTACTACATTACACATGTAAAGAGCAAATGGTTTAAGTTCAAAAGTTCACATTCGTACTACACACTACTGATACAGTCCCATGAGAATATCACAACAGTTACAACACATTAATAACCTAGTCAACTGATAGTCCTCTGATGAAAGGATCACAACATTTACAACATATGAGTACCAATAGCTGGGGATACAGTCCCTTGAGATAATCACAACAAGTTTACATTAGTACCATATAAGGCTATTGATACAGTCTACCGAGAGGAACAGAGTTTTCTTTAAATAAAACCCCTGTTTATTTTAAAGATATCTATACTTACCTGCTTGTGTTGGTGGTGATATCACTGGGTAGTGAAAAGTGTCTAATTACATGGATTGACCAATAGACCTACTGCTGCTGCTGGCTAGCCCTACATGTCGGTGAAGGAGAAGTCACTGGGTTTTAGATTGCTCTTGACTATCAGCCAATTGCCTATAAAAATTTAAATTGGCCAAATAAAATATAATAAAGAACCAAAAAAAGCCTATATTTAGGATAAGACATAATAACAAATCAAATTCATTGAGTAATGGCCATTTATGCTATGACTGTTTACATCCAATGCATTATCTTTGTTACCTTCTGCATCTCTAGATTTCGCCAGTCAATGAAATTTCACATTTATTCTTAATCTTCTGAGCGCTTATTTACACAGCATACTAATACTACAAGATATTACGAAGGATAACTTAGAATAATACCAGTAGTGAAGTAATGGATAAAGAGTCCAAGACTGTCACACGTAAGGACATATGAAAATTTCAAAGGGCATGGCTCAGTCTATACCCTTGACTACGCAATAACAGGAACACCAATTCTATGACATGTGATTGATGCCTGCGGTCTAACCAACACAATACTATTTCATACCATTGGTAACAAAAACTTTAAGACAAGTTCCATAAAAGATCACATCAAATCATTAGACCATTTAAGAAAATATTTTGAAAAATCACAAGACAAACAACAGTTTGTAAAAGACAGTGCAGTTACAATTGCATTAAAGGCAATGTATTGAATGGCTAAAGATGGTATAGCTTTGACAAAATTCAGATCTCTTCTAAACTTTCTGAAAAGTATCAGAGTTAAAGATCTAGAAATGCTGTAAGTTGATTTGGAGAAATCTGCATCTACATTATATGAGGATGTTTCCACACAAGACAAATCACTTTTTAAAAAGATTTTAAAAGATTTCCTATATAATATATTCCCATGTACAACTTGATCCCTCCATTAAGGCCCCACCCTACCCCCGGGGACCAATACTTGAACAAATTTGAATCTACACTACCTGAGAATGCCTCCACACAAGTTTAAGCTTTTCTGGCCAAATAGTTTCTGAGTAGATTTTTTAAAGATTTCCTCTATACATTATATGTGATTATGTGTGGGGACCATGATTTGAAGAAACTTGAATCTACTCTTCCTGAGGATGCTTCAAAACAAGTTACAGCTTTTCTGGCCAAATAGTTTTGGGTAAGATTATTTTTGAAATATACCATAAAATTTTCAATAATTCTTAAATATCTCTCCTTTAAAGAGAGTGTGGCCCTTCATTTGAAGAAACTTGAATCTCCTTCACCCAGTGGTCATGTGTGGCAAATTTGGTTGAAATCTGCCCAGTGATTCTGGAGAAGAAGATGAAAATGTGAAAAGTTTACAACGACAATGCCAACGCCAAATACATCGACAGACAACAGACAAATTTTTATCAGAAACATTCACTTGAGCTTTCAGCTCAGGTGACAATGGAAATTTTTTTATCAGAAAAGCTCATTTGAGCTTTAAACTCAGGTGAGCTAAATACTGCTAAACTATGGAACCATGCATTTAAAGAGCACTCACAGAAATTACCAGAATGTGACGGTTCACTGGACTGGAACCAGCATGAGGAGAAAAAGTGAGGCCTGGCAAGGATCCTTTCCATTCGATGTAAGAAGTGCCACTACACCAGTCACTGTGAAAAACTGTATGAGGAAGTTAACCAGGAAGGGGATGAAGAGCCGAACAGCTTAAAGCTGCTTGGTCCGATTTTTTTGTAATTACAGTATCAAAATGTTTTCCATACAAATCATTTATCTTAGAAAGTTATGGACTTTCTCCTATTTACACCAGCAGAATCGGTCTCCTTTCAAAGTTAAAATATTCAAAGTAAATAAAAATAATTTCTCTTTGGGCAAACGAAAAAAAAACCAAAATGCATCACGGGAATGTTTAGAGTAGGAAACCGCTTGGTTTCGTCCCCCGAATTATTGGGTTATTCAACCCGCATGCTATGCATCAATTGTAAAGAAAGCAGACTTTAGAAATATTAGCGAACAAAACGTACACATGTTTATTTGTAATTTGTCTGATCATTTCGACCTTTATTTAAAGCGAAGTCAAAGTTGTAATACAACCATACCGGTCTCGTCGTCAGGGGTGAAATTTAACATGAGGCGAAATAACGCGGTACCTTTTAAGGTCGTTTGTTTTGTTAGCAAATTTTGTACGTATTTATCTTCATTGAAATTTGGCATAATTGATGGGTAAAACTACTGCAATGTCTATTATTATACATATACTAAGCATAGCCATCGTTTAAAAGCGTGCATAAAATTTGATATAAAATCGGACCAAGCAGCTTTAATGTGGCTATGGCTGTCGGCCACTTGGGTACCAGTACCCATATTTACTAAAGTTCGTAGATGTAGACATAGACGTAAACTTAGATGTAGCGTACGTTTACATCTAAAACCGTATTCACAAAATGACGTTGACGTAAAATTACATCATAATCGGACGTAAATCTACATCTGCTCTATAGGTAAGCGTATTTTAATCAAACATGGCGGCAATTTTGTTTACACTTGCGAGATAGAGGAGTCTAAGACATCAGAGAGTTTTCCGGGACCGGACTAACCCCTTAGATGTCTTTAGTGACAGAGAACTGATTTGCCGTTATCGATTCCTGAGGTGAAATATCATTGATTTCATTCAGCAGGTGGACAGAAGACTTGCATGATCTACTAACAGGTATCATCACCCTCTGCCTGTTTCATCTATGGTAAGTAATTTCGCTGATATTGAACCCGATGTATTTCTTTAAACTAGTTGCAGTATAATTTTCACCCAAGCATTTCACTCCCCCCCCCCCATATATATATACCTGTTATATGTAATTACATATCATATAATATGTAATTACATATAACAGGATAACAGTTGTTATAATAAGATGTTTGTTATTTGGACAATGCAAAATTCAGGACATTTGATAATTGTTATTCCTTTGTGTCCTCATTAAAATTACAAGGGGTATAGAAATTTACAGTACAAGAGGCCCATGGGCCACATCGCTCACCTGAGCAACACTAGGCAGGATAAAATTGGCTTCATTGAGTCATAATACAAAATATCTGGACAATGTGGTATAATACATGCAGATTCTATACAAAAAATCTGTTTCCCCCTGGATATTCTTATATTTACCGGCATAATCATGTCCCTCTTCTAACACGATTTTATAGTCATGTCACATTCAGCATACATGTACATCAAACTCTGAACCTTTGATTTGATTTATTTGAACATATTTTATTGTGTAAATTATATCTGAACCTTTGTGAGGCCCAATAATCATCCAGGGGCCAAAGTTTAAACAATATTAAAGAATCAGCAATATATAAAAATGCTATATAAATAAGTAAAAGCATAAATAACATTTCAGTTTTTGTGAATAATTAAATTGTTTTCCTTTGTACAACTGAATCCCCATTGTGGCCCCACACTACTCCTAGAGATTGTGATTTGAACAAATTTGAATGTACACTATCTGAAATCCCTTTCACAAAAGTTACAGCTTTTCTAGGCAAATGTTTTTTAAAAAAAAGATTTAAAGATATTTTTCTATATATTCCTATGAAAAAATTTGTCTCCCCCCCCCCCCCCCCAATAACCCCATCTTACCCCATGGTAATCATTAATTGTCCAAACAACTGTTCTATTGCAGACATTCTGCCGCCTCCACAACAGGGCCATCGAAGACCGCATTCCAGCACCAGCAGCAGGACAAGTACCCATCTTCTCTGATAATGACACTTTCAATGCTGAAACTATTGTCAATGCAAACGCAGTTAACGTCAGAAACATCGTTGTTAAAAGGTTTTAATTATTTAGTGGAATTGTCTGTTTATTTGATATATTTGCCTGCCCAATAGTTAGTTATTTTTGATAAGTAATGTGCAACACCCTGTTAAAAGTAGACTGATATTTTAAATATTCAAATAAGTGATAATTTTTTTTCTGCCTACAGGTCATTATCTTTGAATTGTACAAAAGTTAGTATGTTAAATGTGTTCTAAGATTGATGTTTTCCAATGTTATCTAAAAAATCATGTTCTACATTGTCAACTCAATAATGGTAAACAATTTGGTTATTGTTTTAGATTTGTTTTATTTGATATTTTTAAAGAGATATCATTTAAAGCTGCCATCTTACTTTAGAATTGTAATATTTCATTTTTGAATTCTCCATCTAACTGGAACACATACAAAGAAACATTTTTTGTTAATCCACAGTGTCATTTTCAATTTTTTTTTTTGTACGATAAATCTAAAAATTAATACCGTTCAACACATTAAGATAATGCCAGAGTATGACTTACTGTACTTTTTAATTTACATTTTATATGCATGTATTATTGTTAAGGTTGTCTTCAGATGGTACTCTTAAAATACATTTATGAAATACATTGAGTCCCTTGAAACTTAGCATGTGTTTCTTTGTTATTTGATAAATTTAAAAATAATTAAGGTCTTCCGTTTCCAACGGAAGACCTTGTACTGATTCTGATGGTTCTTCTTCATTATAATTTTTCTTCTTCTAGACGTTTTTAAATCCTCAATAACTTTTTTGTTTGTCATCTGATTTCATTCAAATTTTCACGGTATATTGTAAATTGAATTAGGTTTCTAAAGCACAAAAAAAATTGAAATAGCAACTTCCGGTTTTGAGTTATTCCCCTTTTTCTAAAATTTTAGGGGCGTTAGTTTCCAGACAAAGGCTCCGAAATGGTCCGTTGCAAATAATTTATAGTTAAAAATCTTTATTATTGACACTTTGAATATTGTCCTCTGATTTTTGGATTTTAGTTTCTTCCAATTATTCCACTCGAATTAATCAATCGAAATCTATGTTTTAAAAATAGCGAAATTTTTCACATGTTTTAGCTTCGTAACTTTTTAATTTGAAATATTTCCTAAATACATATAGAACAAAAGTTGTGCATAATGTTAAGGGCTTTCATTTGACACCAATAACAAAGGGCTGGCCCCTTAAATTAAGGGCCAGTAGCCCTCAAAAGATTTTGCTTAATAACACAAAAACGGTTAGGATTTCGATATTGCTGTTGCTGGAAAAGTTGTTTGTTGGGATCTTATAAAGGTCGTTACAATGTTATTTTGTAAGTGATTTGTGTAGTTTGAGTGTAGAAAGCTTTACATGTTAACATGTACCTGCTTTCATTTGGCAAGTTAACGAAAGTCTTTGCTCGTAAAACTGGCAAAAAGTTACCACAGAAAGTATGATGGTTTATACAGGAGGCTTTAATTCATGAGAAAAAAATTAGAACACAAGCTTTTTTTTTTTTAGAAGTTAAAGTCATTGTTGTTTAGTTCTTATAGTGCACAATCCTTAAAGACGAGAATCGAAAAACAAAACATTCTTTTTCTTTTCTAGTAAAACACAAAATACTTATTGAAAAAAAATTCTGTGCATTACATTTTACATGTAGTTATCATACTGCATGCATTTATAATCCACCTTGAATCAGAGATGTGTATTATTACGTAAGCTATCCCTCGCCCACGGCCGAGAAAATTGGTCACCATGGTCGCGGCTGGACTACCTAGCGGTCAGCGGTTATCTAATACACGAGAGTTGCGTCTCTCATATATGAGTTAATCTAGCTGCGAACTGAAGAATTATTTCAGTTTTGATTACACATAAAGGTTTATTCTTCAATTGGATTAAACGATAGGGTGTCAATTAAGAAATCGTTCGGTTAATTAATAAAAGCAATGCCATTCTCAATATAATGCAATATCAGACATACATGTATATATCAATTGTGGGTTTTAAGTAAAAAAAGAATTTCTATTTGATAGAATTTAGTCATTAAATTGCAAACTTTTCAAATCTTCCTAGGTTCTGAGCTGTGCGTGTGTATGCGTTAAACCTTTATGTAATCTATCCTTCGCCCGCGGCCGAGGAAATCATCCACGGCTGCACTACCTAGCGGTAAACGGTTATCTAATACACAAGATTCGCACCCGCACACTTACCTGAATATGAACGTGTTTGAGTTTATATAGCCGTTAATACACTGTACAGTACACTGTTTTAATTTTATGTTATAAAAGTTTGTTCATTTTGTATTTAGTTAAATTAAACATTGAAGAGTAAATTAAAAAGTCGTTCTGAAAATTAATAAAAGCGATATTACTCCAAATCGGAAATACTCGTGAGACATATTTGAATGGTTGGTTTGTAAGTCTTAAATGTTTTAAAAACTGTACAACAACACAAATATTAAAACCTTTAAATAATGATCATCCCTCGCACATGGCCGAGGAGATCCCGCGCAAGTGACCTCTACATGTACCTTATCACGCGTGCATGTTTGGTATTTTGTACGAACGCAACTATTTTTATTATGTTTTAAACTATTATATTGGTTTCAGATGAACCGATAAATTTATTTTACTCGTACAGTTGATTTAGCATTGATTTATACGACAGCGTACAAGGTAATTTAAAAAATCAAATCAAATTATGATCAAAGTGCCATGTTTGCGGTAGGTGCTGACACGATAAGAGAATGCCCTGAATTAAGGCATTCGGTGATTATTTTAAAGAATATTCACATGAGTTTTGAAACAAGTTTTGTTTAGATTCTATCGGTCACATATTAATAACTTCTGTAGTGTTTCTACATGGTCGTTAGTTTCATTGTGAAAACGAACTTATTTCTGTGTTGCCCTCCCACCGTCCCGCTGCCAAGTGCTCTCTAGATTTTTTTTTTTAAATTCCAGATCTGTCGAAAATCATTTGATAGTGACTTCTTATGTGTAACATTTTCTCCTGAGCGTGTTTCTCTTTCCCATCCGTTTTTTTATTCGGTCAGTCTTTGTAAATTTCAACTTTCTTTATTGCATAAATTCAATCGCCACGTGCTACCGAAAATCTTGTGTCACTTTGAACAGCGCAAACAGCTCAGAACATATATAGCCCCAGCTTATTTATGGCTGCAGATCATCAATTGTTATGTAATTAATCAACAGTTCGAAGGGTGCTTTCTTCAAAGTGGTCAATTTTCAAACAACAAGACTTTCATTTTCACATTAAAGGTGCGGGATCGTAATCTGAGAACGTGGCTATAATAAATTAACATGTCGAACACGCTAAACTTCTA
The DNA here is from genome assembly GCF_025612915.1 of Magallana angulata. Classification (NCBI taxonomy): domain Eukaryota; kingdom Metazoa; phylum Mollusca; class Bivalvia; order Ostreida; family Ostreidae; genus Magallana; species Magallana angulata. Next base: position 14,026,309 of record NC_069112.1, on the reverse strand, counting down.
TTATATATAGTTATGAACAGAATAATATATATTATAATTAAAAGTTTTAAGTCAAATGTAATGTTTTCTTGGGATAAGATGTTATGAAATACTACTACATTATGCTATGCAGGTGGTCGCCATAGAAATCATCCAAGTATTGCAAGTTAGGACAGATTAGTTTACTTGACTTACAGACTATAATATAGCGACATATCTGCCTCCAAAAAAAATATGCGCTTCTCAAAGTTACACTTCAGTGAGATGGACATGTGTTCTTGTGGATTTTTTTATTACTAATTATATGAAAATTGATTTTAAAAAAAAGTTTTATTGAAGTTGTGTGGTATGAGGATGTCATGCAACTTAATTTACTTACAAGGTTAGCTACAGCCAGTGGAATACTAATTTTAGGTCAACAATCACTGGCGGATTTAAGGGGGGGGGGGGGGGGGGGGGCGTGGAGGGCGCACACGCCCCCCCGCCCTAAAATTTTCAAAGTATGCATGACTGTAGATGATTTGATAAATAGAAAAGTTAGCATTTTGTGTTTCACTTTATTTATAATTATGCCTGACTCAATATTACACCTCATTGATTCATTAGCTGTGCTATGCTGACTGTAATTCTGCTGCTCTATAAACATCTATAAACATCTAATCCTAATGCATGTTGACAGGTTCTGATAACAAACCAATTAAACTGTGTTTAAAACAAGCAGTGTTGGTCATTTCATTATGGTGGCTGCAACAAATTCCCCAGGGCCCTGAACTTGGGGCTTCGACCAAGAATCGACTGGAAATCCCAGCAGTTTTGTTTCAAGTGTAGACTGCGCTGTCATTTCCATATTGCGATGCAAGCAGAAATTTCTGAATAACTGTATATTTTTTGAATTTTTTTCTAGGTAAATAGACTATTTTAATATAAGAATATTGAAGATTTGATGCATCAGATATTTCTAACAGCTAAAAGGGGGTCGGATACCGTAACGTCATTACAATGTTGTAACTTTGATAACCTAGTTAATTTTGGGAGTTCATAAATGCCCAAATTTTTTTGTTTTTAATCCAATACATGTATTAGATATAAGTAACAATATGTGTCAAATTGTTATATATATATATGTAATAGGCTTTTGTGTAAAGTGTACATAACTGAAAAAATACCACTATTTTGAGCCTGGTTTTACCTTCAAAAACACGAAAACCCAGGAGCTTCCGGGGGCTTTGCCCCCTGGGCCCCCACCAGGGCTTTGCCTGGGACCCACGGGGGGCCTCAAGGCGGGCCCCAGAACCCCTGCCTCAATAATTTTATCAACGCCCCCCCCCCCCCTAACTACAAATCCTGTATCCGCCCCTGACAATGATTACCCAATCTATTAAAATACAAGATAAATAGAGAAGGCAAATATTGCTTGTGACATGTACGTAGTTTTTTTTTTTATATATCTTTATGATAAAGCAGAGAAAAGCAAAAAAAAAAAAAATAAAAACAAAAAAAACCCCCAAAAAACCAAACATGGAACTTGCATCAAATTTACTTCATGTACATGTTACCAAAAAATCCGACCGAATATGCGCCTATGTCACATTTAATTAAAATAATGTTATTAAATTTTACGTTACATAGCGGTGTCTGTATATCAGGAGTAAAATTTAGATGCTCACTTATGCATAAATTCTCCCGATGATCTTAGATAGCTGATTATTATTTTAAATGTTCAAGTCTACTCGTATTATCAAATACATGTAATATCAGCCCTGAATAAATTTTCATAGATGCCATCAATTTTGGCTATTTACCAAATTTTGACAGCGCGAAACAAATTCAAACTTGCACATAGTCTTCAAAAAATTTGAAAGATTTATTTACAGAAGTTACGTGTTTTTTATGCACGTTTTTACTTACATTTCCTTACATGAATCATAAGTACATGTAATATATAACAATCCATGCTACCCTGAAAAATTTAACTCGCCATTAAACTTCTCATTGTTTAAACCCCTGTCACACTGGAGCTGCGTCCTCACAGCGATCCCGCTGCATAATTGAATAATGTAAAACGCCATGGTAAACGAACTACAGTCTTCTACAGCGCCGTAACAACTCAACGGCATCTTCGTTCGCCGCGGTGGGATATCCTAGCCTAGAACATTTTAGAACGCCATGCGACGGCGCGTACTTTGAACATGCACAAAGTACGCGCCGTGGCTCTGCGTTCCGATAAACACGCCTTAGAAGTGGAGTAAGGTCGCCATGACAGCGCCGTAAAGTCTCCAACAGTGCATGTGCACGCAGTCAGCGCGCAGAGCACGCTGTGGATGCGCGGTAAAAATTCCTAGCACGTCATGAGCGCTCGGCGGATACCCAGCGAGAGGGCAGTCAATCGCCAAGTAGAAACGTGGAAACGTAGTTGGGAGTACTGAATTTTCCTTGCGATCCTACGGCGATTCCATTAATTTTACAACGCCGTGAACACGCACTGGGAACGCAACTTTGTGTGACAGGGCCTTAAAGAGTTTTCAAAACAATTACACAAACTGTTCGACAAATAGTTTTCCTAAAACATTTTCTTCCTGTCTTTATACAGGCTTTCAATCACAGCACGTTTTTATAACAAAAGCAGAAGTGAAATTTTAGTCATTAGTCAATATAATCGTTTGACACCAAATCACATAAATGTTCATCTCGCAGCAACAACGGAAGACCTACTAGTGGCTTTGCCACGAGCTCTGCTCTAGTTAAGTCTATTTTCCAAGACAATTCATTCATGTACTTAATGTTTTCACATTCTTTAAAACATACACAAAAATATTCTAGTCCATATAGTGGATAATTATAATAAAATTTAAAATAACCAGCAAATTAAAAATGCTGCTTCCATACAAGTAATTGTAATTGTAATAATGGTTAGAACAGGCAGATCAAGATATCTGTGAGCTAATGTTCACTAGTAATACCCAGCTCTGATGTGAATATGCAAAATGAGCAAAGTTGATAGAAAGCTGATTGGTACAAAAATAAATCTTAACTTCTGGCATGCCTAAACAAATAGTGTGTTAAAATTTCAAGCATCTGTAATGAATAGTTGCTGAAAAACTGTGATAGAAATTACCGTTACTGACAGATGAACAAACGGACAGTCATGAGACACACAGACACACAAGGGTAAAACAGTATAACCCCTTCTCCTTTGGAGCGGAGGTATAAAAACATTGGTCTCACATAGGGTGGAAGTTTCACGCAATTATAAACGAAATTACTAATTAAACTCAGACAAAAGATTACAAACAGATTGAACATTTGAAGAAGAAAACAAAGCATAAAAGTTCTTCAAAATCTCGAGCCTCTCTTTTTCAATTTCCGGTCTCTGCTTTTTGATTGAAAGCTTCTCCTCCTCAATTTCAATGAGGCGCTGAGATCCGTAGCTGTACTCATTAAATGTTTGAGCTTTCCATTTTTCTTATAAATGGAAAATAAATCTTATCTCGATATAGAGTAATGCCAGAACATTTTGTTTAATCTTTTTAAAATCTTAATATTATAAACGAGAATTTTTTTATTTTTAATTAGGAAAAAGCTTTTTCTTTTCACATATGTAAGGCAAAAAAGAATTGTGTTTCTGTTTTGTGCTTTTCTTGTTTTCATACCTTTAGAAATGAACAGTTCTGACAAAGAAGATTCTTCTGAGAAGTTAAAGGAAATTTTAAAGAAAACTAGCAAGAGGTACCTTGAGCTTGCAAGCTTACAAATGATACACCCCGTTAAGAAAATATCATAATTCAAGTTATCTAAGAAATAAACAGCATTGAGAAAAGTTCATTGATGATTTTTTCACATTGCTGTATATTACTTTTATTAAAGCTGACATGAATTCATAAATACGCATTATTTCCCTTTTATCTCCGACTACTGCCATATTAGTTGTTGATTTCTATTGTTCTGCTCATCGCTAAACACCCCCTATATTTATAGAACCGATGGAAAAGAGTCGCTGTTACGTTGTTACTATCTTGGATTTACTATCATTTATTTGCTGGGTTGGATGTAGTGCCGCCGGGGTTTTCAAAAAGATGCAGATGTTGTGCACTCTGTATCAACGACACACACATGTTCTATGTGCATGTGAAGTAAAGCAGCACTATCTGTGCAAAATAATACAAACACTTTGGAAATTCTTTCAAAGAATAAATAGATTTTGTATTTTATTGATTCTTGTTTCCTTTATTCTTTATTACAAACATTTTAATGCAATGTGTAGTTTATGAATTTAGAAGTCCAGGCAACCTGAATGCCTCAATCAGAAAGCAATCGACCGTAACTTTCTCGACCAGTATATATACCCCAGTGGCAGTAGAGGAGCGATCGAAACTAATATGGCGACCAAATGCTTTTATGAATTCATGTCAGCTTTAACATTTGAGAATGGCAAATCCATCAGAATCATTAACATAATGATGATCTTACAATATCAACATTGCAACCATCATGTGTGTGCAATACATGCAATCATTGACGTGACTGCACAGACCGGGAACTCAGGGAAAGACAGACGGACAAGGAGATTCCTATTTATCCCCCCCCCCCCAATCTTTGTTTACAAGGGGTATAATCATATCTGCAGTGTGTATAATTACCGGTATATCAATCTGATTAAAATCAGATCTGCGATCCTCTCCGACTAATTTGATGTTGCCACACAAGAGATCTTTGTGTAGCGACATTCAATTTGTTGGAGCGGATCACAGATCTGATTTTAATCAGATTGAAAATTATATTTGCTTAAACTAACAGTTATAAGCATTTTGATAAATTTTGCACTTTTCTTGGGCAGAATGACCAATTTCAGTTTAATACCAGTAGTCCAAAATGTTGAATTGTTTAAAGTATACTAAACATAGGATAAATACTAACCTTCAGATTGAGAGACAACTGGCACATCACTATTAGTGTCTAGATTTTCAAGTTCTTCAGCTGGAACAAAAACAAATGTTGTTCTTTATTTATTTATTTAGTCATACTTTTAACCAGAGGCCTCTGGGTTACATTAATGCTATTTTTTTTTATTTACAATGCAGAAAAAAGACAATAAACCCAACCTTTGCAGTTAATGAAAATAGCCATGCAAAGCTCTTTGATGGATAAAACCTTGAATAATCTAAGTCTTGACAGAAGTAATAAGTTGTTTTTCTCCTTCATTATTAATCACTTACTCCTATGGTATAATAATGCAACTCCATATCTTAGAAGACTGATCATGTAGAACAGACAGACAAAGAGATGGACAGAGTGCTTCCAAAAAGATCCCCCTTCTTATGTGGGGGTATAACTACTGTAACCATTCATAGTGATAAACCAACATGATCAATGATAGCAAAGTATCATGGCAACTTATAATCTTACCCTCAGTGACAATAAATGGCTGTATCTCAAGGCAACTTGGTTTTTGGGACATCTGAAGGGAAGACCTGACTTCACTGGTGTCCACCCCATCCTTAATTCCAGATATGGCTGACTGAGGAATCAACTGCAATATCTAAAATTTTCATGGAGTTGAAAGTACATATTTCCTCACTATAGTCTGACAATTAACAACTCATTCCATAAAGAAAAAGGAGTTAAAAATAAAGCATCTTGTCAGAAGCATTTGAAAAAAAAATCATTTTCATTTCATCTTCATTTTCTTGTAAAGCAAATGATTCATAATTAATAACAATTTTATAAACAATATCATTTAGATTTAAATCGGATTGATGTTGGAGACAAAACAAGGGAAAAATAAAACAGCATGCAAACATAACAGTTATATTAGTTGATACTAGAACTTGGAGACCTACCTTAAAACACTACTTGAAAACATATGCAGTAGTGATGGGATTTGAACCCATTATCTCCTAAGACAGTTATATACATTTAGGGTACATAAAAGGACAGACAAGGACTAACCCGAAACAACACATGTTCACAGAGATTGTCAGTAAGCATCAATACTGGTTAGTTCATACTTACCCACAATGATCTGTCTTCTCAGACATTTACAAATTTCAAGTATTCATTCACTAAATGACAAAACCTTAGCATGTAGCTAAATATTAATTTATACAGTAAAACTGGGTTATAGGGACCAATTGAATTACTTCGTTATATCCGTAATTCGTTATATCCGTATAACGAATCCGTAATAATATTTATAACGAATTCACTATATACATGTTTTCTTTCACCAGACTATAATTTTTGCTATTTTAGGCTTAAAATAGAAATTCATTACTTTGATAACTTTACTAATCGGATTGTAAATTGAAAAAAGCATACGAAAATATATTCATTCAAACTAGTTTGTTAACTGGAAGTGCAAACTTTTTTTAAACTGTAAAAAAATTCGTTATAAAGGTGTTAAATTTCGTTATTATTCACCTCTATGGGACTCAAAATCAGTTCGCTATATCCGTAAATTCGTTATATCCGAATTCGTTATAAACGTAAAATTTTGTAAAGATTTGTTAAGAATTTTACCGGGGACTCTAAAAAACTTCGCTATATCCGATAATTCGCTATATCCGTGTTCGTACTAAACGAGTTTTACTGTATCATATTGTCAGTTATACCCACAAAATAATACCATTTGGGCTTTTGTATGCTAAATCAATGGACCAGTACACACAATAACAGCTTGTCTTTGTATGTAACACCATGGATATCTTCAACTTGAAGTTTATCATTTCATTGTTACGGACCTACCTTAATTTCCTTGTAAGGATCACATGTAACAAATTAACATATGAATACAACAGTATGAAATACTTCTTGAAGGTTTGGCATGCCCGTTAACACTGTAAAGATAAAAAGCAGACATTCCAGATGCTATCAAAACGTAGTTCTCGAAAGAAGACAGCAGTCATGAACTGAAGAGACAAAACATTGGCAGAATTGTGAAGGTCAAGAATTACCCGATCAACCTTCGATGGCCTGGATGGACTTCAAGGTTCATTTTGAATACTGCACAGAACTGAACAAATGAAACAGACTTCAATGAAGAAGAGATGTTTATAAAACACTTATGTCCCCTTCCTTGGAAACATCTGCAAAGAAAATGGATGGAAACTATAAATAATTGAAACTTTTCTATGACCAAGGGGTATAAATTGCTAGATCATACCCATACCTGTTAACCTTTCAAAGCTGCTATGTGGGAGAATCTCCCCCTTACCAACTTGGCTAAGGGGGAGATTTTGCGTAAACGACGTTTTTTCATGTGAAATGCAAATATATATTAAAAATACTGTTAGATACCTTATTTTACCATTGTAATTAATGCATTTGCAATCATTTTAAATTTTATCATTTCTATGACTACCAGTGTGCAATTACAACTTGTGTTGCTGTACATGTTCAGAAAACTATTATTTTGTTTGCATGGTACAATACAAGAAGTCAATAGTGCCACTTTTTATATTATTATAAGTCTTCTTATTGTTCAGTATTGAACCATCACTGCATAGAATCATAGATTTTTAATTCACAAAACAACATGTATTTCTCCAGCATTTTTTAAAAATGATCTCTGTTGTAATGTCTATAGCATATCCCTGTAATTCATAGTACCGGTACTATAAACTTTAAAAACTCTTGTGAAATGCTTTTACACTTTTTCCTCGAGCTTCACTTTTATCGGTAGCTTGTATAAACACTCTGTTCCAAACTCACTTTGATTTTCACCGACTGTGCTGGCCAGATAGAATTAGTCACGACTCACTGCACGTGGCTTGGGTGCTTTACCTGTGCACCTGTTAAGTGACACCACTGGCTGTTATTGTTTTCTTTGGTGTTACAGAATAAAATCAAGATGTTTTAAGCTTTCATTTAATTTTTTTATAAGGCCTATGCATAACAAAATACATAACTGATTTAAGTCAAAACCGGAAGTAATCGTAAAAAGTAAACTGGGCTATAACATGTCATACTATGATCACGGTAGACAGTACTTGGATGGATTTTGATATATTCAAGCTATACAGCAGCAGTTTGAGCTTAAAATCAGAGAAAAACCCCCAGTGGTTGTTGAAATTTGCATGTAAAGATTCAGAATGGATTCCCTGGTACAGGGGAAGACAAATACTATTGCGGGAGAAATTTGTCTCCCACGCGGGAGATAGGTTGGATGCGGGAGATGTTAGATTTTTGGGCCGTTTTGCGGGAGTCTCCCGCGCAATGCGGGAGGGTTAACAGGTATGCATACCCAAAATAGCAGTTGACTTAGATATCATTATGATAAACCTGTATACTAAATTTCATTTCAATATGTGCATCTTCTGCGAAGAAAATGAAAGGAAACTGTAAATAATTGGAACTTTTCTAAGGTCAAGGGGCATAACTCTGTCAAAAATTGCTCGTTCGTACCCAATGATAAACCTGTATACCAAATTTCATATCAATATGTTCATCCTTTGCGAAGAAAATAAATGGAAACTGTTGGTGGACTGACCGACCAAAAGACAGTAGCAAAGCAATATGCCCTCCCTTCTTCGATTGGGGGCATAATTAGTCAGTGCCTTGGCTAATTGCTTTGCACGGACAAGTATTGAAGGACTTTATAAGTCTGAACTGAGGACAAGGCAGAGAAAACCCGGTGAGTCACTGTTGGAACTAGGGCAGGCGATTAGAAAGTTGGTTACCCTTGTGTACCCTAAAGCACCAAAGAAAGTTCTTGATACACTAGCTATGGACAGTATCCTAAACCCGTTGACAAAGTTTGAAGTTTGTCTTAAAATTCTGCGTGCCCGGCCAGTTTTCTTTGACAGAACATTATAGATAACTGTGGAATTCGATGCTTGCATGAAAGCTGAAGTAAAGAGGACAGGGAAATTAAATAAGGCAAAATTGTCACTGAAACCCTGTGTAAACAAGATGATGGCAGAGATGCAGAAATCAGGGAACTTAAGTCTAAAATTCAGCAGTTAAAGCAGCAGGGAAATTTGGGTAGAGTTTGCAGACAGACAATAAGAGATGACATCATTTGTTTTAATTGCAATCAAAAGGACACATTAGCCACAAATGTCAACAGCGAGTGACACAAGAGAAGACAAATAATGAACGTCAGCTTAGTAAAGAGAATGATAAAGAGTGCACACAACCTAATTGCCAGGTGAGGAGTGGATGCTAGACATCAATTGTCTCTGGATTTTACATTCTAACAAATGTTAATGGAAAACGGCTTCAGTTACAATAGTCTTACAAAACATGATGCTATACCATCGACAAATCAACCGATATTACAAACTGGCATACTTAGGATTCCCTTCAACAGATGGTAAAACATTACAGACCAAAGGATCAGCAGTGTCTAAATTTAGAGAGGGATAAAATTTGATTAAACATGAAGCAGTTGTTGCAGCAATAAGAGGACAGGGTATCCTACGGCTAGATTTAATGGTTGAACATGAATGCACTCTAAACCTCATGTCAATGACCCTTGTTTAATGGATGAATTTGTACTATTGGAGCAAAATGTGCAATGTTGCAGGGTTTCTATCCAAGAAATTTCAGTAATACCGGGCAGAAGTGAGTGGATCATCTTTGGTAAGGTGATACCCTCAGAATGCATTCTGTATGGAATTTAAGAACCATCCATGAATTTCAAAAAAGAAGAATTGATGATGAGTAGATCCACTGTATCCACAGCTCCTAGCAACACAGTTCCTTTGAGGCTGATAAATCACAATGAAGATCTCTTAGTGGTATAAAAAAGGAAGTATTGCCAAAATATTTGAGCTGAAAAGAACCACAACACCTGCAGACAGCGGTGAGTCAACAGAAAACACAAAGCTACCTGACACATTCAAACTCTTTTGGACAATACTGATGGTCTTTCACCAGAACAAAGAAAGCAAGCAAGTTCGTTTCTGCTTAAGCATGCAAATCTTTTAGCTGAACAGGGTGCTGATCAAGGTCACACAAACTTGATAAAACATAAAATTGATACTGTAGATGCAAAGCCTATATGCCAACAACCCAAGAAACATTCCATGATGTGCCATCAGGAGGACATCTTGGTAGACAGAAAACTCTTGCAAAAAAAAAAGCAAAGCTTCTACTGGCCTGTCATGAACAAAGATGTTAGAAGATGGTGTGCATTCTGTCAACATTGCGCCAAAAGAAAGAAATACAGTAAACTCCTTGTGCGCCTATGCAAGTTACCAGAGCAGGAGATCCAGGAGAAAGAGTTGCGATTGACATCTTAGGTCCTATTCCTACATCAACCAGAGGGAATAAAAACTATCTGGTAATTCAAGACTACTTCACTAAATGGACCGAAGCTAATCCACTTCCGCACATGGAGGCCAAGACAGTAGCGTAAGCCTTCATAGACAATTATGTTACCAAATACAGCCCACCTAGAACTCTCCATACTGACCAAGGGCGCAAGTGTGAATAAAAATTATTCAAACAAATGGGATATACTGAGAATCAACAAGACTCACACAACCCCATACCATCCACAATCTGATGGCATGGTGGAGCGCATGAACTGCCCAATTGAAACAAGATATGCAATGCTCACTAGTGATACCCCTGCTCTGATGTGAATGTGCAATATAAGCAAAGTCGTCATTTAACAGGAAGTTGATGTCAGATTGGTACAACAAGATATCTGTGAGCCAATGCTCACTAGTGATACCCCCGCTCTGATGTGAATATGCAAAATAAGCAAAGTCGTCATTTAACAGAAAGCTGGCATCCGATTGGTACAGAAATATATTCCCACAATATGGCATGCCTAAACAAAAAGTGTGTTAAAATTTGAAGCATCTGCGATAAATAGCTGCTGAGAAATCTTTGAGGAAAATTTGTTTGAAAATTTTGGCTAAAATAAACAAAGTACTCATTTAACAGGAAGTTGACGTCTGATTGGTACGAAAATATATCCCACAATATGGCATGCCTAAACAAATAGTGTGTTAAAATTTCAAGCATCTGCGATAAATAGCTGCTGAGATAAATGCGACAGAAATTTTTGTTACGGACGGACAGACAGACAGACGGACAGACAGACACACTAGGGTAAAACAGTATACCCCCTCTCCTTCGGAGCAGGGGTATAAAAATATATCCATATTTATACCAACACTCTTGCACAAAAAAATCCTTGCCAATGATTGTTTTTCTTATTTCCATATTCCTACCCTGACCCATAAAACTGTTTCAGTCACTCTACAGATCTAAATTTTAAAGCCTGCAGAAACAGTGTTAAATGAATAGATTACAGATTAAACAGTGGTTAACTCTGACCTCCGGGCTGTGGAATGGGGATGACTGGAGCTGTGGTAATCTGCTGTGGTGGTACCAAGGTTGAGCCTGGGTTTGATACAAGAGTTACGCCCACGGGAGTGGTGTTCTCTGGTGGTACTGGGGTGGTGGGTGGGGTTGGGGTGGACAGTACTGTACTTTGCAGCAGTTGTCTGTCTGGCTTGGTACCATGAAGCAGCTAGGCTTAACAGGGAAGGATGGTCACCTGTAAAAGCACATCAGAATAAAAAAACCATTCCGTGCTAAGATCGTTTTTGATGGGCCTTCCTTAAAGCACATTTAAATTAACTTTAAAATCAGAATGTTAAACGTAGATGACATTGTTACCTCTCGGTACACTTGTAGCGGCCTGTGGCTTGATCGATACATTCGCAGTTGTAGTCACATCCATCTTGCCAAGTCTGTCCATTGGTGTATTGTTGTTCCTTGTATACACAGAATGCTGCAATGGATCAGGTTATGCACTGTTACAGTACCCGCAAAGTTATTTTCTGTATTGTTAAAATTGTTTTCATTATCGAACACCCTAGCTGATCGCCGCGAATATTTCAGCCCGAGATTAAATCACTCGGAAAATAGCGGGTTTAATTATATAAATCCAACTCTTGTATAAAGTAAATATAAAATCTATTAAAATCAATTATATAAATCCAACTCTTGTATAAAATAAATATAAAATCTATCATAAGTACATTTTTTTCTGTATAAGAAAATGATGCATTAAAAACGAATTATTACAGACAAGTTAAATAAATATTTACTCAGATACACATTCCGCGTACGATTTGTTAACATTGTTTTCCTTACCACACATCCTAGCTGATTGCCGAGAACATTTCAGCCTGAAATCAAATATCACACGGAAAATAACGGGTTCAAAATACAACTTGGGTTTTAATTAAATATAAATTATATCATAAATACTTTTGTTTCTGTAAAATATGATGCAACAAAATTATATTGCATAAAAGTTAATGTTTACGCAGGTATACACTTTGAGTACGATTTAATATATTCGATATACAGGTAAATATGTTACCTTGTTCCTAAGAACTTTGTTCTTCATTTTCAATGTTAACAGATATGATTTACATATAATATTGACTAATTTTGATCTTAAAAATTAAAAAAAATAGTATCCTGACGAAATGTTGGATAGGATTTTACAATTCTTGTTCGATAAATATTCGTATACGGCGCACCGAACGAGTTGCAACTTAGTAATAAATTTACTTGCTTATGAAAAGGCACGAAACGATTAACACGGAAGAATTTTTTATATTAAACGATAAACCTGATAGGATTAACGCACGATAGGATAGGATTAACGCTCAAAGAACAGTATACACGCATGATAGGATAGCATTAACGCACGATAGGACAGTATACACCCACGATACGATAGGATTGATACACGATACGATAGGATAGGATTGTAAAAAATAATGTTGCGGGTACTGTATACAATACCTGTATCTTGAATCAATTCCTGAATTATCACTTTTCTGTAATGTTTTTTCCCCTTTTATCAATAATTTTCTCAACACTTACTTGGTTTGGGTGAAGGATTGTAAGGATTCTGTGTGGTAGGATTGTATCCCACAATTTCTCCTTTAGGCAGTGGTGTAACATAAGGATTGTAGGGTGTGGTAGGCTGGTTAGGATTGGGGGTGGTGGTTGGGTACTGAGGGTTGTAGGGTGTGGGTCTTGGGGTGCTGCAGACTGGCACCAGGCAGCATGGATCGTTGGGGTCAGCAGTCTTGGTACATCCTGCAGGTAAGTTAGGATACTGAGGGCACCTGGAAGTATAAACAATGGATACTTAACAACACTGTAATTGCACCTTACCAATCTTAATGAAAATGCCATGTACACATAAAAGAAGTAAAATTTCAATAATGCCCAATATCTTAATTCATATTAATTGCACATCAGTGTATCTAGTCTTGGCTTGACAGCTTGTAGTAGAAGCGGTTATCACAAACACAATTCTTAATACCATAAAACTTCTCTTCTGAACGAGAATATTCTTCACTTATATACACTTACCTGTCAAAGCAGTTGTAGATGTTGTTGTCAGCGTCATCACATCTGCAAGTGGTGGAGCAGCCATCTTGCCAGGTCTGGCCCTGGATGTATGGGACTCCTTTGTACACACAGAAAGCTACAAGTACAATGCAAACATTGTCATACAGAAGTTTTTGGTTGGCAAGGGTAAAAATCTATAGAATTAGTAATGAATGGATCCACATAAATGATGGCAAGTGCTTTGTGAAACTTTTGACAGTGGTTGCATGTTCATTTACTGAGTGGTTTGATGGGTGGGGCATTGAAAAAAGAAATTTTTGAATTTTTTGACAGTGACATTGATGGTCATTTACTTGGCGGTTTGGTGGGTGAGGGTGTTGGCTGTCCAGGGGCAGAGGTTGTGGTCTGACAACACACAGCCACCTTACAGCAGTAGTCGCTGGGGTCAGTCTCCAGGGTACATCCCGCAGACAGACGAGGAACTGTTGGGCATCTGTAAGATCAAAGCTTAGCATCAGAATCTGTATGCATTATTCAAATTTTTACAAATTTTTCAGAATATTGGGACCTAAAGTTTTATTTATCTTCATGTAAAATAGGAATGATCTAAGGTAGTTATCATGTTAATGTACATGTAAATCAATTTTCAGCTATGCCCAAAATCTTAAAATGTGAAATTTTCTAAATGAAAAAAGAATAATTCCAAAACATAACATTGAACTATAAATGAAAAAGGAGAAAAATATTCTTGTCTTAGCTGAGAAATTCCCATGTCATGTGCCAAATTAACAGATATACTGTACATCCATTTTTTTTTGTGTCACAAAATTTGCGAAACAGGATAAAATGTGTACCAATTTTAATTTGCCTTAGTCATTATTTTGCAATTCAAATTTTTTTACCAAACATTATTGGATATAATTTCTGCATATTGAATATTTTGCAATTTAAAAGTGATTGCAAAAAAAGCGAAAATTAGACCCCCACGAAAAATTACCAGAAATACAGTATGCATTTTTGTCAATTAAAAATTGGTATTGCTTTAATACTTGGTATATAAAAGTCCTCTCACCTCTCATGTGTCCATCCTCACAGATACAGTTGTATTTGCATCCATCTTGCCACTGCTCACCTGTTCTGTAAGCCAGTCCATTGTAGATACAGACTGAAAAAAAATAAATTATGACTTCTTGCACAACATAAAATTAATGTGTTCAAAAATGTTGACCAGTTCAATGGTACTGCAAAGCTTTCTAAAAGTTTAACTCTTGACCCCTTAAAGCCAGTTTCTAACACAATGGTCAAACTGACAAATACAAATCAACAGACTTTATCTTAAATTTGATATACCCGGTAATAAATAAACATAAATTTTGTTCAACTATTTTCATTTCATTTTTCTCCCTCCTCCCTCCCTTTCTTTGTACCTATAAATTTGTTTAAATATTTACAAATCAAAATTTAGTGAATGAGTAAAATCATATCTCATATTCGCTTCATTTCCTATCCCATATTTCTAAACCATGCACACAAACTTTCCAAACACTGAAATTCAGATACCTCATCCTCCAAACACCAACCTCCCTTTTCTAAACATTTTTAGTAGGTAATAGTATACAGGATAATCTCACCATCTGGTTTAGGAGTGCTAGGCTGAGGAGAAGGAGTAGGCTGCTGAGTTGGCAGGAATGGGTTGACAGTGGTAGGCTGGGTAGGAGGTAGTGTCTCGGTTATTCCATATCCTGTGAAGGATTCAGACTGTCCCTTGATGGTGACAGGCTGGTTTGGTCCAGGTGTGGGCGTTTCACAGTGAGGCACCTGGCATCAGGTGGGGTCGTTTGGATCAGGAATCAATGTGCAAGAGGAAGGCAAGTTGTCGTAAGTGTTGCATCTGGAAAAAGAAAACAAATTGTCTTAAATATCATATATTCTATCTTTCTATTTCACTTGCTTTTTAGAATTATGAATGAAAAAGGTCAAATTTGTAGCATTTTAAACTAGTAATAAAAATTCTGTAGAGAGAAGAATAAAAGCATGGTTACATTAATAACCTTTGTGTCCTCGTAATTCATATACTTACCTCTGACTACATCTGTAGTAGCCAGTCTTTCCATCATTACACACGCACTCTGGCGCATCCGTCATACCAAGTCATACCAAGTCTGTCCTTGGCTGTAGGTCTTGCCATTCATAATACAGATGTCTAAATGAGAGAGAAAGATATCACCACCAATAAAGAAACACACTCTCAAGAGGTGACTTATTTAGAAAAATTTTGAATTCAGTTTTACAGCCTGATGAAAAATCAACTGGATGCACTTACTCTTAGGTGTTGGCATAGGTGTCTGGGGTTGTTTGGTATGGGTTGGGTACCTGTGTGTTGTTAGGTTGTGGGGGGAAGGTGATGCTGCCAGTGATCGGGGGTTTGTTTCCTGTGACCAGATTGAATGAGGGGGCGGGGGTAGGTTGTCTGCACTGCATCATCTTACAGCATGGGTCTGCAGGGTCAGAGACAATCTGGCAGTTGGGTGGTGGGACGACACCATCCATGGATGGGCATCTACAGAAAGGAAGACACAGATCTGACTGTCAAAACATTGGACAAAAAGACCAGTTGGTAAAATCGTTGCTCAAAATTCCTGGCCTCTGACTGAACTGAGAATAATATTTAGTTAATTTAGATTTTTGCACCTGTCCTTGCATCTGTATCTGCCAGTCTGCATGTCCAAACATTCACAGGTGTAGAAGCAGCCATCTTTCCAGGTCTTTCCAGCATTGTAAGAGACTCCCTTGTACAAACATCCATCTGTTCAAACCAGAAAAAATGTTTCTGATAGAGCTTTAATATCCTGTATCACTTAATTAATGAACATCACTTATAATGAATATCATGGAATGAAATCAACTGTTCATTGAAATAAGAAATTCCAGTTTCAATTGATAGGCGTATAATCATCTACATGTACAAATTTACATGTCCCTGAAATTGAGGATTTGACAAAATTCATGTAAGACTGCTGCCATTGTAAATATTGATACCAAAGACTTTCAGGTTTGATAGAAAACAAAGAATCTTTAAAAAGAAATTGGTCACCATATGTTTAAATCAAATATTGAAACTGTTTCAGGAGAAGAAAATTCTCTTACGTCCTCCATTGGGTCCAGATCCATAGTTAATAGCTGTTGGCATGGGCAGAGTGTATGGGGTAGGGGATGGTGTGGGCATTGGGACCTCGCCAGGTTTGGGTGAAGGTGTGGGGGCCACAGTTGGGGGTTTCATCAGCTCTAGGTGGCAGACTGGTTTCTTGCAGCAAGAGTCATCAGGATCTGCCTCCATGGAGCATCCCTCAGTCAGCTGGTACTGTGGACATCTGTTCCAGAAACCAATGTTGTTCTCAAAACACTAGAAACTTCATTAAATACTGTGGTTTCATCAATATTAGTTGGATACCAATTTTCATGGATTTCATTGTTAAGTTTATCCAGGAAAATAAATGTTTATTGAAGTGCACTTTCTACTAACTGTTTGTATTGATAGGATCATTGGCCATGAATTTAAGTACCCTTGAAACTGTGTTTTTCACTTTAACCACGAAAATTGATACCCTTATTACCCTTAAATATTAAGGAAACCACAGTACCTAAGATTTTCCACTTAACATACCGGTATTTTTTTTTGGGGGGGGGGGGTGGTTTGTTATACATGTAGTACTTTTATGCTGTTTTTTTTTGGGGGGGTGGGGTGGGGTGGGGTGGGAAGGGGGTGTCTGAAAATGGTAAAACATTCTAAGTTAACTATACTTAAGTAAAATTTAACTGGCATCCAATGCATTAATAAAATTGGTCACATTTACCTGTCGTCACATCGGTAGAATTCTGTTGTTCCATTCTCACAGACCAGGTCACAGCCATCCTTCCAGGACTCGCCTTGTTGGAAGGACACGCCCTTGTACATACAGACAGCTGTAAAAACAATCAATAACATATCAGCACTTCCATCAAATCCACCAAGAAAACAAGTGTACAGAAATATTTTTGGGACCCCCCCACCCCTCTATAGTCTCTATATCAATAACACATCAGCATCTCACCATCCAAGATTGATCAAGAAAACTCTAATTTGAAGACAAAAAAAAAATCTGTTCTATTCTCTGACCATTTTTGGCAATATCCAGTCTCTGATTGGAGAAGATGGCATAGTCTTAAAAGTACACTAAAACAGATTTTTAGCAAAGCCCCAGAGGATCTATTCATTATATATTAAATTTTATATCGAATTAGTTTAAAAAACATTTTGAATAGTAAGAGTAATGAAACTGAATTTGCTGTGCTCATGCATTTGTAAAAAGTGTGTATCTGTTACCATGTTTTACTGAAATGCTATGAAGTATTTGATTTGCTCACCTGGATATCCGTTAATGGTGGTGGGTGTTGGGGCCTTGATGACAATGGGGTCACATTAGGGGAACAGTAAGGCTTCTTACAGCAGGGATCATTAATGTCTTGGACCAGTTGACAGCCTGGGTTCAAGTCTGTGATTCGTGGGCATCTATGGGCCACAAAAGTCATGATATCATATTTATCCATGACCAAACGTGTAAAATAATATGACTCAAAAATGGACTAAACTTGAAAGAATAATCATAGATTACAAATATTTTGGCCTTTAAATCGTAAGTCAAGTCGAACATTTTTAGGCTTTAGAAGGATGTCTTACTTCTCAGTACATTTGTAGACTCCAGTCATTTGATTTTCACATACACAGTCGTAGTCGCAACCATCCTGCCATCTTTGTCCTTGGGTGTAGGATTAACCCTTGTAGATACAAGTGTTGGCTAAAATGGAAAAGCATCATTTATTCTTCAACAAAAAGATTAGTTCTGTGAAAAAGAATGGAGTTCTGTCATAAAAAAAATAACCAAAATTAAAAATGCAGCTAGAAAATTGCCATAAATATATGCTGTTTAAATATATTTCGTAATGGGCAAATTATTATTAAAATCCTAGTATAAAACATACATACTGCTAAAAGCTGCCTTAATTGCATGAATATGCTACCATTATAAGCTCTAAACAGAAATGGAGAGAGAAATTACTTATGGACATAGATTGGTTGTGGTGATGGGGTTGGTTGAGGTGTGGTGAACTGTGGTGGAATAGTAAAGCCTGGTGGGTAAGTTCCCTGTGGGTAGGGGGTGTATGGCACCGTCACACCTGGTGGGTATGTTCCTGAGGGGAATGGTGTCAAGAATGGTGGATAGGTTCTTCCTGGAATCAAATAAGGTTGGTTTGGATTATTATCCGTGTATCCTGGTGGATAGGTACAACTTGGATATGGTACTGGTGGGGGTACAGTGCCTGATGGATAGGTTCCACTTGGATAAGGTGTTTGATTTGGTCCACCAGGATATGGTGTCACAGGTGTGACAGTTTGGCGAGAGGATATGGTGTAACATTGATTGGATAGGTCTGTTCTGGAATGAATGGGCTTTGTGTGGTAGGTTGTGGTTTAAAGGTGAATCCTGGTGGATAGGTTCCTCCAACGAAGGGTGTTCCCATTGGGACAGTGCCAACTGGATAGGTGCCATATGGATAAGGTGTCTGATTGGTTGGATATGTGCCACCTGGTCTGAATGTTGATGGTCTGTAATATGGAGGTGGTGTGTAGCTTGGCGGATATGTTCCGCCAACAAAAGGTGTGTATGGAGGCAAAGTGACACAGGTTGGGTAGGTTCCACTTGGATATGGGGTCTCATTAGTTGGGTAGGTCTGCCCTGGCACAAAAGTTGGTAGTGTCTGTCCTGGTCGGAAAGTGAAAGAGGGTGGATATGTTCCACCAATGAAGGGAGTGTACTGTACTCGAACAGTGCCTGTAGGGAAAGTTCCGCCAGGGTAGGGTGTCTCTCTGGATGGATAGGGTTCTCCAGGGACCAGAATAGGAGCCTGTGGTTTGGGTGGTGGTGTTTGCCTTGGTATGTATCCTGGAGGATAGGTTCCACCAACAAATGGAGTTGGAGGTGGTACAGTTCCAGTTGGGTAGGTTCCACCAACGTATGGAGTCTTGTTGGTTGGGTAGGTCTGGTAGGGCCTAAATGTGGGCTGAGTGAAATAAGGACCAAAGGTCTGACTGGGTGGATAAGTGCCGCCGACAAATGGAGTGTAAGTCCTTGGGGGTACAGTTCCAGTTGGATAGGTTCCGCCGACAAATGGTGTCTGTCTTGGTGGATAGGTGCCACATGGGATCAGTGGAGCATTTGTAAAGTACACCACAACAGGGCTGTAAGAAACTTGGGTTGTCACTGGGCTGAAACCTGGAGGATAGGTTTCTCCACCTGGATAGATGGTTGGCAGAGGATACGTTACCCTTGTTGGGTATGTTCCACTTGGATATGGAGTCATATTTGTTGGGTATGTCTGCCCTGGTCTGAATGTTGGAATCATTAAAGGATTGGGCATGTAGTTCACTGGATAGGTTGATCCTGGGTATAGTGTGTAGGTTACGGGAGGAACAGTGGGAACTGTACCGGGTGGGTATGTGCCCCCTGGGTAAGGTGTGCCTGAGGGATAAGGTCTTCCAGGGATCAGGATTGCTGGAGTGGGTCTTGGTGTGTAGACTGTACCACTGGTAAATCCATTATAGTTAGGATTTGGAATGAAGGGTGTAGGTTGTGGGGTGTAGATGGGTCTCAGAGTGGGGCTAGGAGTGGCTTTTCCTCCCTGAATGACCAATGGAGGAGCAGTGTTGTAGTTTCCTGTGGTGGGACACTCTGGGATCTTGCAACAAAGAGGATCTTTGGGATCAGCAATCAGAGTACACTCTGGGGGTGGAGCCTGGAATGTTGGGCACCTGTCAAAAGACAAAACCTTCTAGTAAATTTTCCACACCAGCAAAAAAAGGCAGGTAAAACTAAATTCTGATAAAATCTCAACCTCTTTTGATTCTCATGGAGAGACATACCTTTGGTTGCATCTGTACACGCCAGTGACACAGTCCTCACAGATACAGGAGAAGTCACATCCATCATACCACTGCTGTCCTTGGAGATACTGTTGTCCTTTGTACTCACAAGTACCTATCAACCCGAATGAACGCAAGTTATCACTCGTCTTCTTTTCTCATTTAATTTATATAATGGAAGGGGGAATCTTTTACAATAACCCTATGTGTAAATCAAACGGAGCAAAAACTACTCTATATACACTATATATACATGTACACAGCTCATATTGATTCACATGATTTTGAATGACTTACATCTAGACTCTGAAGTTGGCTGTGGTTTAGGATTGTATGTCGGCTGTGGGTTGGGGTTGGGGTTAGGGTTGGAGTTGGGGTTGGGTTGTCCTGGAGCAAGGGTCTAAGTTGGGTTGGGGGCAGGTGTTGGCTCAGCACATTCCACAATGTCACATGTCACAAAGATCCATGTATCTTGGGCATCTGTAATGCAGGGTTTAATTAAAGAAAAATGATCGCATTTATCATGAAATGCAAATATGAATCAAATAAAATTGGCTATAATAGTACCGGTATGTAATTTCTTTATTACACAATGAAGAAGAAAAAAATTTTCTTCAAAAGATACATTGCTTCAAATTC
Source organism: Magallana angulata (assembly GCF_025612915.1). Lineage (NCBI taxonomy): Eukaryota > Metazoa > Mollusca > Bivalvia > Ostreida > Ostreidae > Magallana > Magallana angulata. The sequence goes on along the minus strand of NC_069112.1, from coordinate 14,005,398 downwards.
AGATGTGTATACAGGAACAGTGGTGGTAATATTTTTTCATTTACTACATAGCAACTTACTTAGGATCACATTTGTATCTTCCATGCTCTGCGTCATAGCAAGTACATGCGTAATCACATCCATCGTCCCATTTCTGGCCTTGCATGTAGGTCACACTTTTGTACACACAGAAACCTGAATTGGTAAAAAAAAAATCAGTATGAAATAGAAATTCATTTAAAAAAAATAAAAATAAAATCACTTCAAATTTCTGTAAATGTACACATAAAAATCTGTCTTACAAGAGTTATATCCAGGGTGAGAACAGTGGTTGAATTGTCTTTAATATCAATATCATTACCAAGGCATGGCCATACAAATTCTCAACAAACAAGGAGACCGAAAAGTTGATAACGTACCAACTGGTTTTGGTGATGGGGCTGGCTGTCCGGGCACTGAGCTAGGTGTGGGCAGATTGACCTTTCCTGTGAAGGGTATGGGCTGAATAGTGGGCACTGGCTTAGTCTGACTGGGGGCTGGTGTGGGCTGTGGGCAGACTTCCACAAGACAGCAGGAGTCCCTAGGATCAGTCTTCATTGTGCAGCCTGGGGTAACACTGGTGACTGTTGGGCACCTGAAGAATAAATAAAAATACTCAGTTTTGATAGATTTTTAAGAAGCAAATATCCCCTTTTTTTCTTTAAAGTTTATATCATTCTGTTTATGCTCTGAAAAGTGAGATCATAAAATGAGTAAATCTAACTCCAAAGTTCCTTGAAAAGGGACTCAATTAATGTTTAATCTATCATGTCTATATTGTATTAAAGTTCAGAGGGTAGAATTCATTATCATGGTCTCCTGAGCTAAACAATTTGACAACAGTCTTTCTTCCGACTCACCTCTGGTTACAGGTGTAGATTCCATGGCTCGAGTCGTCACAGCGACATTTGTAGCTGCAGCCATCTTCCCAGGTCTGTCCCTGGAGATACTGGGCATTTTTGTACACACAGAATTCTGAAATTGTCAAAAGAACAAAATATGTACATTCTTAGTACACAGAGTATTTTGAAAATCGTCAAAAGAGAGAGATATTTACATCCTTTCTACACACAGTATTCTAAACATTGTTGTAAGAGAAAAACAGGACATCTCATTGTAAACATTTGCCAAATGTTTATCATTTTCAATTCTTTGTACTGCAAGATTTTACATTCTAATTTTTTTCCCATCTCAAATTATTCAAAACTTTTGTGAATGCAAATTTCCTTGCTTTTGAAGTTGGATGGTCACTGATGACTTACGTTGTTTTGGTGGGAGGGTCTGAGGCAGAGCGGGGTTTGGCGTAGTTGTTCCGGTTCCCTGAATTACACCAGGGTGAGCGGAGATGGTACAGTCTGGTTTCTTACAGCAGGGGTTGGCAAAGTCGTTGACCATACGGCAAACATCTGGGAGATTGGTGTACACTGGACATCTGTTGTACAGCAAATATCAAATATGATGCTTATAATGTTCAATATTTCACAAAATGTATTCAAAAGATTATAAGTTTAAACAAGATATCTGTAAGCCAATGCCCACTAGTGATACCCTCGCTCTGATGTGAATATGCAAAATAAGCAAAGTCGACATTTAACAGAAAGCTGGCATCAAATTGGTACAGAAATATATCCCACAATATGGCATGCCTTAACAAACAGTGTGTTGAAATTTCAAGCATCTGCAATAAATAGCTGCTGAGAAATCTTTGAGGAAAATTTGTTTGAAAGTTTTGGCTAAAATAAACAAAGTACTCATTAAACAGGAAGTTGACGTCCGATTGGTACAAAAATACATCCCGCGATATAGGTAGCATGCCTATACAAATATTGTGTAAACATTTCAAGCATCTGCGATAAATAGTTGCTGAGAAATCTTTGAGCAAAATTTGTTTGAAAATTTTGGTTAAAAAATAAGCAAAGTCGTCATTTAACAGGAAGTTGATGTCCGATTGGTACAGAAATATATCCAACGATATGGCATACCTTAACAAACACTGTGTAAAAATTTTTGTTACGGACGGACAGACAGATGGATGGACGGACAGACAGACGGACGGACAAGGTGATTCCTATATACCCCCCCAAAACTTCGTTTGCGGGGGGTATAATTAGCTATAAGCAGTGGGATCGTGACTCCGTAAACTCAGAAATGTTACAAAGGAGTGAGTGTAGGACTAAATTCAAACTACTCTACAATTAAAACAAGCTTTGTTCAGGTTTACATGTATTTCCTTTAATAAAAATGAACACTCTTCGAACCCGATTGGTTATTATTAAAACCTATATTGTTAAAACTACATGTAGCCCTTGTGCGCTTTATGTCGTAGGTTGATTGTTTTAATCCTTCAGGCGGGCGCCTCAAATTTTGTCAAGATTTATAAGTTTATTACTTGGAGGAGCAAAAATAATGGTTAACTCTTTCCCCCGCACTAGCGCTTCTCGACGCCCCGTCATTTTTTCCGCGGTAGCGTCTCTCGACGCCATGTTTGAATTTCCGCAGAAGCGTCTATGGACGCCTTGCCTTGTTTTCCGCGGAAGCGCTTCTAGACGACCGGTTATTTTAAGACCATATGAAAACGAGACTATGACGATTATTTACACAGGGTATACATAGAATTGAAGTTATACCATTGGTTAATAAAAATAAAGTGCACACATGTCATAAAATCACGTGATTACCTAATAGATAAGGGGTTTTCCAACACATGTGTACACCGAAGCGAAAGTTGATATCCAAGATGGCGGCGCTACCAACAAACGAAGATATATTGCGAGATTATTTTGATTCTGACGACGATATAAGTGAATTTGAAGGGTTTTCAGATAACGAATCTGATATATACATTCCAGAAGAGTCAAGTAGTAGTGAAAATGAGGACAGTTCAAGTGAATCTGAGCGAGAAAATGACGACAATTGGACGGAAAACCTTCGAGGAGTTCGTGTTGAACCCTTCACAGAAGACACTGGCCCTGTTTTTCCAGATGATTTCGATGTCGCCACTGCATCAGCGAAGGATTATTTTTTCTTGATGTTCAGTGAGGAACAAATTTCAGCATTTGTGCGGCATACAAACAATTATGCTCGATGGAAAATCGCTCAGAGGGGTGAGGCAGATCCTGTTTGGTATGAAGTCACCGAGGCTGAAATGCGGGCCTATTTGGGCATAAATATCGTGATGGGAATCAACGAAATGCCCTCTTACAAGGATTATTGGTCTAAAAACCTTTTCCTTGGAAATGAAGGGATAAAATCAGTTATGACCGTCAAGAGGTATGAAAAGTTGACAGAGTATTTTCATGTGAGTGATAGAGAAAATGAACCTGCAAGAGGAACAAGAAACTATGACAAACTGTACAAGGTACGTGAAGTGATAACCATGGCAAGAGAAAAGTTTAGATCAAATTACAGGCCATCAAAAAACATTGCCATCGATGAAGCAATGATAAAGTGGACAGGCAGATTGTCTTACAAACAATACCTCCCTGCCAAACCAATCAAGAGGGGCATAAAAGTCTGGATGCGATGTGATTCGGAAACGGCATTCTTGACTGACTTCAGCATCTACCTTGGACGAGGAGAGGCTGCTTCAGAGAATGGCCTTGGACATGATGTTGTCACCAAATTGACTAGAGACATTCAAGGAAAAAATCATCATGTATATTTTGATAACTACTTTACCGGTGTCAAATTGATGGAGGACTTGTTGACTCAAAACATTTATGCCTGTGGAACAGTGAGAATAAATAGACGCGGATTTCCAGATGATCTCAAGGGAAAACTTAGATTACAGAGAGGAGAAAGTCGGACAAGACAGAAGGGAAACTTAACTGCTTCAGTTTGGCAGGACAAAAAACCAGTGGCTTTCCTGAGCACTCTTAGTGATCCTCGTCTGCAGGTTCCCGTCACCAGACAACATGGCCGCAACGTACTCAATCTGACCCAACCTCATGCTGCCAATGAATACAATAAATATATGAACGGTGTGGACAGGCATGACCAGCTCCGAATGAAGTATTCTGTTGGCCGTGATAGCAAGAAGGCATGGAAATACATTTTCCATTTTATTTTGAACTGTGCAATGGTGAATGCTTTCATAATATTCAATAATGAATCTCAGAGGAGGAATTCAAAGAAAAGGTTCACTCATGTGGACTTCAGACTAGAATTGGCTCAACACCTAATCGCTGGTTTTTCTGGCAGAAAAAGAAAGTCTATGGAGAACCGTGAAGTTGTACATGAGCCCCAAAACTTTGCCGGTCATGAATCTACCCATATGGGAACAAAAAGAAGATGCAGAGTACACATGAACAGAAAGGAAAGAAAAGAGACTGTTTATGGATGCAAAGTGTGCAATGCACATTTGTGCAAAGATGGATGCCACTTTGCATACCATTCTGCACAGTAATATGAAAAAAACAGACCAACAATCAAAGAAAAAAGAAACTTTTTCAGAATGACAATCAGGAAATTTGTATTTCTTTTGACCTATTTGTTGTAAATATGTAAATAAATGTATTTTTTTATTTCACCATGTTATAGATAAATCATTGCTGAAAAAGAAAATATATACTTTTATTGGCCTCTGCCAAATAATAGTGAAAATATCAGAGTAAATGTAAACACAGTCAGAGAGTCTTGTTTATTTCTGAAAATGCCTGCGGAGATGGTGCTATCAGGAGCGCATGCTGAGTGAGGAGATAACACTGCTGCAGTGGTCAGCACTGCGAGTGTAGATAACGAGCTTATCTGAGATACAGTGAGGGGGAAAGAGTTAATTGGAATGAAATCCTTTAATAAACAGTCGATAGAGCGATACTGCGATGATGATAGCGCGATAAACAACTTACAATGACATGATAGAGCATTGCGTCATCGCTATCGCACTTTCGCGTCACCGCTATCGCACCATCGAGTTATCGCTATCGCACCATCGCGTTATCGCTATTGTACCATCGCGTTCTTACTATTGCACCATCGCGTCATCACTATCACACCATTGATCCTCACTATCGCATCATCGCCTTATCGCTTTCGCACCATCACGTCAACGCTATCGCACCATCGCGTCATCACTATTGCACCATTGCGTCATTACTATTGCACCATTGCGTTATCGCTATAGCACCATCGCGTCATCACTATTGCACCATCGTGTTGTCGCTATCGTACCATCGCGTGATCGCGCTACCTCTGCATTGTGCCATCGCACCTAATGAACTTGGGGCAAGTTCATGACACACACTCAGGTCGTAAGAGAACTTTCAGTGTTTCTCCATAAGTATAAGTATTGACAAGACACAAATGTTGCACAGACAGACTTATGGACAAGATAATTCCTATAACTCCCCTCTCCCCCCCCCCCCCCAAAAAAAAACTTTGTTTAGGGGTTGGGGTGGGCTTTTAAATAATGTCTAGGAATTGTTGTGTTCATCAAAGTATCACTGTGGCTTACTTATCATTAAATATCACTGTGGCTTACTTATCATTAAAGCTAAAATACGGTATCATTGGTAAGTTAATGTTATTCAGGGTCTGGTTGGGATTAATTGTTCATTAAGTACAGGTACATTCTTGTATTAATAAGATTTATTTCATTTGGAAAATTAAAATTCATGGGTGAATCAATCATTAAACAGAGCTCATTTCAAGTTTATTGTGTTCATTAGGGTATCAATGAAATTTGGTTGGGATAACAATGGGTTCACTGGGAAATCAATCAGTAAAAAAACGCTGCGTAGTTGAAATTTCATTAATTTGTGTAACATGTTGGTACATAAAATTCATAAAGTGTATCAATTATGAACATACTTAGTATCATTGGGGTATTTCAAAGTTCATTGGGGTATCATTGGGGTTCATTGGGGTATCATTGGGGTTCATTGGGGTAAAAAGACGCACCCCAAAGTTATTATCAGTAAAGGATATACAGCATAGTGCGATAAATGAATCAACTTTTTTAATGGCGCCCAATAACTAGCATCGCCTCAAAACTTCGAAGTTACGTTTTAGACAATAAAACGATGTCACACTTATCTTTTTTTGTGATCTAAGGGGAGTAACTCTTACGAATTTTTACTTCCGTAATTTTCCAAATCGAATTCATTTTATTATTACATTTCCCACTTGTTTACAAAATGGCAATTGTAATGAAATGTCAGACAACAATAAAAACGTGATCATAAAACTTATAGAAAGTGGACACAGGGCGTCAGAAATATCTGAATGTTTAAACATAAACAAGTCTACAATTTCTTAGTTTTTAAAGCGTTTGAGGAAACGTAGAAATGTCGAACACAGGCTGCGAAAGGAAAGAACCAGATTCATAACTGTCAAAGGAAAATGGACACTTTTCAGGCTAGTAAAAAACACTCGTTTGAAAGAATCAGCGATATGTTAGGATCCTTGCATTTTTGTAAAACCATATATCATAACATTTCATTTTTTGTGATAAATTAAAATGTTTTATTTTGAAAAATTGGAATCCCAATGTGGCCCTACCCTACTCCTCAAGATTTTGATTTCAAAGAATTTAAGGTCAGATGACACATTCCTCAATTTTATATATAACATTTTCCAGGAATTTGTTAATGGTTTACTACTACTCTGACAAGCTTTCTTGCAAAAAATTAGGATACCTTATCAGGCATTTCTGCAAAATACTAGATAATGCAATTTCCTATACAGTCTTCTTGAAAATACATTTGAATTGCTGATATAAAAATAAACAAAGGATACAGCACAGCGAAAATCACTAAATTAGGCCGGGCTTTGAACTCACAACCTCTAGAACCTACGCTCCTGGCAGAGAGCGGCCACGGCTCTAACCACTAAGACATCTAAGCATATATATACATATACAAGTAAATTTCAATCATTTTAAAAATCACCATAAAAAAATAATTTGTATTGGAACTCTTTATTATGAGAAGATACAGAAAAGATGCTCGAGGAACATGTCGTCTGACCTTTAATCTACTTTATCCAAGATTGCTTTCAATAAAGTTATAGCTTTCGTAGGCAAGTGGTTTTTAGAAAAAGATTTTTTAATATTTTCTTATGTAAAGTTTGTCCCCCTCCCCCACCCCCCAACATTGTGACCCCATCCTACCTGCGGGGATCATAATTTGAACAAACCTGAATCTACCTTACCACCCAAGTTTCAGCTTTTCTGGCCGAATGGTTTTTGAGAAGAAGATTTTAAAAGATTTACACTATATATTCTATGTAAAAGTTCGACCCCCTCCCCCATTGTGGCTCCACCCTACCCCGGGGGTCATGATTTTTACAAATTTGTATCTATACTACATATTAAGGATGCTTCCACACAAGTTTCAGCTTTCCTGACTGATTGGTTTCTAAGAAGTAGTGATGGGAGTCGGTGAGATTTTCATAATCGATAATCGGTTTCCCGCAACTAATAAATAATCCATTATAATCGGACATTTTTATATTCTATAGTGTAGTGCTAAATAAATGTAAATAAACAAGTTACAATGAACAGACTCATTACTAGGCTTTCGTAATTTGATTTACTTAGTATTTTAAGCGATAAAAAAACTATATTCAAAAGATTTTCCTTTGTAGGCAGTCCGACTTTAATTTTCTTTAAACCAAAATGCGTCCAAATTCTAGAATGTGCTATGTTTCCCGAGTAAGAATATCGAGCTTTCAGCTCAGTTGAGCTAAAAAATGGCAAAAGTAACCCTCCCTTTTTACATAACAGCACAAGAACCCACAGGCACTTACTACACTATATAAACATAAGTAATCACAGATTACAAAGCTCACCAAGACGAGGCATCACCTTATGAGGCATCACCTGTATGAGACCACCTTTATCATATTATATGAAAACTATCTTAGATATTCATGGATACTGTTTTGATACTGTACACTATTGTATATCATATGTTAAAAAATTGTATGATTATCATATGTATTTGATCACATGATACAATATCATACTATATATACAATATAGAATTATATGATATAATATCATATCACAGTATTGAAATATATGATATTATAATGTATATAACTGCATTATATTATCAAACCTGCTTTTGTTGGCTTTTTTTCCGATAATGTCACGAAACACGCCATTGTTGTGAAACTTTTAAATCATGATTACTCAAATCCTTTCCTTAGGCAAAGTTATCAGTACTCACTTATGCAATGCCAGAGCTGAAGGATTTCTCAGAACAGTTAATTTTCCCCATTGCCATATGGAGTCATTATCAACTATCCCCTTTGTTGAAATTCTGTGCAAAACTCTCTCTGTAAACAGGCATTAAACCAAAGCTAAGGTCCAGAGTACAACAAAATATATTATTATACTGTAACAAATGATCGGGTTTGGGGTTCTGATAATTTTATATCATGCGGGTGTTATCTTTGATGCTTATGGCATTGTGCGAGGATAGTCCGGATGACACTTAGTATATATAAGAGCACACTCGAGAGAAGAGCTGATTCTGTGTTCGGCTATCAAAGAAGTACGTACGTTAATACGACTGCACAGTGTTAGTATTGGGTTAATCTTTAAATTGAGCGTTAATATTTCATCATATCTTATTAAATGAGTTTACCATGCTGCAGCTTGTGTCGGCTGCAGGGATACAGCCCTGTACATACCGTATAACGGGTATTTTCTGCGGTTGTTTATTTTCTGCGGTATTTTGCGGATAAGAAAAATCCGCAAAAATTCAAAACGCAAAATATTCTTTAAAAAAAATCACTAATTTTGACACTATTTAAAATACAAGCTATAATTTTCAAACGTGATCAGTCCGTTATTAGGGGGCTCTGCGTCGTATTTCACACCTAATTATGTCATGTTACCTGTGCGATATCAATTATAGCTGAATAGTTATAAAAGAAATTTGCATGCTTGTATGATACTAATATTTTACAATAGTATTTTGTATTAATACGGAAATAAAAACGCTACAATAGTGTAAGGTTTGTTCTCTAGTTTACGTTCCCTAAGGCAAATCCTGTAAACATATATTTTTTTTGCGGTCTAATGTTACCGCAGAAATTGAAAACGCAGAATATAATTTGATACTTTTTAGGGGTTAAACCGCAAAAATTTCAAGCCGCAGAAAATACCCGTTATACGGTATGATATAGGCATAGAGACAGATCTCGCAGCTAGGTCTCAAAGCCGAGACCTGTGCCTCGGATAGAGCCCCAGGTTATAACCCACAGATCATCAAGCCCCATCCTTTTTTTCATAATTTGTGAATTATTTGTTTTGCATGCTTAAGGATAGGTAATCCTTACAACTACATTACCAGCAACGTTATTTTTTACAATCCTATCATATCGTATCATGTATCAAACCTATCATATCGTATCATGTATTAATCCTATCCTATCGTGCGTGTATACTGTTCTATCATGCGTTAATTCTATCCTATCGTGCGTGTATACTTTTCTATCGTGCGTTAATCCTATCCTATCGTGCGTTAATCCTATCAGGTTTATCGTTTAATTTCAACAATTCTTCCGTTTATCCTATCGTGTTAATCGTTTCTTGCCTTTTCATAAGCAAGTAAATTTATTACTAAGTTGCAACTCGTTCAGTGCGCCAGATACGAATATTATCGAACAAGAATTGTAAAATCCTATCCAACATTCCGTCAGGATACTAATTTTTAAATTTTTTAGATCAAAATTAACCAATATTAAATGTAAATCATATCTGTTAACATTGAAAATGAAAAACGAAGTTCTTAGGAACAAGGTAACATATTTAATACCTGTATATGGAATATATTAAATTGTACGCAGAGTGTATACCTGCGTAAACATTAACTTTTATGCAATATAATTTTGTTGCATCATATTTTACAGAAACAAAACTATTTATGATATAATTTATATTAAATTAAAATCCGAATTGTATTTTGAACCCGTTATTTTCCGTGTGATATTTGATTTCAGGCTGAAATGTTCTCGACAATCAGCTAGGGTGTGTGATAATGAAAACAATGTTAACAAATCGTACGCGGAATGTGTATCTGCGTAAATATTTATTTAACTTGTCTGTAATAATTCGTTTTTAATGCATCATTTTCTTATACAGAAAGAAATGTAGTTATGATAGATTTTATATTTACTTTATACAAGAGTTGGATTTATATGATTAAACCTGCTATTTTCCGAGTGATTTAATCTAGGGCTGAAATATTCGCGGCGATCGGCTAGGGTGTTCGGTAATGAAAATAATTTCATTAATACAGAAATACAATACAGAAAATTTATTGATCATTAAAGCTCATAATTTTAGTTGAAAAAAAATTAACTGCAGGTCATTTTTATACATTCTATAAATGATGCAGAGATGATTAACAACTCGGCAATTGCTACTAAAAAGAAATTCCACGTAAATCTTTATTTGTACGTGTTCTCTCTCAAAATCTGCCATTATCAGTTTGTTCGTAAATATCGTTTAAAGCGATCATACATTTATCATGAACATCGTTTATCCTTTCCTATCATGTATCAATCCTATCATATCGTGCGTGCGTGTATACTGTTCTATCGTGCGTTAATCCTATCCTTTCGTGTGTGTATACTGTTCTATCGTACGTTAATGCTATTCTATTGTGCGTGAATCCTATCCTATTGTTTATCTTGTAAAAAATAATGTTGCGGGTACTGTATATCTGTATATATTGACTCGTAATTTTTGTGATAATTTCATGCCGGTATTCATATATAATTATTAACTAAACACATTCCCCAGCCTGGTCTCAATCACCGAACCCAAAACACGTTACAAAATTGGTGGCAGCGTCGGAATTTTGATCAGTCAATTGTTTTCTACAAATTGTTATTATAAAAATATTACTTATTAGGTTCCGCCTCGCCTTCTATGGACTTTACCGACCCCACAAATTTCTGTAAACAGTCAGTAACAAACCTAATAAGTGTTTTGTTTTGTCAAGGACCTACAGTTTGATATGTAAACAAACAAAAGATAATATATAACGATTAAATTCATAGCTTAATTCTCTAAATTTTTACCTTCCTCGTCAGTTGTTTGTGCAAACCTCGAAGCTATTGTAGGATCATAATATTACGTCACGGGCAAAGGGGGGTCAAAGAAATTTATGAGGCAATCACGTGACGCGATTCATCCGATGACGTCGAGACATTCTAGTCTGAGGCAAAACAATATTTAACTATGATGCCGGTATTCATATATAATTATTAACTAAACACATTCCCCAGCCTGGTCTCAATCATCGAACCCAAAACACGTTACAAAATTGGTGGCAGCATCGGAATTTTGATCAGTCAATTGTTTTCTACAAATTGTTGTTATAATAATATTCAATTATGAGTGTGCGCAATTTACACGCCGATGTAGAGTTTTTAGAGCGGGAAATAAATTGGCTCAGTAGAGAGATACATGACCCTCTACGGGTTATGAATTCTCCAGGCCTCCAAAGACCCAGACCAGGCATAAGTACCAGTACCTCGTACGTGAGACGGAGAAACAGTGTGAATGGCTATGTGTCTGGAGATGTGTGGATGTGTGATGAGGCTGAGGATCCTGTACCTAGTAACCGGCCGCCAGTGCAGAGCAATGCAAACCCAAGAACAAGTAATACGAACCCTGGATCGGTCCAATCTCGGAAGTGTGAAACCTGCAGCATATGACGGTTCTGGTTTATGGAATGATTATCTGTCCCATTTTGAATCAGTCTGTCTTTTAAATGAATGGTCAGAGACTGAGAAAGGGCTATATTTGGCTGCATCCCTGAGGGGACTAGCACAAGGTGTGTTATAAGGCAATCAGCCCAGAGACGAGAGACAGAACTATAGGAAATTAGTGAAGGCCTTGCAAGATAGATTCGCCCCTGTGAATCAAACTGAGCTATACAGAGCACAGCTGAGGGAGACAAAAGGGTTCTGAAAGTTTACCGGAGATGGGACAGGACGTAAGGAGGCTCGTAAATTTAGCTTACCCAACAGCCCCCGATGATGTTTGGGAAATACTAGCTACTGAACAGTTCTTAGATGGGCTACATAACTCAGAAATGCATCTTAAGATAAAGCAGGCTAGACCCATAAACTTGAATGACGCAATACAGAGAGCTGTTGAGCTGGAAGCATATTATAGGGCAGAGAATCGCCACACAGATACTGTCCGGACAATGAGTGAAAATACTGAAGACTCGTACAAAACTCGACAATTTTATTGAGACCGTCGAGAAAAACATGCTGTCGCTACAGCGCGATATGAGAGATTTGAAACAATGGAAGTTTCAGTCTCAAAGCCAGAGACGCATGCCTCGCCCAGAGACACATGCAAGGGATAGGGACCGGACGAGGAAATGTTATAGATGTGGATTCGACAAGCATCTGAGAAAAGACTGACCACAATTGAATAAGGGATCTGATGACAAATTAATACATGTACAAGTTAATAGTACAAGAGAAACGAATCACAAAACTGATAAAAGTTTCCCAAAAAACCTATGTTCGGGTGATCAGTATTCAAGAGTAGTACACTCTATTATTACTTATTAGGTTAGTTACTGACTCACTACGGAAATATATTGGGTTGATCAATCTCATAGATGGCGAGGCGAAGCCGAGCCTTCTATGAGATTGATCAACCCAATATATTTCCGTAGTGAGTCAGTAACTAATCTAATAAGTGTTTTGTTTTCTCGAGGACTATCAAGCGACATATTTATTCACAAATAGCGATGATCTACGCAAAGCCATGTACAAGATGCCTTAAATCTCGTCCAATTTAACTCATTTAAACTCTTCAAAATTTTCATCTCACCTTTCAAATATACTCTTTCAAAATCTTTGCATTACCCATGTTTACTTACAATGTTTTGTTGCTATTCAATTTCAAATGTTTTCTCCCTTTCCTCTGCAGAGATTTGAGCACATTTCGACGCTGCCATTTTGTTCTGCTCCAGACAAAACAATGTGACGTCAATATTCTAAGGGCATCTACTCTAATTTTAAAGAATTTCAAAGGGCAACAACTCCAAATACTTTAAGAACTTACGGCATGCAGTTTACGTATAAAATACTATGAAATGTCGAAATGAGTAAGCGAAGCGTCGACCAATGACGGCCATATTGCCTAATATTATTTCTCACAGAACAAATATAGAGATATATGAGGCAATCACGTGCTATGTTTAAACCAATGAAAATGTGACATTTCAGTCCAAGGGAAAACAAAAATGAATAAGGGGTTTAAGTCACTGCTCGCATACATGGGATGGATGCTTACCTATAGGTTGATACAGGTGCTACTGTATCATTGCTATCCACGATTTGTTATGAGAACATTACAAGGGATGCAAATCAGGCGTTGACTGAGGTAGAAAGAGATGTACTATCAGCTACTGGCTCAGTACTAGGAGTGCTTGGGCGAACTCCAGTAGATTTTACATTGAATGGCATTGCCCTACAGCAGGAAATGAATGTAGCAGACTTGACAGCAGATGGGATACTTGGACTAGATTTCCTGGTGAGGCATGAGGCCGTCATTAACATGAGGATGCTTCAGATATCAATATCTGGTATCGAACACCCAATTCAGCTTCAAGGGTCTGCGAGCTCTTATAAGGTGGCCATTATTCACCGAGTGACTGTACCGCCTAGATCAGAACTGTTAGTTGAACCTGCCAAATATGTGCAAGTTCTGATGGAGGACTTCCAACCAAAGCTGGACTGATAGAACCCTCTGAAAAGTTTCAGAATTCATGTATGCTGGCTAAAACACTTGTCCGTAGACAGGACACTATTCCACTCCGTATCATGAATATTTCGGATGATAGCATTTAAGACCATCTACCCAGGTACTGTTGTTGGGAAGTTACATGCTGTTGATGAGGTTCTTTCTTTGGTGTAAGAGGGAAATAGAGACTTGGATGTGGACAGAGAGTTGCCAGCTCATTTGCAAGAGCTATTCATTAGCAGCACCAGTCATATAGATAAAGATGATGTCATGAGAGCAAAGGCTCTTCTTTTGAAGTATGCAGCTCTATTTTCAGAGACAGATGAAGATGTAGGCCTAACCGCCAAGGTCAGACACAAGATAGAGACTGGTGTCAATGCACCAATTAAACAAGCACCGAGGCGTCTGCCGTTTCATATGCAAGAAGAGGTACAAAATCACGTATCTGACATGCTATGAAGAGGTATCGTAGAACTTTCTCAGAGCCCGTGGTCAGCAGCAATCGTGCTTGTGAAGAAGAAAGACGGATCCACAAGGTTCTGTGTCGATTACAGACATTTAAATAGTATAACAATGAAGGATGCCTACCCATTACCTCGTATTGATGAGTCTCTGCATCAACTACGAGGTGCCAAATGGTTCAGTACTTTGGACCTGAATGCTGGGTATTGGCAGGTTGAGCTAGATCCAGAGGATAAGAAAAAGACGGCATTTGTTACCTGACAGGGTCTATATGAGTTCAACGTAATGCCGTTCGGATTGTGCAATGCCCCAGCCACATTTGAACAATTGATGGAGATTGTGCTGACTGGCTTACAATGGCAGATTTGTCTTATATATCTTGATGATATAATCGTTTATGGAAAAACATTTGATGACATGCTGCAAAATTTAGAACTTGTGTTCGAAAAGCTTCTTGCGGCTGGACTGAAGCTGAAGGCAAGAAGGTGTTCGTTGTTTGCTCGACAGGTGAAATACTTGGGGTATATCATCTCGGAACAGGGGATCGAGACTGATCCTGAGAAGGTAGAGATTGTTAAACATTGGCCAGATCCAGTAAACAAGACACAGGTGCGCTCTTTTATCGGTCTTTCCAGTCATTACAGAAAGTTTATCCCTAACTTTGCTCAAATCGCTCATCCATTTACATAAACTTACAGAGGCGTAAGATGAAAGCTACCGACATCGATAGTTGTTCCGGATGACCGCACACAGGACTGACCTTACCTGTGTACACATTTTACTGTTTTTAGACGGTGGCTATAAATAGCCACCGTCTATTGCTACCCTCCTGACCGGAAGAGAATTCCTCACGGGGACCCTACCGGATAAGGAACGATAACTCTGTTAGGTATGCAGTGTTACAGACAATGTTTTATCCATGTGTCGATTTCAGTATGAGGACTAATTTTAATTTTTTCAGATATTTTATGTATTATAGCTGCTAATTATTTTTTACATATATTTAAATAATTTATGAAATTATATTTTATTTAAAATTGGCCATTACCCTGTCTGCTTACCCGGTATCGATAATTTATGCACCAACGGCCAGTTGTGACGTTAAACTCTGTATCAGGGCTGCATAAACTATATCACTGCGATAATTTGCTAAGAGATCTCAAAATAATCGCTTCTTGTTTTTTTATGATGTAAACAATTGTCAGAAACACACTATTTAAACAGGTTTGCTATTTCATATTTCAGCAATTTTTCAACGCATTAATTTTAGCTGAGGCAGGATATTTACTTTGTTGTAGCTTATTTCAAAGAATTCACAACAGATACTGACAATGAATATTACATAAATGACATTTTATTGAACTTCAACCAATCAATGGCACACTTTCTTCTACAAGTGTGCATGTGTTTTCAAACATACAAAAAACTTTAAATTTACGATACAAATGTGTTTAATTTTGGACTGACCTTTGATTTACATGAACCTTATTTTGTAACCCACTCAGTCTGTAGGAACATTAATTCTATTACAGGAACCTCAATATTCACCAGACAATATTTACTACTGAATTTGACGCTTAACTTGCTGCTGACTTTCTCTCAAACACGCTAATTGATCAACCTCAGATTGTAAAATTTACGTGCAAATCGAGTCGCCATTATACAATTTTACATGTATAAACAAACCACATTTTTTGATGTTTCAAAGATTTTTAGTTCAGATTTTTTGTAAGCAAATAAGGGATTAAAGGCATATGCTTCAAAACGTCTTATGGAGTTCACGGCTTGTCAGCTCGTGTATCTCTAAATAATTTGTAGCAAACGCTAGCTTTTTGTGAGAAAAAACAATCGATTCAACTCATGCAGTATTCTACATACATTTATGGTACATTGTGAACGGTGATGTAAGATATCATAATTTTGTTCACTAAACAATTTCTGACAAATTTTTTCACAATAAACTGAATAACGCAATTTGATGAGCGAAGTACAATCTGTGACTTTAATCCATATGCGCCCGTCGACGTCTCTGCTATTAGAGAATCTTTTCTTTGGTTTTGGGGGATTTTTTCATTAACAGATAACATTATTACACATGTACGTAAATATCGCCCCCTTTTGTTCTCAAATAATTTTTATCTCGCGAGTACAACTCTATTATGAGCTTTCTTCGACATTTGTTTCCATAATAGGCAGGCCTAATATATAAATGCGCCAGTTTGTTGCGACTCACAATCGAAATACACACCGGTTGGAAAGTGTCATCACTCAACACAATGCTACATCGGCCGTATATAGTTTATTCAGGTTGCACACCACTATTAATTTTTACTATATATTCTTACCAAAATTACGCAACTTTAGATACGGGTAGCAAGTTTAAAACAAACTTCTGGGAAAATTCCTCTTTACAACTTTTAAAACAATTGTTCCTAACCAATTTAGTAGAAAAAAACACACAGCCATCAACAAAGGCACGAGAGTTTGTTTACATCAAAGTTACACATGTGCTTGAAAATAATGTCCAAGCCCTTTCACTCCCCTGCCTAAACAACTGGCATCAAAAATTCAAGTGGCCTCGTAGTTTTACAAAGGTGGGAAAATCAGGCATTTTACACATTGTTTTTCATCTCATAAAAAAGTACAGTCCCTGTCGCTGGCGGAAAACGAAGGGGAATTCGGGAATTATTTTCACTCAGCCATGTTTTGACGTGAACCTTTGGAAAAATAGTGTTGTGATAACTGCATCCATGCTATATTTGCGATAAATAATGAAATATGAAGGCAAAAAATGTGCTTCATAGATGACTGTAGTTTTCTGCTGAGCTACAGAACTATAGCTTTCCGGAAATATTGCTGGGATTTGCGAACCCTAGATATAGTGTATATACATGTAGTACATGCAAAGAATAAAATGAAATTTATATACACAGCTGTACGGTCAGAAAAACATGCGTTCAACTTGGATTTTGTTCGTTTGTTTTTTTTAAAAACTAATTTTGAATAATTAATCAATATTTGTTGTAAGTTTAATAGAAGAGTTTAATGTAGCAAGTAAATTATGCGTGTTAAAGTGTACTGAGAAGCGATCAAATATACATGTGACTTTCCCAAAGTCATTCAAATGATTTGAATGAATCTATAGCTAAATACAATTAATGATTAATGAAACTGCCGCGACTGAATATTGCATGATATTTTTTTCTTCAAATTTTTATTCATTTTTGCTGTTAGCAAATTGAAACAATCCACTAAAGTCTAAGATAAAATATTGATTGACTCTTCTGTTTCATGATGACATGCATTCCAAAAGCAATACCAGTTTTATAACTAAGATATCATCATCAGAAGGCACCTGTTTCAAAAATTCATTCATATTAATATAGTCTAATCAACTAAGCATGAGTGTATCTCAGACATTACTTTTCTGAAAGATACTATTTAAGGAATTTTATCGGAATTTAAGGATGTGCGTTTGATGTGAGATTTTAAAAGAATAGTGCGAATGTTTCTCGACCTGTTGCAATACTGCTGTTGTCATAGGCAAAATCCCATTGTGAGCACTGGACCGGTAAATGTCCGAGTAAAAATATACTGGCGACTTCGAGAAAATAATGACAATTATCTCCGCTATTTTAAGACCCATCAACTTCGGCATGAGTGTATCTCAGACATTACTTTTCTGAAAAATAAATGCATATTGCAAGTGTTTTAAGAATTAATTGATTTATTAGGCTTTTGAAGCAAGCAGTAGTTTTTTATCTGGGTCAGTCAGTTCGACCCCTCTCTTTCTTTATGGTTACATTGAAATTAATGTTAAAACGGGCTTGGACCCTGTGACCAGAAGTAAGTCACTAAGATATAATCATCAGAGGACACACCATCCATGAAAGTTTGGTGAAGTTAGCAGTTACTTAGATATTGCTATCAAAGGGCACCTGCAACAAAAACTTTAAGCTGCTCTAAAAACCTTAACCTCCTCCAGCATCTGAAACCCATAGCTCAGATTCAGCATTCAAGCCTGTATGGTGCATCAATATCATAAGACACACCATCCATGAAAGTTTGGTGAAGTTAGGACCAGCAGTTACTTACCGTAGATATTGCTATCAAAAGGGACCTGAAACAAAAACTTTAACCTGCTTTAAAAACCTTAACCTCCTCCAGCATCTGAAACCCATAGCTCAGATTCAGCATTCAAGCCGGTCTGGTGCATCAATATCATAAGACACACCATCCATGAAAGTTTGGTGAAGTTAGCAGTTACTTAGATATTGCTATCAAAGGGCACCTGCAACCAAAACTTTAACCTGCTCTAAAAACCTTAACCTCCTCCAGCATCCGAAACCCATAGCTCAGATTCAGCATTCAAGCCTGTCTGGTGCATCAGTATCATAAGACACACCATCCATGCAAGTTTGGTGAAGTTAGGACCAGCAGTTACTTAGATGTTGCTATCAAAGGGCACCTGCTCCAAAAACCTTAACCTCCTCCAGCATTTGAAATTTAGGACCCAGATTCAGCATCCAAGTCTTTCAATGAAAGTCCATAAGTAGGTCCAGATGCATCATCCATGCAAGTTTGGTGAAGATTATAGGACAAGTAATAACTTAGATACAGGACCTGCAACAAAAACTTTCACCAGGTCCGGACGCCGACGCCGGGGGTATAGCATAAGCTCCCCTTGACTTCGTCTCAGTGAGCTAAAATGGATGGTTTTATTGTCATATGTCGATGTAGTCATATATAGGCATATGTCGATGTGGGGTATAGGCCGAATTGCTTATTTTAGACAAAATTCAAGAAAAATCCTTAGAATAGCCGAATTAGGGGATAAGTCGATTTTCAATTGATGATTACTATAGTGAAAGTATGACCGCTGATTAAGGAAGTCATCGTATTAAGTATATACTTTCAGAATATCGATGTAGAAAGTCAAAAGAATAATTAAAGTTATTTAATTTGCTTAACATATATATTTTAAGCAATTTTTAAAAATACATCTGTGTTTTGTGGCTGTTTGGTCTCTTCCGTATTCATCGGTGTATCGTTATGTATCGTAATTTTACATAGTGTAAATCTAATTGCAACACCAACCTCCGTGGTTCTGTCTGGTAGAACTAGGTATAATATTTTACCATACCTTTTATATTTTATTAATACCTTATTGCTAAATTTCATTTAATCAAGTTATACTTTGAAAGCTACTTGTAAATACGGGGAATGGCGTCCATAATTAGCTCAACACGTGGTTTCATATTCAAATAGAGTTATCCCCCGTAATCGCTATGTTTGAGAAAATGAAATAGCAAACATAAAATATTTAATTTGTGTTCTTTCCATTAATTAATTAAATAGTGACTTGCCATTAAGCAGAGAAATTGTAATGTTAAAAACACAGTTAATGCAATGAAGTGTAACGGTGTACACTACGTGCCCCCAAGCTGTGTTTTAGTCACCGGTGTCATATAATATTTTGAACCCCGCGATATATTGAACCCGGGTTCAAAATATTGCTGCGATATATTGAACCCCCTCATAAAATATTGAACCCAGGTTCAATATTTTATGGCCGCGATATTATGAATCCCCCTCTATTTTTTATTGGTATTGGAGAGGGGGTTCAAAATATTATGGCTGCGATATATTGAACCCCCTACCTTTTTCCAATTCCCATTGGATAGGGGGTTCAAAATATTATGGCCGCGATATTTTGAACCCCCCTCAATTTTTCATTGCTATTGGAGAAGGGGTTCAAAATATTATGGCCGCGATTTTTTGATCCCCCTACCTATTTCCAATTCCCATTGGAGAGGTTGTTCAAAATATTATGGGCGCGATATTTTGAACACCCCTCTATTTTTCATTGCTATTGGAGAGGGGGTTCAAAATATTATGGCCGCGATATATTGAACCCCCTACCTTTTTCCAATTCCTATTGGAGAGGGGGTTCAAAATATTATGGCCGCGATATTTTGAACCCCCCTCTATTTTTCATTGGTATTGGAGAGGGGGTTCAAAATATTATGGCTGTGATATATTGAACCCCCTATTTTTCTACAATTGCCATTGGATAGGGGGTTCAAAATATTATGGCCGCGATATTTTGAACCCCCCTCTATTTTTCATTGCTATTGGAGAGGGGGTTCAAAATATTATGGCTGCGATATATTGAACCCCCTACTTTTTTCCAATTCCCATTGGAGAAGGGGTTCAAAATATTATGGCCGCGATATTTTGAACCACCTCTATTTTTCATTGCTATTGGAGAGGGGGTTCAAAATATTATGGCCGCGATATTTTGAACCCCCAACCTATTTCCAATTTCCATTGGAGAGAGGTTTCAAAATATTATGGCAGCGATATATTGAACCCCATACTTATTTCCTATTTCCATTGGATAGGGGGTTCAAAATATTATGGCCGCGATATTTTGAACCCCCCTCTATTTTTCATTGCTATTGGAGAGGGGGTTCAAAATGTTATGGCTGCGATATATTGAACCCCCTACCTTTTTCCAATTCCCATTGGAGAGGGGGTTCAAAATATTATGGCCGCGATATTTTGAACCCCCCTCTATTTTTCATTGCTATTGGAGAGGGGGTTTAAAATATTATGGCTGCGATATATTGAACCCCCTACCTTTTTCCAATTCCCATTGGAGAAGGGGTTCAAAATATTATGGCTGCGATATTTTGAACCACCTCTATTTTTCATTGCTATTGGAGAGAGGGTTCAAAATATTATGGCTGCGATATTTTGAACCCCCAACCTATTTCCAATTTCCATTGGAGAGAGGTTTCAAAATATTATGGCAGCGATATTTTGAACCCCATACCTATTTCCAATTCCCATTGGAGAGGGGGTTCATAATTTTATGGCTGCGATATATTGAAAACCCTTTTTATTACTGGCTATTGGAGATCTAGGGGTTTCAAAATTTAATGGCTGTGAAATTTAATTATAAATAATAATGCCCCCCTTCTTTTATTGCTTTTTACCCCCCCCCCCCCCCAATCTTTTCTTCATGCATATACAGAATTCAATTTTTTTTGGGGGGGGGGGTATAATTGGGCTTTTATTGTCAGTCTGTAATAAAACATATTATGAATGAAAATCATATTTTTTTGGTGATTCTTTTTGTTACCAAGAAAATAGGGTATCCTTGGAGGTTACTCTAAATGGTAGTCCCCAGGTGGGAGAAAAGGGGGCTAACACCTGTGTACTGCGTATACACACCGGTGGTAGCTAGGTAAGCATTAATTGGCTCCCTTCATACTGACACCAGCCTGTATAATATCCCTGTTATGTAATACAATTTGGGAATTGTGAGTTTCTACTGATCAATTCATTTGAGACCGCATCTGCCATGGACTTTGAAGAGTACCATGATAAGAAGGGTTTTCAATATATCGCAGCCATAATATTATGAACACCCTCTCCAATGGGAATTGGAAATAGGTATGGGGTTCAAAATTATGCTGCCATAATATTTTGAACCCCCTCTCCAAAGGGAATTGGAAATAAGTAGGGGGTTCAATATATCGCAGCCATAATATTTTGAACCCCTTCTCCAATAGCAATAAAAAATAGAGGGGGGTTCAAAATGTCGTGGCCATAATATTTTGAACCCCCTCTCCAATGGGAATTGAAAATAGGTAGGGGGTTCAATATATCGCAGCCATAATATTTTGAACCCCTTCTCCAATAGCAATAAAAAATAGAGAGGGGTTCAAAATATCGCGGCCATAATATTTTGAACCCCCTCTCCAATGGGAATTGGAAATAGGTAGGGGGTTCAATATATCGCAGCCATAATATATTGAAGCCCCTCTCCAATACCAATAAAAAATGGAGGGGGGTTCAAAATATCACGGCCATAATATTTTGAACCTCCTCTCCAAAGGGAATTGGAAATAAGTAGGGGGTTCAATATATCGCAGCCATAATATTTTGAACCCCCTCTCCAATAGCAATGAAAAATGGAGGGGGGTTCAAAACATCGCGGCCATAATATTTTGAACCCCTTTCCAATAGCAATGAAAAATTGAGGGGGGTTCAAAATATCGCAGCCATAATATTTTGAACCCCCTCTCCAAAGGAAATTGGAAACAGTAGGGGGTTCAATATATCGCAGCCATAATATTTTGAACCCCCTCTCCAATGGATATTGGAAATAGGTAGGGGGTTCAATATATCGCAGCCATAATATTTTGAACCCCCTCTCCAATAGCAATGAAAAATGGAGGGGGGTTCAAAATATCGCGGCCATAATATTTTGAAACCCCTCTCCAATGGGAATTGGAAATAGGTAGGGGGATCAAAAAATCGCGGTCATAATATTTTGAACCCCCTCTCCAATAGCAATGAAAAATTGAGGGGGGTTCAAAATATCGCAGCCATAATATTTTGAACCCCCTCTCCAAAGGGAATTGGAAATAGGTAGGGGGTTCAATATATCGCAGCCATAATATTTTGAACCCCCTCTCCAATAGCAATAAAAAAAGGAGGGGGGTTAAAAATGTCGCGGCCATAATATTTTGAAACCCCTCTCCAAAGGGAATTGGAAATAAGTAGGGGGTTCAATATATCGCAGCCATAATATTTTGAACCCCCTCTCCAATACCAATGAAAAATGGAGGGGGGTTCAAAATATCGCGGCCATAATATTTTGAACCCCCTCTCCAAAGAGAATTGGAAATAAGTAGGGGGTTCAATATATCGTAGCCATAATATTTTGAACCCCCTCTCCACAGGGAATTGGAAACAATATTTTGAACCCCCTCTCCAATAGCAATAAAAAATAGAGGGGGATTCAAAATATCGTGGCCATAATATTTTGAACCCCCTCTCCAATAGGAATTGGAAATAGGTAGGGGGTTCAATATATTGCAGCCAAAATATTTTGAACCCCCTCTCCAAAGGGAATATTTGAACCCCTTCTCCAATAGCAATGAAAAATTGAGGGGGGTTCAAAATATCGCAGCCATAATATTTTGAACCCCCTCTCCAAAGGAAATTGGAAACAGTAGGGGGTTCAATATATCGCGACCATAATATTTTGAACCCCCTCACCAATGGGAATTGGAAATAGGTACGGGGTTCAAAATATCGCGGCCATAATATTTTGAACCCCCTCTCCAAGAGCAATGAAAATCGAGAGGGTTTCAAAATATCGCGGCCATAATATTTTGAACCCGGGGTTCAATATTTTATGGGGGGGTTCAATATATCGCAGCGATATTTTGAACCCGGGTTCATAATATCGCATAATATATTGAACCCGGGTTCAATATTTCGCGGTATCAAAATATTATATGACACCGGTTTCACACCTTTGTATATACACACGACACCAGAATACCGTTATTTCATCCAACAGGAAATTAATTGTAAAAACACAAAGCATTTGATTTATTCTACACCCAAGACCAGTGATTCCCACAAACGCAGACATTCACAAAAATTCCGTCATATTACATTCTACCCGGTTTCATTTTCTTTTTTACTACCCAATAATAGCTTCCAGGGCTCATACACGAACGTGGGAAAAAAACTATTTTGATTGGGGTTGTAAAGAAATACCTCATACAGTACTGTACATTTTATTACTCACGATGTCATTACAAAAAGTATCATAGGGACAACTATCGAACAATAGTTCAAACGGATATATTTACATTCTACTGTGTTTTTCCATTAAATTCCGTGATGTTTAAATGCCTCTAAATGCAACAAGTAGTCAAAGGTCAAATTGACGAGTTTTATTATGACGTCACAAACATTGAACGCTGTAAACTGCAACATCACAAGCGAAAATCAAAGTTCACGCTTGTGGCTGTTACTGTGGCTCTTCCATTAATATTAACTTACCCTTAGGATAAGATAAGAATTTTAAGGTATGAATCACATTTGCAGACAAGGCAAGAATTTTAAAAAAATGTATATATAAGCATTAAATCATGATTTTTTTAAGTATACACTCTCATACACTACGGCCAACGCGGTTTACGTATTTACCGCGAGTCCTCGTGGTGTGAAAATGATCGCGGTTTAGCACAGGTAACTCAGGTAAAACCGCGCATCCTCGCGGTACAGCTTCTCACCTTGGCCACACCGTCGCGGTACTGTGAAACCAGTCCCAGGTGAAAACTATTCTTGTTTTTTTAACGCGAGTTACCTCCCCCATTTCTTCTTATACGGGAAATATGATTGAGAGAATTAATGAATATTAATTCATATTCCTTTTTTTTTTTTTTATAAAAAGGACTTGATTGTTACAATTTATTATTATTTAATAAAAAGTGGGAGAAATAAAAGGAAGGTGTAATTATGCTAATACAGAATTTTGTATACTATTTTGTATATTCGATGGCGTTACATATAAATTAATCTTGGCACATTCATCGCTGACAATTCTTGGTTATCAATGAATTTGATTGATAATTATATACCCGATAATAAACGCTTCACCAAAATATCTTATTTCGCCTCGAGAAAGGGATACTAATCATGCTAATTAGCGTTTCATTTACAATCTTTCATATTTAATTCTTACCTTCAAAACATACCTTACACTTGGTCATTTCTCTTAAATACATTTAAAGAACTCATTTAATGAATAGCAAAATACATGTAGATATAAAATGTTTTAAAGTGCACTCGCTGATCACCGCTGCGACCCGAGTCTTTCCCCGTGATCGACATTAGTTGAATAGATATGCTGGTTGCCCGCTTGAACACGTGGGTTTTCTCTGGACACTCCGGCTTTCTCCCATATCGATGACCCCCTCGCGCTAACATCCATGCCAACGAAAGATATTGATATAAGTTGTATAACTTGTTTATTAAACGTTTTAAAATAAAAAAAAAGTTCAATCAATTTACGAAAATGCTAATGTTAAAATCGTGTCTATTTAAACATTGACTTTCCTATCCAATCTAGCAAAAGTATGATGTTCAGTGGGTCGCCCAATATTTATGCTTGTCGTTAAAAACCCGGGATTTAAAAATATGAATGATCATTTATTCTAGGGTATCCATCACATGTTAAAATTTCGCAGTGTCAGTTGACCAACAGAGGAAGGTGAATTGCGTAACATTACGTATAAAGTATGTGTATATAGAATTTGGGTGGTTGCCGTCAGGGTGGGTGACCTGCAGCAATTAGTGTGACTTGGGGTCCGCTAAATAGAAATATATAGTCCGTTCTTTCAAACTGCAAAATTTTCTTGATAGAATAATTTAATTTTAAACAAATGAAAATTTGTTTTTCAATTTAAATTTAAGGAAATTATTCTGCGTATTCATAACACAGTGTTTACAAAATACATCCATAAAATAACCTTTTAATGATATACTCGATTGAAATACAATTAACGAACAGGCTATTATCAGGGTTAATCAGAAATAGAGAGGGTAATTGAGAACACAGCTAAAGTAAATTTTATATACACATCTAGTATTTGTACTTTTTAAAATGGTAAGAATGTGATTGTTTGAATGAATCAATTGGGAATCATATGAACAAAGATTTGTGTTTGTGTGCATAAGTAAAAAAAAAACACTTCTTTACCCGATATGTGGTATATTATTTATTTCTCTAGCCATGTTAAAATTAAGAAAGTTTTAAAATTCAATTTTCTTAGAACTTTATATATTTTGATTTTGGGGAGAGAGAGAGAGAGAGAGAGAGAGAGAGAGAGAGAGAGAGAGAGAGAGAGAGAGAGAGAGAGTTGTCTCAACATTCGATAAGATTTTTCACGGCACGTGGTCAGAGCACGGGTGCTCTCCCAGACAGGAAGTGTTATGTAATAATTATACACACCCGTAAACACAGGGATAGCTTTTCTATAAATTGTGCCGTACTTGTGATTTTCTATATACCTGTCTTAATCAGGCATTATTTTATCTTCATGCAGTAAAGATAGAAGGCGCGTATGATCAGGGACCTTTATGTATACGTCCCTGGCATGATATTTCTTAAAACGCCCGTTACGAAAACATGTGCTATTATGTGCATTTCAATCAGAATGCCGTTACGGCTATGTACTACTTCAGCAGTTCACATAAAATATTAGTTATTTGAAATGAGAGTGAGAGAGAGTATCAGCATTCAATAAAATTCTTCACGGCACGGGGTCAGAGCACGGGTGCTGCCATGGTCAGGAAGTGTTATGTAATAGTTATACACCCGTAAACACAGGGATGACTGATTGTCAATGTATCTGTCTGAATTATGCATTATTTTGCTCGAAGTGAGTCTCCGGTCCATATCCTCCACCCCCAAATATTACCAAGATCTCTTGATCTCTCAAAAGCCTTGATCCCTCGAAGTCAAACTGCAGTCCCGTTATTCATAATCTGTTGTTCTTTTACTCTCGATACTCCGAAGTGGCCGGTATATGCAAGCGTTACATAATTTTAACACCTACTTTGTCATTTAAATGGCTCAAGGCATTAGACGCGGGACCCGTGTTACGGGATTTTCTTCAGGTGACACTTGTCCTGCAAGGTGATAATTGTTCCATGATTGACCATACCGTTGCCTAGACTATAATTAATACCGATCGTCCTAAATGTACATATAATCCGATTTATTTAAAACGAGAGAGAGAGAGAGAGGGAGAGGCAGAGGCCGGAAAGTATTTAATGAGTTAAATAAGAGTAAAATTAAGGGGAAAACATACAAGTTGAGTTGATGTCTACGGTAGCGACCTTATAATAGTACATCGCGGAATATTTGTCTTCTTGAAATCTGTGGCATATTTTCAACTCATCATATGCAAAAAATACTACTTTAAAATATTACTAATTTTCAAGTCCACGTATAAGCATGATTTGCGTAATATACTGCTATGTTTGGGACTCTTGAACAACATTAACAAAATACATGCAGCAATAGTTTTATAGAAATTTTTGTTAAAAAACAATTCAAAGAAAATGAATTTTTCTTCTAATAATATTTATTTCTAAATTCGAACAATAATTAAAACAGCTCTTGTTTTTTCCTTCTTGGTTTAATCCCTAATACAGATAACACGCCTGTTACGGTGTCTTACACCATCGCAGTAAAATCGTGGCCCCGCGATCACCGCGATGACAATACCGCGACGGTGTATCGCGGAAAGGATTAAAACACCATCACGGTGTCGCGGGAAAATACGGGATCCGCGTTGGCTGTAGTGTAACTGCAGCGGTGTGTGCATACAAATTTTCATAACGCGCTAACGCGCGTTACTCAATTTATATGCGCATACCGCTGCAGTTTTCAGAGTGTATACTTCAAAAAATCATGATTTAATGCTATAGAAAAGACCCAACCCTCATAGTAAACTGCTACAACAGTACAATTGATAAAAACAGTGGATTTTATATTTTACTGTTTAATTTTTTCAACTTCAAGTCTACGATTAGTCGATCCCAGGGGATAGACCGGGGCTCGCTCATCGGAGAAAAAAAATACCGGCCTATGCCCCGTAAAATACGGTATATCATATTGGATATAAACCTACATTAAACTCTGAACCATTTGTGAGGCCAATGAAATCGCCCAGGGGTCAAAGTCTAAACAATCTGAAAGAATCAGCAATATGTCAAAATGCTTACATATAAGTAAAACCATATATATATATATATCATAACATTTTATTTTTTGAATAATTAAGATATTTTCCTTTGTCAAATTGGAATCCCAATGTTGCCCCACCATAGTCCTCAAGATTTTGATTTGAAAGAATTTAAATCTACATTATCTGAGTTTGTTTTCGGTGAAAATACAGTTTTTCTAGGCAAGCGGTTTTTTGAAAAAAGATATTTTTAAATGTTTCCTATTTCTATATTCCTATGTATCGTAATGTACCGTGTATAATACACATTCATGTACAATATGCACCCTCCAAAGTTGACTTAAAAGTTTCTTTTACAACAGCGGAGAAGTTGAAGATCATCATACATAGAGAAGAACGACAACGAAGCCTAATGCTTAAAAGTAATAATGTTTGCAGATATAAACCAAAATGACATCAAAAGAAATGATCAAATTGATTAAATATAGTCAAGGTCATTGATTGTTGTTAAATTAACATTGTGAATGTTAATGTAATTAACATGCTTGCACACAAGTTTCAGCTTTCCTGGCTGATTAGTTTCTTAGAAGAAGGTTTTTAAAGATTTACTCTATATATTCCTTTGTTAAACTTTCACCCCCCTATTGTGGCCCCACTCTACCCCAGGGGATCATGATTTTCACAGCTTTGAATCTACACTACCTGAGGATGCTTCCACACATGTTTCAGCTTTCCTGGCTGATTACTTTCTGAGAAGAAGATTTTTAAATATTTACTCTATATATTCCATTGTAAAATTTGACCACCATGGTGGCCCCACCCTACCCCCGGGGGGTCATGATTTTCACAACTTTGAATCTACACTACCTGAGAATGCTTCAACACAAGTTTCAGCTTTCCTGGCTGATAAGTTTCTGAGAAGAAGATTTTTAAAGATTGACTCTATATATTCCTATGCAATACTTTGACCCCCTCCCCCCCCCATTGTGGCCCCACCCCACCCCTGGGGGTCATGAATTTCACAACTTTGAATCTACACTACCTGAGGATTCAACTCATTTAAAAATGAGTCAAAAACGTTAACGTAAATGGACACCTTGGAGCACTGGGCCGTCATTAAATTTTGTGTGCACGCAGAAAAATCTCCAATGGAGACCAAAGGTTCTTAGATGTTGCTATTTTTATAGGACAAAGGTTTACAATTGGAACCACAATTGGAATTGAAGGTTTGAAAATGGAAAAAAGTGATATCTTGAACTCTTGCAGCACCCCCCCCCCCCCCCCCCCCCATACATCCCCGGATCTTGCACCCATGAATTTCACTTTATATGCTTATCTGAAGTCGAAGCTGAATGGACAGAGATTTTTGGACCTACATGATCTACGATATGACACAAAAGACATTGTACAAAAATTTGACAAATAATGGTGTGAACATGCGTTTTATAAATGGGTTAATGGCATGAAAAGTGTGTGAACTTAAGAGGTTTACTTTGAAAAAGAGTGACAGGTTTAAATTGCCTTTCAGTAATTTGAAGTCACCTGACTTCGTAGAAATATGAAATGGTGCTTCATAAATCCAATTTATGCAAAATAAAATCGCTGTATCTTTTGAAAACAACTTCAAAATCATATGATTTTTTGCATACTTATTTTTACATGATAGTAATTTAATAAAACATATATCAACCTATAAAGTACACAGTAATTTTGCCATAAATCACTTTGTCCGCAAACTTTTCTAACAACCCTCGTATATTCCTATGTAAAAGTATACCCTCCATTGTGGCCCCAACCTACCCCTGGGGGTCATGTTTTTCACAACTCTAAATCTACATTACATGAGGATGCTTCATCTTTTCTGGCTGATTGGTTTCTGAGAAGATTTTTAAAGGTTTACTCTAAATATTCTATGTAAATCTTTGACCCCCATTGTGGCCCCACCTTACCCCCCCCCCCCTAACAATAATTTGTACCAATTTAAATCTACACTATCTGAGGATGCTTCTATACAAGTTTCAGCTTTTCTGGCCAAATGGTTTTTGAAGAGAAGATTTTTGAAAAATATCAACAAATTTTCAATAAATCCTAATTATCTCCCCTTGAAAGAGAGCGTGGCCCTTCATTTTAACAAACTTGGCTCTCCTTCAACCAATGATGCTTTGTGCCAAGGTGCTACCTGTATAGCATAAGCTCCCTCTGACTTCGTCTCAGTCAGCTAAAAAAAAATATTTTATTTTAGATAGTTCCATAAATAAAATGATATAAACATGTAGTTGCGTGTAGCTGTCAATTAATTTGTTACGCCTGGGAGATAACTAGCGTTTCAGAGAGATACTTTCGTTAACCTGTAATTTATCGTCAGGACCATTGCACTGTTGACTTGCAGGACAACTCTTCTGCGGGGTTACGCAGTTTTACCTGAGACACCTGTTGCAATTTGGACCCCGGGGGTGCACCGAAAAATACAGGATCTGCGTTAACTGTACTGTATTAACACAATTTTTCTTTTTAATTATTCAAATAATACTATGAGAGGAAAAATGCATGTAAAAGTTGAATTTTACTAGTAAAAAATAATTCCACTAGTTAAAATTTGCAAGTGGAAAAAGGTAATATCAATCCCTGTTTACATATTTTTAAAAATTAACATTATATATAGACTTAAGTAAGGGACTATATTTTGTGGCAGAAGGTTTTAAAGAAGAAAATGAACAGTTTTAGAGTACCATAACTTAAGCTTCCTTAATTATTTTAAGTGCAGACCAAACTTCCAGATAGTTTGTCCATTGGTATATCTTCGAGTTGTTCCGAAATACATATTTTATCAGGGTTGTCTCTAAGACCCGGGAGGAGGGGAATTCCCCCACCTATTATGCCTTATTTACCCGGCTATTATTGCATTTCAAACACAATGTAGCTATAAGAAAGACCCCCAGACCCCCCTGCTACTTTTTTATTTCCTCCTTCTACTTCCAATTAATTTTTAGAGAAAATTAACCCTGTTTTAACAATTTTTCAATATTTCCATTGACATATATTTGGCATATTAAACTGATATTTCATAAAAGTTAAGAATAAATTAACTCCAATCCAGCTTATTACCGTATTTTCCCGACGATAAGTCGGTATTTTTTTTCTCTGAAGCAGAGCACTCGACTTATCGTCTTGATCGACTTGTCTAAGGCTTGAGGTCAGAAAATTGTGAAAAAAAAATTTAAAATCTTGGTTTTATTCATCTTGAGCTGGCTGTGTTATTGAAAATTACGTTGTTGAATTCAATGTTCATCTTTAATTATTATCATTTTCACTCATCTGTTAACACTAGAATACATATTAATAACAGTTATTGAACAATGGTGTATTTTTTTAATCAATTAAAAGTTTTACCGTTCCGTTTTTATAAACACATGTCACATGATTCCATATATCACTATAGTGGGAAGATAATATTGCACAGTGAAATTGAAACCAAACTTGGATGGAAAAAAATATTGCAGTAGGTCCGGGGAATGTTTTAAAGTTTTATTATTTTATTAGTAAAGAGTTGTTAGAGGAAAGTATAAATAAGAAATATTTTATGGTCAAAATCAATATTAAAATACGTAATCGGCAATCATCAACTCTATTGTTTATACGGAAGACTGATCCCGGTTGTGTTAATAATCTTGCTAAGGCTGACATCTATACGGCAATTTCACTCCCTGTGTATTCAGCGTTCTAAAGTGAATTTTAAGTCGAGTTTTTATTGTTGGCGGATGGTCGCTGACATGAAGAACTATGTTCTCACATGTGATGTCTGTTATAAACAAGAGGCCAAGGGCCACATAACTCACCTGAGCAAAAATAGCCTTAACTCTGATAAAATTAGCAATACAGTATCAAAATCAAAATATCTTGACAACTAAGTACAGTAGATCTTGCTAAAAAAAATTAAAATCTACTAATTTTTATCCACATATTTTTTGGGTAAATACCAAGCCCCTTTTGTTGTTGTACCTGTAAGAAAATTTTTCTCAATTCCTATACACCCCCCCCCCCCATTTTGCTCTAGGGAATCATGGTTTCATCAAACTCAAATCTGCACAGCCTGTGCTTTCACATCAGTTACTGCTTTTTGGACTGAAAAAGTTCCAAGAATATTTTTAAAGATTTTCTCTATATATTCCTATGTAAAAATTCATTTCCCACTGCGGCCCTGCCCTACACCCACCCCCCCCCCCCCCCGGAACTATGATTTAACAAACTTGAATTTACACTACATGAGGATGCCTCCACACAAGTTTAAGCTTTCCTGGCCTAATAGTTTTTAAAGACTTTTTCCATATATTCATATGTAAAAATTCATCCCTCACTATGGCCTCACCCTACCCCCCCCCCCCCCCCCCCCCGGGGACTATGTTTTAAACAAAAATGAATCTATACTATTTAAGGGTGCTTCCACTCAAATTTAGGCTTTCCTGGCCTAATAGTTTTTGAGAAAAAGAGTTTTAAAGATTTTCTCTATATATTCCTATGTAAAACTTGACCCCCCCTTTTGTGGTCCCACCCTACCCCCCGGGGACCATGATTTGAACAAAACTTGAATCTTCACTACCTGAGGATGCCTCAACACAAGTTTAAGCTTTTCTGGCCTAATAGTTTTTGAGAAGAGGATTTTATAAGATTTTCTCTATACATTTTTATGTAAAAATACATTCCCCCAAACTTGAATCTTTACTACCTGAAGATGCTTCCATAAAAGTTACAGCTTTTCTGACCTAATAGTTTTTGAGAAGAAGGTTTTTGAAAAATCCAACAAATTTTCAATAATTCTAAATTATCTCCCCTTTAAAGAGAGTGTGGCCTTCATTTGAACAAACTTGAATCCCCTTTACCCCAGTGATGCTTTGTGCCAAGTTTGGTTGAAATTAGCCAAGTGGTTCTGGAGAAGAAGATGAGAATGGGAAAAGTTTACATCAACGACAACGCCAAGATGAAAGACAACATACACATTTTGACAGCTCAGGTGAGCTAATTAGAAAACCAATATTGGAAATCTACAAATGAAAAAATGATTACATAGACATTTCTTAAAAAATTTTATTTTGCAACTACTGATGATAAATATGGGAGCAAGGTATCAAATTTTGACTTTCAGAACATTCTTGTCAACCAAGTTAACTCCCTTAGATGCTGCAGTGTGTTAGAATAAGCCGCAGTATCCAGAATATAAAGAGTAATATTTATAAAAGTGACTTACATTGAATCCAGGATCTCCAGCGACACCGGTTTCCCCTCTCTCTCCTTGTGGCCCCTAAATAAACAAAACACAGAATTAATATATTTTTTTTTTAAAAATTGCAATTATTTTGACAGATTACGATTGTTTAAAAAGGCTTAAAATTCTGTTTCAGTGAGATATTTGTCGGTAATAATACACAAACCTGAATGCCTATTGGTCCTTCGGGTCCCGGGGGACCGGCCGGTCCACGTACACCTCTCCCTCCTTGACGACCCGGGGGTCCAGAGTCACCGTCTCTTCCTGGGAGACCCTACAGCAAATACAAGATTGTCAGTTTCACTATGGTCAATACTAAACAGATAAATCATTATAAAAATGAAATACAAAGCTTGCTATACCGCCTGAATCACGTATTTAAGTTTTCGGTATTTGATTATTTATTTATATTTACATTTTCCAGTGTCTTTGCCTGTGATAACACTACGTATCGATTTTGTACTATATAACCCATAATACAAATGACGCCAAATCGAGGGGCCAACGGGGATTGCTTATTTATATTTAAATATATAATCGTATGATGGCTTAAAATCATATAAATATAAGTAATAAGGAATCATTCTTTCAATATTATGAGATGATAATTTCGGTCGGGGTGTGATCAAATCTATCACAAAGCCCTTCGGGCTTTATTGGATTTGATCACACCCCGACCGAAATTATCACCTCATAATACTCAAAAAATGATTCCTTATTCCTTATATGCATGCACCAAATTAAAATAAAACTAGAAGTCCAACCAGGTAATTAGCCCTACCGACTCTCCGACGATTCCACTGGGTCCCTGGAGTCCTGGATTTCCTGGGGGTCCGGGGGGGCCAGCTTCTCCGTTTTTGCCGTCTTTTCCTGCGAGTCCCTATAGAATCACAGGCGCGGAACAGTTGTATTATACTCTATTAAGGCGATGTCACATTGATTACACAAAATTTCAATGCTGAATAATATACATGTACTAGTATATATTGGATAAATATTTACAGGTTGTCCGCGTTCTCCCTGTTGCCCTTGGTTACCACTCTTTCCTGGTCTACCCTGTAACGGAAATAAAAATTATCAAGGATAACCAATGAACTTAGATTGTTTGTCATTTATTCTTTTGATATTTCGGAGGATGAGAACATTAATATATGTTTATAAACGGTATTTTTAATGAAATTTACCATACCAGTATGTTTGACTGTCAAAAAATACTGAAATAGCAACTTCCCTATGACGTGCACCTACCCTTGGTCCAGGCGGGCCTTGAAATCCGGGTGTTCCTTGTATCCCCTGTAGACCAAACAAATAAAGTTTTTTTTAAAATAAACCAACGATAGATTCTAAACCAATTGTGTTTCAAAAATGACACACAACTGCAAGAAAAAATATGCACAAAGTCTCTCTAACTATATAAAAATCACAGAGATAACAGAAAAACAACAGGCTCTTTTGTTGAATTCAATTTGTTTAATGTTTTATCTTAATATTCCTTCTTCTTTCTTTATTGTAACACTTATACAAGGTTTTAAAGGATTAGGTACTGTACCGGGTCTCCGGAGATTCCTGGCTCCCCTGCTTGTCCCCTCTCCCCGGGTCTCCCAGAAGATCCAGGCGAGCCTTGTGGTCCTGGCAATCCAGTTGCTCCAGGGGATCCCTGAAGGAATTCATGTTTATAAAATTTGACTATATAATCGTAAATTTACATTTTATCTCTGTGTATTCTCACAAAATGTCCGAGTTTTCTTTTAATTTGTATTTTTGTTTCCTTGAAATATACATACCCTTTCTCCTGTTAATCCGACTGGCCCTTGTTGTCCTGGGGGCCCGGGAGGTCCCTGTCAATCAAATCAATAGAACAAGTACTGCTCAGTCATTTTCATAATTTCATAATGAACGTTTATTATTATAATTTCATACATTCTTTAACGTTTTATGGAATGTGTTCTTTTCAAAGCAGAATAAATTTTAGATCAATTATCATATAAATAATATATAGCTATTGTCGACATACATGTAGACTATACATACCCTCTTCCCTTCCTGTCCGGCAAGTCCAGGTAACCCTTGTTCTCCAGGTGCTCCGGTGTTTCCCTTCTCTCCGATGTCACCTTGACGACCAGGGGTTCCATCTTGACCCTATCACATAATAAGGCTAAGTAACTGAGACACTGTCACATTATAAGTATAAGTAAATCTGACCAAATCACACAATAGGTCTATTTAATTGTGACCCTATCATATAATGAGTATATGTCACTTTGACCCTATCACATAATTGGTCTATGTAACGCTGGCCCTATACCATAGTAAGACTAGATGTAACTCTGATCTTATCACGTAATACGTCAATGTAGCCCTGATACAATCACATAACAGGTCTATTGGTTCTAACACTATCACATAATAGGTCTATTGGTTCTAACACTATCACATAATAAGTCTATTGGTTCTAACACTATCACATACTACATGTAAGTCTACGTAACTCCAGTCAAATCACATAATAAGTGTAGAGAACTCAAAACGCATCAGAAATTAACAAATTGACTGCATTATAAAAATAAAGTTGTTCTCACAGTGTCTCCCCTGTCTCCGGGTGTTCCCGGCTCTCCGGCCTGTCCCGAGGGCCCCTGGGGTCCGGGGAACCCTTGACTTCCAGGTGCACCTTGCATACCCTAAAAAAGAGTGTTTTGTTTACTGCATTTAGTCTGATTCACGATCTAAGGAGTCGCCATATTTTGATCTGCTGGTGTAAATTTTTGCGTTTTGATACCAAAATATTAGATTCATTTCCTTTTTGATGATATAATTCTAGCGCTTTTTAAATTGAAAATAATAAAAACAATGTAAAACTGTTTCTGTCAAGTTTGAAATGAAATCAAAAATCAAAATAAATTTCGGAAATAATAGCAACCCGTAAAAATTCCAATTTAATTGTAAGATTGATACTGTTTAATGATAGTATCGATGGATCTAACACTCTGTTTAATTACCATTTCTCCCTTTGGTCCAGTTGCGCCATCGGTGCCCGGTGCCCCGGGCCGCCCAGGCTCACCTACGGGCCCTGGTAGTCCATTAGCGCCTGGTGGTCCGGTCATTCCCATCTCACCATTAGCTCCCCTCACACCGGCATCGCCCTGTAAAATTCAGGTTATATAGAATACTAACATTTATAGTAGTCTGTGAATTTATATGTTTATTTTTCCAACGATCCAGTCGTGTGTTTTCTATCCCCCCCCCCCCCCCATCGAAGCTCGAGAATAGAATCACAACTTCTTCAGCGTAAAATCGGTTACTTTCATGCATGACATGAGTTAATTAATAAAGGTACCAGATAACAAACCTGATAGCTATAACAGAGTTAAATGAACACATAATCTAAATCTTAAAATGAATGCTAAAGACTTCTTCCAACAGTGCAGAATTTTTTTAAGGATTGAAATATATCAACATTAATTATATTTGTTTAAGTTTTTAATATTTTTTTGTACATGTACCCATTGCTTGGTTTTGAATCACCGACCTTTGCTCCTATGCTCCCAGGAAATCCCGGGGATCCGGGGGGTCCTATTGGACCCATGGGTCCCTGTTCTCCAGGACTTCCGTCCAAACCTCGAAGTCCCTAAATAAAAAATAGCGTGCTATTATTACTTTTAATTAATTCAGAGTAGTTATACCTATATCGAATGGCTAAAAGCAATTAGTAATAAAAAATAATTTTCAAAGTCATCTCAAATACATAACTTAGTTTATTTAATAAAAATTTGAGATTCGTGGCGCTCGGGTTTTTATAAAAAAAAATCGACAATGGCACAAAACGTCATTATATATTTAAGCCAATAATCGATTGATCAGTTGACCAATCACAACTATGACCTACCGGTGTCCCATCTGGTCCGTCACGACCCCTCTCTCCGGGGGCTCCGGCCGGCCCCATTAGTCCGGGGCTTCCAGGGGGGCCTACTGGTCCAACTGGGCCCTAAATCATGCAGCATTAGATAATATTAGATAATGCATTAGCATGCTAGTCATAAAAATAATTGCGGAAAATCTGATAAAAAGAATGTTTAAATGGTCTTTTTGGGGGTTTTTTCAAACTGACCTTGTCTCCAGGTTTCCCTGCCTCCCCAGTCATTCCAGGCCCTCCAGGCATACCCTACGATAAATAAATAATTAATCAGAAATATTTCTCTCTCTCTCTCTCTCTCTCTCTCTCTCTCTCTCTCTCTCTCTCTCTCTCTCTCTCCACCTACCCTGTGTCCTTTCATTCCAGGCATCCCAGGCATTCCTGGACTTCCTGGATTACCCTTTAAAAAATAGAAGCAGCCATTTACATTTGAAATATCTTATATTCACATTATTGATGTATGAAACTGCGAAAATCAGAAAATCGTATTAACATTTATTTTTCTTTAATATTTTCTATAATCCATGCTGTACCTCTGGTTACAAATTATGTAAACCTGTAAATCTGCTCTATGTATAACTCCTATATCAGTACTAGTAAGCTAAACTCACGGGTTCTCCTGTTTGTCCCGGGGGTCCCTGTTCTCCTGGCAAACCCTCATCTCCCTTACAACAAACAACCATTGGCACTGAGTATCGTAGATTGCAAACAAAAACCCACAAAAATGATTAAAGAGATTGAAATAAAATCATGCATTTATTGTTTAAGTCAAACAATTACGTCGTTTCCATTTTGACCGGTTGGTCCGGGAAACCCCCTTGGACCTGGGGGTCCGCTAGGTCCCGGTTCTCCATTCTCGCCACGAGGACCAGGAAATCCAGGGGATCCCTATGATAAACAAAGAAAAAATAAAATTATTTCCATATTCATTATCGTGCCATTTCTAGTGCTTTTAATATTTTTATTTTGTTTGCTTTGTACATATATATATGTTCTCTAGATCCGCCACTTTAAGAAGCCTAGTGATATTTCCGGTAGTTGTTTTATCTACATTAATGTTGGTAACGCCATACGAGGGAGCCGGCTTACCGGTTGTCCGGGGGGTCCTTGTGGGCCTCTGGGTCCGGGCATGCCAACACCAACCTGAAAACATCAGAATCACACTCATAGTCACGTTACATTTTCATATGTGTTTATGCATTCTAAAAAGAAAGGACTTTTAAACATATCTCAGTTAAATGATAAGTTTAAAATGATTTATAGATAAACATTGATAACAAATTTGAGATGCTTCGAACTTAAGTCATCTAAAATATTTAATATTGTTCAATTTAACACATGTGTACACACTTGTCTATATTCACTTGGTACATGTACTTATACATCCGGATTGTACAATTCGCTTTAAAATCACTTATAATTTCTACATATATGTATCTGCAAGTCTTTGAAGCGCTTATTCATCCAATAACCCTAAACTAAACCATTAATTATGTACACATGGCAGCACAACTGTCTCACTCCGTATGTCCGCCATGTTTTAGTGGCATGTCTTACCCCTGGGTAAGGGTACGGGGCGACGGCAGCACCTCCCGCCTTCTCGTCTGCTACAACGAATGCCTCTTTGCCAATCACTGCCCCAAGTTTACCTGCATCCGCAGGAACAAACATCTCCTGTGTTCAAAAAAAATTTTTTTAATCTTTTTTTATTTTTCTATAAAGAGTTTAAATTCAAATTTGATTCAAACTTTATGATGTTTACCTTTGCAGCTTCTTTTTGTACAAATGTTGCCGCTAAAAATACAATGAAAGTACATAAATACATTTCAATATAAAAATAAGTTTCTATAATTTTCAAAACTAGTAAATAGATTTCCATTGACCAGTGCATAAACATGTATCTAAAATGAAGAGATACCCTGGTTTCGAAACCATATAAAGAAATAAACTGAAAAAGTTTTTTTAAGCGTGTGGGGGGGGGGGGGGGGTTTACACTAGTTGCGCGGAAAGCTTACTTACACCGCGTAAAATACCCCCGCGCGTATGGTTAAATGAATCTATATTTTAGTGTGGTAAATCATGCATCTGCGAATTTATTACCCAAGCGCATTGACTGCAGAAAAAGCATACTTTAGCACCAGCGTAAATAGCCACTTTTACAGAATGTAGATCTTTACTGATGGTCCTTTTGTACAGTTCGGGATGGACAGTTTAAGTGGCCATAAGTTGCTAGTACATGTATTACCTTCGCATCGTTCGGGACAACATTTCCCATATTCAAAGATCGGTTGTTGTCCCGATGGACAGCCAAGATCCGGGCACTCTATATTACGGTTCAGCCTGTCGATTGGTCCATCATCTCCTTTAACGCAAATGTGCTCTGCACACGGATAATTGGCCGGGTCCGGAATAAAGGTGTCGCCCACTGCATAAAACTGTCCGTTGACAACGCATCCCTCGGGAAAACCTGCAAGTTAAACGTAATGATAAAGTTTTAGATAATCTTGTGTTAAAAAATATGCGGGCAAACATTAAGATACCTCAAAAGATACACAAAATATTAAAAATAGGCTGGAATTCTTGTACAAAAATAGACAAGAAATACCAAATGCAACAATTATTTTCATGTTATATATTTTACTAGCTTATATACAAAATATCTATACATTAGATCTGAATTTTTTTGGATGCCTAGTTATTATACACGTGTGTGTTAAATTTATCAATTAAAATTAAACTGTAACAGTTTATAAACTGTTAAAGTTAAGTTTAAATTGATGAATTTTAAACTTTTAATGTACATATAACATAGCGGTACACATGTCGATCCCACGATCAACTTTAATTTCAAATTTTGTTTACGTGGCATATGACTTAAATATACAAGTATTAGATGATATCATTAAAAAGTTATACATAAATGTACAACAACATGGTTACATACATATGTTGTATGTGTATGTATGTGTTGTGTGTGTGTTTATATATCACATATGTGTGTATGTGTATATAAATAAAAATTAAACGAACCCAATACTCAAACGTTTATCTATGTTCGAGTATGAACGTGTGTGTATGTGTGTGTGTATAAATATACACGCACAACACATACACACACGTGTAATCATAATTGATCGTGAGAAAGATCGACATGTCAATTATACGTCCTATTAAAATTCACAATTACAGAAATTGAAAACAATCATTTAACAATTGAAACAACTGATAAAACATAAACCAATTACCTCTAGGTTACCTCTTATTTAGCATAAACAATGATTTTCTAAAATTATGATTTCCCTTTTAGAAAATAATACCAGGCAAAAGAACGAGGTTTTCAATAACCTAATCTTACCAATGCGATTTTTAATTAATTTGATTCGAGGATTAATGATGCATTGATTTTTATTTTTTTTTTTTTTTTTGTTATCGCTTTTTATGTAAATGCATCTCAGTGCACGGCTTTCCATTGCAAACACTGAACTTGGAGCAATTTCAGCTACACATGCCACGAACAGTCTATTAAATTTGAATGATCTCTGCTCGTTTTGTTTTCAGTAGTGAGAAGAAATACTCACCGTTCCTGGCATAGTCAATCTCTGCTGCACTGATTATCCAAGAAAACAATAATAAGGATCCCCATCGCACACAAGTGTACGATTTCATTTTGCAAAATTTTGATTTTGTTCGTCAAAATGTAATATACATTATATATAGAAATTAAAGGAAAATGGTCATGCCTGTTTCCCAGGCTTATGGAAACCTCTGCTTTAAAACAAGCAGAAGTAAAATTCTTAGGAATTATCACTTGTCGATTGCAAGAAGTTTTTGCAAATTTACTAAGTCAGCAAAGTTGCGCAAGTTAGCCAATCGCTGTCTTTTTTACAAAACCGGTTTTTTTTCTCCAAAACTGCAACGTTTATGTGATGTAAACTTTGTCTTGATAGAAACCTTCGGCTAGCTTATCTCTCGGTGATCTCGACTTGCCATAGAAAAGACTGGGAAACTGTAACGTGCGGTGACCCCTAATGAACTAAACGAATATAAAACTTTAAAATTGAGGGGTAATGTCAAAATAGCTTAGCAACGTTTGCAAGTGAAAATCAAATTTAAAACTTTTTTATATTAAGCTACAAAATTCATTTCAAGTAAAGATTAAATAGCTTTGAAATAAATTAAGACGTTTTATAAGTTATTTAATAAATTAAAAAAACACCTTAATGTTGCATTTCGTAAATCAGGCCTTGATTTAAAAGATGTAAAATATCGAGTACTTTGGTTTCTACAACATCGAAAGACTGATTTCATGAGTACATGTAAACAAACAGTGTGAGCATTAGATGCAATGTGTGCATCAATTTTGCAGTAAATCCACGTACGTTTTCATAGACTGACAGTCTTTGCATCAATAAGTGCCACTTTTTTAGCTGTTGTTGGAAATTTCGCTGACTGGTTTTGCT
This sequence comes from Magallana angulata, assembly GCF_025612915.1. Classification (NCBI taxonomy): domain Eukaryota; kingdom Metazoa; phylum Mollusca; class Bivalvia; order Ostreida; family Ostreidae; genus Magallana; species Magallana angulata. The sequence continues at coordinate 13,963,991 of NC_069112.1, read as the reverse complement.
TTGGCAGAGTATAAAATCTGACTTGCCGTCATGTGTATCATTGGACTAACATCATCGTATCCAAGATCCATGCTCTGGAAACACTTAAAACTTTTCTGCGTAAATGAAAACCCATGTTTCTGATATTTTGTTGATGGTGACGCTATTAAACAATTTGACTTTGTAATTAAATATTCGTTTTATCTCCTCCATATACTAAGTAATGCTCTACAGGGAATAAATTTATTTTGACGAAATATTTCAGTTTTGGGGGGTTGATTTTAATCAACTCTCCTATGCAGTTACTCTGACAAACCGGAAGTGAAACAGTGTTTGGACCAGGACAAGAAATATTAAAGACCTGAATGACCTGATACTTTATATACATGATATACTTTTATGTTTTGCGTCAAATAAAATAACTTTGTGTGTGTTATTATTATATTTCCATATAAAATGTGGAAGAAAAATATCATGAAATAACATCCATGTGAATTATATACGCAAAAACATGAAAGACTTGAAAATTTAAATTGAACCAAAAATTTCAGCTGACCTGAAATTTTATATAGTAAGTAAGTAAGTACATGTAAGTAAGTAATTCATTATAGTGATATGTTTTATACCAAATTACAAATATGTAATACAAAATAAATAAAGAAACATCCGGCCCATTGGACCTATATATCACTGCAAATGCAATTTTAACATAAGTACAAATATTATGCATTGCGGATTTTTTTATACAGTAATGATTGTCTGTAAAGGTAAGTTAGATTCAAGTAAATATTTAGAGGTTTGTCTAAAATTTTGTCTTTTATATGAATGATACGTTCCTATGTTCTGCGTAAAATTAGATGACTATGTGTCGGGTTTTATCATATTTCCATGTGACCTGAAACTAAGCTAGGTTTCATCGGTAGAAATATATCTATTATTATATTTAAATGTTAAATACTGAAATCTGATTGGTTTAGACGCAGTTGATAATTACCCTCAGCGTTACCTCAACGGGTAACACAACGAATTGTTACATGCGCGAAAATTATGCGCGTATGGTTCGCCGTAAAACTCACAGCATTTCTATATAAGCAGTAAAATTTTCCCTAAAATTAAGACATTCAGTTTAATAAAATAAATAGTGCATGCCTGGGAGGGTATCAGTTGAAATTGACATCCCGAGAAAACCATTGTCAACCTCCGCGTCGCGTCGGTTGACAGTGGGGTGTCAATTTCAACTGTTACCCTCCCAAACAGGCATTATTGATATAATGGTAACACAAGAGGCCCAGGGGCCACATCGCTCACCTGAGCAACAATTGCCTTAAATTGATTCTGATCAAATTAGCATTACAGTATCAAAATATGTCTTGACAACTAAGTACAGTAGATCTTGCTAAAAATAATTGAAAATCTGCCAATTTTTATCCACCTCTTTTTTTTTGGTAAATACCAAGCCCCTTTTGCTGTTGTACCTGTAAGAAGATTTTTCTCTATTCCTATATACCCCCCCCCCACTTCGTGGCCCCACTTTTCTCTAGGGTATCATGGTTTCATCAAACTTAAATCTGCATAACCTATGCTTTCACACTAAGTACTGAGTTTTGAACGAAAAACTTTCCAAGAAGATTTTCTCTATATATTCCTATGTAAAAATTCAAACCGCCATCACGGTCCCGCCCTACCACTAGCGACTGTGATTTATCAAACTTGAATTTACACTACCCGAGGATGCCTCTACACAAGTTTAAGCTGTTCTGGCCAAATAGTCTTTAAAAAGAAGATTTTTAAAGATTTTCTCTATATATTCCTATGTAAAAATTCATCCCCCCTTGTGGCCTCACCCTACCCCTGGACTTTTATTTAAACAAACTTGAATCTATACGATCTGGGGATGTTTAAACTAAAATTTGGGCTTTCCTGGCCTAATAGTTTTGAGAAGAAGGATTTTTAAAGATTTTCTCCATATATAAAAATTTATCCTCCATTGTGGCCCCGCCCTACCCCCAGGGACCATGATTTGAACAAACTTGAATCTAAATTATCTGAGGATGGTTTCACGCCAATTTGAGCTTTCTTGGCAAAATAGTTTTTAAAAGAATTTTTTTTTAAAGATTTTCTCTATATATTCCTGTATAAAAATTTATCCCCCAATTGTGGCCCCACCCTACCCCCAGGGACCATGATTTGAACAAACTTGAATCTACACTACCTGAGAATGCTTCCATTTTAATTTGAGCTTTTCTGGCCTGATAGTTTTTTAGAAGAAGATTTTTAAAGATTTTCTCTTTATATTCCTATGTAAAACTTGATCCCCCTATTGTGGCCCCACCCTACTCCCGGGGAGCATGATTTGGACAAACTTGAATCTACACTACCTGAGGATGCTTTTGTTTTAATTTGAGCTTTTTCTGGCTTAATAGTTTTTGAGAAGAAGATTATTAAAGATTTTCTCTATATATTCCTATGTAAAACTTGATCCCCCTATTGTGGCCCCACTCTACCCACAGGGACCATGATTTGAACAAACTTGAATCTACACTACCTGAGAATGCTTCCATTTTGATTTGAGCTTTCCTGGCCTAATAGTTTTTGAGAAGAAGATTTTTAAAGATTTTCTCTATATATTCTTATGTAAAAATCCATTGCCCCATTGTGGCCCCACCCTACTCCCGGGGAGCATGATTTGGACAAACTTGAATCTACACTACCTGAGGATGCTTCCATTTAATTTGAGCTTTCCTGGCCTAACAGTTTTTGAGAAGAAGATTTTTAAAGATTTACTCTTTATATTCCTATGTAAAAATCCAATCCCCCATTGTGGCCCCACTCTAACCCCGGGAACCATGATTTGAAAAAACTTGAATCTACACTATCTGAGGATGGTTACACGCCAATTTGAGCTTTCCTGGCCTAATCGTTTTTGAAAAGAAGATTTTTAAAGATTTTCTCTATATATTCCTATGTAAAACTTGATCCCCCAATTGTGACCCCACCCTACCCCCAGGGACCATGATTTGAACAAACTTGAATCACCACTACCTGAGGATGCTCCCATTTTAATTTGAGCTTTTCTGGCCTGATAGTTTTTGGGAAGAAGATTTTTAAAGATTTTCCCTATATAGTCCTATGTAAAACTTGATCCCACTCTTGTGGCCCCTCCCTACCCCCGGGGGCCATGATTTGAACAAACTTGAATCTACAATACTTGAGGATGCCTCCACACAAGTTTATGCTTTTTAGGCCGAATAGTTTTTGAGAAGAAGATTTTTGAAAAATACCAACAAATTTTCAATAATTCTCAATTATCTCCCTTTTAAAGAGGGCGTGGCCCTTCATTTGAACAAACTTGAATCCCCTTCACCTAGTGGTGCGTTGTGCCAAATTTGGTTGAAATCTGCCCAGTGGTTTTTGAGAAGAAGATGAAAATGTGAAAAGTTTACAACAACGACGACGACAACGACGACGACGACGACAACGACAGACAACGGACAAATTGTGATCAGAAAAGCTCACTTGAGCCTTTGGCTCAGGTGAGCTAAAAAGTGGGGTCCATTACCAAATTGTTCTGCTTTGAAGAGTTATCAAGCAGGTAGTCCAATGGAAAAATTCATCTTGATTTCCTACGACCATTACCTCACACAGAGAACGGAAATGAATACATACTCATGATGGTGGAAAGCTTTACAAAGTGGGTGGAGTGTGTCCCACTACCATTACAGACAGCGGAAGTGACTGCAGGAGCTGCCATCAATGAATTTTTATCAAGGTTTGGGTACCCGTATGAAGTGTTTACAGATCAGGGAAGGAACTTTGAGAGCGAGCTATTCCGAAAAATGTGCGAGATCTTGTGGATCCATAAAACGCGGACTACACCGTACAGACAATCAGGGAATGGCCAAGTTGAGCGTTACAACCGCACCCTTATGGTGTTACATTGATGGCTGTCCTAAGAGCTGGTATCAGTACTTGGGCCAATCAGCAGGTGCTTTGAGGTCTGCTATCAATAGGCACACCGGGTACACAGAAAACAAATTGATGTTAGGGAGAGAAGTCAAAGTGCCCGCAACTATCCTGTATCGACCAATGATTTTCAAAATGGGAAGGAAGGAGAAGTAGATAAATATGTGTGTGATTTGCAAGAATATTTGCAAAAGTCACATGAGACTGCCAGGGATAAGTTAAAAGCCACACAAAAAAATGAAGCAGGATTTTGATATAAGAGCCAGAGAACACCAATTTAAATTAGGTGAAGCTGTGTACTGGCACCAGAACGCAGGAAAGAAGGTAGAGTCAATGTGGATAGGCCCAGGTGTCATAGTTGAAGCAAAGTCCGACACAGTTTTTGCTGTGAAGTCATGTCGGGAGGTCAAGATCATGCATCATGAAAAACTTAAGGTAGCTCGTGGGTTTACTGCTTGTGAGAAAACATATCCTGAAAATTTGTCCACGTGATCTATAGGTTTTAGAGTTTTATTTCTAAAATTTATTTGAAATTCGTCTGCGCGGTAACAATGTTATTGTGTTTTAAACACACTGTCGCTGATAAAATTAAGCTACGCCATTTCAATGATATATATACTGTAAAACGAGAAAATTTGGCGCATACGTATTTTAGCGCAAACGCAAGTGCCAGTACAATAGGGCAATCATATTTTAGCGCATGCATCTTTTCTTTAAAAAAGAATACAAAAAATGTTGTAGTTTGATAAACGATCACGCCCAAAATTTAGTTCTGTGTTCACTCAAGCACGTGAACACAACAACTTTAATTTCTATCTCGCATGCAAGGTAAACTGTCTTTGAGAACAATACACTTACTTTTGTGTAAATCGTCAGTAGATAGATATGAAAACTTCATTTATTGGCGATGATGTGTAATTTTTGTTGGTAAACAAATTTGAGTTATCGGACTTTGAATTTAACGTGTCGACTTGGATAAAGTTTATAGACCCCAAAATTTTACTTTGATATCCGTTAATCTATGCATGTACATTTTTAAACAAGAGGCCCATGGGCCACATCGCTCACCTGAGGAACAATAGGTATGATAAAGTCAGCTTAATGGAGTCATAATACAAACAATCTGGACAATGTACAATAATACATGTAGATCCTGTATAAATAAAATCCAATTTTCCCCCTTGGAACTCGGATAGCCCTGATTGCTGCCAATATTTACAAGAGCAGACTTTAATCACCGCTCCAGCACATATATAGGGACTCAAAGTTACGCAGGCAGGGATGACCGCACACCTACGCAACTCACAGGTACCAACGTTATCGCAAGCAGAGATAACGCAAGCAGGGATGACCGCACACTTGCGCTAGAAAGGCCAGAACACCAGAAGGGATGACCATACACTAGTGCTCCGCCGCAACCACCACCAAGACAAGCAGGTATGACCGCACACTTGTATTAATGCGATACAGGGCAGGAAGGACCGCACACTCTGTATCATAGGTTAGAAAAACACGAAGATTAAATAGAGCAGGGATGTCCACACCCTCAATCTCTCCGTACCTGTTCAAGTTTAACCCCAAACAGTCGCTCGGCGCAATGCAATATACACTGTCCCTATATATGTGCCGGCCTAAAATAATTCATAGTATCTAAAAATTGGAAATCAAAAATAAACAAACTAATCCGGCCTAACCCAAAACTACTTATGCAGAACAACTTATATACATTGAATATTTATTATTGTATAAAAATAATCATCACAATAATTGGTTAACAGTGGATGCATTAATTAAAATAATCAAGAATCAATAAATCAAGGGCAATAACTCAAAACAGTAATACAAAAAGATTCTAATGAAAAAATAGCTGCCTGCTTCAATTTTATAGTCATATCACATGTTGAGTATTGCAGTTCTCAAAAAGATCCTTTACAATTGTTTATATATGGGATATTTAGCTACATCAAACTCTGAACCTTCTTGTGAGGCCGAAGAATTGTCCTGGAGCCAAAGTCTTAACAATTATAAAGAATCATCTTGCTGATTAGTTTCTGAGAAGAAGATTTTTAAAGATTTACTCTCTATATATTCCTATGTAAAACTTTAACACACCCCCCCCCCCATTGTGGCCTCACCCTACCCCCAAAGGTCATGATTTTCACAACTTTGAATCTACACTACCTGAGGATACTTCCCACAAGTTTCAGCTTTCCTGGCTGATTAGTTTCTGAGAAGATTTTTAAATATTTACTCTATATATTCCTATGTAAAACTTCGACCCCCCCCCCCCCCATTGTGCCCAACCCTACCCCCAGGGATCATGATTTTCACAACTTTGAATCTACACTACCTGATGCTTCCACACAAGTTTCAGCTTTCCTGGCTGATTAATTTCTGAGAAGAAGATTTTTAAAGATTTACTCTATATATTCCTATGTAAAATTTTAACACCCCCCCCCCCCAATGTGGCCTCACCCTACCCCCAGGGATCATGATTTTCACAACTATGAATCTACACTACCTGAGGATGCTTCCACACAAGTTTCAGCTTTCCTGGCTTTCTGGTTCTTGAGAAGAAGATTTTTGAAAATTTACTCTATATATTCCTATGTAAAACTTCGAACCCCCATTGTGGCCCCACCCTACCCCCAGGGGTCATGATTTTCACAACTTTGAATCTACACTACCTGAGGATGCTTCCACACAAATTTCAGCTTTGCTAGCTGATTAGTTTCTGAGAAGAAGATTTTTAAAGATTTACTCTATATATTCCTATCGTAAACTTCGACCCCCCATTGTGGCCCCACCCTACCCCCGGGGGTCATGATTTTCACAACTTTAAATCTACACTACCTGAGGATGCTTCCACACAAGTTTCAGCTTTCCTGGCTGTTTAGTTTCTGAGAAGAAGATTTTTAAAGATTTACTCTATATATTCCTATGTAAAACTTCAACCCCCCAGTGTGGCCCCACCCTACCCCCGGGGGTCATGAATTTCACAACTTTGAATCTACACTACCTGAGGATGCTTCCACACAAGTTTCAGCTTTCCTGGCTGTTTAGTTTCTGAGAAGAAGATTTTTAAAGATTTACTCTATATATTCCATGTAAAACTTCGACCCCCCATTGTGGCCCCACCCTACCCCCGGGGGTCATGAATTTCACAACTTTGAATCTACACTACCTGAGGATGCTTCCACACAAGTTTCAGCTTTCCTGGCTTTCTGGTTCTTGAGAAGAAGATTTTTGAAAATTTCTCTAAATTTTTCATTAATTTCTAATTATCTCCCCTTGAAAACGGGTGTGACCCTTAATTTTCACAACTTTGAATCCCCCTTGCCTAAGGATGATTTGTGCCAAGTTTGGTTGAAATTGGCCTAGTAGTTCTTGAGAAGATGTTGAAAATCTGAAAAGTTTACGGACAGACGGACGGACGGACGGACAGACGGACGACAGACAAAATGTGATCAGAATAGCTCACTTGAGCTTTCAGCTCAGGTGAGCTAAAAATAACGGGTACTTTAGAAAAAATTTCAAAGACTTTTGAATGCAGAACCCAATGTCCTTAAGTAATTGTGGTTTTGTGAATTTGATAAATCCAACACTAAATATTATTAGATAAACATTGATCACGCAAGGAGTCGAAAGCACCTGGTTACGCAATGGCAAATTCACTGTCAAGGACTTGTTTGATGCAAGAAATAGTGGTCTAAAAAAAATTATTATATGTCACCATGCAGGTTAACAGGTGTGTGACTGTCACTCTGTCAGTCAATAAATTGGGTCTCAATAGCTCAGTGGTTAGAGGGCTGGTACAGTACGCCAGAGGCCCTGGGTTCGAGTTCCGGTTGAGACCTGACTTTTCACCACCTGTTACATTTGGCGCCCAACATACAAATCCCACGGTCACTCCCTAAAACATTTCCTTAACTCGTAGAATTCTATTCATAAATTCAAGGACGAATTTCTACCAACACGGGGAGTATGTCACCAGGTTAATAGGTGTGTAACTGTCAGTCAATATATTGGCTAGGGTCTCAATAGTTCAGTGGTTAGAGCGCTGGCATGGTACACCAGAGGCCCTGGGTTCGAGTCCCGGTTGAGACTTTACTTTTCAGGACCTGTTTCATATATATTCCAAAACATGGAAATTACATTAACAATAAGGTACAGACCCTGAAACGTACTACTACACCAAAAAAGCGTGCGACTTTCGTGCGAGAAACGTTTCGTGTAAACCGTTTAGCGTTTCGTGTAAACCGTTTAGCGTTTCGTGTGAATCGTGAAGCGTTTCGTGTAAACCGTTTAGCGTTTCGGGCAAAGCGTGCAGCGTTTCGGGCAAAGCGTGTAAATCGTTTCGGGCAAAGCGTGCGAGAACCGTGTGAAACGTTCATCAGATTTCATTCGGAACTCTCTGACAATTTAATTGTTTCAAATAAGCGCTCGCGTTAAACATTACTTTAAACTGTTTGTGATTGGCAAAACTCCTTTAAGATATTCTCGTGAAAAAAATCTACATGTATAAGAAATGATATACTTATCTTTTTACAAAATTGAATTAATTTTTAACAAACAAAAGAAAAGTACGCGTATTAAAAGAAGACTGAGACTATTCGGCTGTATACAACCAGTACACATAATCTCGGACATCGGGTAGACCTGCACCTGGCTGAACCTGTCAATCAAACTCTGTGTATTCGTTTTCATTGGATGGTCACGCGTCTCTTTTTTTGTCAATAGCCAATAGAAATTTAATGACTTCAAGGTAGTCGGAATCAGTATTTGATGATGCACACAATTTCAATGATAGATTATTTAACATTAATTTGAACAAAATTAAATGTAAACATAGAAAGGAAATATACGGTTCATTTCTATGAAATGCGGGAAGTAAATTCTTCTGAATCCCGATTAAAAATAGTTCTACAAGTTATTACTCTAATTATTTAAACACTGATAACGGAAAACTACAAGTAATTAACTCACTGAAATTTTCCTAAAATGTACACATGCAATTAATTATAATGGGAATCTATATGCATTGTACTTAATTCAAATAAATTATGATAGATACATCTGTATATTGTACGCCGTTATGCGGGGCACCGGTTATGTATACGAATATTGAGACAAAAATCTAAATCATTTTTTATTTTTTGTTCTTTCCGAAATGCGAAATAGTAATGACAACTTTCTTTATTGTTTAATCCATTGATTTTTTTTTCTGTGATATTATGTACGGAACATTTATTTACGCGAATGATTCGACATAAAAAAAATCGGTTGTTTTATAGCATTTTCTAACTTATGTGACTAATTTCATTTTACATAACTTTCAAAATTATCAATGTAAATAATTACAGGTTTATTTACAGTTAGTATTTTTACATCGTATTCTCTGAAACCAATAAAAATATTAACGTGAGAAGAAAAAAGAAATCCCGCCGAATACGAAAAAACCGATTTCAGTTTGTAATCATACGGATTTTATTTTTGGTATTGCATATTGTGTTACGGTAACTTTTTTCTCTGGAATTTTTATTATTTACGACACTAATAAGAATCATGGATATTTCTTTTGAGCGATAAATATATTTATAGAAGAAATATTTTTGGCGAATTCTGTGAATAAAAAATTTTTTGCTTTAAATATAAGTACCAAATTAATTTAATTAATAAATTCAATACTTCTGTACATATATGTTTCTAATATCAGTATTTCTATTATTTCGTGTTTTCTTAAAATGAATTCTTACTAACAGAGTCAGGGTAAAAATCCGAAAGGACCCGAATCGATCAGGATAAAAGCGTGTCCAAAGCGTGTGGAAAGCGAGCAAATCGTTTCCTGCGAGAATCGTTTCGTGTAAACCGTTCAGCGTTTCGTGTAAATCGTTTAGCGTTTCGGGCAAAGCGTGCAGCGTTTCGTGTAAACCGTTCAGCGTTTCGTGTGAACCGTTTAGCGAGCGGGTAGCGAGCGTGCAGCGAGCGTGTGGTGTAGTAGTACGTTTCAGGGTCTGTATTTTTTATGTTGAGTGTACATTGTACACTCATAAAACTCGCATAACACACATTTTCGGCAGTCATGTCCTGCAGCATTCAAGACATTTTGTTACTCGCTCTGAAAACTGTTGTTCGTCCCGCACTTCCCAATTTTAATTAAATTTTGGCTGAAAAAAGTTAGGTATTACACACACTTTTTAGACTTTACAGATTACAGTGATTACGATTGGTGCACCAATCGTAATCACTGTAATCTGTAAAGTCTAAAAAGTGTGTGTAATACCTAACTTTTTTCAGCCAAAATGGTCTCGACATTTAACGACATATAAGAATGGATTCCAAAGGCTAGCCACAACCAATTATTGGAACTAAAAAAAACTTAGTAAGACTACTCTTGATCGGTGCTTCATTTGTTGTTGTGAAAAATCATGTCAATAACATCACAACTCAAAATACAAGAATTCTTATCAGCCCTTCTTCAAGGTAAAACTTACAAATATTGCAATGAAAAAAAATAACAGGTTATTGACTAACTGTAATATCAGGATTTAAAGTAATAAACACTGTTTTTGTAATTTCCAATATACAGTATGTTGTTGCATCACCCGTATTTATAACCCCTGAAGGTAAGATAGTCGCAAGTTATTCACCACAAGGTATATTTATGCAGTAAAAATGTCTGTAAATTAATTTTGTACCATTCTTTCGCCAGTGAGTTTAATTTACACGATTATGTACTCAGAAGACTTGGTCATCTTCACTTCTCTTTCTGAGGAAACTCTGGCGAAGTTACCGATCACCACCATTATCACTAAAAAAAACTTTTAGGGTCGGGGGGTAAAAGATAGGGTCGGTCGGGCGACAGGAAACAGGAATAAAAATTTTTTTGGCCTAATATAGGTATCTTGGCAATACAAGCTGTTCATTCTGACCTTATTCGTAGACCCTGTCTTGAAACTTCTTTGCTTGCGTAGTAACACAAAACTCTCAAATAATTATCATGGTTTTGTTTGTGTACAATATATATATAATTATATATATGTATTCAACCTATAATCATAACAAATCAGCATTGCCATACATCCCTACCGCATCTTGCACCCAAAAATCACAAAATATTTTGTGAAGCTTGTATTACAGTTTTTTATCACTAATGAGCGAGCCATAACACATCAAATTTAAAGAATGACTGGAATAGCCTACAGCGACAGCATGTGTACCTGTGACGTCATATAGCACGTTAGGCCCAGAATCAACTTAAATGCGCAAAATTCGGTCGACTTTTCCATCAAACATAACCAAATTAAATAATACTTTTGCACAGTATCAGTATAAACATAGGAAATACTTATTACCTTCACGGCTTCAGCTTAGATCTGTTTGTCGAAGTGATGACTGTATGTTCAGCCTCCCGCCATGTACCTTCGGAAACCGACGGTTTTTCAAAAAGTTCCGAAATTTTATTTTCCATTACGAGCCCGATCTAATTATCCCGGTCATTATTCCAGTCGTTTTCACTATCAGTGTATTATGTAGTGCTCATTTGACCAAACATTATAAAAAGTAATTCTAAATATATGTAGTTGAGAAGTGACATTCTCTCTCTCTCTCTCTCTCTCTCTCTCTCTCTCTCTCTCTCTCTCTCTCTCTCTCTCTCTCTCTCTCTCTCTCTCTCTCTCTCTCTCTCTCTCTCTCTCTCTCTCTCAGTCTGCATCCTTTTGCAGACTCTCATTCTGTGTAATTAACCGCAGGCTCCTGCGTTCCGTTTTATAAAAAACTTTTCTCTTCACGAAAAAACACGTGTGTACAATATAATCAGTGGTGTGGCTACCTTTCAATTTACTGTATTCAAAACGTCAAGTGCCTGTATTAACGTAACGTTATATTTCATATTTGCTGGTGGTGTTTTTCGGAAATTATAGATCAAGAATAGATACTTATGCAATATACATACTAATCATGACTGTACGGTGGATCTTTTCTATTTCTTTTTCTTTTCTTTTTTTTTGCCAAAAAAAATCTAAATTGACCCCTAAAATCAACATTATTCTTTACTGAGTGTGTGTTTGTTTGGGTTTGTTGTTCTTTTTGTTTTTTGGTTTTTTTTTTACTAAAACAGCCTATATAAAGGAAGCTTTTTTCAGACACTATTAATGTCATGCTTGAACAAACAAAATATTTTCTTCAATGATCTGGCCAAGGCTATATAACGGATTGAAGGACTTTGCTTGATCAAAGTTGCGCTCTATATTTCCTATTAAAAATGACTAAAACACCTATTTCACCGATTAAAATGATTGAATAATAATTACAATGTACGAATTTATAATTGAATAGCTTTACTCCTTACGTCATACAAAGTTAGATACATGTAAATTGATGAAAAATATTTCTTATGATAAATTGAAATACATATATATTCTCTTTCTTACTCGCTCCTATTTCTTGTCTACTTACTAGCTAGTATATCATTTATCGTGATTGTGTGGTTTAGACATTTTCAGCGTGTTTTGGGTTGGGTGGTTCGAGAGATATTTGAATTTGCCAGGGTTGAGGTCCAAGGCATATTTTCGGTTACTTAAAAAAATATTTTTCCATAATAATAACAGACCCCCCCCCCCCCACGACCACCCTCTTGATCACATCAATGTATTTCTGTTTATTTTTTCTCTTTCTATCCATCCTTTTTTCTACTTTTTTCTGTCTCTGTCTCTGCACATCTTCTACTTGCTTCTCTTGTTTTGCTCTCTCTCTCTCTCTCTCTCTCTCTCTCTCTCTCTCTCTCTCTCTCTCTCTCTCTGTATGTGCATGTTTAAGTCTAAATATCTCTACTTACATGTATAAACTTCCTAGTACATGTCTGTGTGTTTCTCCCTCTCTCTCTCTCTTTATCTGTCTCTCTGCATGTGTCTTTCACAGTGTCTCTGTCTCTGTCTATCTATCTCTGTCTGTCTGCCTCTCCATCTGATTGTCTGTCTGTCTGTCTGTCTGTCAAACTCTCTCTCTCTCTCTCTCTCTCTCTCTCTCTCTCTGTTGTACGTTTTTTCACTAAACATTTCTTGCAGCTATTGACCTACCCTTTATGCAGATATTAACTATAAATCCGTACATAAGAATATCTCCCTATAATATTTTTAAAAGTACTATCCAATCAAAATATATCTTCTATCTTCTACCCTCTGTGCATCTGACTCTTTGTCTGTCTGTCTGTGTGGCTGTCTGTTTCTCTCTCTCTCTCTCTCTCTCTCTCTCTCTCTCTCTCTCTCTCTCTCTCTCTCTGTGTGTGTGTGCTGTACGTTTTCACTAAACATTTCTCGTTATTTATCCAGCCTATTGATCTATAATATGTATTTCCCATTCCTTGTCTGCCCCTGTGCATCCATCTAGCTGTCTGTCTATTTCTGTCTGTCTCTCTCCCTCTCTCTGCATGTTTATCTCTATATACCTCTATATCTACCTGTCTTTATCTCACTCTCTCCCTTTCTCCCTGCCTGTCTTTTTGTCCATATGCCTGTCTGTCTCCCTCTCTTTTGCTGTCTCTGTATCTCTGTATATCTGTCACTCTGTATAGCTATCTCTCTGTATCTCTGTCTTTCCATCTGTCTGTCTGTCTTTGTTAGACCATCTCTTTCTGTCCTGTCTGTCTGTCTGTCTGTCTCTCTCTCTCTCTCTGTATGTGCATATTTATTTAAGAAATAAGCTGCAATTCAAAAAGTTCATTAGAAATGAACTTGGTTGGTCAAGTGATCAAATCTTGTGAAGCCCAGAAGAAGGGCTTTTTAAAAGATTTGATCATGTACCAGCCAAATTAATATTTGGTGAACTTTTTAATCATTTCTGAACATCTCTCTCTCTCTCTCTCTCTCTCTCTCTCTCTCTCTCTCTCTCTGATGGCTGTGTATGTATGAAAAGCTCATCAGTCTCTAAACAATTTTATCTGTCTGATATGATATTTAATCCGTTTCTTTCTCTGATATGTTTACTTTAAATAAATGAAGTTATGAATATGAATAGTATATGGTACTGAATTGGACAATCTTTTATTTCTTATTATATATTTCCAGATGGCCTTTTATTTATAATACAGCTTAATTAGCATGCACAAATATCAGCTAGGCAGGTTATATATAAGTCATATTTATGCAACTACAATAATTAATGTTAATTCATACATTATGTAAGATGATCAAAGATCATAAAAAACGTACAGCTGATTATAATTTAATCAAACTAAAATAAATTACAGGAATATAATTGAATATAGTTATTATCTAATATAAATTTTAATTTAAAACTATCACTAGCAACATTAATAGTTGTTCTCATCATTCCACTGTCTTGGTCATTATACACAAGCAATCTCTTTCTGTTTCAGATTTTATCTATATATTTTCTTTTATTTCATGTGTCTTATTTCAAATTTACATCATCCTCTCTTGGGCCCCCATTCTTCACTTTTTCTCTGTCCCTGGCTCGATAATTGCCACATGTGTGTTTCAGCAGAGTATCATATTTCTAATCTGACTGGGTTTTTGCACAACATTCCAAAGTGATTAAATTCATGAACTAGGCTGGTTTCACTCGACACAAAGAAGTGAGTTTCTGCTATCCCCCCCCTTCCCATGAAAAAACCCCCACAAATTCCATGACAATAGAATGCAAGTTCAAAGAAAATGTTCATTGATCTCACTGAATGTATGATATAAAAGATGGGGAAGGAAATCATTTAGGACTTAAATCATTCAAATGTACTATTTGTTAAGTTAATTTTGTTAATTTATATATTTTGAAAAAAAAATATAAAATTTAGAATTACCATAAAGCATTTAATCATACGTGTAATTGCTTTAAAGTTTACAAAATCAGTACAGTTTATTTTTCATACATTAAAAACTTAACCCAGAGATAACAGTTCTAAGGCTAAGTAATCAAATCAAAATATTTTCTTAATGTACTGTGGAATCCAAAATTATACAATTCAAACTGAATTAGCAATTTAGGTTTTAGAGATATTAATTAATTAACTCATAATTCACCTAGAACAAGCAACATGCATAGCTGATGAAACATTAGTTTATATTTACATGGAAAAATAAAGGGGTCAAAATATACACAATAATCATCAGTGAAACTGTTGTTCTCCACATCTTTTTAATTTAATTCTCTTTAGTCTATGTTACAATGTATGGATGCTCTGTCTGTCCGTCTCTCTCTCTCTCTCTCTCTCTCTCTCTCTCTCTCTCTCTCTCTCTGTTTGTGCACATTTATTTAAGAAATAAGCTGCAATTTAAGAAGTTCATTAGATATGAACATGAACTTGGTTGGTCAAGTGATCAAATCCTGTGAAGGTTTATCAAAAGATTTGATCATGTACCAGCCAATTTCATATTTTGGTGAACTTTTTAATCATTTCTGAACATAAATCTCTCTCTCTCTCTCTCTCTCTCTCTCTCTCTCTCTCTCTCTCTGAGAAGTTGACACTGCTGACATGTGGAAAACAAATTCACAAGTATTACAGAGAAAAATGTAGAAGTTTTTACTGAACTTAAATTCAAGCAGCAAGAACATTCCTTATAGCTAGTAGATACAATTATCTGATGCAAAAATGGGCAGTATGCATGTGCATCTTTTAATATGACCTAGCTGACATAAAAATAGCTTACATTATGTTTAAATCTGGTACAATTATGAAGTGCATGTGCCAGCATGCATGGTTAAATTGACTGTTAATGATACTATAGTTCTGCCTTATCCTCATATTTTGATCTTAAAAAAATAATATATATATATATATGCATTGTACTTATCATCCACTAGACAGTCATTACATTTATATTCAATAATAAGCATCACTTAATTTAACCTGGGTGAGTCTAAGACAAACAGGTTACGCAACCACTTTATGATGAGTTCAACAATTCCAACAAGCTCGTAAAGAATTCATTGTTCATGTTTAACAAATTAATATAAATGCATCATACCATGGTCCCATTATGATGCTTATTTTTCTGTTATGAAGTTTGATAATACTTAATCGTTGTCATTTAATACCGCCTTTTTCAGATTTTGTTCTGTCACAGTGTAATTATATAAAATGTCTTTGCCATGACAGTTTTGTTGGTCATTGTTTTAGTCATACAAGGAATTATTTAAACATAATGTAAACCTGTTCACAATTCATAATGCTGCTAGGCATGAAACAGATGTAAATAGACTTTATATCATGAACAGAATATGTACATGTGTTCCTTTTCAATTTTTTAAAACTATATATTATATTATATACAAAGTACCATTTTTCATTATTGGACTGTATCACAAATGGTATACACTTCAGAGTCATCTCTTTTTATCCATTAGTACATGAACTAACAATTAAATCTTGTATGGTAACCATTTTGAACTAATTTTATTGTAGTATAATAACAGTGGGTATGATAGTGTGTGGATATACATACACGTGCCAAAGTTAAAAATCACATCCAAGAAAATCAACATCATGTTTTACTCAGGTCACCTGTCAGTTCCCGTGTTACTTTAATATGTGATACACAACTAGTTTCTGTCTGTTCAGCTACATGTATATATTTGTGAAAACCAGCCTTTAACCAACCCAAATTCACATATATCCATCTTTATATCTAATTCCATTGATATGGCTGTGTGTCTCTTAAATAATAGCACATACATTAGGTGCTAATACATCCAACTTTTACTTATAATGATCGAATCATGCATGTCCTATCAAATTTGTATGGGATGTACCCCAGATTCTAAAATGAAGAGTGTAATTTAGAATTGATTCTGGGATAGATCTTGAACACTACATTAATCCCACTTCACTTTTGATTGGACTTGGATAATAAATGAATTTCTCTAACTTAATGGAATTTGAATTAATGTCATAAGTCTTCGTGTGGATCAATATAAAAAAACATCTAATTGTGCATTAAATATTTCATTTCTCTAAATCACTTTCATGTCAGTGACTTCACAAAATTTAACCTTTAATATTGTCTTTACCAAGAGAAATCAAATTAGATCTAATGAACATGAAAATTATTCAAAGCTGTTTAATTAAATCGGGAAACTTCAATTGGGTAATTAAGAAGCTTCAGGATTCCACTTATCATACAAATGCATATGCTGGTAATTGAAAGAAAACTGTTTTCATTTGAATCTGAGTCTGATCTCTCTCTCTCTCTCTCTCTCTCTCTCTCTCACAGTGAGAATACATTAAAAGATTATACATGCACTTTATCCCAAAAGGCTAATATAGGGGCACCAATAGGGAATTACAAGCTTTGTCACAGCCTTGGATTCCATTGACTATATCATGAAGTGATTGTGCATGTCTGTTTCATTCTACTGTAATCTTTAATTGATGAGATTTTAAAATCCAAAAAAATCAGATAACATGAACCCAAACAAAAAATTTTCTTACGAAATCATATCAAAATCACTTAAAAATCATATCCAACTCACAAATTCATGATTTTGTTCTATGATTTAGACATGATCCATTAAATGAATCATACCCAAATCATAGGTGACAAATAAGGAAGTATGATCCTGGTGTGGTTTGTTTCTTGGTTTTGAGTCTGCTATGATTTTCTTGTGATTCTGGTATGTGGTATATTAGAAGGCAACAGAGCATGCGTTTGAAATGATTCGTTAATTGCCAGATAAACTGACCACTAAGAATTAAGATTTCTGCATAACAGGAAGTTGAGTTGCAAATTTTGAATGTTCATCTTGGAGCCTAAATGTGATGTACACGTCAGGAAAATTTGTTATTGTTGGGCATCTTGCTCTATCTTGGCATATTTATAAAGTGAATTTATGGAAGTATTTTGGGGGAATTTATTCTTATTC
Source organism: Magallana angulata (assembly GCF_025612915.1). NCBI lineage: Eukaryota > Metazoa > Mollusca > Bivalvia > Ostreida > Ostreidae > Magallana > Magallana angulata. The sequence goes on along the minus strand of NC_069112.1, from coordinate 13,946,174 downwards.
ACTTGAGGTAAATAATATTTGATAAAGACTAATTTACAATACACTATCAAGTGATTTATTAAGTGAAGCAAGCAACTAATGCATGGATGTACATGTATCATTAGTTCAGACCGGGAGCTACAGACCTGCAGCTAGGTTTTGAAATGCATACATAATATTTTAATTTGAACAATTCATGTAATAATTGCTAGAAGAGTTTGAAATAACAGTATAATTATCATCTAAATTATGGGAGACTTTAATCCTGCGTTTTAATTCAGATTATATTGGCTTAACGATACAGTTCATGTGACATATATGTATACTATTTGTCATATTTGATAATTGACAATGTATTTCAAATATTAAAAGTATATAGTTGTCTGTTGCAAAATATAAATTAAGTGGTCATTTTTTTCTTTAAGAAATTATTGTATAATTGTCCTTTAACAGGTCATATAAGGACCATGGTTTTGATATGAGTTGTTAGTTACAACAGTTCATACCAGGACCATGGTTTTGATACGAGTTGTTAGTCACAACAGATCATACCAGGACCATGGTTTTGATACGAGTTGTTAGTTACAACAGATCATACCAGGACCATGGTTTTGATATGAGTTGTTAGTCACAACAGATCATACCAGGACCATGGTTTTGATATGAGTTGTTAGTTACAATAGATCATACCAGGACCGTGGTTTTCTTGCAATTTGTTTAGTTTAATAGATCACCCGAGAATCATGATCCATTAACTCATTTGCATGTGAAATTTTCCTATACCGAAATCATCTCAAAACCATGATTTACACACAAGTCATTGATATGATCCCGTAGGCTATTTTTTCTGTTTGGGAATATACACAATGTATATGTAAATACAGAGTTTCAATAATGTTCTGTGTACTGTGAGAAGGTCATTAAAATTTAGATAAAAAGTGTATTAAAACCTAATCTCTTTTGATCCTCACCATTTCCAATGATGTTATCCCTATACATTTACATACAAGAAAAGGGCTATGATTGTCTTCACCTTTTACTCATTACAACAGCAACCACATGTGCATTTCAAAAGTTATTTTACCTATCATATAAGGATTGTATTTTGTTCTGCATGCAACCAATGGTTATGTTCATGTATTGCACTTATATATCAAAATTTGAACTGGCAATATCATATATTGTTATAATTAGATATGATACATTTGTCCCCATCAAAGATGGTAGATGGTAGCCAACTAGGTTATCAATTTTAAGGGAGTGGTGGTGTCATATACTTCTTGATACAGAAAGGTATGTAGGACCTATCACTCACCTGAGTAATATAGACTTCTTTATGTGTACATAAAAATGCAGTTGCAAATTTATCAACAAAATTTATCAATGTGGTTTTAATATACAGGAAAATCTCAATAAAAAAACCCTTATAATCAGAATAGAAAAAAAGTAAGTGCTGATAAAATTGATCACCATTATGCTATAAATTAGTGACTGTGACTTCTGTTTCCATATAATTATTAGTGGAATTTTAACTTATATGCTTGCGTTCTCAGACAAAACGTGGATAAAACTTCCTTTCTTGATAGGACAATAAAGACATCTTACATCTGAATCCTTCTTTTCTATTTATATGGAGTGTATTTGTTTCCTACCTCCCGAACTGGTCCAAGATATCCCCAGCGTCAACATGCTATTTTAAAAGTAAATAATAGAGATCTACTGGAGATCTCCGAACTGCAAACGAGCAAATTAGGATTTCTCTGGTGGCTCTTCATCCAACTAATTGAATACACCCCTGGTCTGCAGCATATTTCGCTAATATACATTTTATCACAGAACTTTCCCAATTTCACTCATTAAGATTAAAATCATTCACATCAAAACTGACCATGGTGTAAAAAATTATACAATTTTAATTATCTTTGGTAACTTCAGAGCATTCAATATCTGACATAATGATAGATTTTAAGTTATTTTGTTATGGATTGAAGAAAACATATCTTTTTAAATGTGTGTTTTTTTCTTTTCAGAATAGATCTATGTTTTTCAGGTTGAATGTCTATACTAGTACTGTACCGCTTTATCATATTTTCTCGAAAATAGGCTGATTTTCATTTTCTTTTTTATTTTTTGCTATAGATGCATGTATATGTATGTAGTGTACATGTAGCTTAAGAAATCCTAATGAAATTAATTGTTGCATTTCACCGTTGCATTTTTCGCTCTTTCACGGAATTTTAAGCGCAATGGTTCCAGTTGCCCCAGTGGAACACCATGTTGATGCATGCCAATTTGAAGAATAAACCTAATGCATCATATATCAATAATGGACTTGATTCCAAGCATTTAAGTCTCACCATTGTAATCGTAACATTTATTTATAATCATGTAATCGTTATCGTGCTCATGATAATCAAAAAGTAATCATGATTGTAATTACAAGACTTTTTTTTTCAAGAGTATTGTACTTGTAATTAGGAAAAAATGTATAAAACACCATCTATTCTATATGCCGCCATATTATAAGTTTTAACTGAAACCTCGTTTTCGTTAATTTATCTGTTTCTTTTAAGTTGGTGCTATAGAAACGCATTATTAAAAAAATATAAGTGTTGTTAAAAATATGAATTAAGAGAAATAATAACAACAACGCGTCGGCATCTTCATTTGACTTCATCTGACAAACACACAGTAGAAACAAAGTGGGATCGCCGTGACAGCACCAGCGCCACTAGAACATCGTTGACCCCGCGCTCAAGGAACGCAAATAATCGCAGTATTGACGCAGTGCTAAGTCGATTGGGCTAGCACAGAGACCTTTCGGGGTCCTTTGTGATGCCAATGCGTTTCTACGCACTCTCTTTGTGTATTCACGGCGTTTGAACGTGTTCACACTTCGACCCCACAAAGCTGTTGCTGTGATTATAGCGCACGTTTGGCGTTTCTTCTGTGTTCATTAAGGCCCTGTCACACCAAGCTGCGTCCCCACGGCGTGTTCACGGCGTTTGATAAATTCATGGAATCGCCGTAGGATCGCAAGGAAAATTCAGAAAAAATGTACCGTTTTATTTGAAAATTTTACAAGTGGAGTCGTCACGGCGACCGAGGCGTTCTTACGGAGCTTCCACGGCGTGTAACTGCGTTTCCACGGAGTTCTACTTGGCGATTAACTGCGCTCTCTCCGAGTCTCCGCCGCGCTCTCATGGCGTGCTAGGAGATTTTACCGCGCGTCCACGGCGTGCTCTGCGCGCTGACTGCGTGCACAAGACGTTCTCTACTTATATTAGTTGTTAGAAAACATAGAAAAGATTTGAAAACATCAGAACCAAATGGCATGAATTCCATCGACGTCCATTGATAGGTCTTGGAATATTAGCAAATTCTACTTTTTACATAGTCATCTACATCCAGTTTGATAATTATTACATCGCTTGCTATTGTACAACAGCCATTATTCGAGTTTTCGTGGTCTTGATGACAACGCAGTAGAAACGCCGTGGGAGCGCGGTATAAACGCAGAAGAAACGTCACGAGAGCGCGATGAACGCAGCAACAGCTCTTTGGGGTCGCTGTGTGAACGCAGCCAAATGGAAAGCAACTTGTTTAAACGCTGTGGATGCGCAGTTAGAGCGCAGTGAGAGCGCGATAGAGACGCAGTGAGATCCCAAAGGACTCCGTGAGGTCTCCGTGCAAGCGCAATTAACTTATCACTGCGTCTACACTGCGATTAGCTGCGTTCCTTGAGCGCGCCGATGGAGCTCTCGTGGCGCTGTTGGAGATCTTACGGCGCTGTCACAGCGACCTCACTACGCTTCTACGGCGTGTTAATCAGAACGCCGAGCCACGGCGCGTACTTTGTGCATGTTCAAAGTGCGCGCCGTCGCATGGCGTTCTTCAATGTTCAAGGCGATCCCACCGCGATGGATGAAGATGCCGTTGCGTTCTTACGGCGCTCTAGGAGACTCTACTGCGTTTACCTTGGCGTTTTACATTATTTAAGGACGCAGCGGGATCGCCGTGAGGACGCAGCTCCGGTGTGACAGGGGTTTTAGCGTATATATGACGCGCCTCCAATATTTTTTTTTTTTTTGCGTCAATCATACCACAAAAACTTGAACTGTTTTACAGTAAGCGTTATGATATTCTCAAACATGATGTTGATACATGTATAAAGTAGCATTTTTGATAATTTCACGACCTTCAACTACTCAAGGACGTACATAAAATTCATGCCATTTTTCTGATGTTACTAGTTCGTTATGTTTTCTAACAGCTAATAACGGTTATTTTTGCAGACCCGTCTACTAAGATTTTTTTCATGTTAAAAATTTCCCCGAACGTTATATTTCAATCATCTTATTTCATAATTAAAAAAAAACCCACAAAAACAATCTTTTTTTCATATTATATTTATAAAATTTATGTTTGTTTTGCGTGCAATTGTACTTATTAAAATTTTACATATTTTAAATAACCTTATAAGTAAAGTTGTGCACGCAGTCAAAGCTCTAAACAGGCCGTGTACGCGAGGTAAAAACTCTTTGCACTCCGTTAGCGTAGTGCCTTTGGTGGATACTCGGCGAGAGCGCGGCCAATCGCCAAGTAGAACTCTGTCTCTAATTTCAACATACCTGTACGGTGTATACATAAATGTACAACACTTTCCCCAAAATTAAAAATTTCCTTCGATATATATTGTACAAATTTAGGTGAGTGTAGTCGACACGAGTTCTTGACGAGCTACATGTATGGCGATTGTTCGACGAGAACTGTACGAACGAAGACGACGTCGACCTATTACGACTTGACTATTCATTCGTTTGTTGATTGTCATAGATACTTATCTTTATGGTCGGTCAAAGGTTCAGAGCGAGATTAACATAAGCCTTTTGGCTTGTTTTTCAATCTTCTATGTATCGTCATTAGAATATGTATGATGAAATTTACTAAAAAAAATATTGTTTCAACTAAACTAAAGGTTCAGAAACCTATTCAAAAGAGGTAGATGCAGCATCCATATAATGAAGTAGAGAACAAATAAAATAAATAGAACAGCTTAATCGCAATGGCACTGTCGAACAGGACATGTAAAAATGTTGTACAGGAGTCTATATATGAAACTCGATGAATTTCGAATGCATATTGAGCAGAGATCGTATATATGCCCCCCCCCCTCCCAGGCTCCACCACCACAAACATTTTCAAATCACTCAAATCAATCCTCAACTCAAATCCGTAAAAGAAAAGTGCATAAACTTGAAGTAAAACTTAAGGAAAGTTGGTGACGGCGGGGCAAGAACTGGCTAAGCTACTCTTAAAATATCAAACTCTACTTTTTCAAACGGCGAGAAGCGCCGACATATACTAGTAATACGAAAGATCGCCGATATGCATACAAGACTGGACGATATCATTTCAATATGTCTTCGAAATTTGTCCGAGACTTCAAAACTTAAGGAAAGTTGGTGACGGCGGGGCAAGAACTGGCTAAGCTACTCTTAAAATGTCAAACTCTACTTTTTCAAACCGCGAGAAGCGCCGACATATACTAGTAATACGAAAGATCGCCGATATGCATACAAGACTGGACGATATCAGTTCAATATGTCTTCGAAATTTGTCCGAGAATTCGAAACTGTTTTGGATTCTCGCCGCTGCTCGCCAAGCAGCGTCGACATAAAGATACTTTTATTCAAAATGCACAGAATCCTACACGACACCCGAAGAGTTATGGAGAGTTGAACTGTGACATTGTGACCGCGGGGTTTAGGGGCGTAAGGCTCCCTACATGTGGATTGGCCGCTTGTTAGGGCATTGGGCTCCTGTGTTAAGACCTGCTGCACCATCGTTAGATATCAAGACACTTAATGCATCTATAAGGCATCCTGTGTAAGGACACTAATTAGGATCCGGTTAGGGCCTTTTTTTAACTATATAAACAATTTTCTGTCTTTATCCTTACACAGTCCTAACACAAACTAATAAAATACTTCTATATTAATAAAAACATTACATACCCTTTAAAAGTGAGTAAAAGAACGCAAATTACTATTACATTGCACAGACGGAATTGCCAATATTGTCCATCCATATATATGTGAAGTCTGCCATGATACAGTCTGAACAGAATAATGCAATTACATATGTACATAAACAATATCACCGTGAAGATCAAACAGAAAGTAAATGGATAAACGATTGTACAATTTGATTATTTTTTTAAATAAACAGTCACACTTTTTTTATGTTTAATAGATATTAGCGGTCATAATTTTATATCAACACCAACTATGATTCCCTTTATTTCTTACGAAAATTCATAGCTCTGGAGAAACTGACAGGACTGAAATCTACACGATTGGTTGAAACCTTCAGTAACCTAGGAAAAACCACGGGCTACACGAAAAAATCATGTCATGTCAAATTCAAATCGTATACAAGACGATTCTGTCTCGTTTATCTAACGTACTGATATACAATACCAATAATTTAGCTGATTTTTTTTCTTACATTTTACTATCAATTTACTAAGTTGTTAAAAGAAATATGTAGATATAAACAAAAATACATGTAAATTGCTTTCTTTGATGTATCGGGTTATGAAGGTAACGATCATTGTAGAAAATGTTGCCATCTTCATATCGCACATGAATCATCAAATAAAGCATTTTATTGTTTAATTAAACTTAATTAATGGTATAAGGAGTAAAACAGAAATCTTTAGCTAAAACGTTAATTATGCAAAACTTTGCATTCTAAAAAAAAGCAATTCATTGTCAATTCTGTTACAAGTACATAAGTTAAAGTAATATTCACTTCTCTGAAGTTCCTACATCCACAGAAAGGTGATGATTTGTAGTTTTGCAAAGTAATATTTTTCTTATTTTACTAGACAACAATAAAATGTATCGTTCACATTAAAAATTTGTGTTATAAATTGTATACAAGTCTTTCATAAAAAATGTAAATAAATTGGAGTCTTTAGAAAAAATTAGAAACTCTTCTTCATATGCATGGAGGAATTAATAAAGAATATAAAAATATTTACTGCCCCCCACCCCCCTCTCCTGGAGGTATGTAAACAACTCGACCGATTACATCTTTGTCAGTGTTAAACAAAACCCTGTTTTACTTTATCACATATTAATATGTTTTTAGAAATCTTTGAAAGCTACAATTATCCCTCCCGATCGAATGTTCGAAAGTCTGCATCTACATGTATTTTTCAGAAAAAAAATGAAATATATACATTACCTTGAAAAGACGCGACTCACAGTAATTAATTTCCTCTATTAAATTTTTTTTAGTTTATATGCATAATAAAAATGTTGGTTTAAAAAAAAAATTAAAATGAAAATTTTGAATCGGCAAATTTGGATATATCGTACATATATCGAACAAAGCCCTCGAGAATCCTTGTATCATTGAAAATGACTGAAATGAATTAAGACTTTTGAAAGAATTCAATTTTTGTGAAATAAATACGTTTATGTACTAAACACTCGTCAGATGAAATTTAAATGCTAATATCTTGATGTGTATGTCGAATCACATTCCCTGTATAAGCATTTACGTGCAGGTTCCCGTCGGATATGGATAACAATTCCATTAAATATAGAAAAAAATATTCATTCCATTATATATGATATTGTGAATGTCTATCGAAAATATACTCAATTGAATTATCAATGGGTATGCCTATGACATCGATACTTCCTTTTCTTAATTGCCGATGTTGTCTCACTCTTATATAAACTTGGGGTCAGGGGCCCGTTTCACAAAGCACACTTTTCCTAAGTTCATTACCATTCAAGTCGTATCTTACTAAATTCCTTAGTTATCTCTTAACTTTAAGGCAGGTAAATCGATGTTTTATGACCAAACTTAACATGGCGACTGTTTATGTAACATTGAAAAGAGTTATAGGGACATAACATTGATCAAAAATATACTAGAATACACATATCAGTAAGACCTTTTCACTTGACTTCTTAATTGGAAACTTCAGAACAATCAAGATAAACACATTTCTTCAATTGATTTCATTAGTGTATGTTCAGATACATGTATACATGTACATTTATTAGATATCACCATTTGGTGAAAATTTATATTTTTTTTAGATTATCTGATCGCACGCGCAGGTAGATGTGGGAGTAGTTATATACAGCACATGCACTGATAATAACTAAATAATACATGCCCAAATATCGCTGATCCCTTTGATAAAAACAGATTCAATCACAAAATAAATACTCATTTAAAGAATGACTAGACGATTTGCCCGATCCCTCAATGAAATTAACTTTTCTTTTTTCGTGAGGAATTTTAGTAGGTATTTTCTTTTTAAGGGTTGAGGGATCATCTGATTTTTTGTCGGGGGAGGGGATTGTATGGGTGACGGGGAGGTAGTTTAGGATTGTCAATGCTACATGCGTATCCTCCATAAAATCAACCTTTAAAAAAATTTACGTTTCATTGTTATTAGCTCAAAAGTCACATCTCTTCATTCTAAATCCTTCTTGTGACTGCATGTGACTATTGTATTCTATTTTGGATAATGTCATATGATATGATAAAATCATAAAATCAGGATTTCTCAGCGAACTTTAGTTTACTATATGTTAACACGGGCTTTTTTTTTTTATAATGGACCAACTAGACAAAAAAATTAATATTTAAAGAAAAAACAGGAATTCTAGCAGTAACCAATGTTTTCAACTGATTCATACTATTATATCCAAATTATTATGATACTTCGATCGATCAATGCATTCTTTCTTAAAACCAGCAAATGCTGTAATTTTCAAAGAATATTCGGGTGCATTACGTTATTTCCATCTACTTGTGTATGTATGTGGATGGTAAAATAAAATACAAACTACAAGTACTCTTTACACTCTATTGACACAATTTACTTTTTAGAGATGTTTCCATGTGAATAAGAGAATGAATTTTCACATTCACTAATAAAGTGTATGATGGGTATTAATTTAGAATTAACAATATAATATGAAGTTGGCTTACAAGATAGTGTGACCAAGTACAAGTCGATCGGTATTCGTTTTAACTTCAATTATCTTGGTATAACTTTGAATTTTAATGGCAGTTTTCATAAAACGCAAAGCGTTTTAGCATCACAAAGTAGAAAAGCGATGTATTGTTTATTGTCCAAAATGAAGCCATTACAATTGAATGTTAATACAAAATTGTCACTGTTTGATACATATATTGGTAGCATAGTACATTATGGTTGTGAATTATGGGGGCAGCAACCAGCAAGTGAATTAGAAAATATACATTTACATTTTTGTAAGAAGTTATTATGTGTTAAGAAAAGTGTTACATCAATGATGGTATTTTGAATTGGGTCGTAAACCACTGCAGTTGGATAGAAATTATAGAATGTTGAAATATTGGATAAAGTTAAAGAAAAGTGATAATACTATTTTAAGCAATATATACCAAGATATGGTAAATGAATATGAAACACAGTTAGCCTCTAATTGTTGGCTCTCATACATAAAACAATTGAATAACAATTTAGGTTTTGGATATATATGGAACTGTAAAGAACAATTTAATGAACATGTATTCCTACACGAAGTGAAGCAGAGGTTGACCGACATGTTTATACAAGAAGGACATGGCTACTTTGAAAATTCTCCTAAATGTATAATGTATAAGCACTTATGTAATAATTTTGAAGTACAAGAATATTTAACAAAACCAATACCAACTGTATATGTTCAATTTATAAGTAAATACCGTTTATCCTCTCATCAACTCGAGATTGAGCGTTGCAGATTTTATAATATCCATAGAAATGAGAGAGTTTGTAAACTATGTTCACTATCACATGTACAGATTGAAGATGAGTTTCATTTTATTTTAATCTGTCCATTTTATAAGGAAATAAGAAAGTTGTATGTAAAAAAATATTATAATGAAAAGCCTTCTGTTTTTAAACTTATTCAATTACTTTCAACAAAGAATATCAAAGAGTTGTGCAATTTGGGAAAATACCTATATAAATGCTCAAAATTACGATAAAATTTTAAATAGTTTTTGTTTCGATAATATACTCTTCATTATCCTGTTTACTTCCGTCATGTACATTTTGCAGACTGCTATGTGCACACGCAGTCTAATACAAGATTGTGATGGTCTTTCTTTTTTGTTTTTGTTTTTTTAAAAATGTTTTCATATGTTTGTTCACTTATGTATATATGTTAAACCTATGAATCGTATGGTTCTTGGTAATAAACAATACAATACAACTACAAGATTTATTAAAACTCCGCAAACTTATAACAATATTCCACGAGGTCGGGAGTCGGGGGTACGAGCGCCTTGACCGTCGCTATCCAACTGCCGAACAATTAAACATGGTTAACAATCACATATAAATAACAAAACATTTTTAACAATAGAGAATAATAGAAAAGTAAATATAAAGAGTTACTTCAATTAACGGATTACTAAGATAAACTGTGAGTCGTGTATCAAGCTAAAAAGTGGATACGCCGGATTCTAACATTAATTATGACCCACGGAAAATGTACAAGTCGATCGGTATTCGTTTAACAAGATTTATTAAAACTCCGCAAACTTATAACAATATTCCGCGAGGTCGGGAGTCGGGGGTACGAGCGCCTTGACCGTCGCTCTCCAACTGCCGAATAATTAAACATGACCAAAAATTACTTATAGATAACAAAACATTTTTAACAATAGAGAATAATAGAAAAGTAAATATAAAGAGTTACTTCAATTAACGGATTACTAAGATAAACTGTGAGTCAATTAGGGGTGTCCGGATCAAAGTAACTCAACGCCAGTGACAGGGGAAAAGGTGTCATGTCCAAGGGGAACATTTCACACGGTGATAACAGGATAACTCAACTGCGTTCCGCTAAGAAAGTTTTGTGAAAACTATATATATCTTATGATCTTCCTAAATTATAACTGTTGTTTTTAAAGCCCAAATAAATACTTGAAAACTACATCGTATACTAAGCTGTAACTTGACCTTCGTATACAAAGAAAGGATATATATACTGACCGTGCCTGTTTTCCAATCATTATTGCCTATTGAATTTATTCAAAAGAAATATGTATAAAATAAGTCAGTAAGAAGTCTTAAACGATGGAACTTTTTCTGGTTGTTTGGATTAAGTAAAGCTAATTGAAATCTTAGTCCTTATTTTAAAAAAATTCACCATCGAAATAAGAGGAATGGTAATGACTTACGTATACTTGGAGGAAAAATGTTCATCCAAACAGCTTGGTGGTTATTAAATTACGGTTTATTTACCTGTCTGTTATGCATATTTAATATCTTACTGTAAATCCTGAATTAAAAAATATAGCTCCAAAAATATGTTAAAATATTTATTGTTTGAATATTCATTTTGACTTTTGTCTTTAAACTGAGCCTGTCCATTCCAGTTTATTGTTTAGAAACAATATCATAAAACCCTTAGAATTTACGCTTAGTGTTAACTTAAAGACCATATCTAATAAAACAGTATGACAGTGCAAATTATTGTGAAAAAAGTGTCAATCAATCAAAATATTTCAAAAAATAGGGTTGCAGTAGTTTTATATTTTATAATACTATGGTGTTTAGAATGGAATTCACATTTTAAAGTACATTTACTTCTTTCTAATTTCACAAATTGTTTCATTTGCATAAACATATTGAACAGCATGCCTATGGTAATTATTGTCAAGCTTATGTTGCAAAACATCAGGTGAACATGTGCATTTGAAGGTATTTCACGTCTATTACATTTTCATCATCATAATCAAAGAACAATCGCCTTAAATATCTTTTAAAGTTAAACTGAATTTTCATTTATTTAAACGGACATTTAATTCGACTTTGCAGAGGACTTAGTATGCATGCTACCCACTGTATTTGAACATCAATAAAATATGTTTAAATTTCTAATATCATTTAAGTCAGTATCTTAAGCTATGTTGCAGATAAGTGTTTGTCTTGCCCCGTACACCAACGTCACATTTCATTACAGCTATATTTGCCGGAGATATAATAACTGTTATTTTAAAGATTTTTTCTCCGCACAATGCTATTTTCCCCTGTATTGTATTGTTTATTACCAAGAACCATACGATTCATAGGTTTATCATATATACATAAGTAAAGTAAACAAACATATGTAGACTTTAAAAAAACACATCACAATCTTTGATTAGACTGCGTGTGCACATAGCAGCGTACAGCTGTATATAGCAGTGTGCAACATGTACATGATAAAAGTAAACAGGATAATGAAGAGTATATTCTCAAAACAAATATATTTTTTTTCGTAATTTTCAGCATTTATAAAGGTATTTGCCAAATTGCACAACTCCTTGATATGCTTTGTTGAGAGTAATTGAACAAGTTTAAAGACAGACGGCCCTTTATAATAATATTTTTTTTACATGCAACATTCTTATTTCTTTATTAAATGGACAGATTAAAATAAAATGAAACCCATCTTCAATCTGTGACAGTGAACATAGTTAACAAACTCTCTCATTGCTCTATTATAAAATCTGAGACGCCTAATCTCAAGTTAGTGAGAGGATAAACGGTATTTATTTATAAATTGTACATATTTAGTTGGTATTGGTTTTGTTAGATATTGTTATACTTCAAAGCTATCACATACGAGAGTCAATCAAAAAATACGAAGACAATGTGGCTGTCTATCATATATTTTTCATGAAAGTCATACTTATCAGATTAATCTGTGCACCAACACTTATTGATATGGAAGTTTTAGTTAATTTGATGAAACGATATTTTTGTAACCCCTTCAGTTTTAAAAACAACATGTTTGTCATCACGGCGCACGGTATAACGTTCAAAAGATGACGTCAAGATAAAACACGCACAGTTTAAAGATATACCCATCTTCATATCACGCTAAGTGTCTTGTGCCTTTCTCCTTACAATTTAAAATGGCAGTGAACCACTTAACATCTTATTTGCACACATTTGTTTGAGAATCATAAGTTAGTTCTTCAAAGTTTTCATTTTCTAACCGTGTATATCTTAGTTTACAGTAAGGATAACCCTGCACGTCGGTTGACGTTACTTATTTTTTGACCAAATATTTACAGATATTCTACTCTCTTTTGGACTGCTTTACATTCAAAATACAATAACAACGACCACCACAAAAGTTATTACAGTTAAACACAAACTTGCAAATATTTGTTGACTTATTTTATCCACTATTGAGCATTTTCACGGCTTGTATCGGCTTTTCCTGAGTTAAATCTATTATGTTTGTACTTCTCGTTGCGCCGTGACGTCTGGCGACGTCGATCTAAAGAGGACTGTATGTCTTTAGTTACTAATATCTGACAATATTCGACAAAACAATATATCCCGTCTTTTTTTGGTACATAGAATACCATGACTAAACTTAATATGAGGTTTTAATATTATTTGGTTTTAAGCCCAATTTATAGAGATATTACTTTCAAATTACATGGTTTATTGTTAACATAACACAAATTTTGACCGTGCGCCGTGACCTCATTTTTGCAAGTTAGATTCTAAATAATTCGTAGAAATAAAGAAGTTTATTACCTTTGTTTTCTTGGAAATTAATTGAAACTATTGCTAAATTATGTCTAGCAAATTGAGTATTGATATGACGTTAAGTAACATAGCTATAACACAATCTTCGTATTTTTTTTATTGACCCCCGTAAATGCTAATACATTATACATTTAGGGGAATTTTCAAAGTAGCTATGACCTTCTTGTATAAACATATCGGTCAAACTCTGCTTCACTTCAAGTAAGATTACATGTTCATTTAATTGTTCTTCACAGTTTCATATATATTTATCCAAAACCTTAATTGTTCATCAACTATTTTATGTACGAGAGTGAACAATTAGAGGCTAATTGTGTATCACATTTATTTACTATATCTTGGTATATATTGCATAAAATACAATTATCACTATTCTGTAATTTCATCCAATATTTCAACATTTTATATTTTCTATCAAACTGCAATGGTTAACGCCCCAATTCAAAGTACACCATCATTGATGCAAGACTCTTTTTTAACACAAAATAATTTCTTACAAAAATCTAAATGTATACTTTCTAATTCACTTGCTGGGTGCTGTTCCTATCTAACGTCCGAAGGAATAGATAGAACCATTTAAACAAGGCCTTGGACTTTCAGTAGAACGTAGCTATCTATTTCTTGCGTCAAAACAAGTTAAAATTGACGCGGTTTTAAGCGAAATATGCACCAATTGCGTAGTCTTAGCTAAAAAGCCAGACAAATCTCGATGATTTCAAAAAGCCACGGCTGAGTGGCTGACAATGAAATCGACAGGCCTACTTCACATTGCTGTTTAACACAACTACCCAACGTCCAAGCTCTTGTTAAAATGGTTCGAATAGCCGTGTTCACGTAAATCTAAAATGGGTCTCGTATGTAATGCTGAAAAAGGACCTGTATTTACATGTTTGTTAATTACCAGAACATGTATATTATTACACCTAATACCTTTTGTATTTCAAACCGTTAATATTAATCGATATCACAAATACTATTACTGCTGATCGAATTTATTTTCACTGTATATGTATAACTGTCTACATTGTCTTCATATAATGATGTTTGAAAACTCTTAAGTGACCACAGGAAAAAAAATTAAAAGATAAGATTCTTCATTTATGCTAATTTGTTAAGAATACTCGCACATTAATTGTCAACGTTTTATAGCTTAAATTTCCAGTAGATCAAAGAGGAGATAGAACATTAAAGGTCCTGTAGTTTAAACTAGCTGTTAGGAAATTTTTACAATTATAACACAATAAATACGGTTCTGATGATGTATTTTGTCAAACGAGACAGATATCTTAATAACATATTAATAAAATCGACTCGTTTTTCGTCCAAAGAAAAATTAAGTACGGTATATTACTTAACGAATAGTGAAAGAAAATGGGTGAATAAGGCTAGTACAATGCCTATACTATATACATGTAAGAACAGATAAGATACTGTAAAATTAAAATATCCAAAAATCTTATATCTAAAATAAAATATATATATAAAAACGTAACTTTGATTTGTAACCATTAAATATGTTAAATACTTGAAATATTTTGCTTTAAATTAACTTATGCATAACAAAACCTCAAAATAATGGCATTTTTTAGAACTTCAATGCCTTTAAATTTATAGAGTGGGATGAGCTTCGTTTTTTGTCATAGTCAAAATAAGGTCTGATGGAAATTAAACCCATTTCAATAAACAAAAGCATTGCTATATGACCAACTGTACTATGAAAACATCATTTTTTATCCAAAAAATTAAATGTTTAAGAAAAATAATACACGAGGAATTGGGATACTTTCATTTAGACGTGAAACGGGACAATATAAGGTAGAACCTCTATCTCGATGAAAGAATTCTTGTGTATGTTTTTTTTAAGTAATGAAATAGAAGACGAGTGTCATATTGTTTTAAATTGTACAAGTACGGAATTATCTGATAATATCGGATACAATCAAACATTAGTAATGTTCAACATGTTCATCTATTTCATATTTTCAATTTTTCTTAGACATACATGTACATCTTAATATTTACTTGAAACATACATGAAAAGACAATCTTTATTGTATAAAAACGCAATGCGTAATTCAAGTTTATATGTTCGAATTGTATTTGCAGTGACATATAAACCCAGTGGGCCAGGTGTGTCAATATTTATTTATATTATAAAAATAATATTCGTATTAATTTTATTTATATATATTTTTTATTTTGTAGGACATATATCTAATAAGTTATAGTACAGGTCTTTATGATTAATGAATTATTTACTTATTTTCTTTTAAACGATGCAGTTTGTTGTGACTAAAATTGGTCGGTGGTGAGATCACCAAAAAATAACCTTATAGAACTAGGCTTTTTAGGTTGTGGGTTCGATACCAACAACTCATTTTTAGTTTTTTCTCTTATCGTTTGTTAAAATCTTCAAAATTGAATATACAATGTAGTTAACAAATGTCCTTTTGAAACTGGTATTATAACATATATTACATGTATCAAATACATTTATATTTAATTAGAAAAAAATATATCTGAAATTTCATTTACGACTTAAAGATTTGTACTATTTAATTTACCAATTTTCTTCAGTAATATTTTTCTGAAATTTAGAACAAAAAACCACCGTCTCCTTATTGAGGTTGGTGGATAGAATAATTTTCAACACCAAGAAAGGGTTACATATTGTGGAATAATAATCAAATAGGAGACAAGTTTATTTACCTGTTAGAATGTATCGTATTTTCTTTGATTCAAAAAAAATTATAGCAAGAAAATATCATGTCCAACCGAATGCTGTATTGTTTTGTAAAATATTGTTGAATACTAATTGTGTACATAAAACTCATGACTAAAATTTATGAGGTTTGTTCTCCACAAGCAAAATAACCCGGCTCTGTTCATCCAGACTGTTTGTATATATATATATGTAAAAATGTTATATCTCTTGTACATGTACCTCTAGTGCCATTTTTATGGTGTAAAGAGAATAAATGAATTTTTAAAAAAAGGATTAACACCACCTTGTCCTTAAAGTTTAGGTGTATAATCATAGAGTTATTTTTTAATGTATTAATAAAAAGAATCAATGATTCTTGTTAAATAACTTGATTATTTTTTTCATTCTTTAAAAAAATCAAATATACTGTAAAACTTGTTTTATTGACGGACAACTTGGGTAATGTAATCCGGAAACACAAAGGGGATCTTATACCGCCCGGGAGGGGCGGGGGGACGGGGTTGCTAGATCTAATGTTTGATTTTGTGCAGTGGTGAAAATAGTATGTTAGGGGCAGTAGGGCGCCTTTTTCCACCCGAAGAGAAATTCTACACCAGGGCTATTTTTCTGTGAACAACAATATGCGGGGGTGGAGGTGTGACGCAGTCTATGTTTAACACTGGTACCAAAAATGTCTTCTTTAAAAATCAATTTTAATACAGTATTCTTAATGGAAAATTTGACGTCATTTATTTTTAAGCAAATGGTTATACATGTACTGTGAAATCATTTTAATTCATGTGGCTAATTTTTGTGGATTCCTTATAGTCTATGTTTGTAAGAACGTGATTTCTTGTATTCTCTTATACATATCTACATATGTTTATATATCTATATCTATGATAATATAAAAAATATGACATTAAAACTCTAACTTATTTATTCATGAAGGATGTTAATTCAAAAATGAGAGGTACCTATGAATTCTACGAAAATTGAGCCACCACGAAATCTAATTATTCCACAGTAACTGTAAAAATGAAAACCTTAAAATAATATTCTAGTTATCATTCAAAGTATATAAGTATATTAGGTAAAGATATTTCGTTTTTCCTGATATCAATTTTTTATGACCGAAATTAGTTTTTCACAATAATTGTATTTTTCCGTAGGTCAAAGAGGAGATAACTCGTTGGGATTATGGAATGTAAACAAGAGAGAGAGAGAGAGAGAGAGAGAGAGAGAGAGAGAGAGAGAGAGAGAGAGAGAGAGAGAATTAATTTTTGTGAATTTAATCGAAAGAGTCCGGACAGTTTGGGAATTGTGAAAACTATAACACCAATGATAAAGTTATGAAATTTTAACTGAGAGAGTTGTTGTATTAATTTCTTTAAAATAATGACAGCGTGTTTTATTTCACAAAGACAAACTCCAGCATAGAACGCCAAGAATGGTACTGACAACAAGATGCACTTCTGTTGAATAAAATAAATTGAACATAAATAGTAATTGTGTAACTATATATAGTCTATTGTTTCTAAAAATTGATTGGTTTGAAAATGAATGTTTCTTGCTATATAGTCTGATTGCTTTCCATTGTACCAAATAAAATACATAGTAAAACAGATCGACGGTCGAATAAAATATACAATTTTTCAGCTTGTCTCATTTCACAGCTTCTATCCTTGGTTCAAAGAGGAGATAACTCATTGGGGTTATGTAGTACAGACGTTGGAATGTAAACAAAGAAGAGAGAGAGAGAGAGAGAGAGAGAGAGAGAGAGAGAGAGAGAGAGAGAGAGAGAGAGAGAATGTCGAAATATAATATGAATTATTAATTTCATGATTGTTTAAATGTAGCAGATAAAAAAAAATTGCATGATTAAATGTATGTAATTTTTATTCAATGACTGATCATAAACATAATTTAATCAAACATTTCTTTGAATAATTAGGTTACAAATATTTCATGTAAACAAAAAATTAGGCTTGAACGACGACTCGCAGCCAATACAAAAGGTAAACGAGCTGTGCGACATTATGGGCAATGAATACCTTCGATCTACAGTTCACTTACAAATTCAATTTTTTCAATGTTGAAAAATGAGTAATTACCTGATGTTTAGTCTCTCATTCATACAATCCAGACTAGGGTTTGAACCTAGATATCCCATAAAAATTATGGTTGCTTTTCATTAAGCTACCTGGATTTAAAATGAGAAGGAACTTGACAATCAGAGAAATTAAAGGCAAATCAAGACTATGTCTACAACACACTATAAAATTCAAACATTTCATGTACCTCTAATGTTTATTGTGCGTTTCTAAAAACCATCAGTCCAAATTCTAATCGTAATGATTTTAGTCAGCATTCCCCAATTCTGATTGCCTGTGTTTTCCACATGTTTAACGACATCTGGTTTTTCTCTGTTATCAGCCACTGAGAGAAGATAACTTAACCTTGGCTGTAAAATGTAAACAAAGCTCTTTTAAAAAACCTTTATGCAATCAATCACTGACTGTTTATGTACTGATATCGATATGAATTAGATGAAACTATGTAGTATGTATTTAAATCTGTATATTGTTAAACTATGTCTTGCCAGTGCACGAGATATTTTAATAAACCAAATTACATTTATAATTACGTCTTACAAATGTAATAGATGTAGGTAGTATTACTACAACGATTTTGATTATTATACCACATTTGATCTCTCAGATTGAAGAAAGTACATGGGTTGAGATAATCTTCTAAGAGAGTTTACTAAAAATTTCAATCAGATAAGATGTGGTACTATTCACATTTTTGTGTTTTAAAACGAGCTTGGTTCGAATTGTTCAGATATTGCGGAGTAAAATTTTTTTTAATATGCGAAGCAACTACATCTTCTGTCTATATTGTTTTTCACACCCTTTTCATGTTGACAAACAATGAAGAAGTTGACTACATAGTCATACATGCCTTTTTTGCGTTTAGTAATCCAAAACAGAATCTTAATCCATAGAGACACAAATCCGTTGATCTATAACACAACTCACTTGTATTCACTTTCTTCACACATCCTTATAATATGCCATAATCGTGTACAGATCGGTAAAACAATACTCAGCCGAACATTTCGATCGCCATTTCTTTTTCCTTCTCCTTAACATTATTGGGTCAAGCATGCGTAGAAGCTCAAAATTATATACAAAAACAACACAGCTGAAAATGAGCACTAAAATTTCTATGGACGACGATATCTTTTTAAAATTAGATACATATCCATAGCCCAGTACCGCAAAAAAATAAGTCATTGTATAAGCAAGTTGCTCTGAACTTTTTGTTGACATATGTATCCAATTTTAAAAAGAAATCTTCAAAAAACCGACGTTTGCCCGTAAATGACATCTCAGACGGAATCGCTCGGCCGGAGATATATAGTTCCAGAATGGGTTCCCTCAAAAACATTACGCTTTTTCAGTAATTATGCATCAAATAATTATTTCAAAACTTAAATTGAACGTCTGAAAGATCTCTCTTATCGTGATTAAAGTTTACCTGTTGTCAGTTCGCGATTCGCCGAGTTAGAGCGATTTAAAAAACTCAGTCGGACATAGTGGCAAACCGTTTTTTGCCATAAGATCCCGTTTGCCATTATGTGACACGTCAGACGGTTTCGTTTACACCTATGTGATAACATTCGGTTATATATATATATATATATATATATATATATATATATATATATATATATGATAATAATGTTTATAAAATGTATTTTTAAAGTTCTTGGTCTTACCAAGACCTTTCAATCGGTATACAGAAATTGTTGTCAGTTCGGTCCATTTTTGTGGGGGTGTGCACGTTTACGAGGTTATGAAAGGGCTTCTTGTAATGTACTAACTGATACATGCAGCGCGTAAAGATGATTCACATAAAATTCCCAAATATTTTTATTCATATGTACATTTTCATTTCATAAAGATGAACCTCTTTGACCTTATTTTTGTTGTTTGTTTCATAACTTTGCCCCTTTCTATATTTTGATCATTACGAGACTCAGGTAACCGATCGATAATAGAGTCGATAGCTGTATTCAGGTCATCGCCCAAAAGACAGTGCATGTGCTTGTAGAGCTGAACGTACACATGTTTAACGCCCCAATGTTTTACTGTAACGGAGACCTTTTAAATTGTTTCAGTACTGGGAGATGTGTTAATAAGATGGTTTAAATGCATAGTAATTAAACTCAACTTTTCTACAATAAACGGCCGTCATATAAAGCACAATGTGTATTGCTGACATGACAAATGTACGCTGGCAATTTAAACGAACACGGGATTGCTTCTGAAAGAACATTTCTTTTGAAGCAAAACAAAATACTGATTTACGATGAAGATAATATTATCATCGTGGAGATGATTTTAAAAAGTAACTTTATATTCGTATACGAGAATATTTGATTATAAAGCCGCTTATTTTAAGTTACAGTTATTAGGGATATTAATCATGACTTGCCCCGCGTTTCGCGTTTTTTATTTGCAAACATCTACAAACGAAAATACCAAACAACCTTCAGCGGCTATTTATAAATTATTAATTACATATACAATTCTAAAGAAGTAATTAAATTAATTTGATAAATGCTTTATAATTGTACTCGCTATCTTCCATGGAAAAATGTTGCATGGAAAAAATGTTGTTCAATGTTCATCAAAAACGCTGCAGCCTAAGCAATCGAAAATAATCAACCAACTGTATATTGATAGATTGACACATTAACAAACATTCAGACTAGCAATGTGGTTTTTCTTTACATATTCTATAAAATGTAGACTCAATGACTGAATTCTTTACCGTTTTCCGTCTGTGTTATTTTAAATCACGTGTGTACGCTATGTGTACATATAGATTAATAGCCATTTAGATAAACACTTTAGGTGTTTAATTGTTAAAAGAAATTGTGTACATGTAAAGCAATGCAATGCTAGGACAATTAAATTCGAACAATGTATATGGTGAGGGTCGGACTGATAGAGGTTCTGCTTGTTCTACAAATAGCGAATGTAAGACGAAGTATTGGGTCGTTAATTTTTAAACAAAGATAAGTACTGCTTTCTTAAAAGCTTGCAAAACTAAACAAAGTATTTCATTGGAAGCATTATTAGTTACCTTAGCTGCATATATGTAGCTCTCGGTCTGGATACCGGAAAATTTGACTTCCATCCGAAATTTTTCGTACAAGGGCTACAAACTTGCAGCTAACATATCTACTACTATAATAAAATAATAGACTCGAATTTTTGGTCTTTAATACCGATAAATCGGAAGAATACTGTCTTTTGTTTTATGTATTTTAATCATCACTGGTACTTAAAGATTACCAATTTGTTTTTTTTTTCTCTATCAAGCATTGCTAATTTATAATTTAAAAAAAATCCTTTAAAAAATTCCGGAAATAATCTGGGTTTATTGGATTTCACAATCTTGCGCATGCGCATTACATTCACGCTAAATCACAAGAGGATCGTATTTTATGTTTCCACAATATCACATTTGCATGGATAAACTCAGAAACGATAAAACAAATGCGTGTAAACTTTCATTTGAAATTTGCTATATATTCTGTTCATCAAAGAAAACTTATACGAAAAAAAAACACTAACACGTTGCATTTACTATGAAAAACCCCCCAAAATCGCTTCGGAGCGATTCTGCAATTTCCTGCTACATTACGGATGTATGGGAGGCATTTTAACTGTGGTGAAGGTCTGTCCCGAGACAAAGTTAGATTATTCTAACTAAGCAGTGTAGTAAAATTAATAGCATAATATTAGGTTTAAAGCTTAGTTATGTAAATGTCAACACTATGGTGTGTTAAAACATCTATTTTGTAAATGTCTGATATCATATGCAATGTCAACCCGTGCACGCGCGGGTAAAAGTCTAGTTACCTTTAAAAATACATTTTAGAATGTGCCGCTGTTCATAAATTCATTCGTTTGATATGGGATTTATGACGTCTATTTATATTGTTTTCATTAAAATTATTTTATTATTTCAAGCTTGTGGGTGGCATGAAAACAGTTTCACATGTTATATGACATAAAGATTAACAATATTCAAGGTTTTCTCTCATTTTCAAGCAATGATAAGAAGGACTCTAAGAATAAGAAAATAGACGCAAAGTAAACTACATTCACGGTATATAGTCACGTTGCATGATGTGTCTTAAAAGTTCTTTTTTTATACTCTTCCACTATAACTGCGAAAAATTAATTAATGAGACATTCTGGCGCGGAGTCTTGTAAAAAAGATTTCCATTGGTCAGAATTGATTCTTTCGTGAGGGTAGGGGTAGGTATAAAAACCAATTTAATCGACCAAAGTTTTGAATTGTTAACAATGATATGTCAGCTCGAATGTTTAAGAACGATTTATAAATCCATAATACAATCATTTGTAATTGGTTGACGTGTGAGCATGATTGTGTATTTAGTAGGCAGGCATCCTACACTCTATAAATTTAAGACAAATGAAATCGTCCAGCATATAGAGAAAACAAAACCCCTGGCATTTTAGTTCTTCCAGTTAACTTTCAAAACTGCATGTTATAATAAATCAATGATTTTGTTTTTTCTATAATAATTCAACATCAATTATGAATTAACAATAAATGTACTTTCTAGTACGCAAGTACACAATCTTTTTGCGATGACACCCCCTCCGGTCATGATACCTATTTCTAAATCAGCATTAGACACGTGCTTGCATACAGAAGACAAGCTGGAACTTAACTTTTAAATGAACTATAAGTTACCAATATTATATCTTTGGAAATGTATTTCTCCTTAGTAAGAACGTGTAGTAACTGATACATATAATTGTGAAAACTATAGAGGAGTGCATGCATGATCTGCGTATAATAACTGTTTGATAAAACTTTTTTTCCAACATGCTTTAAGTCTATGATAATAAAAATATATATGCTTGACTTCATATCGGAAAATATGCTTGACTTCATATCGGAATATTCTGGCACGTAGAATCGGTGGGAGGGGGGCAGGGGCTCCCCCCCCCCTTTTTCTCGCAGCAACATGTTTTAAAATTTACATTAAAAAATTGAATTATCATGGAGTCCCCGATTTTTCCGAACCTTTGTATTTTGCATAAAAATTGTTAGTGGTTAATCTAAGTTCATTTTTTAAATCCTTTTGTAATTTAAAATTTTTTTAATAGACCATAAAATGTAAAATGCTAACATTAAAAATTGTGCCCGAGTTCTTTCTTTTTTTAAGGCAAAACTTTATTGATTAAGAAAATGATTCTTTGCGACAAAACCAATTGAAAGAATGGACGACCTAGGACCCATATCGTCCATCCGAATTTTTGGAATATAGCCATTTTTGCGTTCTTGCTTGCAACGAGCTCGTCTTTAGTTTTTAATTATTCGATTGAACACTATTGATATACAAGATTGTATGTTTCTATTGCACCTGTGGGCTAATAATACATTTACATTTCTTAACTCTTTATATACAACATGAAATTCTTATATGGCCTGAAATAAAAAAAATCTTTAAATACCCTATCACTTAAGGGTTTGTGGTTTTCCAATTTTATAGTACAATATGTATTATAGGTATGAAAATTGTTTGTATATTTGTTTAGCAATTTAGCTACTTATTAAAATATTAAGGTGGAAAGACCTCTAATTGTTCAAGAACAATTAGTTTACTAGATTTTAAACATTTTCTGTATAGTTCTTTTTCCATGATTAGTTATACCAATCGGACCTTTTTTTTTGGTTATAACTAGTTAGTTCTAGAAGAATTTAATTACTAAATGTTAGATCAATAAAAGGACATACTCCTACCGCTATATTAGCATTTTTTCCTCAAGGCAAATATTATAGAGGGTTCTTCTTTAAAAAAAAAAAAAAAACTATAACCCGAATGAAAAAACAAGCTTTGAAACCCCTCCCGTAAAAAAAATATTTTTTTCTAAAATTTAAAAAAAAACCACATGGATTCCCGCGTGCTACACTCGCATAAACATATCAATGATCAAATCATATATCAATATAAACATCTAAACATGATCTTCTTGTGCTTTATTTTTAATCATACCCCCATCACGAATAACAAAATCATCATTACGCTCCAATTGATCAATTAATAGCGTGGTTATATTTTTGTTAGTATAGTATTGGGTGCCCATCCCACTCCCACTGCAAAAAATATGGAGGTCAAGAGATGAAAATCAATACCGTCGGACACATTTGTTAAACGTTGGCAATTGGTGGTTCCATCCCCCAAGGGGATTAAGATTTTACAAATTGTGCCAGTCTGTCCTACTCGGCTATATTCCCCAAACAGATGCTACCAGTGTTGTTTGAAATCCACACTTTGAAGTGATTTAAGGCAGAGAGAGAGAGAGAGAGAGAGAGAGAGAGAGAGAGAGAGAGAGAGAGAGAGAGAGAGAGAGAGAGAGAGAGAGAGAGAGAGAGAGAGAGAATGAGGAGAGAGAGAGAGAGTGTGTGTGTGTGTGTGTGTCATTTTGAAAAAAAAAGGAAAGCGAACTATGAATATAACGTCTGAGTAAATCAGAGTCGTTTTAATTTTCAGCAATACTCACAGGATGAATGACCATCTTTAAGATCTCCTTAAAGGTGCTTAAAGGTATTTTATATGTGATCTTTAAGCCACCTTTAAGCTATATGTTTTGCTTAAAGGTGACAAAGAAGGCGTAAAGATGACTTAAAGGCTTAAAGGCAGCTTAAATACTATCTTTAAGCCACCTTTAAGTCATTTTTAAGGACAACTTATAGGTCTTTAATATCCAAACTTATTAAAGCCACCTTTAAGTCACCTTTAAGCCACTAGTTTTGTTTTTGTTTTTCTTAAATTCAATATTTTGCTTGATTTACCAACAAAATGTATTAACTTTATGACAGAAAAGGTATCAAAACGATTTTTGCTCTAGAAATAAAATTTAAAAAAAAACTCCAAACATCCTTGAACCCGGGACCCTTCGTTTACTAGAATCACCTCATCCCCTCTGCGCCACGGCAACTTATTTAACGGTTTTTATATCCAATAAATTAGTGGTTATTAAATCAATGTAATGAGTTTGTATTTTTACTTGAAAAGATTTTGACCTCCATTCAGTTTCTAACAATCAGTTATATCTAATTATAAATTGCATGCATACATGTATTTAGAGTGCAATACGGAACGTAGTCTTCAGTGAATAAAAAATATATTTATACCTAAATGGTAGGTTTACAAGTACTTATAGTTAATAAATTTAAAATGGGTAGATATACGTTCACCTAATTCCTAGCTAAATGAAATGCAAGGAAGAAGATGAAATTATTTTTTTTAAATGCATTGACACTATTGGGTATTAGTTCTACGCAATTTCCCGGTTTTCATGATCACGGCGCCGTTCCAGCATGTATAATTTTAATAATATTGATTAATATAAATTTACAACAGATCTATATTAACAAATAAAATGATGTAGGCTTTGTTTCAAAATTTGATTGTAAACATGATTTTTAAACTTTCAATTCTATAACTAACAATATTACCGAATACTGGTGATGTATTTACACGTATAATGTAAACATGTACGCTAATTGTTCTTGAACAATTAGAGGTCTTTCTACCTTAATATTTTTAATGAAATGTTAGATTGCTTTACAAGATATACAAAAAAATATTATACTTATGATGTATGTTGAACTTTAAAATGGAAAAACCACAAAGCCATAAAATGATAAATGATTTTAAAGAGATTTTTTTTTTTAATTTCAAGCCATTTCTTTAAGAATTCCATGAGAACATTTATTAAATTACTTTTCTGATTTTTTTTCCATTTACTCTGAACAAAACTGAGCCAAGAAAATATTCTTTACACAATCATATTAGCAGTTAACCTAACAATAGAAAAGAATGGTCTAGAGGCTAGTTGTCTTTGTATAAAATGAATGGGTTGACTGTAAGAACAAGTTCCACTTGAGTAACTACAGGACTTGATATGATATCTGGCTGACCCAGTTGAATGCCTTATTGCGAAATCCAGCTGCAAGCTATTGATACCCTTACTATAATTCTGTATTTCAAAAGATGAAAATTCATTAATTAATAGATTTTTAAATGACATTGACCTTTGACCTAAATGTCAGTTTGTTTGGCCAAGGCAGACGCTCCCAAACAAAGTAGTCTGAAGTCTCTATGATAAGTAATTAAAAAGTTTCAAGTGATGTACTGAAAACATTGGTTAAAGTTCCAAGTCTCTATATCTTATGGTTTCAGAGGAGTAGAGATAAAAAGCATTTAGTATAATAGGGGCAATAACTCTGTAATTATTCAAAAGTGTGAGCCAAGGGGCTATATTTTTAAATGTCTTAAGGTGTCCCACTAAGTCCATGAAAATTTTTTCTCGACCACCCAAAACAAAGGAGATCTAAAAACTCATTAATTAAGAGATTTCTAATTGACTTTGACCTTTATGTCATTTTGTTTGACCAAGGTAGACGCTTCCATCCCAAGTGATCCAAAGTCTCTATGATAAGTAATAAAAATAAGTTGGAAGTGATTTAATAGAAATTTCAATACTTTCAGGGGCAATAACTACTAGAATGGGGCTTCGGATCCTTTCGGCATGAATAGATTGAAGAACCCTCTAATTGAACTAAAGACATTGGTAAAAGTTCTGGCTTCGGATCCTTTCGGTATGAATAGATTGAAGAACCCTCTAATTTTACTTAAGACGTTGGTTAAAGTTCCAAGTCTCTATCTCTTATGGTTTCAGAGGAGTAGCGATAACATGCATTTCCTTTTCAAAGGGCAGTAACTCTGTAAGTTCTGGGAGTTTTTTGACACAAGGTCAATTGGTATCATAACTTTTAATGAGCAATTACATGAAGTTTGAGTTGTTTGGATAACACTAAAAACTATGACTCTGTGGTAAATAGAAAAGAAGAAAAAGAAGAATAAAAAACATAAAGAAAACAAGAGGTATTTCACCTATAAGGTGAAAAGACCTAATAAACTTTCATTCACTAGACTTATCGCATACACGTACATACTAAGATTTCAACGACTTAAGAAACCCTGACGTGCACCTCGGCACATGACACACCTGTTGTGTATATCTTGTATATTCTGTGTTAGTTCCAGGGGTTTTCTTACGCTTGACAAACAATAGGCTCTAATTAGATATACACAAACGAACAAAACTATATCTAGACAAAGTAGTAATATCCCGCCCGATATAACAAAGGCAGTTGAGTGTCATTTCATCTTTAACATGTATCTAGAAGATCTAAAATTAGACCTTGAAATAATTAAAATTGAAAAAAAAAATACATATCTTAAACCGATTATTAAATTCAATCATGCATTATTCATTTTCTAATTCTGTTCAATAACCGGATGATCTACGAGAGAGAGAGAGAGCGCTTTAGCTTTCATCCGGTACTTTATAATAGAAATCAAACATACTTTAATATGATTTCATGCGCAGATTTAGATATAGAGACTGCGCTCACCTCTACAATAATTTTGAAATTAAAAAAAAATATTTAAGGATTTTATAACGGCAATCTGTGTCCATTGGAGCGGTCTTGATGATAGCGATCTGTGTTCAATGAAGCGACAATTAAAACCGCCTTGAACATCCCCTCTTCCTCGGAAATTATATCATCACTCGAATCACCCCCTCCCTTCCCTATAAAAGAGCTTTTGCATTTAATTTATGCATTCAACCTAAATTTGTTCAGCCTGATCAAACTTGACTAAAAGGGAAATCAAATATGGTGTAAAGACAACTTAAAAGGAGCGTAAATACCACTAAAATATGCTTAAAGTTGGCTTAAGGGCAAGATCTAGTAAATGAAAGGTGCCTACAGGTTTTTGAAATTTAATATATATATTCTTTTAATGATGCTTCATAACAATATCTTTGTTTCATAGGGTGTACCGGGGCTACATTTTTTGGTTAACACAATAAAAAATAATGTTTTGAACAATCATTTTATTGGAAATATGAAGAATAAAACTAATATCAAAGTTTTGTCCATTTTTGACTAATGAAATATAATAGAATGCCTACTGTCTTTACAAAAACGGCATTTAACAAGCTCCTGATCTCTTAAAATGATGTCAAAAAGAATATAGGTACCGAGAGTACTTTCCCGTGATTAAATATAGAATGTCAAAATATCGTTTTATTTTCTACAGAATTCCTTAATGCCGTAAAATACGGGAAAAATTCACGAAATCAATTATGACGTCATAATGGTCTAGCACCAAAAAAGGTCTGGAATCATTTACTAGATCTTGACCTTAAAGATGACTTTAAGGTGACATTAAGAAGTTTGGACATTAAGGACATATAAGCTAAGCTTAAAGATGACATAAAGGTAGCTTAAAGATTGTATATCCTTTAAGCCACCTTAAAGTCACCTTTAAGAAAGGAGTCTTCTCGTTATAAAACATACTCCTTATAATCAAAAATTCATGAAATTTTGACAATGTCAAACGGATCATATTACCAAATGATTCTATCAGTTTAATCAAATTTGACCTTTTGGTTTTTACATAAGGGTCAGGTCAAGGTCACTACCTTTTTCCTCAACGTAAAGGATGATAAAAGATTAAAAGTAAGTGTAGCTTTTTGTGGTTCTGTAGACATTTGTTTTAATTTGAAGATTCTATTCATCAATGAAATAATAAAATATTAAAATGTCTGTCAACTTATACTACTTAATTGGATTAAATTTATGTCTGCTTGCCTTACCACCACCATCGATATAAAACATAACTCCTCTTTAGAGAATAGAAATGGTCATTTATTGAATGATGCAATAAATGACGATGAACAAAAGGCACAATAAAAAACATGTACAAAGTAAAATAAGTTTCATGTATGTACATAAATATCAAAAGAAAGGAGACAGATCATAACAAGTAAAGTTTGTGCCTGAGAGCAACAATAAGTTGTATCGAAAGACTAGAATACAATTTCGGCATAATCGACCTAAAAATATCTAGCCAAAATTAAATGAGTCTCAAGAATAATGCATATCTGGAGAAAAAGGATTTATACTAAAATCGATATTGCTTAGCCCGCATTTCCTCTAAATTTTTTTTAATTTTTGAAGAAATTTTTATCAATTTTTATGCTTCAAATAAAAAAATAATTCTACTTTTATGTATTATGAAAACTTTATATAAAAATATAAATTGACAGAAAAGCTAATATAATGACCATTTAATACGAGAGAAACCTGATTTTAATGTTTTTTTCACCAAAATCAATGTATAGAATTGGCGCTTTAAAAAGCTCATAAAAATGAAATTTGATACGCAAATCCTATTTGAAAAAAATATTCTTAAATCCAAATATCATATCATTAGTTCACATTAAAAAAAAATCCAGCTTGAATGTCATTGTTTTTAAAATGCTAGAACAGACACATTAATCTTTAGCAATTCTAAATTGCGAAACATGCGATATTTTCCTACGCCAATATTACGTCAAAAATATAGTTCTTGTTAGATTTTAAACATTGACTACTTTTTCAATGCCATCTTGTATGATAATCAAAAGAAAGAAAAATATACTATTTTAGCTTCCTTTCATCTTGATTTAATAAACAATTAATCAAATTTACGTTTGACAAGTCAAAAACCAGAAAAGACTCCTTCCTTAAGGACTTGCTTAAAGATTGATTTTGGCCTGTGACTATTTTTTTCGATGACTGGATTTTTCAAATAAAACGTATTGGTTTTTCCTGTTTTTTTGTGTTTCTGCATGAATTAATTGGTAGTGCAGGTAGTACAAAAAACGACCTTCGTGTATTGTTCATAGAGGCGCAGTAATTCTATATCTTGACTCCGTGAGGACAGATCAACATCTAAATATAGTCATGAGTCGTCGTCTTTGGTTGGCAACGCATCGGCAGGTTTAAAAAAAACCCCGACACTGTTGCCCATGACGATTTTGTTCATAATGTTGAATATTCTAGACTCTTCGACATCATTGTTTAATGAAAAAAAGGACCCCTCCCCCAAAAATACCTTCCATTTTTAACCTGCTTGTTGTAAAATTGAATAGGAAATTGTAAAAAGTAGGAGTTAGTTTTACTTTCTAACAAACTTTTCCCGACACTCTGGCGTACGTTTCGCCATTGCTTTCATTAATTGGTTTCATTCAAATTACTATTTCCGAAGCGGTGATGAGTATATTAAACTCGTTCAAATGTTGATTTACCTGTGTAGCGTTGTCGATAAATATTAAAAGAAAACTGACTTATTACATGTTACAACTATTTTCAAATGTAACATAACACAATCAGAATAAACTTACCCTTTTAACAACCTCGGTTACCGTTTAATGTTCTTTTTTCACATTCAATAACGTTTCATCACTAGAGTTCTTAACGTGCGTGGAAGTAATGTCTAATTAAACCCACTGGAAAAATACAAGTCGTCCAATCAATCCATAGCCGTTACCAGTTAAAACGAGTTAGCGCACTGACATACAATAAGACTACAATAGTCAGAAGTGTCAGTAGGTAAAGTAGAATATTTTATCAAACTCTGGGAAGAAATAGTATGACCAGCATGCCATAAAGTGCACACATACACAAAAAAAAATCACCGATCAAATTAAGCGTGGTTTCTCCTCATCATCCTTTAATTGAACATGACAGAAACAAGACATCCGATTGGTTTAAATCCACACATACGACACGGCTGGAAACAAGATTATGCATGCTCGGGTAAATCAAATAACATTTGACTAATTGCTACCACCATCCCCTACAAATTTTTGCATACAATAAGCACTGATTATTGCCTTGAATGACACTGTCTTATCTTTTATGTGCGAAGTGATCATTATAAATCCAAATGCCTATATACAGTACCGATCAGACACAACCTAACAGAAAGTAAACCCAACTAAACCCTGGGTTTACTTTTGGTTTACTAGAGTGGACCCAGAGTAAAACCAAAGTAGACCCAGAGCGGACACAGAAAGTAAACCCGGCCAGAAGTATACGCCTGAAAGCAGACGCTGTGTATTCGGAATATACAAGGGGTAGGAATTACAGGCAGTAGGATAGTAAGATTAAAATACTAGTCTCCTTCACACTTCAGTGCATACAGTTGACACCTCAAAAGCAATTTCAAAATACCCAGAGTAAACCCCGAGTATACCCAAAGTAAACCCCTTTTAAAAAGTAAACCCAGAGTAAACCCAAAAAGTAAAATCGGGGTTCAGTTGGGGTTTACTCTGGTGTTAGGTTGGGTCTGATCGGTACTGTACTGCATAAAAATAGATATTTGAGAGTAGTCATTGTGCTTACTCGTTTTAACCAGTTACGGCTATGGATCAACTGGACGACTTGTATTTGATTTGGTTAATTAGACATTCCTTTCTCGCACGTTCAGAACTCCAAAAATTATTCATAACCAGAGCAAAGTCCGTTGTAAAACAACAAGTGGGTCTTCCGTTAATGTCGAAAATAAAGATAGAAGTGCCTTTAAGAAGCAGAGTTCTTATACCAATAACATAAGTTATTAAAAAAAGAATTATTCTTGGTACGAGTTAACAAAATCCGAATAATTTCAAGAACGAATTAACAAAAACTTTATCAATTTCAAGAACGACTTAGCAAAAACAAATCCAAACATGTTTAAGTACGACTAAACAATTTTCGATTTTTTTATGTAAGAGTTTATTTTATTGTAAACATAACATCATTTTCTTAAGGTAGTCCATCTATAACTAAGGTGAATTTAACAATTTTGATTGATCTATACTACATCAAATACATATTTTGAAGCTATTATGAGTTTGACATTAACCAAACTTGGGTGTATGTATGTAGTCAATTAAATGAACTTTTTGCCATAAAACTTTTTAAAAGAGTTGTCTGTCCTTTAGGAAAATATTTAAAAAAATCTTTTTCTGAAAATATGTATGGTAAACTATAAATTATTTTAGCATATTCGACGACGGAGAAAGCTTTTGCAACTTTTTACCAAGATAAATGTGAGAAAATTACTTGTACTAAAGAAATATTTTTTTAAAATGCACTTTTCCCATATACTTAATTGTTAACTTCAACATAGGATAAGTTTTTCAAAATTTTTTTTTTTAAAGATTTCAAAGGTGAAACTTTATAATTTAATAAACTCCTTAAAATCACACTAGGATTTTAGTGATCAAACTTGCAATCTATTAGATATGAAATATAATAGTTATGGGTGGACAACCTTAACCACAAATGCGGTATCAAAATTTCCGGAAAAATCAATTTTTAAACCCCTATATCTCTGAGTTTTGAATTAAGCTTAAAAAACTGTTATTTTTGCTTTTATGATTAATGACAAATTATCCCTTAAAAAGTTATTTTAAAAAGACTTAAGAGCCCTTATTTTAGGGCCAGTCCTTTTTTCGTGATTTAAAATAAAACGTCTAGTAAATATAAATACAATTTAATCAACAAAGATATCCCAACACATATGTTTTAGGGGCCGACCCCTAAACTCCTTACTGGGGCCACCAAGACATTTTTTAAAGGCAAGATTTTAGAGACCTCTTGGCCCCGAATTTTAGGAACCAGCTGCTTTTGACTGATATCAAATTATAGGCCGTATAAATTTGAACAACTTTTGCATTACATGTCTAAAACAAAATGTTTTAACTTTAAAAGATATTATAGAAAATATGCAAAAATTGAGTGACACAATTTGGTGCTAATTTTCAGGTTCAGACCAGTTTCGAGGCCTTTTGCATTTATCTCATTAGGAAGCATGGAGGGACATCTACAAACAATCACTAAAAATTTCACGCTTTGATCTAATTAGTTTCGGAGGAGATGCATGGACTATATGACCCTTAAAAATTTACAAAATCGTCAACCGGAAGTGACGTCATCATTTGAAAGTTTAACTATCTACAGCGACCATTAAGTTTTATAAGTCCTGAAAATTTGGTGCAAATCAGTCGAAAAGTTTCTGAGAAATAACGCTCCTAAAAATCAGAAAAAGAAAAAAACCCCATAAAAGTAAAAACAAAAAAGAAACCGTAGAATAACAAGAGGGTCTTCCGTTGGACCCTAATAAACAAATAAATCAGAACACTTGCTATGTATTTTTTTCCACGCCGCAGCAAATGTTATCTTTGAGAAAGAATGTGGCGTGCAGAGATTGATTTAATGTGGGGAATCAATGTATTTCACAGCTTGTTTTAAAGAATTTAAAACGAAAACCGCCCCCTTGTTTCGACTCTAAACCCAACCCGAATCTGCTCGATAACCAAAGGATCGTGCGTTGATTTAATGACACTGTTAGTGGGCTGTCGTACCTATTGCTTGGTGATACATAATAAAGCGGTATGATTTGCAGGCTTAAATCAGACTTGAGGATCATGCCCATGAATGCTTTGACATTTGAGCTCGTTAAGTCAGTGGTAATTTAAAGGCCCCCGGGGACTGGAAGGAGACAGAAAAATGGAGAGATATCAGGTATGTTCTTCCTTTATACTAAGGTGATCGTGTTAGGGTGTACGTTTAATAGGAAGCTGGTGATGTGGGATGCATATATATATATATATATATATATATATATATATATATATATATATATATATATATATATATATATATATATATCAAAAATAAATAGTCACAATAAGAAATATGTATTCGTATGTACATGTATGTGTATTTGTGTAACTTAGCAACATGTTTTCAAACTCCTGATGATTTAAAATGAAACTAGTTGAGTTTATTTCGGTGTTGTGATTTTTTTCATATATATATATATATATATATATATATATATATATATATATATATATATATATATATATATACACATTTTATTCGTTATCTATTAATTTAAACAATGAAATGCTTCCTTTGGTGCTTCATTCAGGATATGAAGGTAGCGACATTGCAGGAAAAATACATTACCCGCTAACACATTTCCTGCAATGATCGCTACCTTCATAACCCGCATGAATCATCAAAAAAGCGTTTTATTGTTTATATTAACATCTTTGTTTAACTAATTAATAAACTGATTATGAAAAGTTAGTAAAATTCACTAAATTACTGTTAATGTACAAAAGTACGTTAGCTAAAAGAAACAGCCAAATCGTCTCCTGTGAGACTTTAAGTCTGGCATCGTCATGATTATTTCGTGCAGTCGGGGATTTTACTAAGGTCGCTGTAGGTTCAGACCAATCGATAAACAGGGCGGGTCAATTTCAGTCCTGTCACTTTCAGCCGCTGTAGATTTCAACCAATCGATAAATAGGGCGTGTAGATTTCAGTCTGGCTGTCTTTATAGAGCTATGAATTAACTCTAAGTTTCCGTAAGAAATAGAGAAAATTATGTTTGGTAGATGTAAATGTATACCGGTATTTTTATAGTATATGTTATATATATAGTTTGTCCCATAACATTAAAATTTGCTTGATAAAAAAAAATATGCACATATTCTTTTTCTCCTAGTATGTACATTTAACTCCAGATAATTAACAATCCAATCCTTTTTAGGTAACCTGAGTCACTCACGGTGACCTATTGCTATAGGTCTTCGTCCGTCGTCGTGCGTCTTTGTGTTGTGCGTTTATAAAAAATTCTTCTTGAGAACTATAAGACCAATTGTTTTGGTGAAAGCATCTTTATGACAAGAAAATCTAAATTATGAAATTCAGGAATTTATCAACACCAGGGCCTGATTGGCGGGCCAAATATGCAAAAAGGCAAATTTTCAAACATATTATCTTCTCCCACACATTTGAACAAAAAACTAAGTGTTTGGTTATAATGTTCATGAAAACTTCTACCCAAATTGTGAAATTACTGGTCTCTGAGTCAGGGATACATGCTGGGGCCAATGTGGCCGTATGGTGAAAATTATTTGTTGATCAAAACCTGAGCTAGCAATATTAACTGTTTTGGTCGTCAAAGTCAATAAATTTAACGGTATATTGCGAGTGTTTAAATTTAAAATAAAGGCATTATTTTTGCAAAGTTAAAAAAAATCATTTCATGGCTTTCGCAAAATGAGCTGTAGTGTTTCTTCAATATATTTCATTTTCTTAATTTTTGGAAATGCTAAGAAATATATTTGGTCAGTCTCTACAATCGAATCATATGTTTTGCAAAAGAAAAAAGAACGACCGTCTTGCAAGATTGGTATTATATTACCTTCCATCAGAGGTTTTACAACACGTGCGAAGATGAAATTGTTATTCGTTTATATTTAATATATAAACAAGACGTTAGGATCTCAAATTAGTTTCAATACTGAAGCATTTGGTTTCTCAAAGGCTCCAAATTGCGAAATATGTTAACCTTAAAATTTTAGAGGAAAAAAAACCTTATGCATTTAGTTATATTTTAATTGGTTCAGAAATGATGCCTCCGTCTATTAGTACTTTCAGTATATTGACTGTTAACTGTTACTAATTTGATTACTAGTTACTAGTTACTATTTGATTAATGTTAGCAAAAATTCGCCTGTGGGGTTGTTTTCTACGGATGAAACTCCCCCTCATTTCCCAGCTTCACATAAGTGCGAGATGTTGTACGCAATGGGTCTAATGTTGCCTCTTTAAACTATCATACCACCTGCTAATATAATTTTTTATTACGTATACGGTATTTGCATGGCAAGCGACATAATAATAGTCGGATAATTACATTGAAAGATTGTACGAGGTATTCCGAATAATTTTCGAATTGGGAAAAGATTTTATATCCATAAGAAGTTTGTCATTTCAACTCGCATGTTCAATTAACGAAGAATGTGGACACAGATGACATTGTAAGCAGCGCTAAATCAAACCTGAGGGATAATTATGAGTAGTATCAGGTGTAATGAAAGATTAAATTTCACCTGTCGACATATCCACACACCACAGACCTTTCTAATGAAACAATGAATAGAAAAGATGAAGTCTTTCCTTTTAAAATGCTTACCATTTTTTTTTAAAACCCGATTCACAGTAGATACCCCTTATCTTAAGCAACCTCCACAGAAACGCTTCAGATAACTTCGTTTTTATTAGATACATGTTTATTATTATTTTTTAGAGAAATCTTTCTGTTGAAACCTTTATTAAATGCCGCTGCCTCAGTCATTCAATATGTATTCCTAACCCATGTGCAGTAAGATATTTCACTGACACTGGTACTCGGGCTATAAATAAACAAATGTATAACACAACAAACAAACAAAACTGAATGCTGGTATTAGTCAGTATTGCCCGCACCAAGTGTTGGACATAATATAACACATTTTTTGTTACTTTTTTGGTAACAATGAAGGCCACATGCAATTTCCAAACATTACATACAAAAATGTATAAACATTTACAAAAAATTAATAAAAAAACATCAACTTAAAAAAAAATTGGACATCCTCTATGTTAATAATATAATTGCAATAGATATCTATCCTAAAACTACAAAAATTAAAATATTTACAGACCAAAATTGAATTCCATCACATGTTTGTAACATGTTTATACTACTTTAAGGATTTTCTACTTGTGATATTATCATTTAATTGCATCCACATGCGTTTTATTTTCCTCGATGAATAAGGGTGCCATGTAGTAAAGTTCCAGAAGTGTCCGCTACACGGTTCTTCACCTCTGACAATGCAGCTGAATCCCGGGTGTCTAACTGCAAGGACACCTATATATTCTGTACACATTCCAGTTATGTACACATCCTCAATAAATATAGGTGACAATTCGTTCGAAGCCAGGACAAGCTTGCCAAGAATATCTCCGGATATGACATATGCTGGGCCGCCAAAGTAATGCGGTAAATTATTTGATTTATATTCCTCTTTTGAGATGTAATATTTTAAAAGCTTGTTTCTGTTCACGGTCCCGTTTGTGACTTGACATCCAATAATCGAATTCACCGGTTTAATTTTTTTCAGATAATTTATTAAGATTTAAGAATTTAAGAATACAGCGTCTACTTTAAGAATATATTCGAGGTTGTTACAATGGACAAAAACCTATTGTAACAAGGCTGTTATCTTTATTACTAGATATTTATATTTTTCCTTGATATTTAGTTCAACAATGTCCTTGTATTTTTCTTTCTCCATGGCAAAGGTTTCTTTTATTTTTTGGTCGAGTTCGTCAACCTCTTTTCCGACAAAGAAAATCAACCGTACAGAAGTATCATGTTTAACAACACTATCCCATGAATTCCTTGTTGTTTTAACTTTCAAAACGTCCACCCCGTTAACCAACCTATGAAACATTTATAATTGCTTTTTATTGCACAGGTAGTTTTAACATTTAGTGTACATAGACTTCTTGTTTTATAAAATAGGTTGACTGGGAAATATTTTTTTTTAAACATAGGAATTTATATTTATTTTGTAAATAATCACCCATAAAATTATTTGCAACTAGGGAAGGGTGGGGTGGGGGGGGGGGGGGTAAATGAGGGTTTTCAATATTATAATACCACTGTTGACTTGCAACAATTGATATTACATGCAAAATATTGACAAGCATTTTGTTTATCAAAGTATGAGAAATGAAAACGCAAGTTTTGTCTAATTAATTTATCAATTAACTAATTAATCTTTATTAAACTAATTTACATTGTGTAAGGATTCGCTATTGTTATTTTACAATCAGAACTATTTTTTTATAAGATATAATAATTTTTTCATTTTTAAACGATCTTTGTTCCTATACCGTCGGGACCACCAGCCTAGTCTAATTATACCCTTCACAATCGTTTCACCTCTTTGTACTCCATGTTCCTTTAGCTTGCAATGCACTGACCTAATTTTTAAAGGTCGATGTCGACCTGTAAAAGCGCAAAATCATGTGTTAGTTGTATTGAGGAGACGTTTGTAGCTATATCATTGAACACTCAGTCAGTTACAAGCTTTCACTATCTATGATGATATTTTTATACAAATTACTTTGTTCAATGATGGAATACCAAACAGAATAAAATATTTTGGTTCAAAAATGAAATAAAAACAAATTGATAAAATGTTAAGCCAGTCGTTAAGCCAGTGAATATATATATTCCTAAATATTCTTAAATATAAAACATTATTAACAATTTCGTAATTTTACATTTCATTTGTAGGGACATAAAGTTTGTGTAAAAATGTGATACACACCTGTTAAAAATTTAGATCTAAATTAATGTTTTAAAAATTTAGAATGTGTTTTCAGTAACGGTTGTGATGTTCATAATTGACTTATATTATCCAAAACTATCGTAGTGCGTGGGATTGTTTTACACATATACAAATGCCCCTCGCAGCTTAACATGAAGTTGAAGGAGTGGTATGCAATTGGACTATTGTTCTCTTATATTGAATTACCACCAGCAGATATTAAATATTATTTCCAAAGTGCCTTATAACGCGGGATCTGACTGGTTAACAAGCCTGTTGTAAATTTCCGTATTACCTGCTAGAACCGGGTGTAAATAAAATGTGACCCCACAATGCAAATGCACCGATAAATCTTTGCGCAAAACAATGCATCGATTAATGAATACATGCCAAAATCTCTATTTTTAGTAAAGTTCTATTGGCACGAATTAATGACTTTTAGCACTATTTCAATTACAACTCTTTAATATTAATTGAATTTCAAGTTGCAAAGCACGCAATCTGGTAAAACAGTATTAAATATTAAAATTGAAATTTTTTATCACACATGAAGTTAATTCGTAATTCAGACCCGATCAAGGGTGTACGGAGACTTACTTTGCGGTCTCAGGGTGTGGGGAATACAACACAGGGTAAATCTATTTACACCCTTGATTGGACCTGAATAACTATTATTCCATTTACAGTATTTTTCCATAGCAACAAGACACCGATGATAACGTTGAAAGATTGCGCGAGGTTATCTTGGTAAATTGTTTTCGCTCCAAAACACAAAATAAATAACTTCAAAGAACTCAGCATCAATTCTGACGGCAACAAAATTAACGTCTCATAAATTGTAAAAAATTAGGTGTCAATTTTGATTCGGCACTGAACATGGATCACCAGGTTCGACACATCACAAAATCATGTCACCACCAACAACGAAACATTGGTCGCTTTCGACCCATAATATCAGAAAAACCCTGATATGTTTACTTGTGACATATCGTTTAGACTACGGCAATGCTTTACTACACGGTTTATGTATCGGTTCCTTGTCAAGATTTCAAAGGATTCAAAACACAGCTGCGAGGAATATAACGCGTACTAGGAAACATGACCACATATCACCTGGGTTGGTCAAGTTACACGCACTTCCAATCGAGCAGCGAATTCAATACAAACTGATTCTACAGACTTTTAAAAGCCTTACACTGAGCATCGCCATTGTTTATACAAAAATTTATCCAGGTCTACAAGCCAAAAAGGTCTCTGCGCACAAAGAGCTCTATGTCCTTGTTCAGTCGCGTGCGGGGACTAGGTCGTATGGTGACAGGCGGTTCGACGTGGCCAGTTCTACTTTTGGAACAGCCGTCCCCAAAATCTTAGGAGGGAAATTTTATTCGTTTTAAAAAAATATTGAAAACTTATCTTTTTTAGCAAGGCTTATCCAGACTATTCTCAAGTATTTACGCATTTTAAACTTTATTTTATTGTGTACGGAGACAGCACAGCATTGATTTTTATATTGAAACAAAAATTAGTTTTATATATGTACTATGTAGTTTTTTATTAAGTGTATTTAGGTTTATTATTTATGTTCTTATCTTTTATGCCAATAACTTTTATATATACAGCGCTGTGGAATAATTTAATATAAATTATATATGGCTGTTTTTTTTATGTAATAATAAATTTTATATAATAATAATAACTAGACGCTCGCTGCGAGCAACAAGAGGTCTTCCGTTAAAATACACCTCACACTATTTCGATACTTATTCTTTTCGATCATTTCTAAACACTTCTTCAAATTCCATTGAACCGTCTAAAAGGATTTAAAAATACACATATTTAAAGCTGATGCACTGCGATTTAAATAGCCAGTTAGAAGGTTCAATACCGCTTAGAGTTCTAAAATCGGTGGTTACTGTAAAAGTTAGCTATGCATGACTGACTTTAGACGTAAACATCTCGGGGAGTACGTGTCAAAAGTAGAGTCACAGAAATTCCGAATTAAACCCCCCCCCCCTCCAAAAAAAATAATAATAAAGGAGTACCACCCTTATCCACAAAATAGCATAAATTTCGTGCAGACAAAGTGTTATAAAGATATACACTGGCAATTTCGCATCCTTTCGATCAATGTCTCGTTCATAAGTGGACTCAGTTATAGAAAAAGATACATATTGCGTGGTTTCCTGGCGGTACAGAAGATAGCGAGCATAGTTGCAGCATCCAAATACAATATCAAAGTAAGGAGCGTTTACGACACTTTTCCTATATATCTTATATACTATCCCCACATTTTTATTGGATTTTAAAAACGACCACGTCTTGCATCAATTATCCGTGCTCGAACTTCTATAAAGTGAGCACTGCGCAATACCGGTATTCCTTAACAGAAAGTTCGATCTGGGGAAAAATAATTTATAAGCATGGGAATTTCTTTGAAGTCTCTAACTCAAAAAGATAAGTTACATATAACTTTTTTATGTATTGTTAGTGTGAAATTGATTGCATAGTCAATGAAATTTTAACCTCTTTTCTTATTTGGTTTGAAATTAATGGAGGATATGTTATCTCATCTCATTTACGCGATTCACAAGGTTAATAATTTGCCTTCATTCTGCCCACATCGTTTTTTTTGGCGGTACATAGTCGTCTTCACATTTCAGTTGAAACAGAGACATAAATAAAACTGTTATTTATGTCGCTTGATGTTATATGTGATGTGCTAACTGATTGACCTTTTGTATACATAATATAATATATATGGCTTTTACGGCTTTGGGTCCTATGCCAGTATATTTCTAATGATTTTCGTTTGGATATCGTATACTGTCATTTGTTGTAGGAACATGGAAGATCAACGTGTAGAGAATATGGAGATTGGTGAACATAGTTATAGCTGTGAGGTATATATCATGAAAATAAGCTAAAGATTATTAGTGCAAACATTGGTTTAACAATTTATTGATAACTACATGTAAATAATTCAATTGGTAGATCAGAACACTAGTATAGATATTCACAGGGGCCTTCATCATTCCAGGTCTCATCTGACATCATATTTCATCCATCCTCTTACAGGACTCCTTATTTCAAATATCTTTTTAAAGTTGACAAATTAAAATGTTACATGTGATACTTGTAAAAAGATTTTAATGTGCTTGATGATGTTTCAGTTATAAAAATGTCTTTGTTCCTTTTTTCATGAGGAGTAGTCTCATTATGCATGAAGACACAATAAAACTTGATACTAATCTCAGGATGCCTGTTCCTCTTCTCATGATGAGTAGTCTCATTATTACACACAAACAGAATACAACGTAGTACTAATCTCAGGATGCCTGTTCCTCTTCTCATGAGAAGTAGTCTCATTATTACACGCAAACAAAATAAAACTTTGTACTAATCTCAGTATGCCCGTTCCTCTTCTCATGGGGAGTAGTCTCATTATTACACGCAAACAAAATATATCTTAGTACTTATCTCAGGATGCCTGTTCCTCTTCTCATGGGGAGTAGTCTCATTATTACATGCAAACAAAATATAACTTCGTACTAATTTCAGGATGCCTGTTCCTCTTCTTCATGGGGAGTAGTCTCAATATTACACGCAAACAAAATATAACTTCGTACCAATCTCAGGATGCCTGTTCCTCTTCTTCATGAGGAGTAGTCTCATTATTACAAGCAAACAAAATATATACTTATTGCTAATCTCAGGATGCCTGATAATGAAGATTTTTAAGTTGACTAAATGAAAGTTATCTAAAAAATTGAGAAAATAGTTAAGATCTTTTAAATAATTTCTGGGCATCAGGCTATTTTGAGATGTTGATATGTTATATAATCCCTCAAGGATAATAATGAAGAAGTCATTGATTTGATAAGAGAGATGTTTGGTTTAGGAATTATTGCAAGAGGAGCTCAAGGAGGAGGATAAGGATAGAAGTGAAATGTGGAATGAAACATGGTATAAACTACTAATATCTATCAATATAGATGATGTAGTCACCTGGACTTAGCAATAATGTGTACATATTTGCATATTCAATTTATTATACATTGCACTCAAATAAGAACAAAAAAATCATAATGAAATTTTTTCAGTATACATGTATTTTGTTTTGCATGTTTTGTTACTAGTATTATAAGTTACATAATTATATGTAAAATTGTATCGATATTTTTAGAAAAAAAACTATGAAGATGAATACTCTCTTCTGAGAGAAAGGAGATTTGTTTTTGGTGAGGGTGCTCTCATTGGTCTCATCAAGAGGACAACATGTGAGCAGTGTGGGGAGCCCATAGACCCATCAACAGTTCTCGAAGGAGAAAAGATACCAGCAGGAGTGAAGTACAAATTCCTTTGCTGTGTAAGATTACATGATAATCCATACTGATTATATTATAATATCACATTTATTGAATTTAAAAGTCCTATCAATTCCTTTTATGCTGATACAAAATGTATCAATGCATGATTATTTATATTTGTTGTGCACAATGCATGTTACATGTACATGTAACATGCTCATACACAATATATGTAACTAACTTATTCAAATTAGGAAGATGTCAACAGACCATATACATATACATATACATGTAATATACTTCTCCAAACACATGTAATATACGTGAAATATGTCCATGTGACTTGATGGTATTTAATCTTTTCATATTTTTGTGATTTTGGTGTTTTGATGATTATATTTTTACTCTACAAATAGTTGATCAGGGATGGGGTCGATTACATTCAAAAGTAATCGATTAAATTACAATTTCTTTGGTTTTTAAAAGTAATCGATTACAGGTTAATTCCATCCATTTTTAAAATAATCGATTACATTAGATTACTTGTCCTCAATGCATGATTATTTATATTTGTTGTGCACTATACATGTACATGTAACATGCACATACACAATATATATTACTAACTTATTCAAATTAGGAAGATGTCAACAGACAATATACATGTACATATACATGTAATATACTTCTAATTAAATTAAATTTGATTAAATTACAATTTCTTTGGTTTTTAAAAGTAATCAATTACAGGTTAATTACATCCATTTTTAAAATAATCGATTACATTAGATTACTTTTCCTCATTGTAATCATGATTACTTTAGATTACATTATTTGTTTTTCAGTTTTTTCATAGTTTAAATGTTTCATTAAAAAAAAACAGTGCATTTTTTTATAGGACTCTTTATTCTGGTATCAATGTAATTTGTAAATTGTTGCATTATTTACAAGCCTTTTCATTGCATTTTATCATCATTAACATTTTAAATGTAGAGTCATTTAGCCTGCATCTATCTGGTCTGAAGATCAGAAATTAAATAAGCACAGTATGTGAACTGTTTTCTAATGCGCCTAAAAGCAAGGACTGTTGAATAGCAAACTCATTGTATCGAAACTGGACATGAATTTAAACATGCCCAAGGGCAATAAAGGAATACTGGCCAACTTTAAGACTGAACCTTATTCACTAAATATATAAGATCCAATGAAAATGAATTCAACCTATTGAATTTTGCCATTGTAATCATAAAAGTAATCAAAAATTAATCATGATTACAGGACTTTTTCACAGAGTAATCGATTAAATTACGATTACTTGTAATCAGAAAAATGGATGATTGCTGATTACTCATGATTACCCACAACCTGTAATCGATTACAGCTGATTACGATTACTGACAATGATTACCCCATCCCTGTAGTTGATGTATACTTATTCATGTTCAGGGAACACATGTACATGTATATCCTTATGTATATTATTTTTAGAATGGCTACCCAGGAAAATGGATTTCCACACCATTTTATGGAGGCAGTAGCTTTATTGTATTTTACTACAACTCATGGTGCTTCTTACAGGTAGGAAGCTAATTAATGTTAATATGTATATATTCCTCAATGTGTTTTAAAATTAAGATACTATATTTTGATGTTGATATTATTTTAGATTTGATTTAGTAAACTTATTGGGAGAATGGATCTAAAACCATTATTTACTATCACAATTTTCTGTTTGCTTAATGGTTGTGTGTCA
Source organism: Magallana angulata (assembly GCF_025612915.1). NCBI lineage: Eukaryota > Metazoa > Mollusca > Bivalvia > Ostreida > Ostreidae > Magallana > Magallana angulata. The sequence goes on along the minus strand of NC_069112.1, from coordinate 13,901,611 downwards.
TACAATATTAGCAGATGCTAAGATAGACCGGTCATTACATATACTCTGTGTGAGTGCAATACATGAACTGCAATTACACAATCTAATTGAAATTAGACGTTCTGAATCCGCCGCCGCTTCTCAAACATCTAACAACATCCCATGCAGGGTCCCGTCAGTGTGACCTCTTAAATATGAATAAACATTTCAAAATTATCCAATCAGCTTCGTGTTTCCTAAAATCAACTCGGTTGAAGTTTCAAAATAGCGTCCGAAGAAGTTCTCCAGTTACTCAATGTTAAAAAGCTTAAAAAAGAACAGAAAGAGATATTAGAGTGTATTGTGGCAAGGACTGTTTGGCCGTGTTACCAACAGGCTACGCGAAGAGTTTACCGTATCAATTTGTTGCGACTCCACAACAGAGAACGGTGGAAAGAGAGCCAAAGAAGATCATCGTTTGCTGTCCATTGATTTTCCTCATGAAAGACCAAGTGGAAAGGGTTTTAAAAATACCAAACAGCTAGTGGAAGTAGATCAGGATATTTGCCGTGCCGGTCGGGATAGAAATCGTGCTCTTGCTTTACTCGTTAACAATTCAAACCACTTAAGAAAAGTAGAGCAGGAGGTAAAGGATGTTTGCAATTCACAAACTTGTAGAAGAAAAATGTTGTTGAAACCTTTTGTGAAGGAAAGTAAACTTACAATAAAAGATCCACACCACATGTGTTGTTACAGATGTATGCTGTTGTGCAAATGTGATGACTGTCATAAAGATACATTTGCTCTTGAAAAAATGATAAAAGATGAACCATCAGTCTTAGACAGTGACACAGACAGTGATTCTACTGAAGTTTATGATGATACTGAACATTTGATTGAATCAGACACAGATATTGATTACTCAATTATGCATGCCTTTAAATTTGAACATTATCAAATAAAACTAGTTCATGAAAGTAAATGTTCATCTTCATGCTTTCTGGTGCTTTAAGCAACATACAGAGCTCAACAATTTGTGTCATGTAAACAAGGTTCGTGTCCAATTTTTGTTTACTCAGGTTCAATATTCCAATATTGTCAAGCTGATTCTTTTATCTTCTAATATCATAGATAAACAGTTCATAACGTTTAACATAAACATTTAAGGTCTAGAATTGGAATTTTTCACTTCAACATTACATAAAAGAAAGGCTTTGTTAACATGGCAAAGATTTGTAAGTTTTTTAACTCTACAAATGGCACTCAAACGTTGCTGCCTAATTAGAATGCCCCATTGAAGTATTTTAAACATTAAAACCGAAAAATCATTTTTTGACTAAATCTTTAATCTTTGTGAAGTGTTAGTTTTGATCTTAATTAATAAAAAATAATTGTACAATTCAATAATATTCAAGATTTACAAATCCACCTTGATCTATGTCTGACGTGCTTCTGATTTGGAATATATCACTTACTATTTTTTGAACGCTTTTTTTATTTACAATGTATCGTTAAATTTAACCACTTGAAGATGAAGAAACTTTTCTAGCATACACGTAAAACAGTTCTTGTCATATATATGTAAGACGCGAATCGTGTGCTTTAGATAACCGTTGACCGCTTGGAAGTACAGGGGCTACTATTTCCTCGGCTATTTTGAGATGTTGATATGATTTATAATCCCTCAAGGATAATAATGAAAAAGTCCTTTATTTGATAAGAGAGATGTTTGGTGTACGAGTTATTGAAAGAGGAGCTCGAGGAGGAGGATTAAGATAGAAGTGAAATGTGGAATGAAACATGGTATAAACTACTAATATCTATCAATATAGATGATGTAGTCACCTTGACTTAGCATTAATGTGTACATATTTGCATATTCAATTGATTATACTTTGCACTGAAATAAGAACAAAAAAATCATAATGAAATTTTTTCAGTAAATTTTGTTTTGCATGTTTTGTTACTAGTATTATAAGTAACATAATTATATGCAAAATTGTATCGATATTTTTAGAAAAAAAACTATGAAGATGAATTCGCTCTTCTGATAGAAAGGAGATTTGTTGTTGGTTTGGGTGCTTTCATTGGTCTCATCAAAAGGACAACATGTGAGCAGTGTGGGAAGCCCATAGACCCATCAACAGTTCTCGAAGGAGAAAAGATACCAGCAGGAGTGAAGTACAAATTCCTTTTGCTGTGTAAGATTACATGATAATCCATACTGATAAGATTATAATATCACATTTATTGAATTTGAAAGTCCTATCCATTATTTATATTTGTTGTGCACAATACATGTAACATGCACATACACAATATATGTAACTAACTTATTCAAATTAGGAAGATGTCAACCAATGAAAGAAAGCTATTAAGAATTTTCAAATATTGACCAATCAAATGAACGCATAATTTGGGATTATTTACCCCCTCGGCGTCACATTTGAAAAACATTTCGAAGAGACCGATCCACGCAATGTATTTTATCAATTTTGAATACTTGTAAACTTAACAGTCAAATTTAAAATGAAAATTACTGAATAAGACCTTTCTAAAACATCATCTCGCCTTTTATGTGGCATTGGATACTATCAACGTTAGACCATCTCTACCCAGTTGAATTTTTCCGTTTAGACTGAACGTTTTCTCGTTTTCAAAATGGCGGACCAACATCATCTGCGTTATTTTCTGGACATACCACAATTATACTTTCTGTTTGAGGAGGAGATCGCCAGGTACAACACATACATTTTGGAATTTAACGGCGCTGTGGAACAAGTCATGTTCTATAAAGTGATGGACTGTTCACCCTTTTGCATGGTGTGCATCTTTTGTGATAGCATTGAACCCGTTTGTGTGTGTGCACACGCAACACACAGATTCGATTAAACTTTTGTTCATACACAACCCTCCACCGATGATGCTGGGCAGCCCCACTACACCGGCGACGGCAAACCAATTCATCAATATGACGTCTTCATCAAATCCTGTACAACAACTAAAAACCACATCGGCGTCTAGGTCAAATTTGCCAGGTATGTACTCATGGCAAAACCCACAAGTTTATTACGATTTTTAGACCAAGAATAGAGTAAATAATGGTAATATGTATTAGTAATAACGTGAAATTTATTGCGATATTTGACCTATATTTCAATAACATGTTATAATAATTTAGTTCAAACACTTTAACTATTAAAACATAGAAATAGGCCAAGGCTAAAACCCAATTCATTCCATATGAAACACCCCCCCCCCCCTCCAAAAAAAGCCCCCACAACATTCCATACAAATATCACCTGTAACATCTATTAAAGATATGTAATCATAATATTATCATATGCATTCAGCATACCCACCATTAAAAATTGACTACACATTTAAATGAGATTGACTAATCAAAATATTAAATTCTAAAAAATTGCCATTTTCAAGATGATGATCAAATGACCATATACTAATGTATATATCATCATCAAAAAAATTCTGATAAACGATTGTAACACTTTGTTAGTTGCTATTTTAAATAGAAATATTAAATTTCAAATTCAAATATCGAGGATCAAGTAAATTTAAGAATTCAATCCTTGTAAAAAAGAAGGGAAAAAGGAGGGGGGGGGGGGGTGGTATTGTATATTCAACTGAATCTGATATATATGTTGCATATACTTAGAACACGTCAGGTCTTAGAGGTCAAAGGTCAAAAATAAGGGAGGGGGATATTGATTGAAATAGCTTATTAAGTATATAAATGAATCTGATATGCATATGTTAAATATACTTGTAACATCAGTGCTTAAAGGTCAAGGTCAGGTCAAAGGTGAAGGTCAGGTCAAAATCAAACCTAAAAATAAGGGGGATGGGTGCAGCCAAAATTGGGAGGGGGGGGTTGTTTCAAAGTTTTACATAGGTATATATAGAGTAGATCTTTAAAAAAACTTAAACCAGAAAAGCTGAAAATTGTTTGGAAGCATCCTCATGTAGTGTAGATTTAAAGTTGTGAAAATCCTTGGGGTAGGGTGGGGTGCTATGGAGGGTCGAAGTTTTACATTAATTTATATAGATTATCCTTTAAAAATCTTTCTAAAAAACTAATCAGCCAGGAAAGCCAAAACTTGTGGAAGTATCGTAAGGTAGTGTAGATTTAAAGTTGAAAAAAAATCATGATTCCTGGGGGTAGGGTGGGGCCACATTGGAAAAGGGGGTGTTAAAGTTTTACATAGGAATATATAGAGTTAATCTTTAAAAATCTACTTCTCAGAAACTAATCAGCAAGATGATTCTTTTTAAGAGTTCAGACTTACGCCCCAGGACAATTCTTCAGCCTCACAAGAAATTGTAGAGTTTGATTTAGCTTTATATCCCATATATAAACAATCGTTAAGGATCTTTTTGAGAACTGCAATACTCAATATGTGATATGACTATAAAATCATCCTGTTAGATAAGGGACTAATGATTATAAACATGAGAATATCCAGGGGGAAAATAGATTTTATTTATACAGGATCTGCATGTATTATTGTATATTGTCCAGATAGTTTGTATAATGACTCCATTAAGCTGATTTGATCATACATTTTGTTCCTCATGTAAGCGATGTGGCCCGTGGGCCTCTTGTTTGAATTCAGGAGTATACTGTCTTTTGTTTGATGACCTGATGCAACAACTTTACTATCTCTGTTAAGCATTTCTAATTATTCATCTAGTGCAATGTTATTGTTCTCTGTTTCTTTGTACTGTTTTAAAGATGCTATAACTTTTTGTACCCCGTCTATGTATTCCTTATCTTTTAAAAGAGAAATATGGAATTTCCAGAATCCCTTTCCTTTTTCAAAGTTTGAGAAAACAATATTAAGAAGTATAATTGAATGATCTGATCTATATCCTATTTCTATGCTTGTGTTATGAACAAAATTTAATAGTTGACATAAAACTAGAAAGAAATCTATTTTACCTTTTTTACTTGATGGACCGAACAATGTATATCGTTTTAAGATTCTCATGTTGATTTCTCCATGGGTCTTTCAAATTTGATTTTTCTTTTAAGTTAAGTAAAACTTTTCTGGCTTTGGGGTTTCCTATGTGCTTGTAACTATTGTAGTCTAAAGAAGTATCTTGAACCCAATAAAAATCGCCTCCTATCACCACAAAATCCCCATAAAATTGCTCTACACTCGCTCGGTTAAAGTATTTTTCAATAATTAAGGTATTCAATGTATAATGAAGGGAAATTAAACAATTTTGAATCATTTTAAACAAGTTAAATATGTATTGCTAGATAACTATGAAAGTGAAATGAACCAAATTCACATGACAGACAACATATAAGGAGCTGGTAATTTCACACTTTAAACTTTTTTAAAAGAGTTATCTCCCCTTGATGAAAAAAAGAAAATTTTATTTTCGTCAAAATATCTGCGGTAAATGATTCATTAACCGGGTTTTCCAACGGAAAAATCCGGTTATTAAAATGGTGAAAATGGCGGGCGGGCGGGCGGGCGGCTGCCAAAAGGGTACCCTCATTGTACGGATAACTCCTCCTACAGTTTTCAAGATAGGAAGTTGTTCTTTTGCAGATCAATTGTACATATATCAGAGGTGTGCATATTGCTAGGATTTTGATTTCCGATAATTTATCGAAAAAATACCAGCTTTTGAACTTAGTCATTTTTTGGCAAAATATTGCATATAGGGAACCCTCATTGTACGGATAACTCCTCCTACAGTTCTCAAGATAGGAAGTTGTTCTTTTGCAGATCAATTGTACATATATTAGAGGTGTGCATATTGCTAGGATTTTGATTTCCGATAATTTATCGAAAAAATACCAGCTTTTGAACTTAGTCATTTTTTGGCAAAATGTTGCATATAGGGAACCCTCATTGTACGGATAACTCCTCCTACAGTTCTCAAGATAGGAAGTTGTTCTTTTGCAGATCAATTGTACATATATTAGAGGTGTGCATATTGCTAGGATTTTGATTTCCGATAATTTATCGAAAAAATACCAGCTTTTGAACTTAGTCATTTTTTGGCAAAATATTGCATATAGGGTACCCTCATTTTACGGATAACTCCTCCTACAGTTCTCAAGATAGGAAGTTGTTCATTTGCAGATCAATTGTACATATATCAGAGGTGTGCATATTGCTAGGATTTGGATTTCCAATAATTTATGAAAAAAATACCAGCTTTTGAACTTAGTCATTTTTTGGCAAAATATTGCATATAGAGTACCCTCATTGTACGGATAACTCCTCCTACAGTTCTCAAGATAGGAAGTTGGTCTTTTGCAGATCAATTGTACATATATCAGAGGTGTGCATGTATTAACCAAGAGAGTTTAAAAAATCTGAAGTTACTTTTTACAATATCTTAATAAAACATACGTTGCCCATAGACTTCAATGCAAAATTCAAGGTGTCATTAGTTGGACCATAACCAAAATTTTGAAAATTCCTTTGGTGGAGTATTTTTATTTGATAACACCTTAAATATGATATCATGATTAAGAATATCAGACCATTCATTTATAAGGTACAAAATGTGGTCATTATACATCGAATACCTTAAATTAGTATCATTTTTCGATATATATTTAGCTTCGGACAGCCTTAACATAGCCGCGTACCATCACAAAATCCCCATTTAATTGCTCTACACTTTTTTTTCATTGATCTCAGGAACATCTCGATTAGGTTCATAAATTTTTATAAAAGAATATTATGTTTTTCTATTGTTAATTCAATTGCTTTATTTCCCATTTCATCAGATGTTGTCTGTAATATTTCATATTAAAAATTATTATTAAGTAAAATAGCTTCCCCTCTGGAGTCACCTCTGCGTAGACTTATAATAATTTCAAATCCCCACATTGATCTAACTATATTTACATCATCCTCAGTGAAATGTGTATCTTTTAAAAAATAAATTGACTGTTTTAAAAAGTTCAATACATCCCTTCTATTTTCTAAACCAAATAGCAAAGACACACTCATTAGAAATCAAAATGGTTATTGGTTAATTATAGCGTTATACGAGAAAGTAAACAGTAGCAAGGCATATTCGACGGAGTAGGCAAACAATATATACTGACAAATATTGGTTACGAACATCTCTGTACATTTGTTATCACTTATTCTCACGTTCATGCAAAGACAAGATAAAAACAAAAAAATGACACTGAACATGCTTTAATATCAAAACCTAATCGACAGAAAAAGGCTTCGAAAGAATATCCCCAACCCTATGTAAATAAAACAACTTACCACGTTTTGGTATCACAAACCGGAAGTTATGCTAAACACAGTAATATTAAAATCGGTACGCACATCATGAACGGAATATATAGTTCCAAAATAGTTACCTTTAATTTCCCGAGTTTCTCTGAGACTTGGTCTACCACATTTCTCATGGATGATTGTGTGGCAGCTTTGTTTTTCTCGTCTGCTTTAATAATTGACTCCACTTATCATAAGCATTTTCTACAGACGCCAGCGTTACTCTCTTGAGATCGAGGTCCGATTTGTTGGTTACTTTCCGAATACAATCCATCCTTTCTGAATTAAGTTTCGGTTTATTTTGATATAACTTGTGAATGTTATCAGTCCCATCAGCTGTCTTTTCGTACTGTACGAACGAAAATCCGCATATAATACATGTACAGGCATCACCTAGAACACAAGTTTTCGTCGGTGTCATGGACTGCGCCATTTATGTTTTTAATCGCTTTGAACACCTCGGTCATCTACGTATGTCGATAAAAAAAAGCCGGGAAGTTCCAAGAACTCGTCCAATGAGTCGGAACAAGTAATTTCATTGGTTAACTGAAAGGTCACACTGACGTGACTATACATGGAATGTTGTTGGATATTTGAGAAGCGGAAGCGGATTCAGAACGACTCTTGTTTCAATTAGATTGTGTAATTACACATATTCATATCACCAAATAAGTTAGGGACTTTATTTATAATTAAACAGAGATTATAACTAACGTCGTCGTGCGTTAACAATTTACATTTTTGACTTCTTTTAAAAAACTACAAGGCTGATTGTTATCATTTTTGGTGTGAGGCATCTCTATGGCAAGAAGAATCTAAATTGTGAAATTTATGGCTCTTCCATCCCCTAGGCACCACATGTGGGGCCAAATATGCCAATATCCTTTCATCCTTTACCAAAATTGTGATGGCTTCTGGGTCATATGTTCAGGCTCTAGGGTGGGGCCAATACGGCCATATAGTAAAAACGTATTAAATCTTAGAAAATTTTGTTCTCTCCTCTCATATATATTTGTTAAAAACTAAATGAATGATTATGATGTCCATGAAGCCATCTACTAAAATTCATGAACCCTGGGTCAGGGGTTCAGGATCTAGGGTGGGGGGCAATATGGCCATATAGTAAAAATGTATTAAATCTAATTTTTTCAGAAATCTTCTTTTCTACTTCTATATAAAGATGTTAAATCTAAATGCATGGTTATGATGTATATGAAGCCCTCTATTTAAATTGTGAAATTCATGGCCCCTGGGTCAGGGGTTCAGGCTCTAGGGTTGGGCCAATATGGCCATATAGTAAAAATGTATTAAACTTTAGAATATCTTCTACTTTCCTCCCATACATATTTGTTAAAAACTAAATGCATGATAATGATGTCAATGAAGCCCTCTACTAAATTTGTGAAATTCTTTACCCCTTTGTTGGGGGTTCAGGCTCTCAGGTGGGGACAATATGGCCATATAGTAAAAAATGTATTAAATTTAAGAAAATCTTCTTCTCTACTCCCATAATTATTTGTTAAATCTATATGCATGATTATGATGTCCATGAAGCCCTCTTTCAAAATTGTAAAATTCATGGCCCCTGGGTCAGGGGTTCAGGTTCTAGGATGGGGCCAATATGGCCATATAGTAAAAATGTATAAAATCTTTAAAAAATCGTCTTCTCTACTCCCATATATATCTGTAATAAACTAAATGCATGAACATGACGTTCATAAAGCCCTATACTAAAATGTGAAATATGAATCCTGGGTCAGGGGGTCAGGCTCTAGGGTTGGGCCAAAGAGGTCATATAGTAAAAATGCATTAAATATTAGAAAATCCTTTTCTCTACTTCAATATATATTTGTTATAAACTAAATGCCTGGTTATAATGTCCATGAAACCCTCTACTAATTTTGTTAAATTCTGGTCACCTATGTTAGGGGTTCAGACTCTAGGGCGGGGCCATTATGGCCATATAGTACTTAAAAAATCTTCATGTAGGCAAAAAACTGAATACATGGTTATGATGTCCACTAACCCCTCTACCTAAATTGTGAAATTCATGGCCCCTTGGTCAGGGATTTAGGACATAGGGGGGGGGGGGACATTATGGTGTAAATGCATATAATGTTTACAATTTTTCTTATATATTCTCACACATCTGTATAAAAAACTGACTTATAATTATATTTACCAGGAAGTCTTCTCCTGAAATTTTGATTTTCATGTCCCCTGGAGTAGGGGTTTTGAGTCTAGGGCCAAAAAGGGATGTATAGGTGTTAATGCATATAACGTTAACAATTATCTTCTTTACTCCCACACATCTCAAAGGAAAACTGAATTCTTAATTTTGTAGACCAGATCTTTAAGTTTTTTGGCAGAAATTATAGGTTACATAGTTCTTTTTGAAACATTTCAGACAAGGAGGTGCTTGTCATTACAAATTTATAATTTTCCACTCCAGAATGAAACCTTATTAATTAAATGCATAAATGAGACTCCTCGAAAAGATTGTGTATGGGTTATATGCTACTCAGGTGAGCGTTAGGCCAAATGGCCTCTTGTTTATGGTACACCGTGGTTTAGCTGTGCTATAACAGCTGCAGTGTATCCAGATAAATCATATTCAGATTATAAATAAAGTTAAACTGAAAAAAAATATTGACAAAAATATGGAAAAATGGTTTGTTTCCGTGCATATTTCAATAACACAAACCTTTTAAAGCACGATATTGAACTTAAAAACACAACTTCGAGGTGTCACCTTTCTCGTCGTTGTCGGAATGTTTTGCTAATAATGACGATACATCTAGATCCATCTCGGAGGTTAATGCGATCTCACATTTCGTCTTCTTGGGAGGATTCAAAACCTTCGATATACTTTCTTGAATAACGGCATTTGTACGTTTATTCTTCCTAACAGCCGATTCGGACCTTTGACCGATTCTGCTCACGATATCTTGCTCGTCGACGCCCGCTAGATACAGCTGAGTAGCACAGGCCCTTTTACCGGAATGATTTGTAAAATTCCCAACAAGTTCAACGTTTGTGATTATTTCTTTTATCAGACCCTTGATTTTGTTCATTCCAAGAACCTGCTCGCTGTACTAAATCACTTGCCAAAGGTCGTCGGTAAAATGCACCCCTGTGTCCGAGGTCCTCGATATATGCCACGATAAAGTCAGCTAGACATATTTCTCCGCTAAAAAACAAAATTCAATAGTGACGTTAAATACTGTATTTACGAATGCAAAAAAAAATTCATATAGCTACTCTATTTCCATTATCCTAATAACGCGTAACCTTAACTAATATCTCGTGGAAAAATGCACATTATAAAGATATGCATTTTTAAAAACTTTATTTATATTTACAAAGTTTAACTCACTATTGAGGCAGCAGTGTTTGATATCCTTGTTTTGCAACTGAATATGTTTTAGGCCTTAAAAGTTTTTCATGATCGTCCATGAAAATGAATGTATTTCCCTCTCTCATTACAGCCTAAATCAAATTAATCGCATTCTAATGATTTGTGTTCACCATACGCACGTAGCCCCAAAAGTTTAGAGTTATAAAAAAACCCACTGGGTATTGTAACGCTTTAGAAGAATGTATACCAAACACGTTTTGGCTTCAATTTTTTTCTTCTTCTTCTGGTAAAATTGGATCCGCCTGGCGAACTTTTGTTCCTAATCCCTTTGACAGCAGTTCTTTCATTCGCGCGTCTAAAACCCGCTGAAATACATCAAATCTGTGATCCTTTTCGTCTTCATACTGTGAATGTTTTCATCTCTCAAGAAACGTAATAAACCACACACAATGTAGTATATCGAACCCGGTGGATAGTCCTATCCATCTTGATTTCTAACCTCCAAAACTAATCGTTGCATCCAGCAATTAAAAATTTTACTCGTCATCTCAGTCAACAGTGGTACATTGACCCGCGAAATACGCCACTTGTTTAACGTCTCAATCGCCCACTCAGTATTCTTGCGCGTGTATGAATTTGTTTGCGAGTCAATTAAAAGTTGAATTTTATCATCTGAACCTGACGAAGTCGTTCTTTTTATATTTTATCGTCAACTGCAGATTCGGAAGTGTTGGAATTTTGTGCGTTTACGGCAGGCTCCATTATTTGTAAACATCTCCTATATAAAAAATAACGTCCTGTCGAGTTCATTCTTCATTTTCGGTAGTACACTTATTTGGGAAAGAGTTAAAGAATCAAACTAAGCTTCCATGAATATCTGATTTTCTACAGATAACGCACATTGTGACAGCAAAAAATCCATGTCGTTCTCAATAATTATCTGTCTGCTAACTGATTTGTACTTACTCGTGGTTCCCAAATTTAAAAGGTCTGATTGGTCAAATTTTAGCGGCGCCAATTTCATGTTAGATTACAGTTTTATTATCAATACTGATGCAATAATTTGGATACGCAATAATACAAAACATTTAGAGTAACCTTTGAACTCGTGCATCTTCCGATACTCATCAAGGGTACTCTAAATATACTTGTACAACTACATAGATAAACATTGAAATCGTTTTTTAACATGCTTTAGAAAGACTGAATAGAGGAGAAATTCCAGATGCATATTTCAGATGGGTGCAAGAAGTTGGGAGGTTTACCAGTGTGGCTGTCAATGTACGATTTGACTCACCTGGTAAATATAATATTATTATACTTTCATGTTAAATACTGAAATCTGATTGGTTAAGGCACAGTTTATATATAATCCGTTTTTTTTACCCTCAGCATTAGCAACATACCTGGCAACGGGTAACGCAATTGTTACATGCTCGTACGATTTGCTGTAGAATTTATGGCATTTCTAAAGAAGTGATATAAGTGATATAAGTTTTCTTTAAAATTATGACATTCAGTATGATAAAATAAAAAATGCCCTTTTGGGAGGGCAACAGTTGAAATTTTCACCCCGAAAACCAATTGTCAACATGCGCTTTGCGTCGATTGATTGACAATGGTTTTCTCGGGTTGTCCATTGCAACCATTACCCTCCTAAACAGACACTATGTTAATATATAAATATAAAGAACTTTTATAGCAAAGGATGACAGGCAAACCTCATGTACCTCTCTTGTTGAGTCGGCTCGCGAAACGAGCGAGTCCTTGTTATCATAGCCGTTCCTGCGAAAATTTTGCACTACATTATTCATGCGCTAATGAAAAGAGTGCATTCATTAGCCTCTTTTGTTTGCGTGATTGTCAATTTGAAATGGTTAAACAATCTGATCTTTTTTACACATATATTGTAAAAGTTGTTCTTGATGTTTAAAGAATAAAACAAATCAAAGTAGTTTTTGTTCAATGGCCGCCCATGAATTCGACAACTTACAAGGGGAAAACCTTGTTCCATATTGAGCGTAAAATCTGTTTTACAAAAAAAAAAACCAGCTTGCAAAGCGAGAAGACACTTGCTGTCATCGGATCTCTTAGAGTGGATTTTGAGCACAAACGTGAATTGAAAATGTGCGATATAATGCAAATAGTTCTTATTTCGTCGTCATTGAAATATATCGGTCCTTTTTCTCTATCCTACGATATTATGCATTGCCAGTCAGGCAGGCATTGCCATTCTATCACTGAAATGTCAACAGAATGTGTTGAATCAAAGTGTTGACACGAATTGATGATTCAGGAATCAGACATTTATTGACCCTTTTTTCTTTCAACACGCAGAATTTAAAATAATTCATGAATTAAGTATGGAAGTATATACTTATCGCGGGCTACAACATATCAACGACAAAAAAATCATGAATCGTATATTTTTTTTAAATAAATAGGATATCTAAATATTATTATCATATAATTTGATATGATAAAGCTGGTCTCATAAAGGTGATATCTGCCACAATGAGCCCTGTAGTCTTTGTTCACCTATGTATAATTTATTTACAAAAGACAGAATTTGTTAATATATTACTAACAACGCAATAAAAACAAATACATCAAAATATTGACAACCTGTTCAGAGCAAGTCGACTCATAGGCTCTTCAGGCCTTTGATACTTATTTACTTTTTATTACGAAAGTGTGTGTAATATTATTTATCAGGTACTACCCTGTAAATCATAAATGATTGAAATTAAAATGACAAAAAAATGTTTCAGTTATAATGCTTTCAGGATTTTATGCAAGTAGATCAACAGCAGTATTTATGGATTCTGACAACAAGTCCATAATTCACATGGAAGTGGGCGATTCCAAGGAAGTTGACAGGCACAGTTCTAAGGCTTCTCTTTGACCACAGGCACCTGAATTTTTATCAATCAGTCGCTTAATAAGTCATATATCGAAAAATTCTACCCCTACTATATATAAAAACACAAAGTGTGCAACGCCATTTTGACCCCCTCGTCGATTCAGGCTTCGATTTGCCACATAAATCAGATATGCCTACCGGTTTGCGTGCAACATTGAGTTCAAATGTGATATTTTATGTATTAGATCATTCAGCGCGGAGTTGAAATTTCGTGACGTCAGCTGATGGCTTTCGAGCCTCGGGACAAAATTCAAAGTCTGCGTGAATTTTAGTTGATAACATTATCAATGCGTTGAATTTAAACTTAAGGACGAAATGTATAGTGAGAAATATCCCATTTGAACTCAATGTTACACGCAAACCGGTAGGCATATCTGATTTATGTGGCAAATCGAAGCCTGAATCGACGAGGGGGTCAAAATGGCGTTGCACACCTTGTGTATTTATATATAGTAGGGGTAGAATTTGTCGATATATGACTTATTTAACGACTGATTGATAAAAATTCAGGTGCCTGTGCTTTGACAGAGGACTACAACATCTAATCACTACCTCTCCTCTTGTTATAAGGGAAATTATTTCTGATGCTAGCAGAAACATAATTTCTTTGCTGAGTAGGTAAAAATCTATGTGACAGAAGATTAATTTTATAGATAGAATTCTACATACTTTTTCCGTCTTAATGACTCAATTATAAATGTATATGCAACTGCAGTAACTAGATAATGCCTAGCTGTTTTAAAGTGTTCTTTATCACATTCTTAAATATTATTTTGATGTATTCAGGAAAACATTAGGAATATCAGCAAATTATACTTAAACATAAAATAACATATGACTTGTACTAAGCATTGAGATTCCTCAGTGGATTACCTGCGCGTGTCTTTGCATATATTTCAAAAATGTTTTGAAATTTTACCCGCTATTACATATTTCCCCGGTAAACAATAGGACACTACAGTTTTCATTATAGCCCTGAGATTATGTTGAACTTTGTAATGCATCAAGTGCTAATGTTAAAATCATATGTGGATTGACAATTGTGTACTAGTATATAACATTTTCAGTTCAACCTTTTTTTTTCTCTATGAATTTTTTTTTGTAGAATCAGAACCATACAAGCACCTGCAGCACAGCCTAGTCATTTGACATAAGGTCAAAAAGCTTAACATCTCTTTCAGATATTGCCAAGACATCAGGATGCAGAGGACTGTTGCAATGTATACGGCCTATTTTGAATTATTTTTAGTGTTGCTGCAGTACTTGTAAAGTCAGTGTCGAGCATCTGTTGAAAAGATGGATGGGAATCCTGCACAAAATCAACAATAAACATGTGTGGGCAAGTGGACGGTAAATATGATTTAGAATTTTCATTAATTTAAATCATATAAGCAATAATTTTTAGCATTTTTATACCCCCGCTCCGAAGGAGAGGGGGTATACTGTTTTACCCTTGTGTGTCTGTCTGTCTGTCCGTCTGTCTGTCCGTCCGTAACAAAAATTTCTGTCGCATTTGTCTCAGCAACTATTTATCGCAGATGCTTGAAATTTTTACACAGTGTTTGTTAAGGCATGCCATATCGTGGGATATATTTTTGTACCAATCGGACGTCAACTTCCTGTTAAATGACGACTTTGCTTATTTTTTAACTAAAATTTTCAAACCAAAATTTCGTCAAAGATTTCTCAGCAACTATCTATCGCAGATGCTTGAAAATTTTACACAATATTTGTATAGGCAAGCCATATCGTTGGATATATTTTTGTACCAATCAGACGTCAACTTCCTGTTAAATAACGACTTTGTTTATTTTTAGCAAAAATTTCAAACAAATTTTTGTTAAAGAATTCTCAGCAACTGTTTATCGCAGATTTTTGAAATTTTTACACAGTATTTGTATAAGCATGCTATATCATGGGATGTATTTTTGTACCAATCAGACGACAACTTTCTGTTAAATGAGTACTTTTTTTTTTAGCCAAAATTTTCAAACCAATTTCCCTCAAAGATTTCTCAGCAGCTATTTATCGCAGATGCTTGAAATTTTAACACATAATTTGTTTTGGCATGCCATATTGTGGAATATTTTTTTGTATCAATCGGACGTCAACTTCCTGTTAAATGAGTACTTTGTTTATTTTAGCCAAAATTTTCAAACCAATTTTCCTCGAAGATTTCTCAGCAGCTATTTATCGCAGATGCTTGAAATTTTAACACACTATTTGTTTAGGCATGCCATATTGTGGGATATATTTCTGTACCAATCGGATGCCAGCTTTCTGTTAAATGTCGACTTTGCTTATTTTGCATATTCACATCAGAGCGGGGGTATCACTAGTGAGCATTGGCTCACAGATATCTTGTTTATCATGGTGTTTGTTTCTTACTTTATACACAAAATACATTTAAATATCTTTTTCTGACAACATTTGATTCAGTAAAGGATTGAAAACATTGACAACAATAACGGCACTAAGTTTTACAATTAAATCAGTTTAGTTGTCGACTTTCTGAGGAAAATAAGGCTGACTGCAACAATTTGCTCCAAAGAGACTCGGTGGCTTTCACGAATATATGGTTAATTTGTTTTCTTAGCATTTAAAATTCAAAGTCATTAATAAAAAATGTATGTGTTAAGTGTACACTTTCATGTAAGTCTGCATATATTTCCTTTCTTTTCCATGCTATGAAGTTTTATGCATATTTGTCATTGCTACATTTTATTGATCTTTCTTCTAGGATGTTAGTAAGAAATAGAGATTGGTGTGGGAGTAGAACTGTTGCCAAAAAAGGGCTGTGGAAAACTTTTTTAGCCATATACTCCTTCATTACTGTCCAATACAGAAATCCAATGGATATGACGCCTATTATATTAGGAACATGCTGGCTATCAAGGACCACAACAACCATTTTGGAAGGATGCCATTTGTTGGACAGGATGGAGAAGTGTATGGTTAAGGCCAGGTATCTAGAAGGACCAAACAGTGGGTTGCATATGAAGAGAAAGCACCAAAAGATTTTAAATATATATTAGGTTAGAAACATTCAAGAGTTGTGATGAATAAATGATTGAATAAGAACTTTTATTTGTTTAAATGTTAAATAATTAAAAAGCAATACTTATATCGAGCTATCAATCAAAACACCAATAATTAGTTTTATCAGTTTTGCTTATACTTCTTGACTTTTTGATTATATGTCATTAGTAATTCTGTTACATAAGATCGTTCATTTATAGTAAATCTTCTACCTGTGCTTTTCAGTACATGTACTACAAATACTATATGAATATACACTGAACCTATATTTCGAGGTGAATGTATTCACCGTCATATACAGTATATGAATGTACTTTAAAAATCTAAGTAGACTGTATATTTTACAAATTGACTTTCAATTTCTCAAATAATTATTACGAGATATAATTTTTTAGTACTAATGGCTGCTTTAATGAGAGCAACATGACATTTTTGAAAGCAGGTTCATAAAGAGCAGAAAATCCCTCTTTAATTAAAGATTCTATTGCCAAGAATCTTTCTGGGGAAAGAAATTTAGGATCACGAATCCTTTTAGCTAAGATGCAGAGGATAAAAAAACTAGGTGAGAATTAATGAATTAATTCAGTATTTATTCAGAGTCTTCAGAATTAGCAAAATGATAACCCGTCTATTGTCTGCTTGCCTCAGGAAAACGTCATCTCACGACAAAGAAAATACAAGCAGGAGCTGGTATTCACCTTCCAGCTCCTAGTCGCCCATGTTGCCATATGACAAAGTTTCTGTAGGCCTGGTTTCTGAATGTCGACAGTTGAAAGGTAGGATCTTGGTAGGTCCGAAAACTCCAACTCAAAATGTTGGCAACCTCCAGTACATCATGCCTCAAGCATAAATTTCTAAATTTAGGTTTTGAGGTGATGCATGGAAATTGCCTACAACAGATGTTCATGCGGGGATAATAATAATTGCAAGTTTTTATATAGCGCTTTTAAATTGCAATGCAATATCTCAAAGCGCTTTTACAATTATTACCCCAGCAGACCTTAAAGCATTCCAGAGCCTTCTCAGTGCGGCAGCCGTTAAGGCGCTCAGACACTCACATTCTGACAATATCTTTCACTGTCTATAGCCAGGTACCCATTTTACACTTGGGTGAAGAAATACATTTAAAGTATCTTTCCCAAGGACACAACGTCGACCTGCCGCGGCCAGGATTCGAACCCACCACCTTTCGGTCATGAGTCCTGCACCTTGACCACTCGGCTACCGACGGGATCATCAAAACTTTGACATACCCCAAATAAACCCCACTGCACATTTGAATTAGAGTTTTCATTCCTTCTGCTATCCTCAATCTGCCACTACAGAACAAGTCTTACAAAATGCGGCTCATCAGCAATCTTGCATTTCATCTGTAATCGTAGTTTGTCGAAAGACAAACTGTCAACAACATTCTATAAAAAAAGATGTAGATTTAAAAAAAAATAAATACAAAACTTGTTTTATGTGTACCGCTTTTAAAAAAAAGTGAATTATCTTTACATTTCTTACCATCAATGAAACACTAAGCTCTTGGTCGTTGTTTTTAGGGCCAGCTGCCAAGCAAAGCTGTTGATTGCGAATTACTCCTTCATTCTGTGACATATTGCGGCTGCTGGTCAAGGCATATGGATGATGTCGATGCTACAAAGTAAAACAAAATATTATTCCTTCTCTATCTAGCAGTACCTCATCGTTGTTGTAGGGTGGACATCAGCAATTGGTGGCCAACACTCCTAGAATATACATAAACATGCACTTACTTTGTTCACTGGCCTAGTTTGGTTAAACTTGTACTGGCAGTTTGTGTTCTTACAATTGGTGCATGGTCTCCGCTTGCACACACAACTTTTACACTTCCCCCTGTTATCACAAAGACAACAGCTCTACAAAAACAAAACGAGATGTTTGAATTGGATTTTGTTTCCCTTGTTTAGCTGTATATGGGGTTATGTATTGTTAAATGTTATGATATAATTTCATTTTTCAATCTGGGGATTTTATCATTCATGAAATATGCATGTTTTTAAATGTTGTTCTTTATACTTCTTGAATTATAGATTTTGATATCCAAATAATATCCACATGAACTCGTTTATGAATAAAACTTATCTTTTGGAATATATGATTTTCTTATGATTTTTAAATTAAAAAGATATTGGGCCTTGCATTGATAAAATTGTTAATATTTCAACAGTGGTACAATCTTCTAATATAGATAGATAGATAGATAGATAGATAGATAGATAGATAGATAGTATACTATTAAGTTATCCTTTATGCCCACCGGTCACTATTGATATTTGGGCTATCTGATAAGAATTCTAACGCTGTTCTGTTGTTTTGTTTGATAATAATGTTTGTAATGAATTACACGGCAGAAATCTTTTCTAAAACCCGTAAAAGGTACTATGGTCGCGGTACCTTTTTATTTGGCTGGCCCTTACATGCGTTATATAGAAAACGTAGGTTTATTTATGTTCTTGGAGAAATGTGTAATTAGGTCCAGTGATGAGCCTGTCGACGCTGGGTCAGAAATCTAAATAAAATGCTACTACTGACCACGGTGCATCAGAATATTAGTATTCACTTGATCTCATTTAATTATTAGGAGGAGAATGTTGCTGCATAGTGTCCGAGCATATAAGATGAGGGTGCAAGAAACAAGTTGAAGTGTATAGACGGTATCTTCTAATATTTTATATGTAATATTTTGATAAAATATACAATGATATCCTTATTACTATTTCTAAATAGTATACCCAACCCAACAAAGTTGCGAGGGGTATACTGTTTTAGACAAGACCCTTCGTAAGATTCTTTGTATTTGATTAAGAAGTATAGATCCTTAAATAACCAGATGTGGAGTTATCTTTTGTTAGTGTGGATTTGAAATTCTCTCAATCTCAATGAAAATGTTTTCTGGATAGGCTACCAACTGTAATAACGAGCTTTAGATTCCATTTGTTACCTGTATTGTAATAAAAAATCATCTACAAAATATTTTATATATGCTGTGATAAATTGATTTTATTCATAAACTTGTTTTTGTTTTTTTGTCCCCCGCCGCAACGCGGTGCGGGGACATAGAAATGCCGGGCGTCCGTCCGTGCGTCCGTGCGTCCGTGTGTCCGTGCGTCCGTGCGTCCGTCCGTCACACTTTTTTGTAAGCGCTCTCATGCCTACAAATTTTGACGGATTTTCATTAAATTTATACCAAATGTATATACCACTATTACCTTGGTCAAGTTCGAAAATCAGCATTGGTCGATACTTTTTGTTGGAGTTATGAGACTTTGACCGCAATAATGACTCGGTTTTATCCAAAAATTGACCTTGTAAGCGCTCTCATGCCTACAAATTTTGATGGATTTTCATTAGATTTATACCAAATGTTTATACCTCAATTACCTTGGTCAAGTTCGAAAATCAGCATTGGTCGATACTTTTTGTTGGAGTTATGGGACTTCGACCGCAATAATGACTCTGTTTTATCCAAAAATTGACCTTGTAAGCGCTCTCATGCCTACAAATTTTGACGGATTTTCATTAAATTTATACCAAATGTATATACTACTATTACCTTGGTCAAGTTCGAAAATCAGCATTGGTCGATACTTTTTGTTGGAGTTATGAGACTTTGACCGCAATAATGACTCTGTTTTATCCAAAAATTGACCTTGTAAGCGCTCTCATGCCTACAAATTTTGACGGATTTTCATTAGATTTATACCAAATGTTTATACCACTATTACCTTGGTCAAGTTCGAAAATCAGCATTGGTCGATACTTTTTGTTGGAGTTATGGGACTTTGACCGCAATAATGACTCCGTTTTATCCAAAAATTGACCTTGTAAGCGCTCTCATGCCTACAAATTTTGACGGATTTTCATTAAATTTATACTAAATGTTTATACCACTAATACCTTGGTCAAGTTCCAAAATCAGCCTTGGTCGATGGACTCGATACTAGACAGCTTGACCGGCGGGGGACCCAGGAATTCTATTCTTGTTAAATTTTAACTTTTATTTAAATTAACGCACAAAAATCCCAAATTACATTTTGCTGATTTAAAACTCACCCGAACTGGTTGCTCAATCGACGTAATGGCTGCCTTCCATTTGTCTACTTCTGAGTTGAGAAATATTTTGCGACTCTGTCTTACTAGATCCTACAAAATTTATTATATATTTGCAACCACCAACATTAAAAATTAAAAAAATGAAATTATGGAATGGTCTTATTAGAAATATCTTTAACATCGTGTTACTTGAAAAAGACTATTTTTGTTTCTGTTCTGTCCCTCTTTAGGTGACAAGCCTACATACATGTCAGTTCTGATCATCTTGTAAAAGACACACACAAGCAAAAAAAAAAAACATTGTTGTGATAAGGAGTAGTGGGTTTTTTTCGAAAGCTTTATAATGTATTCTATTTAGTATTGATTTTCCACCAATCCGCGCCTTGATCCTTGAGTTAATGTTGCACTGACTCTCACTTATATCTCTGGAGGCAATCGTTTTCTGGTTCCTCTTCCTGCGCCCGTCGTTTCGCTGCTATAATATGGTTTCCTCCTAGCAGATAGAGGGGTCTATGAATTAAGTCCTCTTCTTTAAATTGGCTGGAATCGCCGATCAGTTGTACAATTAGTGCATATGATAATTAAAACATACTTGGTGAATAAAACAAATTATGTATGTGTATATACACAAATTACTATATATCTTATCCATTCAAAACTTTTCCTGATACAATGCAATTATAAATAATTAACTTATTATCTGATTGCATTGAGAGTTCTGAAGCTTTAATCCTTTTTATGTAGGCCCCGCCTATTTATTGTCAGCCAAACGCTGAGTAATACACATGTACATGAATAATTGCGCAATGATTCTTGGTCTTGGTTTTCTTTTTTTCATCTCCTTGTCAGCTGGTTGGCGGTCCAAATCGACTTATTAAAGACCCTCAATGAAAACGCTTTTTGAGGGGACATTCTCTATTTCCTTTAGAAATCCATTCATGCTTTTAAATCTGCTTCTGTCCAACTTTCCACCATTTTAATGCTCCTGAATCGAATCTAACAAGCATGCATAATGTTTTTTCATTGCAATTATGAATGAAAATTAATAAGATAGGTTTAAAAGATAACAACATATTATAGGACGCTCCTGTAGTATAATTATTGACATGTTACAATTGTATGTCAAAACACTGTAAATTTTAAAATTAAAGGCAAAAATAAAAAAAATTTAACCGGGTTTTCCGAATGAAAAATCCGGTTATTAAAATGGTGTAAATGCCAAAAGGGTACCCTCATTGTACGGATAACTCCTGGGTTGACATGGATTATGGATACAGTTCACATAAAAGGAAACCCGGTTTGCTGTCACATTGACAGCTTTTACTTGTCTTCAATCTTTCAATATAACCCTTCTACGAAACACTTCTTTTAACCTGTTGGGCTGCTGCATCTTTTTTGAATGTGGGGTGGGGCAGTTTTATTTTTTTTTAAATTGACCACCATTTTACTGGTTTTATAAAGCGTAAACAGTCCCAAACCAGTTTATATCGTATAAAACTAGAGTATAATCAACACTGAAATCAATAATACTGAAATTAAGTATCTGGAAAGTATCAAAATCCTAGTCCGGTTTGTTGGATAATTAGTGGGTTGCATTAGGGAAAATACGGAAATCTTAAAACAACTCATTTTATGTACATTTTGATTAGAAAAATTCCCCTGTTGTTCTTATTCAATTTTCTATAATTAAAGACGTTGTCAAAAAAAGTTCTTCAATTATTATTTTTCTTCACCTTTCCAAAGTTTTGTTGCATTTCTGCCATTTGCAGTGGAATCAATCACTCTGAATTTTTTTCCATTTTTATTTCTAATTTATTGCCGTCCTTTTTTAATAAACTCATCCCTCGGAGTTTTTCAGACTGCAAGATATTTTCCTGCAATTTTTTTTTCGCTAGGCTAATAATCGTCTGGAACTCATTGACGTCTTTGACGCCACTTTCTTATTTAGATTACGTCACAACAGACAAAAGCACAAAAGCTTTACTTTAAGAACAGTATAACAATTTCTATTTTTTTTTATTTGTAAAAGAGTAGTCATTCATTACTAAAAGATAAAATCTTTTTACTGCAATAAAAGACTCAGAATTGCATGAAAAAAAGATTGTTTTTTTTTTAATATTTTATTTACACCACTAGTCAATTCTGTAGAAATTTGGTCTTCCAAAAAGCAACGCTTGACTGATGCATTATTCTGTTGATCAAAACCTGAGGTAGCAATATTTACTGTTTTGATCGTCAAAATCAATAAACGGTATATTGAGAGTGTTTAAATTTTAAAAAGGCATTGTTTTTGCAGAGTTAAAAAAATCATTTCATATCTTTCGCAAAAGGAGCTGTAGTGTTTCTTCAATATACATATTAAAAATCATTTCATATCTTTCGCAAAGGGAGCTGTAGTGTTTCTTCGATATACATATTTCATTTCCTTAATTTTTTGTAATGCTTAGAAATATCTCTGGTCAGTCTCTACAATCGATTGATATGTTCTGCAAAGGAAAAAGAACCACGGCCTTGCAAGGTTGGTATCATATTACCTACCATCAGGGGTTTTAAATCACGGGAAGAAAAAGAAGAAGTTCGCTGTTCAATAACTTTTTATTGCCTTTTTAGCATATATTTTATATATTGTAAATAAATAATTTTAATCGTAACTATTACAATCGTTTTTTCCTCTGTTTTGTTGTATATATTTGTAATTTGTATATATTAGATAAAAGAACAAGAGGTAAGGATCTCAAAATAGTTTCAGTACTGAAGCGTTTGGTTTTGCAAAGTCTCCATATTCTGAAATTTGTTAACCTTAAAATCTTAGGAGAAAAAAATCCTTCTACAGTTATATATATATATATATATATATATATATATGTATATATTAATTGCCTCAGAAATGATGCCACCCTCTTTAAGTACTTTAAGTCCTTTGATTGTAACTGTTACTAAATTGATATTTGATTGATGTTAGCGAAAATTATGGTGTGGGGTTTTTTACGGATAAAACTGCCCCTCATTTCCCAGCTACACATAAGTAAAAGATGTTTTACGCAATAAGTCTAACGTGCCTCCTTGAATGAGACAACTGTCATACCACCTGCTAATATAGATATTACGTATACGGTATTGACATAAAAAGTAGTCGGATAGTTACGTTAAAAGATTGTGCGAGGTGTTCTGAATCATTTTCAAATTGAGAAAAGATTTTTCGTGATAAATATCCATAAGAAGTTTGTCATTTCAACCCACATGTTCAATTAACCAAGAATGTTGACACAAATGATATTGTAAGCAGCGCAAACTCAAACCTGAGGAATAATTATGAGTAGTATCAGGTGTAATGAAAGTTTAAAGTTCACCTGTCGACCTATCCATACACCACAAGACCTTTCTAATGAAACAATTAATAAAAAAGTATTTCCTTTTAAAATTTAAAATATTTTAAAATGGGTTTTCTTTTTAAAAACCCGATTCACAGTTAATATAAGTATCATTACAACCTCCACAGAAAGGCTTCAGTGACGTGTTTAGTCGATAAATGCCCTTTGCTGTTTATTTCTTTTTAGAAAAATCTTTCGGTTGAAACCTTTAATACATGCCGCTGCCTTAGTCATTCAATATGCATTCCTAACCCATGTGCAGGAAAATATTTCATTGACACTGGTACTCAGGCTATAAATAAACAATTGTTAACACACACAAACAAAACTTTTTTTCGACAGTTATGCCTGCACAAAATGTTTGACCTAAAATAACACATTTTTGTTACCTTTTTTTAAAGTAAAAATGAAGGTCTCATGCAGTTTCTAAACAGTACCTACTTTTTGCTTTACCAAAGCAAATGCATTTTGAAAAAAAAATGTATAAACATGTTCATGAAATTATAAAATATAAATCGACATCTGGTTTTTTTTAAAGACATATTTTGACAACCTGTATGTTAATTAGTATAATTGCAATAGTTATCTATCCTAAAACTATCGATATTCAGATCAAAATTGAATGTCATCACATACTTGTAACATTTTTATACTACTATTAGGAATTTCTACTTAAGCATGTGATATTATGATTTAATTGCATCCAAATGCGTTCTATTTCCCCCGCTGAATAAGGATGTCCTGTGGTTAAGTTCCTGAAGTGTCCCCCACACGGTTCTTTAATTCTGGTAACGCAGCTAAAGCCCGGATGTCCAACTGCTTGAACATTTATATATTTTCTACACAATCCAGTTATGTATACATCCTCAAGAAATATGGATGGAACCTCGCTCGTAGCCAGGTAAAGCTTGCCGAGGATATCACCGGATATGACATATGCTGGGCCGCCAAAGTAATCCGGGAAATTATCTGGTTTGTATTCTTCTTTTGAGATGTAATATTTTGAAAGCTTATTTCTGTCCACGGTCCCGTTTGTTAGTTTACATCCAATAATCGAATTCACCGGTTTGCTTTTTTTAAGATAATTTATTAGAAGATAAGAATTTAAAAATACATCGTCGTCTACTTTAAGAATATATTCGGGGTTGTTACAATGGAAGTAAACCCATTGAAACAAGCCAGTGATCTTGTTCACTAGATTTTTATATTTCTCCATAATATCTAATTCAACAATGTCCATAAATTTTTCCTTCTCCATGGCAAATGTGTCTTTTATTTTTTGGTCGAGTTCGTCAACTTCTTTTCCGACAAAGAAAAACAACCGTAGAGAAGTATCCTGTTTAACAACACTACCCCATGAATTCCTGATAGCCATCCTCTCTCTGAAATGACCTGCTCTACTAGGTACAGCCATTAAAAGAAATAGAGAGTGTTCACTTCTTCTGCAATGAAGAGGTGAATAAAAGTGCAGGTAGATGTTGTTCAAATGGAAGGTCGATAATGATGTAAAGTTTGCATTTGAAATGTACAGCATAATGTTTACACTTGATAGAATTCCAATCATGAAAAATAACGCTTTAATGCTGTACATAAAAGTTGTTCGTTCCCATCGCAAACACGCCATTATGGTCATCTAAAAGTGAATCAAGAAAACAGTCTCATTGTAAAATTGATTATTTTAAATTTCAAAACTTTCAACTCATAACCAGCTTATTAATGATAGCTTTTTTATCATACAAGTTGACATTAAATGTACATGGACGTCTGGTTTTGGTTTAAAAATCAGGTAATTGAGGATGGACATCTTTAGTTATTTTTACATTGCAATTTTTCCATTATTTATTCTTTGCAACTGAGATATGTTTTTCGAAGATTACAATTACACTGATAAGAACTTTTGAAGTAAATCATTTAGTTTCTTACCTCATTTGCTTGAATAGATGCAGTCCATGTTTCTTGCATCAATTGAGCATGCAAACGTCAGAAACATTTTTTTTAAACCGTCCCTATAAGTTTATGTGTACGGCAAATACAAAAAAAAAAGATACTGCACAGTCATTACCCCGTTGAGATCGGATCTAATATCAAATTTGGCGTCACCGGAAATGCGCTAGCAATGAGATGGAGTTGTTTATTTGAAATTTAGATACCTTGTATCTTTGTCACTCAAATGAAGCTGTAATAATGGTTTTAAAATCCACATTTCAAATTAATGTATCATTTTACTAATATGCTTAAGTAACGATGAGTATGTCCTTAAAAGACATTGTAAGCAGCGTAAACTCAACCCTTGAGAAGCTTTAAAGTTAAATCAGGTGTTATAAAAGGTTAGTTACTGGCGACCTATAAACACACTGTGCCTTCTTTCCTTATTAAACAGATAGGTGTAGTCTTTCATTTTAAAAATTTCTTATTTATATTTTGGCAAAACCTGACTCCCAATTTTCTCTACCGCACATTGGACTAGAATGCACACATGATACTGTAGATGCCATGCAGAAATTGATGCTATATTTCCATTTTTTCAATAGAATTTTGATGTTCCACAGGGTTCAGTCCTTGGACCAAAGCTTTCCGCCTGTTTGGTAAACCAATTCGTGATGCTTGCCGTAAACATAACATAAGTTGTCAGTGCTATGCTGACGATTCTTAACTGTATGTGGCAATTACACATACTAGCAACTGGATAGATATAGCATCTAGTCTGCAGATTTGCCTGTTTGATATTGGTTAGCTATTTGAAGATTAATCGAGGAAAAACAGAGCCAATTGTCTTTGTTCCAAAACACAAAATGAAAATTAATTACTTCAAAGAACTCGGCATCAATTTTGACGGCAACAAAATTAACGTCTCATCAATTGTAAAAAAAATTGATGTAAATTTTGAGTCGGTACTGAACATGGAATACCAGTTCGAATCATCGCAAAATCACCACCAACTACGGAATTCGGTCGCATTCGACTGCAATATCAGAGAGCGCTATTAAAACCCTGATATGTTTACTTGTAACCTATCGTTTAGACTACAACAATGCCTTACTACACGGTTTATGTACCAGTTCCTTGTCAAGACATCAAAAGATTCAATACAAAGCTGCGAGGAATATAACGCGTACCAGGAAAAAAAGACGACATAACACCAGTGTTGGCCAAGTTACACTGACTTCCAATCGAGCAGCGAATTCAATACAAGCTGATCCAGGTCTACATGCCAAATAGGTCACTGCGTACAGAGCGCTCTATGCTCCTAATTCAGTCGCGTGCGCAAACTAGGTCGTATGGTGACAGGCGGTTCGACGTGGCCAGTTCTACATTGTGGAACAGCCTACATAATTTTATTAACCTACCTGAAGTTTAGGTCCCTTTATGCAATTTTGCTTTTTATATAAAACAGACGAAAAGTCCCAAGGAACTGTCAACCTATTTCTTTACCTTGTAGTTTTATAAATGCAACTTCGAGCAAAAATAGTTAAAACATCACTGCTTTAAAGGTACCTCACTACAACTAGACTTGTACTTTTTAAGACACTACGTCACAAGATGGCGAATTAAATGTTTTATTAAACTGTTTATATCGTTCAATTGGGTTGTATAGCATGGTAGCTCAACTCGGTGGTTAAGTTATGGGCTTCTGAAGATCATGATCCACAGATCATGAGTTCGAATCCGCCTGGATCTTTTGCTCATGTTTACTAAATTAAATTTTTGAAAATGTAATTTTTCATCAAAAACTGCACATTTTTTGCCTATTTGAATTAAATATCTCCTTATCAATTATGATATTTATCATAATCAAGTAATTTTCTGCTGATTTGAGAAAATATTTTAAGGTGTAGTGAGCCACCTTAAGCAGTTTTAAGGAAAACATGCATTTCTAGTGTTTGAGGCGTGGGTAAGATTATGCTGAATTAATATTATTAACAATCAATTATCTTGATTACCATACCTTCTTTATATATTCACTAAAGAAGTAACTGTCAGGTCATGAATCAGTTGCCCCAAAACTTTCAGACCTTTGAATGCAAAGTCTCCAAAAGCAACACGAATTGATGGGTAATCTTTACATGCATTGTTTACAGAACAGTTCAAAGTTGAAAACTATCACTGCACTAAAGTGCGGTTTTGTTTACATGCTGAAAAAAATCCATATTTATGAAAATTGTTTAACAAAAATAGCTAAATCGAGCTATTCGGAATAGCTTTATTAAGCTATATAGCTTTTTCACGCTTTATAGCTTAATCAGGAGATTGTCCTGGACCTGTTGTTATTCCATTTACAAACTAAGTGTTTGGTAACACAAAAAGAGTTATACATATATAGCCCAAAACTTTAAGAACTTTGGTTACATTTGTGCAGAAAGAGCAACATTTTAAAGAGTGGTTTTTTAAGAATTGTATCAGATATTTTTAATACAAATGCCCATTTATGAAAAGTATAATTGAGTAGCTAAATAATCCTACTTCAGGAAATTAATAAAGCTATGTAGCTAAATCAAGCTAGGTAGCTACATTTGTAAATCTAGTGGTTGTACTCGACCTGTCATAGGCCTGTAACCAGCTTGTAACTGTTATGTCACATATTTAATTAATATTTAATGACATGTCGCCCCTTTCCCATTCACATCATTTTGTTTATGAATTTAGAATAAAAGATAAGATACTTAATAACTTTACCGTAAGACTTACCAGCTCCAACAGGCACAACAACTCTCGTGCAGCCATATTTCTTTAGCCACACAGGTATGATAAGGCAACTCTCAGCGATCAAATTCCTCTGATCGATATGACGTCACAATAAGCAGCATGATGTCATATTTTTCTCAAAAACATGTCGATTTAAGGAGGCCGACTTTAGTTTGCATTGCGCATGTTTTTGCGCATTCTAATATAATACAGTTGAGTTATACTTCTTATGAATTGTTTTCGATATCGTTTATAAATTTGAACACAATAGACAAAATACAGATAAAAATATTTAGATTTTTAAAGGAAAATTTTATTTTAACACGATTTTTACGGTGTGCGGTAGGGGAGCATTGCCATTGCGCTTTTATGACGTTATGATAAAATGAAGCTTTGTAGGAGTACGTTATAAGAAATAACATAAAAGAGAAAGTAAAAAATTGTACGCTGTTGAAATTTTATATACAGAATGATGCTATCTTCGAGGACATTTTCCTTGTTTTTGGAATGAATCCATTATATCAATCATCATTCGTGATGATCCAAATATATAGCAAAATTTTGTGCATTTTAATATTTTGAGATGGCCCCCACTAAAAACCAGACGGTAGAATTTTGTGTTTTTTACATGTAAGGTAGGAAATGATATTATTAATCATATATAACAATTTGAGAAAAAAAGCTATTGTAGTATTTTTTTAAAACTGCTTTGATGTGAGGAAAATGACAGTTTCCTATATATTCCTATAGTAAATGTACCTCGTTTTTGAGATGGTCCCTAAAAGAAGAACCAGACGGTCGATTTTCATGAACCTTCGCAAAAAAACTAGAGTTGGTTTAAATTACATATGGTTAAAAAATAAAGAGTTATGCTATTGTAGTTTTTCCGCAAAAAAACCCAAATCGGCCTCCTTAAACTGTATCTCTGGTTTAAAATATAAAATCTACAGGCATAAAATATCACTAGAAACTCTTCTAAATGAATATATCTTCGATTTCTCTCTATTACGTATAATTATCATTGATGACGTCACAAGCATGTCTTAATGATATAATCAGGATAATACAGGCATGGATATTTTGTTTATTCAGCGAGTGTTATAAGGTAAGCAGATCGACAATTGACCAGCCTTTTCTCTGTCAGTGTGTACAAGAAAAGGCAAAAGTTGAACATTACCCCGGATATTATGAAAGATGATATATTAATAAATATCAACGGTATATGCCCTAAACTACTTGAAAAGTGCTGCTATAATCCTTTGCTTCGTTGTTTTAAATGAAATATACGTAGTATTTACATTGAAATTATAGAAGTTGAGAGGGTTTCCGATAAATATTTATAATATTTATTTTATGCGATTAACAATAGGATTCTAGCAGTAATACTAATAAACATGAACTAATTGCTGATCGAATTATTGTAGCAAATATACAAATGAACTTCGAGGTAGTGATACACTTTTTGATTTTTTGTTAAGGTAAAAAATGATCTATTTTTAACTGTCACGTGATACCATGGCACTGCAGCTTTAATATTCCGAACTGTTTTCTTTAAAAAAAAAAATCAGTTTTTAAATTGATCATAATTTTGACGGTCATTAAACTCGGAGCTGCCTTAACCTACCCGCGCATCGTGCATGTTAATCCTCTGTTTAGCTTCTTGGTGGATGCAGATTGCATACAGCTCCGAGAGTCTTTTTACCAGTGAGTACAAAGACTATTCCTGTGACTTCTGCATACATTCAATTGAATAACATCCTTTGAAACAACAAATATCCCACTGTGAAACATTGGCAGAAGTCCTTCTGGGATTCTTGTCTGATGTCGTGTTAATGCTTGACATCGTTTTAAGTGTTGTAATATATCATCAGTCAAGGAAAAAAACCTCTTTGTCAAACCCTTCACATGTTCTATGTCTGTATGACCTAGCAAAGTCACAGATACTAGAAGGGCTGCCTTAGCTCCTGCCAGGAGAAGCCATTATTTCCCTCCACCGATACAAATTTACTATCTCCATTGGAGAGAGCAATAAAAGGGGAGATAACCAGAGGTGAAGCAAAGGGAAATTAATCTAAACTTAGTTTTCCACCATATGTTACGAAATTTATAAGACATTGAGCAATGTAATTGTTTATTTTAATTTTTCTAATCATTTATGCGTTATAATATCTCAGAAAACTAATATTAACTTAATTTTTTTGATTTTTGTATTAAAATATCAACAATTATCTAGTCACCTCCACTAAAATTAGCGGTATTTCATAATCCCTTAAAACCCAAACATTAAATTTTAATTCTACATTTTTTTACAATCATTTTTTCTAAATATTTATTGAAAATTTGAAATGGGGCGTCCAAAACCTTTTTCATATTGGGATTATTTTCCCATTGAAAGACATTAATTCTGGCCAGTTACCAGTTACATTTATTTGGTTGTCATGACAACAGATTACATCAGAGTTTTGATATTTTGCAATCAATTAGGGCCCCAGTGTAATCAGTAAATGTAAATGTTATCAATGAAATATTTTGAATTATGGCAAAATTTTTAGGCACACATATGGAACCCATTGATGTTGTATTAGATTTCACGCCGCCTTACACCAAGAAATTATGGTACCATGGCATTAGAATACAAACCAAATAAACAAACTTTAATATCAATTTTCTTCATTGTTGGCAATCCCTCTTGGATTTATGAGACAAGTGATAACAATTATTAAAACTCCAGAAATTGACATTTTTGGAAACTGCCTGACTCTCTCGTAGACGCACTGTTAAGTACTTTGATTGTAATTGTTACTAAATTGATATTTGATTAATTTTAGCGAAAAATAGGGTGTGAGATTGTTTTTTACGGAAAAAACTGCCACTCATTTCCCAGCTACACATAAGTGAAAGATGTTGTACGCAATAAATCTAATGTTGCCTCCTTGAATGAGACAACTGTCATACCACCTGCTAATATAGATATTACGTAATCTATACGGTATTGACATAAAAAGTAGTTGGATAATTACGTTAAAAGACTGTGCGAGGTGTTCTGAATCATTTTCGAATTGAGAGAAGAATTTTCCTGATAAATATCCATAAGAAGTTTGTCATTTCAACTCACATGTTCAATTAACGAAGAATGTGGACACTGCAAACTCAGACCTCAGGGATAATTATGAGTAGTATCAGGTGTTATGAAAGATTAAATTTCACCTGTCGACCTATCCCCACACCACAAGACCTTTCTAATGAAATAATTAATAGAAAAGATGAAGTCTTTCCTTTTAAAATGCCTATCATTTTTTTTAAACCCCGATTCACAATAGATATCCCTTATCTTTAGCAACCTCCACAGAAACGCTTCAGTAAACTTCGTTTTTTTATTAGATAAATACCCTTTGCTGTTTATTATTATTTTTTAGAGAAATATTTCGGTTGAAACCTTTAATAAATGCCGCTGCCTCAGTCATTCAATATGTATTCCTAACCCATGTGTAGGAAGATATTTCATTGACACTGGAACTCAGGTTATAAATAAACAAATGTATAACACACACAAACAAATTGATGCTGTTATTAGTCAGTAATGCCTGCACAAAGTGTTTGACCTGAAATAACACATTTGTAATTACCTTTTTTTTTAGTAAAAATGAAGGCCACATGCAATTTCTAAACAGTACGTATTTTTTTTTACCAAAGCTTATACATTTTGAATAAAAATGAATAAACATATTCTTAAAATTAATAAATAAATAAAAACATCGACATCTGTTTTTTTTTTTTTTTTTGAAGACATATTTCGACAACCTGTATGTTAATTAGTATTATTGCAATAGATATATATCCTAAAACTATCGATATTCAGATCAAAATTGAATGTCATCACATACTTGTTACATTTTTATACTACTATTAGGAATTTCTACTTCAGCATGTGATATTATAACTTAATTGCACCCACATGCGTTCTTTTTCCCCCGCTGAATAAGGATGTCCTGTGATTAAGTTCCTGAAGTGTCCCCCACACGGTTCTTTAATTCTGTCAAGGCATCTAAAGCCCGGATGTCCAACTCCTTGAGCATTTATACATTTTCTACACAATCTAGTTATATACACATCCTCAATAAATATGGATGGCACTTCGCTCGTAGCCAGGTAAAGCTTGCCGAGGATATCACCGGATATGACATATGCTGGGCCGCCAAAGTAATCCGGGAAATTATCTGGTTTGTATTCTTCTTTTGAGATGTAATATTTTGAATGCTTATTTCTGTCCACGGTCCCGTTTGTGTTACATCCAATAATCGAATTCACCGGTTTGCTTTTTTTAAGATAATTCAACAATGTCCATGAATTTTTCCTTCTCCATGGCAAACGTGTCTTTAATTTTTTGGTTGAGTTCGTCAACCTCTTTACCGACAAAGAAAATCAATCGTAAAGAAGTATCCTGTTTAACAACACTACCCCATGAGTTCCTGATAGCCATCCTCTCTCTGAAATGACCTGCTCTACTAGGTACAGCCATTAAAAGGAATACAGAATGTTCACTTCTTTCGCAATGAAGAGGTGAATAAAAGTGCAGGTAGATGTTGTTCAAATGGAAGTTCGATAATGTTGTAAAGTTTGCATTAGAAATGTACAGCATAATGTTTACACTTGATAGAATTCCAATCATGAAAAATAACGCTTTAATGCTGTACATAAAAGTTGGTCGTTCCCATCGCAAACACACCATTATCGTAATCTAAAAGTGAATCAAGAAAACAGTCTCATTGTCAAAATGATTGTTTTAACTTTCAAAACTTCCACCTCATTAACCAACTTATGTAACATTTATGATGGCTTTTTATTGTACAGGTAGGTTAACATTTAGTGTACATAAACGTCTTGTTTTGTTTTGAAAATAGGTTGGTTGAGACGATTTCTTTTTTTTAAACATATGAATTTATATATATATATATATATATATATATATATATATATATATATATATATATATATATATATATATATATATATATATATATATAGTTTCGTACCTCATTTGCTTGAATAGATTCAATCCATTTTTCTTGCATCAATTGCGCATGCAAACTTCAGAAACATTTGTTGAATATGCTCTCATATTTTAGATATGCCTCTAAATATTTGCAAGCTAACGTCCATGTACAATGTCATCGGCAAATAAAAATATTCATACAGCCATTTCCACGTTGAGATCGAGTTTAATATTAAATAGTAGTCAAATTTGGCGTCATAATGGAACCATATGGTGCCTTTTTAGCAATAGCCTTAGCGTTAAATACAAATGTACATTAATGTTGAGTAAACAACCTAATAGTTTCTCTCTCGACTGACTTTAATAATAAAAGTACTCTGAAAAGCCTCGCCCGTCCTTGGAATTTCCTTCTCATTCAAATTTTTTGACCTAGTTAAAATAAAACTTGCCTTTTAAGATGTGCAGAAAAACCTAACTACCTAGGGTGCACAGGAGATGAATGAGACTGTGTGTCTTGTCAGTAACAATGTAAACAACCCACCCTTAAAGTTATTAGCAACCGGAAAGAGTGGGGGGGGGGAGGGGTAAATGAAGCTTTTCAATATTACTATGCCACTGTTTACTTGCAGTAATAGTATATTACACGCAGAATATTGACAAGCAATCCGTTTATTAATGTATGAAAAATGAACGAGAAAGCAGTTTTGTCTAATTATCAACCTTTATTAAACTAATTGACATTGTGTAAGGATTCGCTATTCTTTTTTTTTGCAAACAAAATTTTTTTTATAACATAATAGTTTTCATTTTTAAACAATTTCCATCTTTGTTCCTATACCGTCGGGACCACCAGCCTAGTCTAATTATACCCTTCACAATCGTTTCACCTCTTTGTACTCCATCTTCTTTTACCTACAATGCACTGACCTAGTTTTTTAAACGTCAGTGTTGACTTGGGAAAGCGCAAATAATGTGTTAGTTGTATCGAGAAGACATTTGTAGGTTTATCATTGAATTATCTTATACACTTGCCCAGTAAATAACAGATTAACAGTATTATCGTCATAGAAGTTTTGTTAAAAGAAAGAAACCCAGCAATTTTCTTTTTGTTGAAGAATTAATTTCCTAAAACATGTAATTTTAGTATTTCGGATATGTTGATGCGTACTCTTTCCGGATTTACAGTATTTTGAAAGCCGATATTTTTCAGTGTTTTATTTTGCTATGAACAATTGCTATTTAGATAAATCAGGATGTAATTTAATTTGATGGACATGATTGAAGCAAATCTTTTTTTTTTTTCTAGGCATAAACAATTTTGTTTATTGAATTGTATAATAATTTTGCAACCTAATGTTTTGCATAGAATGAAAATTATGTAATTTTGCTTCTATAGATTCTAAATAAATTTGATTACAAACACTTACAGTACAGGCAACGCGTTACCGTCACGGTATTTTTATCGTTCCCGCGATACACCATCGCGGTTTTTGATCGCGGTATGGATTGGGACCGTGATGACACCGCGACGGTGTGGTTTACCGTTATTCCTGCTACCGTACATTACAGGCAATGCGGGCCGCGTAAATCCACGTCAAATATGCGACTTCAGATTTAAGCATAACAGCTGCATTGTAAATAAATTGTGGTCTATATTATTATAAAATTAATAAATTATATTTATGAAATGGAATTTCATTAAATTGGAAACTACTTTCGAACTACAACATAACATGATTATTACGCTGTTAAATTTTGTGATGTGTAAATAAGAACACATATCTTTGTATTTGACGTACTTATTTCAGTTATTCTTTCTATTAGTTGTTAATCCTGTTTTTATAACAATCTTAAAATTAAATATTTTCATTAGATGAACTTGTATCAATGCAGAGCAATTTCATCTTCTCATTTTATAAGTTGACACGCATAGCGCCGTAAACGGTCAATACATGTGTATGTTTTAAATTGAGAAATGAACAAATGTCAACTAAAAAATCTATTTTTTCATTCAATAATAAAATTATCATCCATATATAAAGTTGGTGCTGCGTTAAATCACATGGAATCATAACGTGTTATGTCAGTATGCGTTTCCTGTGTATACATATAAAGTTTAAGTCACGATCATTTTCTGTGTATACATGTAGTGATTAACAAACTTAGGGTAGAACACATCATGCCCTTGGGGGTTTTCACACCTATTCACGACAAAAGAAAAATTCTATATCGCTTACGGCTTCGTCTAATCGCACAACACCTTACGAGAGAGCGAGAGAGAGAGAGGGGGGGGGGGGGGGTAGGCGTAATTTAACGTACACTTATGTGAACTATACTAATATCCAATACTAGATATTCATAACATTAGTATTCATAAAAGAATATGGTACACTGTGATTGAATCCATCATGTAATTTCAGATTTTAGTCCACGTGCTGCACCTGTCATTCAAATCAGCCCGCTAGCTCTACCACGTGTTCCCTCCATGATAAAGTTTCGTTCTATTAGTTTTATTTTTAATAAAGAAGATAAGAAGTATGTCTAACAGTTAATTTTTTTACAATGTTTGTGATGCTTGATATACTGTGTTTGGAAAGTTTAATTCGTTGTGGGTTTTTTTCTATCGTTTAGTTTATAATGGAGGTTTTTTTGCGGGAAGGAACATCTTAAACACGTTTAGCGGTTAAAGAACGCAGTAAAATGAATCGATTATTTAATATATATCAGTGAAATTGTTTGATATGCATGTAGAATTCTTCTTGGTCAATCGTTTCACAGATTATCTACCTGCCTCATTCCTGTGTATTCTGTGCGTTCAAGCGTAGAGTGATTTCCTGTCAGTGCGATGGTTTCACACCTTTGTGTACAACAATTGAGACTACATAAAAAGTCAAATAAAGTGAACTTTGACAGTCATAAAGCTTTGTGGTGGGGTGGGGGGGGGGGGGGTAAGGTTAGGACAACGGGTTTACATATGTGTAGTAGCTTTATATTCAATAAGATAACATGCACAGGATGAATGACCATCTTTAAGTTCTCCTTAAAGATAGCTTAAAGGTGTTTAAAGGTAGCTTAAAGACGACCTTTAAGCTACCTTTAAGCTATATGTGTTGCTTAAAGGTGGCTTAAAGAAAGCGTAAAGATGGCTTAAAGGCAGCTTAAAGACTATCTTTAAGCCACCTTTAAGGACAACTTATAGGTCCTTAATGTCCAAACTTCTTTAAGCCACCTTTAAGCTACCTTTGAGCCACCTTTAAGCTGCTAAGCCATTAAAAAAAAATTTAAAAGAAAAGGTATTAAAACTGTTTTTGTTCTAGAAAATAAAATGAAAAAAAAAAAACCCCAAAAAAAAACGCCCATGGCGAGAATTGAACCCGGGCCCCTTTGTTTACAAGTCCTCTACTCCACGGTATCTTGCATATATAGGAGTGTTTTTATATCCTATATATCAGTAGATATTGAATCAATGTATTGAATGTGTTTACTTGAAAAATTTTTTGACAAACCATTGACAAACCATTCAGTTTGTAACAATTATATCTAATTTATAAATTACAAGCATGCATGTATTTAGAATGAAATACGGAACTTGGTCTTCAGTGAACAAACATATATTATACCTAAATAAAAACCGTTAGGCTCACTAGTAGGCTTTCCTAGTTAATAAATTTAAACCGAGTAGATATACGTTCATCTAATTTATAGCTATAAAAATGTAAGAAAGAAAATAAAATCATTTCTTTTATTAAATGCATTGATACTATTAGAGTATTTGTTCAATTTCCCGCAATTTCCCGTTTTTAATGATCGCGGTGCCGTTCCAATATGTTTAAATATTTACATGTAATTGTATACATGATTTTTAAACTATAAATTCTATACAAACAATATTACCAATTACCGGTGACGTATTTACTGCATGTGGCAATTGCAAATGATGTATAGATATACTTGTTCATACATTTGTATGATGTGCCAGGCCGGGTATGTGACATATTTACCCTTTTACATTTATTTAAATAATCAACCCCTATGTATGATCACCGGTACATTAATTAATTAGCCTCAAGATGTTACTCTTATAAACATGTATCGTTAATTTGTAGACCTAACATTTTTGAAACCCAGAGCTAGGAAATAATACTTTGAAAATGAATTACAAATGTAAATTAACTTTTATTCACTAGAATTATCGTATACTCGTACATACTAAGATTCAAGGCCTTTAGAAACCCTGACGTGCACCTGGGCACACGACACACCTGTTGTGTATATCTTGTATATTCTGTGTTAGTTCCAGGGGTTTTCTTAAGTTGGACAAACAATAGACTCTAATTAGATATACACAAACATGCACCTGGGCACACGACACAACTGTTGTGTATATCTTGTATATTCTGTGTTGGTTCCAGGGGTTTTCTTAAGTTGGACAAACAATTGACTCTAATTAGATATACTCAAACGAACAAAACTATGTCTAGACAAACAAAGCAGTAATATCCTGCCCGATATAACAAAGGCAGTTGAGAGTCTTTTCCATCTAGAGTTAGACCTAGAAATAATGAAAATTGAAAAAAAAATACAAACCTTAAGCCGATTATAAAATTAATTCATGCATTTTTGGTTCATTATCTTTATTTTGTTTAATTACCGGATGAACATACTTTAATTAGTTTTATGCACAGATTAAGATACAGAGACTGCGCTCACCCCTAAAATAATTTTGAAACCCCAAAAAATTATAAAGAATTTTATAACGGCAATTTGTGTTCATCGGAGCGGTGTTGATGATAGCGAACTGTGTTTAATAGAGCGACAATTAAAACCGCCTGGAACACCCCCCCCCCCTTCTATGGAAATTATATTATCACTCAGATGACCCCCTCCCATCCCTATAAAAGAGCTTTTGCATTTAATATATGTTTTTATTGTTCACTTTGATCAACTTTGACTTAAAGGGAACTTAAAGATGGTTTAAAGACAACTTAAAGGAAGCGTAAATGCCACTTAAAGATGCTTAAAGGCAGCTTAAAGATGGCTTAAAGGTGTTTTAAAGAAGTTTGGACATTAAGGACCTATAAGCTCAGCTTAAAGGTGACTTAAAGGTGGCTTAAAGATTGTATATCCTTTAAGCCACCTTTACGCCACCTTTAAGCCACCTTTAAGGACTTGCTTAAAGATTGTTTTTCGCCATGTGATGTACATGCACACATAAAATGATATCAATATATTTACTGAAATGTTTAAATGTTTTTTTATCGGCATGAAATATCAACAGCAAAACTTTCAAAACCTGTTCTTAATTTCTTTGAAATGTGTAAAAACATAAGAACAGTTTAACAACATTTCGTTATCAAAAAAAAATATCTAGTTATTCTGTTAAGAGAGAGAGAGAGAGAGAGAGAGAGAGAGAGAGAGAGAGAGAGAGAGAGAGAGGGAGGGGGGCTCGGTCGCGAGCGAAAGCTAACCTCTGTCACGGCGGGTAGCTGGTACACCATCACGACAACATGACAAGGGATACCCATAATATATTTCGATTACATAATTTATGCAACTCTGGGTATCTCTAACGCTCCTTACTCTCTATTTGTTATAATTCAGTTCAGAGAGATACACGTTAATTTGATTTTTTGCATTACGATGGGGCGTATTCGAAGGTGACAAAGAAGTTGATGAGCAAGGAGAGGCTGGTAGACATTCGGTATCTTTTATTTCTCGCAGCTTGACCCTCATATCCTGCTCACATCCAGCATGCAAGACCTCAGCTCGATCGACTTCCTTAGGCCGGCCCCACTGAACGTCACACTCACTTCCACACTGAAAATTCAAGTCAGACTGAGACTTGAAGAACACACGGCTTCGCACCTGAAGATTGTCGTCGCAAACGTAACGCACTAGAAAGTTGGAAGCCCAATGACAAACATCGAGCCATACTTAAGTAACGCAACACAGAATCACTAAAATGTGAATTCACAAAAAAATGTTCTTTAAACGTAAAAGACCTTGTAAGAAATGAACGGAACGTGCTATAAATACCGGGTTGGTAACTATAGGAAGCCCTAGCTTTTAATCATTTGCTCATCATTGGTTGACACGGATGGACTTCAACAACAAAACAATTTAAATGTAGGCGGACCAATTAATTGTTAAGAAAACACAATCACACTGCGTACACATTTATAATTTTATTGACAATTAAAATAATTTCATGATAAGTTTTATTTTAAAGACCTTCTAAAAATATGATAATGGAATCGATTATTTCACAGTATTAAATTAAATGAAATACTTAAATAATTTATTTAATAGCTATGAAATAAAAAAAAAGATAGTAAAAAAGACTCCAAGTAATTCGATTATAATCTAATTATAATGTCAAAATCTGGTTAAATATCGTCATTAAATATAAAGAAACATGCAATTTATTTGTCATTGGGGGAGATAACTCCCGCTTGTATACGATACTTTTCCATCGATAATTTTACCGTGGCGGGGTCAGGTTGATGATGAGTTTACCGTGATGGGAACGCAGTATACCTGCCTCACCTGGCCGATCACCTCGATGTGTTTATACCGTGACGGGGCGCGGGAAACACGGGATCCACGTTGCCTGTACTGTACCGGAAGTCAACCATAATTGCTTTCGCCAATGAAATGGTAAAGTGCAATTTTTGAATTTAAAAAATCGTACATGAAAATGAAGTAAAGGATCATGGTCGGGGTCGGAGTAGGTGGTGGACCTTCATATTACAGGCACCTACATTATTATAACGAAGAGGGTATATATTTTAAAGTACCTGTGTTTCAAATTTAGACGTAGTTAATGAAATTTTGATTTAAAAAAAAAACAACAACAATAACATGCAGGCATATGCAGAAAGTTGGCCGGTACTTCAAAAATAGTCATCTTGCAAGTTATGAAAAATTGTCGATTAATGTACATGTTTAATAAAAACTGTTAACGACTTGTCATATGGGAACTGTTCATGTATTTAATGTCAGAGAAATATCCCTACTTCTCAAACTTACGCACAGGCACCTGACGTTCAATATAGTAATTACAAAAATGGATCAGACAACAAGCAATGCAATGTAAAGAATGTTTACAAGCAATGTAAACATTCATCATAAGGTACCACAAGGTACAATTAATAATTACTGACATAAAATTCAAAGCAGCTTTTAATTAAGTGCTTATCTAATAAATGGATGTAAAATGGCATACTAATGCTCAATATAGTAGATGTAAAAGTAGATGAAAATATGAATAATGGGTTGCAGATAAAATAAACAAACAAAACGATGGTAAAATAGGTAAGAATTAATCAATAAGCAAAACCCATATAAAGATATTTAATCGTTTAGTATTTGCAATACATTCATATACAAAATTTAAGGCAGTGATTTCAGCATAAAAAAATGCCATTGCCTCCAGCAATTAATAAAATGAAATGCTTTTTCAATATGAATTCCACAACTATTGCAAACATTTTT
Organism: Magallana angulata; assembly: GCF_025612915.1. NCBI lineage: Eukaryota > Metazoa > Mollusca > Bivalvia > Ostreida > Ostreidae > Magallana > Magallana angulata. The sequence continues at coordinate 13,860,426 of NC_069112.1, read as the reverse complement.
TTTTATAAAAAATCTTTATAAAGGTCAGCATTTAAGCTTCCAGTACTATTCCCCAATTGACAATGGATGATATTTTCCATTCGATTTTCCCTTTTTCGCTTTTTTGACATATGTACAGTTTATTTACCATTATATCTTTCATAATCAAATAGTTAACTGTTAATTTTAGTGACTTTTCCTGATGTGTTCGTCCACCTTCTTTAAAGGATAACTACTTTAAGGAAAAATGCAGGGCTTTAAGAGATCTATGAGTTATTCATTGTAGGTGTCCATACACTATCTTGTGAAATAATGTTAATTTATGTACTTTTAGACTTACATTCTGTTCTGTATTCTGTTCTAGTACACATGAAAACAAATAACCTATTTTCTATAAACTACAAAAAAATCTGACAGTAAAGAGTAATAATTAATTTGTACTTGGTGACCTTAAACTTCACTCTCGCAAGGGAATGAAAATCAATTCTAGATTTTAAAAAAATGCTAGCCCGACTCGCCCGTACCATCCAGAAGGAAAAATGCCCTCTTTTGAGTTTTATTTACATACTAGTAAAATGAATTGATATCAAATTTTCAGTTCTAAAACTAACTGCAATCGGAAAATTTTACCTTTAAAAAAATCAACCAAGTCCATATATGAAACGCACAGTATACAATAATCAAAGTTTTAAAACTGAAGCTTTCAATTCAAACATTACATTTATATCGGGTAGAGCAAGTTCCGTTCAGTTGAATGAAGTCGGGGCCAATTTTCAACAGGGTCAATTTTCAACGTGTCGATATCATCAGAATTTAGAAAAATCTTTTTCAACTTGTTGAAAAACGACCCCGGGTATAAATTTCATTACTTTTGGTCTCAAAATTCAACGTTGAAAAATGACCCCCGGGTCAATTTTCAATGTTGAAAAAAGACCCCGTGTCAATTTTCAACCCTGGTCAATATTGTTTGTTACACCGGGTGTAACTAAAATGTGACTCACAATACAAGTGCACTTATAAATCTTTGCGCAAAATAATGCATCGTTCAATGAATAAATAATGTCAAAATCCCTTTTTTTATCTTATAAATTTATATTGATACGAATTAATGATTTTCAGCACAATATATCAATTCTAACAATTATTTAATTTTAATTGATTTTCAAGTTGCAAAGCACTGTCTGGAAAAACATAATATTAAAATTTGTATAACATTTGACATAAAATTCGTTATTCAGGCCCAATCAAGGGTGTACGGAGATTTACTTTGCAGGTTCAGGGTGAGCGGAATACAACTGTCAGTTTAGGTTAGTTAACGTGGAATAACACATCATCTCAAAATGGCTGGCCTTTGATCGAAACGACATTTCGTTTCATTAAAAGGATTTCATGGACTGAAACATGTAACTTACTCCATATCCGAGTAGATAAAGTGTCAGACTTGTGATCCGTACATCCTGAGTTCGAATCCCGCACGGGCTTTTGTTGTTACGTACTGGAACAATTATTATAGATATTTCTTTTTTATGCCCAAACTGCAAATTGTTCGCTCATTTCACAGTTGTACATGTACAGTTTATATATCATTATATTTTTTATTATAAAAAAATATATCCTGTTAATTTGAGGGACTTTTTCCAGGTGTGTTATTCCACCTTAAAACGTTTACTACTAATACAAACGAAATACAGAAACATATCGCGTAAATACAATAGTGTGTATGTTTTCTAATGTGATTTTTACTACATTTATATGAATTAAAATATCCTATTAAATATGCAAAAGTAATGTACTCGTGAATACACTGAAAAAAAAAACATGAATATGTTTCACATCAACAACTGTTAACCACTTACAAAGTCGAGACAGATATGTTTTCTAGCAAGCAATAACAGGTGACTTCCTGCAGACATGCCTAATAAGATCGGTGTTGCTCTGACTTTATCAATAATCATGAAAAGAAATTAATCACTTCAGTGACAAGGAAATAAACAATTAAAATTGTTATCTTTGTAACTATATTTAATCTTTACCAGCGTAACGAACAAAAGAACTTCTACAAGTAATAACAAACATGCGTTCTCCCCGATTCTTAAAATTGACGCAAATTATAGCGCGTATTGCTTTGATTAACTTGTTGCATTCAAGCATCAGCTGTTGCGTGAAGCAGGACTCCGTTTCCTTACTGTTCTTCTTACCCCCCCCCCCCACCCCCCCCCCCCCAATTTTGTGCACGAGACTTCTCGAAATCTATTCGACCAATTGCGATTATTTTTTCACAGATGTTTAGACGTGATCTAAACTTAATACCTTTTTTTTCGTTGACACTTCCGGTACCTAATTATCGGCCATTATGTAATTTTTGACGAAAATTTTGTGCAGCTATAAACTCGGAAACCATAAGAGATATGAATATGAATTTTTCAGGATAAGAAGACTATAGTTTGACATTGTGCAGCATGTAATTGTTTAACGCCTGTTTGCCAATTCTTGGAGCTCGCCTGGGCACGAAAATTGAGTTCAAGTTTTAATTCAAAATTTTCATACGTTTTGATCTGTATCTTTTTATCAGTTAATATTTTGTTAAGACAATCTCATATATAACAAAAGTGGTCGATAAAAGTTTCCAACAAATTCAAGAAAAAGAGGTCAGTCACTTTTTTAGGAGCCATGACACTTGTAAACTCTATTACAAATAACTTCAAGATTTTGTAATGCATTATATAAGCACAGTTGTCGATCGTAACAATATCTATCGGGTAAAATCATTGTCACGCCCATTTATTACGTAATTGGGGATTCTGAGGGGCCAAAGTACTTTAAATTTGACGCAATATATTTAGAAAAGGAGACATTTCTTGTTAAGCTTTGTAGAGAAGAAAATGCTTGCATTGATGAATCTAATCGATTCCATCAATCAAAACACCAAAGTTTGTCCCATTAAGGATCTGGAGGACTGGCTCCTAAAATATTCAATCATTTGTATCTCAAAAATGATCAACAAATGTAGATGGTTGTAAGAACAAAAAATGTTAATATTTGTGAGACCTTTTGATTAAATTCGAGAAAAAGAGGCTGGCTCCCTAAATTAGGGGCCAAGTCACTCGTAAACTCTATTACAGTTAACTTAAAAATGATGCAGATTTTGTAATGCATTATAGAAGCAAAGTTTTTGAATGTAACAATATATATGAGGTAAAATCATTGCTACGCCCGTTTATTATTTATTTCAACCTGTTACAAATGTAAACATATGTTAAATTCACAGGAGCTGATAAGTATTATAAATACATGCATTGCAATAATTTGCATTATTAGGCTATTTAGTATTAACTTGCACATTGACCGGTCTACATTTCAGATGTTGTTGCACGATTTTCTGTAACCGGAAATACGACAATCGCACTAAATTAAGATTTCATGAATGGAGTTTACAATTCCGAATAAGTTCACTACACTCCCCCCACACTAATGACATATAATATAACCGTATCACTTTTGTTCTTCAATTGGTAAGCTTATGACTAAACGTCGTACATATCTGCTTATAATTGTGTCCTGACATCCATAATAATCACGTTCTGCACTAACGTTCTTGTATCTTAATTTGACGTCCCGAACTCTTCCATCCACTACAGGGAGTGCTTCACAAATTTCGGCCAATTTCCATTGTCCGCGTATGTTGTTTGAATCCTGAACAAGCACTAAATCTCCAACTCAAACATTTCGATTTTCTGTATGCCATTTTTGTCTAATAAGAAGGGTGTGAAAATAGTCCCTCATCCATCGTTTCCAAAATGTACCAATAACACGCTGCACAAATTTCCACCTGATTCTTGGGTTTAAACAAGTGTTCCATTCTCCCACTGGCACTCGTGAACTGGCACGTCCAAGTAGTAAATCATTAAGGCAAAGGTAAGTGCCCTCTACAGGATCGCAATTGTCGGTGCCGATCGGACGTTCGTTGAGTAAGTTTCCAATTTCGAAAAGAACTGTTTGAAGTTCTGAAAATGTTATGATTGCAGATCCAATTGCAGATTCCAAACAGATTTTTGTTGATCTAATGAGGGATTCGCTGCATCCATTCTCCCATGGAGCATCTGCAGATTTGATTGTCTCCCAATCCATACCCTCCTGTTTCCCAATTTTTTTTTTTATGTTGTTCCATTCCCATGAATGTACAACAGTCCTTAACTTCTTTCCTGTTGCAACAAGTTGTGTTCCAGCATCTGATATCATTTTTCGGGGATATCCACGTATTGAAACAAATCTACGCAATACCATCATAAAACTTCCAACATCATAACCTTCAGCTAGGTCAATGTATACAGCTCTAGACACTAAACAGTTAAAAAGTACTCCATATCCTTTTCCATGAGTCCTTTTCTTTACAGTATCTTTGATAACAAGTGGTCCAAATAAGTCCACAGCACAGAAGTATAATGGTGGTGCTGGCTTGAGTCTGGTGTCTGGAATATGTTCCATTTGTTGAGATTCTGTGATTTTAAATTTTTTCCTGCAAGTCACACATTTTGATTTCACACGTTTTATTATGGTTTTTACTTTTGGTATCCAATATCTACTTCGAAGTTTGGCAAGAGTAACATCAACTCAGGAATGATCTCTGTCATGAATTTCTTTTACAATAAACTCTGCACTCGGTGACTTGATGGAACAAGAGCAAATGATGTCTTATTCCAACTATTTAAAATCCATTTCTTCATTCTTTGACCAACAGTAATAATTTCATCTGATGTTAATTGTGGTCCAAGACGTCTAAATCCGTACATAACATCCTTTGGATGATCCATTTGCACATGTCTAATCCAATTATCTTCTGCCCTTTTCAATTCGTCTGCTGATAGACAATGTACAATGCCTCGAAATGTGCGTTTTTCTACGATAAGTTGTAAAATGCATGTCAGTCTGAGAAGCTTGTAATGTTGTTATTCTGTTGAGATCAACAATTTCTGCCACATTCAAAGTGTTCTTGTTTCTCTCTGTTACTGTAACATCGGTATGTTGTATAATAATATCAGGGATTTCCTTTACTTCTATATCTTGTTTAATAGGCCACTTTTCAAAAGGATGGTATAGAAATTCTGGACCTTTCTGTCACACCGACTCGCTGTTAATAAGACTTGGTGATGTTACTCTAGTTGTGAAATCTGCAGGATTCTGACCAGTTGGAATCCAATACCAGTCTGTTTTACAAGTTTTGGATTGTATTTCAGCTACTCTGTTGGCAACAGATGTTCCAAATCCATAACTCTCTTTTTGAATCTGTGCTCTAACTATTGCAGAATCCACAAGGCGCATGACCTTTTCAAAGGAAATTCCCAACCCGTTCACAATATTTTCACGCAGACGAGCAGATAGCACAGCTCTACATAGTTCTAGTCTGGGAATAGTAAGTTGTCTTGTTGGAGCAATACGATTTTTTGCCATTAACAGTCTAGCAAAGAATGTATCCCATGCCGTTTCCCATCGGATGTATGCACAAGCTCCGAATGCCAGGTTGCCACCATCAGAGAATAATATCAGCATTGGATTTCTATACATCGTTTCTGGTTGAATACACCGTGGTATTTTTATAAGTTCGAGATCAAAGAGACCTTTGAAAAATTCAATCCATTTTTGTTTCATTTCTAAGGAAAGAGGTTTGTCTCAATCCTCACAGCTGTTTGCATTTTCTTGACACAGAGTTCTCATTAATGACTTTGCAGTGAGTATGTACGGCACGGCCATTCCGAGTGGGTTATATACCCTAGCAACTTGTTTCAGTACCATTCGCTTCGTGAGTGTAATGTTCATATTTGATAACTCTGACACATTGTGAGACAAAATACTAACTATCCTGTGTCTGTTTTCAGTTGGACTTTGAAGGTGAAAACATCGTCCTGTGGTCTCCAAATCAGTCCCAGAACCTTTTCAGTCGCTGTATTCAACAATTTAATTCCATTTGCCTCTTTGTCATGATTTCCTGAGATGATCCAATGTTTGACAGTAAATCCACCATTCCCGAGTACATGATCAATATCTTGTGCAAGTCGACATGCATCTTCAATACTTGTTTCTGATGTAAGAATATCATCAATATAGCTACTGTTTTTTACAACGTCTACAACCTTTGCATAATCATCCTCTAATAGTTCAGCTGTTTTTCTCAATGCTATAATGGCAATGGCACCACTTGTACGGTTTCCAAAGGGAACACTTGTAAGAGCATAATGATCAGGTGGCCTAGTTGTGTCAATGATCTAATGAGGGATTCGCTGCATCCATTCTCCCATGGAGGATCTGCAGATTTGATTGTCTCCCAATCCATACCCTCCTGTTTCCCATTTTTTTTTATGTTGTTCCATTCCCATGAATGTACAACAGTCTTTAACTTCTTTCCTGTTGCAACAAGTTGTGTTCCAGCATCTGATATCATTTTTCGGGGATATCCACGTATTGACACAAATCTACGCAATACCATCATAAAACTTCCAACATCATAACCTTCAGCTAGGTCAATGTATACAGCTCTAGACACTAAACAGTTAAAAAGTACTCCATATCCTTTTCCATGAGTCCTTTTCTTTACAGTATCTTTGATAACAAGTGGTCCAAATAAGTCCACAGCACAGAAGTATAATGGTGGTGCTGGCTTGAGTCTGGTGTCTAGAATTTGTTTCATTTGCTGAGATTCTGTGATTTTAAATTTTTTCCTGCAAGTCACACATTTTGATTTCACACGTTTTATTATGGTTTTTACTCTTGGTATCCAATATCTACTTCGAAGTTTGGCAAGAGTAACATCAACTCAGGAATGATATCTGTCATGAATTTCTTTTACCAAAAACTCTGCACTCGGTGACTTGATGGAACAAGAGCAAATGATGTCTTATTCCAACTATTTAAAATCCATTTCTTCATTCTTTGACCAACAGTAATAATTTCATCTGATGTTATTGTGGTCCAAGACGTCTAAATCTGTACATAACATCCTTTGGATGATCCATTTGCACATGTCTAATCCAATTATCTTCTGCCCTTTTCAATTCGTCTGCTGATAAACAATGTACAATGCCTCGAAATGTGCGTTTTTCTACGATAAGTTGTAAAATGCATGTCAGTCTGAGAAGCTTGTAATTTTGTTATTCTGTTGAGATCAACAATTTCTGCCACATTCAAAGTTTTCTTGTTTCTCTCTGTTACTGTAACATCGGTATGTTGTATAATAATATCAGGGATTTCCTTTACTTCTATACATGTATCTTGTTTAATAGGCCACTTTTCAAAAGGATGGTATAGAAATTCTGGACCTTTCTGCCACACAGACTCGCTGTCAATAAGACTTGGTGATGTTACTCTAGTTGTGAAATCTGCAGGATTCTGACCAGATGGAATCCAAAAAGTAGGTCAATGACCTTCTTTTTGACATAATGACCATTGAATATCTTTTTACAAGTTTTGGATTGTATTTCAGCTACTCTGTTGGCAACAGATGTTCCAAATCCATAACTCTCTTTTTGAATCTGTGCTCTAACTATTGCAGAATCCACAAGGCGCATGACCTTTTAAAAGGAAATTCCCAACCCGTTCACAATATTTTCACGCAGACGAGCAGATAGCACAGCTCTACATAGTTCTAGTCTGGAAATAGTAAGTTGTCTTGTTTGAGCAATACGATTTTTTGCCATTAACAGTCTAGCAAAGAATGTATCCCATGCAGTTTCCCATCGGATGTATGCACAATCTCCAAATGCCAGGTTGCCACCATCAGAGAATAATATCAGCATTGGATTTCTATACATCATTTCTGGTCGAATACACCGTGGTTTCTTTATAAGTTCGAGATCAAAGAGACCTTTGAAAAATTCAATCCATTTTGTTTCATTTCTAAGGAAAGAGGTTTGTCTCAATCCTCACAGCTGTTTGCATTTTCTTGACACAGAGTTCTCATTAATGACTTTGCCATGAGTATGTACGGCACGGCCATTCCGAGTGGGTCATATACCCTAGCAACTTGTTTCAGTACCATTCGCTTCGTGAGTGTAATGTTCATATTTGATAACTCTGACACATTGTGAGAGAAAATACTAACTATCCTGTGTCTGTTTTCAGTTGGACTTTGAAGGTGAAAACATCGTCCTGTGGTCTCCAAATCAGTCCCAGAACCTTTTCAGTCGCTGTATTCAACAATTTAATTCCATTTGCCTCTTTGTCATGATTTCCTGAGATGATCCAATGTTTGACAGTAAATCCACCATTCCCGAGTACATGATCAATATCTTGTGCAAGTCGACATGCATCTTCAATACTTGTTTCTGATGTAAGGATATCATCAATATAGCTACTGTTTTTTTACAACGTCTACAACCTTTGCGTAATCATCCTCTAATAGTTCAGCTGTTTTTCTCAATGCTATAATGGCAATGGCACCACTTGTACGGTTTCCAAAGGGAACACTTGTAAGTGCATAATGATCAGGTGGCCTAGTTGTGTCAAACTTTCTCCATAAGAATTTGTGTGTGTGTGTGTGTGTGTGTGTGTTGATAATCGTACAGAGCTGTACATTTTTGACATGTCTCCAACAAGTGCAATCTGATTTTCACGATATTTGAGTAACACAGAAATGAGATCATTGAGCACTTTCGGTCCTTTCATCCCATAATTGTTGAGAACATGACCCATGAATGAAGCGGATGAGTTAAAAACAATTCGCAGAGGTGTGGACTATGATCCAGGCTTCAAGACTTCATGATGCGATATGTAGTGTATAGGTCCTTCATATGAATTTATTTCTGTGTTTGTTAGCTGTCTTGCTACCTTTCTGTGTATCATATCCTCTATCTGTGTGTGATATTCCTGTGCATATTCTTTGCTTGTGTTGATGAGTCTTTGTTCAACTGATTTCAATCGACTAAATGCTGCCTTAATGTTATTTGGTAAGTTGACAGGATCATGTTTCCATGGATATGATGCAGTCCAGTATTTTCCAGATGTATCATATTCTAGTCCTGCTTCAATTGTACGTAGTTCATGTTCTTCCTGTATTGTAAATCGTCCATTACCAATGCTACTTTGACCGCATCGACAGCCTCCACACTTTGGATTACAGTATGATCCTTGATTCTCAATATCTAGAAAACTGCCAAAATGTTCCTCTAGAGGTTTTGTATCGATAACCTGCATGGAGTTTATATCAATCACAGACAGATGATTGATGTATGCGTCCTTTGGAATAGCTGACAATTTCAACATTGCATGACTTCCTCTTAGACAATATCCAAATTGGTTTTTCATTAACTGAAGGTTCCTTCACTTTCAATATTCACTGGTAAAAGTATACTACAGCCTGCAACTATCAACAGTTCAATTTCACCATCTGTTCTAGATATGTCACTATCTGATATTCCCTTGAATAAGGTTGATACTCCACTGATATATACAGGTTTCGAATTTATTGTTATCTTCTCCATACCATATGCCTTGATCTGCCATGTTTCTCATCAGTTAAGGGAACAATGTATTCCTTGGTGTAAAGATGCTCAATGATGTTCCCAACTTTAGATATACGAAGTGTAACATCGATTCCCTTCATACTAAGGCGTTTTGCAGCTGTATGAGATATCAAAGATATATTTAACCCAGGGTCACAAAGTGTTAATAAATTGTCATCCTAGCATCTGACCTCACTAACCATCAACACAACAGTTTCTCCAGATTGTTCCCCATTCACTAATTGTAAACAGTTATTAACTTTGTTCATAGGTTCTTGGTGTAAGGTTGAATGATGCATGTTGCTACAATGTTCACATCCTTTTTTATCTGGACAACTTTTGGATATATGTCCTATCCTTAAATATATGAAGCAAGCTCTGTTTTTTTCTGAGACAGTCGATCTTACTGTTGACATCCATTCTGTTAAAGGTCCAACAATGGCTAATATCATGCAAGTCAGTGTCATGGTACCATCAGGGCTTCTGTGAATTCATTTTGGACATTCTTGCATTGTGTGGTAACTGATTACCTTTAAAAAACTATATCTGGAATATGAGCTAATCCATCAACTCCTTTTTGTAAGATTTCTTGGTTTTGTTTCATTTGGACGCAGAGCTCATTTGTGGCCGTAGCATTTGATGGTTTTTCTATGAAATGATTGGTTGAATTTGTTTCAGATAAGTAATGAACCTTAGCTCTTTGTTCACATCTTAATTCTGATTGCATGTATTCCATTGCATTTATTTCTTCCAGAAGAAAGTCAAGTAAAGGGATAAATTGTACATAGTTCTTATGCTACTTCTATTGCAGAATCCACTAACGTTTCTGAACTGGAGGAAGAATTTTCTCAATTTCACTTATCAATGTTGTGGTATTTATTTCTCTGTCCATATTAACACGTTTTAAGTCTAAGTAACATCTTTCTATGACTTCAACACTGTTAATAAAACACAAATGATCCCCGTCAGGAATAATTCTGAGTTTTCGAATGTCTAAAAGTATGGAATCTGTGAATCTTTCAGGTCTACCGTATTTCATTTCAAGTCTTTTCCACATTTCTTCATTATCATTATCTACACCACGCACTGTCTTAAGAGCTTTGCTCATAAGACTTTTCTTTAATGCAAACGGGTCTGTTCCATATGTTGGATACATAATGCTTTCATAATCTCTCTTGAAACTGGGGAATTTTCTTATCTCACAACTAAATATTGGAACATCTAATTTCTTCACTTTAACACTTTCCTTTTGTTCGTCTTTTTCTTTCTCATTTTGCTGTATAGTTTTACACTGTTTATTAACATGTGCACGACATTTACACAATTCGTCATACATTGAGTCCATATCTCTATCTGCATTATCAATGATATCTTGCTCAGTTTCAGAATTTAACAATTCTATATATTCTGCATGTCCACTCTCTAGTTCTTTATTAGACCCTCCATATTAAATAAAAGGTTCTTAAGTAAATCTGGACTTTCAGAATTCTTTAATTTTTATACCCCCGCTCCGAAGGAGAGGGGGTATACTGTTTTACCCTTGTGTGTCTGTCTGTCTGTCCGTCTGTGTGTCTGTCCGTCCGTCTGTCTGTCTGTCTGTCTGTCCGTCCGTAACAAAAATGTTTGTCGCATTTATCTCAGCAACCATTTATCGCAGATGCTTGAAATTTTTACACCGTGTTTGTTAAGGCATGCCATATCGTGGGATGTATTTTTGTACCAATCATACATCAACGTCCTGTTAAATGACGACTTTGTTTTTTTTTAGCAAAAATTTTCATACAAATTTTTGTCAAAGAATTTTCAGCAACTGTTTATCACAGATGCTTGAAATTTTTACACAGTATATGTATAGGCATGCTATATCGTGGGATGTATTTTTGTACCAATCAGACGTCAACTTCCTGTTTAATAAGTACTTTGTTTATTTTTAGCCAAAATTTTCAAACAAATTTCCGTTAAAGATTTCTCAGCAACTATATATCACAGATGCTTGAAATTTTAATACAGTATTTGTATAGGCATGCTGTATCGTGGGGTGTATTTTTGTACCAATCGGACGTCAACTTCCTGTTTAATGAGTACTTTGTTTATTTTTAGCCAACATTTTCTAACAAATTTCCGTCAAAGATTTCTCAGCAGCTTTTATCGCAGATTCTTGAAATTTTAACACAGTGTTTGTTAAGGCATGCCATATTGTGGAATATATTTCTGTACCAATCGGATGCCAGCTTTCTGTTAAATGTCGACTTTGCTTATTTTGCATATTCACATCAGAGTGGGGGTATCACTAGTGAGCATTGGCTCACAGATATATTGTTCGAATCTGTTATTAATTCTGTGAAACTTCCCTTGTAATATTGACCGCCTCCGTTTCTTGGTCAATGCAAGTGGTGACTTCTGAGGGGTTCCAGTCCTTTCCATCATATTTCTGTCAGTATTTATATTGTCTTCCCTTGTGTTGAAATCAAATATATGTAGATCTAGACCGCCATGTAGTAATCATATTTATTGATTTTAACCTATTACAAATGTAAACATATGTTTAGGTATTCGATGTATAACGACCATGTTTTGTACCAAATAAATGAATGGTCCGATATTCTTAAACATGATATCATTTTGAAGATGTTATAAAATAGAAATACTCCACCAAAGGAATTTTTAAAATATTGATTATGGTCCAACTAATTACACCTTGAATTTTGCATTGGAGTCTATGGGCAACGTATGTTTTAATAAGATATTGTAAAAAATAACTTAAAATTTGTAAAACTCTCTTGGTTAATACATGTATAAACTTTCTCTCTTTTAAAATATGAAATAAAATACAACATTTACCGCAGATATTTTGACGAAATTAAAATGTTCTTCTTTTTAACAAGGGGAGATAACTCTTTAAGAAATTTTAAGGTGCAAAATGACCGGCTACTTACATGTTGTCAGTCATGTGAATTTGGTTCATTTCACTTTTATTGTTATCTAGAAACACATATTTAACTAGTTAAAAATGATTCAACAAATTTCAACATCTCTTCATTATACATTGAATCCCTTAAGTTCACAGGAATTGATAAGTATTATAAATACGTGCATTGCAATAATATGCAATAAAATGCTTTTTAGTTTTAACTTACACATTGACGGGTCTACCTTTCAGATGTTGCTGCACGATTTTTTGTAACCGGAAATATGACAATCACACTAAATTTAGATTTCATGAAGGGAGTTTATAATTCCAAATAAGTTCACTACAATATATATACAGTATATAGTTTTAGAAACTATTGTGTTGAAGGTGAACTTGACATACTTTAATCGACAAACCATTCTACCTGTTAAGGGATTCATTTTGCAAACACCGGTTTTTCAGCCATTTTTTTTTATCCAAGTGAGGTCGATTTTAAAGTTATTTTTGTCGAAAATTGCATGCATTGACCCCTCTGAGGATGAAAATCTTTTATAATCAAAGTACTGATAGACGGGGGCATCATCTTGGAGAAGATTAATTTATAGTCAAAGTATTAGTGTATTGACTGGAATTGATTATATCTATTATTATTTATCTTAAATATGTAATTTTGCATGACAAGTAGTTTTGTTTCCGCATTTGAATTCCGTACATTTTTATAATATACATTTTTGGACTTTTACGACAATATTAAGAATTCCGGTAAACACCATATAAATCGTGTTAAGTAATATTTATAATTAGAATTAATGCTATCAAACTATGAATCAGTATTTAAAGTATTTCTCAAACATTGTATGAATCCAAGCAATATTTAAATGTAGTCTCGTTTATCTAGACGCTCGGTTGTCCCCGTCAATCTCCGGCAAACAATCGAGACCCTCTGTTGTCGGACATTTACGACTAAAAATCATTTAGATTGTTCATACCTTGTAAATCTTACTATTTTCAAAGTATTTATAGATAAAGTTCCTTGAAAAGCAATGCTACAGAATACATTACATTTACTTTATCGATCATTTTCGAGATCTAAGTCTTTTTAACGGCGATGATTTGTGCTTTGGTCCAAATACAGTTTCCCTTCCTATCTGCAGTAGTAACTACTTTACTTATATAATCATGCTTTTTATGGAATGTGCAGAAATTAATATTTTTCAAAACAGAAAAAATATTTTTGTAAGTTACGATTATAATTTATGACTCCCAAAAAAGACTTATATCTTTGAAAATAATCAGTAAAAACTCCGGAAAAGTGAGCTTTTTTTTTTCATATGAAAAATTCGTTACTGCTTGAAAACCCCCAATGTTAGGTAATGCATGCATGTTCTCACTTTCACAAAGTTGTCGTTCTTTTGCAGAATGTATGAATCGACTGTAAGGAGTGATAAACTATAGTTCTATACGTTTCCAAAATTTTTGAGATAAAATATCCATATTAAGGAACGCTACAGCTCATTTTGCGCAAATACCATTGATTGAAATAATGTCCCATTATTACATGAATTTTAAAGTAATGCTTTGTAAAATTTGAAGTTGCTCCATTTACCGTTAATTAATCATTTTAGCCGACCGAAACAATATATTTTGCTCGCTCAGTCTTTTGATCAACACCTTAGTGCATCGATTGTAAACATAACAGCGTAACTTTGTGCAAGAAGGTGAATAGATCACGAATTTCTACAAATTTGACATGTGGTTTTAACGAAACTTTAAAGATATAAATTTTGAATTCTGCAAAAATCTATGACCCGAAATTGCGAGCTTTTTATTGCAGTAAGAAGATTCAGTCTTACAGTAAATGCACTACTTTTATTCTTTTATATAATTGTGTTCAAAGGGGAAAAAAACAAGATGAGGAGAATTAGCTGTAAAGTCTCTTTAATGCTAATTTTAATAATAGTATACCGGTAAAACTTCTAATACCCGTGTTATTCACTTTTAAAAGACATCAGGTTCAGTATGTCAAATATTGTAAAAACACACCGACTTCCAAACTAACATTGAAATCGACAGCGCTGGCCAGACATGCAAAATTAATCAAGCCTCATCTCACGTGACCTTTGTACTCTACCTATGCATTCACTAACAGTGGGGTTTAATTTGGGTTAACAAGCTAAATCTGGATGCTTTATTTATTTGTTTCATCATCCTTTCAGCCACTATAAGACCAGAATAAACTCATGCATATTTTGTTTCTGGGAATTCGACATATGGACGGACTTTTAAGAGAAAATTATGTTTATTGTTTGCCATTGTATAATTCAATTGTATATTTTGTATTTGTAATTAGATACTTATTTCAGTAACACTATTGAAATATAAATCTAAAACGAATACTGCAAACTTTGCCCTAGGTGGTGTCCGTCACATTCACAAAGTTGATTATCGACGTCACATGTAAGCTGATTGGTAGAAATAGAGGAGGCCTCCGTCTAAAATTCTGCCAACCGAAAGGTGATCGAAAGTTAGCAAAGTGTCATTCTAGATATGTTGTCTGAAGAAAAAAACACGATTAAAAAATAGTCGACAGTGCAGCCAAATAAGTTAAAATAGCAGCGTCTGCTGATAAGACTTTTTTATACGGAGAAGTGTGTGTGTGTGTGTGTGTGTGTGTGTGAAAAAAGGTATTAGTAAATCACGACATCCATCATGGTATACATATTGAGGAGCGGGCTGATAAACGGTAACTTGGTGTCCCTTTCTTTCATCATCTATCATTGTTGATTTCAGAAAACCTTAGCAGAAGACCAACAACTAAACTGACCCAGAGTTCCACATACGGTTCTCTGAATGCTGATTTAGCCAATGACGGCGTTTTAAACACAATAGAAAAGTATTGTGCTCACACTGCCATAAGCCATACAAAAGCCTGGTTACAGGTGGATCTAGGAAAGATGTTTAGCATCAACAATGTGAAAATCTTTTATAGAAATGAGGGTATGCATTGTTTTATTGTTTGATTTAAGTTTTAAACCAATCATAGTATACCATACGTTTAATGCAATAGGTGCACAAAGTTCCGTGATTTTTTTTAGTTTAAAATTTATATCTAAAATGCTGAAAATAAACCTGGTATATGTTGTTTACTATACAACAATTAACAAAAAATATTGTTTAATTAAAACTAGTTTTGTTACGTAAAAACATGACTTTTTTTCTGACACTTTTTTAAAGTGATGTTATAAACTCAATAATAACACGAGATGTTTGTGAAACACTTATGCCCCCTCCCTTGGAAACATCCACAAAGAAAATGAACGTAAACTGCAAATAACTGGAATTGTTCTATGTCCAAGAGCCATACCTCTGTCGAAAATTGCTCGATCGTACCCAATATCAAACTTGACCTAGATATTATCATGATAAACCTGTATACCAAATTTCATTTAAATATGTTCATCCTCTGCGAAAAAAAAAATGAGCGGCCACTGCAAATAACTGGAAATTTTCTATGTCCAAGGGCCATAACTCTGTCCAAAACTGCTCGATCGTACCCAATATCAAACTTGATCTAGATATTATCATGATAAACCTGCATACTAAATTTCATTACAATACGTTTATCCTCTGCGAAGAAAATGAGCGGCCACCGCAAGTAACTGGAATTTTTTTATGTCCAAGGGCCATAACACTGTCGAAAATTGCTCTATCGTTCCCAATATAAAACTTGACCTAGATATTATCATGATAAACCTGTATACCAAATTTCATGTCAATATGTTCCTCTGCGAAGAAAATGACCGGAAACTTTTGGTAGACCGACAGCCAGCAGCAAAGCAATATACCCTCCCTTCTTCGAAGGAAGGCATAATAATAATTAGTGCGTAAATTCAAAACAATACAATAATCCTTAATAACTTTAGGAAATACCGGTTGGAAACAGTACCGGTTCAGACAGTTTTATTTAGACGTCTCCACTCTACGTGCAACTGAGACAACAGCCGTACAGAGAACACGCTGTTACACGGACAATACAACCGCCCCCTACCTACCATCCACAACCATTGACATTCCATGTAAAGAGACGGCGCGATACATCATAGTGGAAACGACATATGACGCGCCTGAAGATGACCCAATTACAGGAGCTGTTCTAGAAATCTGTGAAATAGAAGTTTATGGTATGTTTATCAAGTTTCTCAAACAGTTTCATGCGTAGTAATTTGTTGCAAGAAGCCCATTGGTCTCATCTCCGGAACGGGGTGGGGCATTTTTGAATCTGAATAATCAAGGCTGCTTTCATAGCATTCTGACAAATTTTAGTTTTGTAGATATCGAGAAAAATATATGTTAATATGTTTTTCTTTATTTTGAATGTTGAAATGTGACTTCTCTCATGGGCCTAAATTGTATCTTTAGTGCCACAGTTTTAACAAGTCTGAATGTATACTTTCTGAAAATGAATGCATAGTAATGTTACAAACGCTGGTTATAGCTAAGTAGTTAATTGGAAGACCCTTTGTACGTTTTCCGTATATGCGTCTTCATGTTGATAACATCTTCAGGGGTTTCCTAAGGAATATCGGCAATTATAGTTTTTTCAATTTGTAAACAATTTGTGTAATATTTCTTTTTTTACATTCCTGTTGGAGCCCCAGTTAATCATTCGTAATAAATCATTCAGTCATAATTTAAACATTTTTTGATTTTCACTACATATTAACAAAATTTGGGGTAAATATTGGTGTCTCGGGTTCTCGGGTTCTTAAGAAAATAATGTATTAAGACACGCACCTTATTTTTAATGTCTTGTGATAATTTTTCCTATGCAATGTTTTGTCTTTTATTTGAACAATGAAAAGTCCTTTCTATTATAACGCTTTTCGCCGAATTCGCTCTAGTGGTTCTAGAGAATTAATAAAACGTATGAAAAGTTACCAGAGTTGCACACAACAGTTCAAATTTATTTATCTTTTTAATTTAGGTTGCGAAGTTGGTCAATATGGCGATTATTGCAAATGTTGTGAAGGGTGTCAAGAGTGTGACATTGAAAACGGCAAGTGCGGTATGTTGACATTTGAACAAATGCATTTTAAGATATGTGTATAAGTTGTTTTGTTAAGTGCAGTGTATTTATTTAAAAGATCAATTTATTATTAAACATTATAATACCATTACTACCGGATACACATCTTGATTATTTACAATTATTAAAAGGTTGATCACTAGGTGCACGGAAATGTAATTCTCTCTCTTGGTAGAATCATTTATTGGACATTTAAATGTCTACGCTTCTGTTTCGGTTGAAATTCTGCATAACTCTTAACGACGAATACTTTTATTTTCAAAGATTATAATTGTTGTACATCTTTTTCCGATTAACAGCCAAACAACCAGAGCTTTCAATCCAATCCCACGAACAGCCATGTGATCAATCCATTCTATATGGCGTTATATCGGCTCTCTGCTTTAGCCTCATTTTTAACATCATTTTTGTCATTTGGTAAGTCGGATTTGGATTGTTTGATATTATATATGAATAAACGATATTTCATGTATACTTATGCTTATTTATTTATTTGTTTATATATCTGTATATTTTTTTTTTTATCAATTGAAATTTGTTCTTTAGGACTTTTAAAAATAAAGTGTGCGGAGGCAAGGGACAAGAGAAAGACGTACAAACTTCTGGTCAGACATCAACTAAAGCCCCGTCAACAGACCCTGTATTATATAAGATAGGAGAGGACAACGAAGGTTACCAGGAACTTAGAGTTACTTGATTTTGTGATCTCAGTGGCACACAATTAAAATATGTGTTTTTGATTTTCAATTACTTTTCATTAAGAATGCATTTCAATGTTTGGAAAGTTTTATCAAAACGATTCAACAAATATAAATTGATAATTTAGAATCCATCTCACACTGTACCGTTGTTTTATCAAAACGTGATCAAAAGTTTTATCAAAAGAATAAATTCCCAAAAATTGTTTTTATTTGAGCATTAACATAGGTCGAATGTACATGTATATAAAGCGCATTTTATTCAGAATAAACAAAAATATTACAAAGGAGGAATCGATAAACAATTCAAAGAGATAAAATGATTGTCTTTGCATGATGATGTACCTCGTTTACTGATTATAAGGATTTCACGGTCATAATCATATAGAATTCGATAAAATGAAATACATGTAACACAAAAATATATATATCGCTGTCAAAAATATGACATTTAAACATCATTTAGTAAAGCATGAGTATGATGGAGACTGACGCACAATATATTACTGAAAATTAACCCTTTTGGAAGAATACATTGGATTTTGTTTATCGTACATTGTGAAGTTTGTCAAATGCACTTACCAGGTTATTGTAGCGCCATTTATGACAAAACTAATGCAAAGAGCCACAACCCCTGTACACAAAATTAGTTTGGTCTTTAAGAAGTTCATATCATATAGATGTTTTTCGGTCGACAAAATGACGAACATTTGCAATATATCACTTTGTAATAGATAACTGTGTGTTTATCATGATGGTAGTCTAAACGAAAAACAGAAATAGAAGCTTCCAAATGAATTATAGGTGTAAATATTATTTTTTAATATCAATATTCTTTTCGAATAAGATTTTCTCATGTAAAAAAACATAAAGTTTTAAAAACAGCTAAATAATTAAAAAAAAAATTATAAATCGTGCTTTCTGTATTTTTTGTAAATTGTACATTCAAGAATGGAATCAGATCGTTCTTTGTAGAAAACCTTCGTCGCATCCTTTTTATGCCAAAACTATTACAAATATTCCAGGGTTTTTTTGCATTCGTTTCAACATTCAACATCGCACATTTTATTACTATACTGTCATTATTGGTCGACCAGACAGTCTCCGATGCATCCCCCTGTCAGTGTGTCTCACTCATTTGTACACGAAACAGAGTCCATGCTGCACATGTTTTCTTATTATTATAATTATATTTACAGTTTACTCTGCATCTTTCTGTTCCGGACCAGTTAGTCCAAAAATGATTTGTGATGCGTCATGTTAATTTGTATCAATCTCCACATAAAAGCGAAAAAAAACCCTCCTGGGATGGTTTTATATGTCAAACATTATATTATGTAAATGTAGCGCCTACAAGGAGTCGATTGAAACATCTTTTTTTATCAGTCCAATCAAGTACGTATTAGGCTTGCACATATTGAGGTATGTTAGGAGTTTAAATTAAAACGATCTAAGATAGGCTATTGTTGTCTTTTTTACAATTCGAAGTGAATCAATTTACATGCCTAATCCATGGCAACAGAGGTATACATTGCCACTGGCAGTCGGCCGAGTTTTTAATCAAATGCATATGGCTCAAAATAGAGGGTACAGGTAAAACAAGGAAATAAAAACCATAAAAAACAGATAATAAAATCGCCTATGAAGTCTAAGTGCCTAACAGATGTAACGAATGCAAAGGTTGGTGTTAGTAAACTAGAATGGTGTGGGCTTTAATTTTGAAAGATTTTTAGGAAATGTTATGATGATGTGGTTTAATGTCTATATTTATCAGAAATTCATTAATTACATTCACATATCTATTAACACAAGTTATTCCCCCTTTACTACCTGTCTGTATCTGTACAAAATACGTTGTATCATCTTTTTGTTGTTGTAAAAAAGGTACATAAGGCGTATTTCAATGATCACCATTTTGAATAAAGTTTACACTAAACTGAACGGAACAATGTATAATTAGCTTCAACTAAACAAGTCATGTGATATTTGATTGATCAATAATATGTCAGGTTTAGATATTCGAGAAGACGAAATACAAGAAAGTGCATTGATTAATATGAAAATTAACTATGTATTTTAGTCTTCCCCCACCCGGGAAACACAATTTTTCCTCCAACATTACCCCCTCCCTCCGGCGAAACAATTTCTGGAACCGTTCATATAATGTACTTTTGCGGACTCATTGTAAATATTAAATTCTTTATGGCGATAGGTACCCTGATAAATATCGTTTATCTTCCCCAGTTGATATCAAGGAATAAGTTTTGGAAGAGAGATAGGGGGATGGCTTTTTACTACTTATTTAGATCAACAATGTAAACATACGTACCATCATCAATCAGTTTCAACCACCCCCATTTAACCTAGTGAAACTTTCAATATTCGATTTAATTATCCGTTAAAAACGTGTTCAAACGAACATGTAATTTATACCTAGGGTACGGGTTTTTTTGTTGTTGCAAAACTTTAGGGTAGTGAAACTTTTTTATTCTCAGTGTAGGCAGTATGGAACCTCGCACCGATTCCCTGTAACAACGCCACCCCCCCCCCCCCCCAAGGGAAAAAAAATATTTCACCCAAACCTAGTGAATATAGAGTATGTAAAATGTTGATTCAGTATTCTACGGGGTCATTTTTCTGCAACCCATACGGAGAATTAAGACCTTAAAGACATCCAGGTAACCTTGAACAATTGAGGAAGTTTTATTCGTGTGAAACACTTGTATACGATGATTACTCTTTAAACCGGTATTTGCGTCTGTGCTAAAATATGAGTGCACAGAAAACGCTTAAAGGAATACTATTTGTATTTAATATGCCTAAAATTCATGATCCGATAAATTACCAAAAGCTAAATCTTTAATTTAATTCTACATCAAACATACTTTATGGCAGAATTACTTTATGCCAATAGCTTTAACCCCCCCCCCCCCCCCTACACACATTCAATAAAAATACGAAAACGAAAGTTAATTATTCTAGAATACAGCAGATTTTTAAAGACCGCCATCAGAAAACGAAAGTTCATCGGTTTCAGTAATGAATTACTGTAAAAATAAACAATCTTTGAACATTTACAAATAGACTACTTTATGGATAATTCTTCAGCAGTATGCTTACAAATGTCAATGAATAATTACCCATAATGGGAAGAGATAACCGGTAGAAGCTTTTACTTTAATCTTGCATATTAATAAAGCGTAATAATCAAATCTGCGTCGATAGATACCACATATATTGATTTAAAACCCTTCTTTCATTTTTTTTCAATAACAAATTCTATGGCAAAGTTTCATGGTGGCTTTAGAAATGTAAACATTCAATACACACTCGATGATCATAATTATGGAAACAGCTAATCGCACGTGACAACAAATAGTGAAACTAATCAATTGACTTACATTCGGTTAGATTTTTTTTGTAGGTTTTTCTTACTGATAATAATGCTGCACTTTAAAGAATGTGAAACAACTAGGATCACACCTAACCTATTCAATATTAGAAAACATGATAATTATGTCAATCGAAACTTTTTTTCTATGAAAAAAAGACAATGTTTAAAAAATGTTACGTCATCATTAGAAATAGAAAAAAACGTTTAAAATGTAACAGCATGGTTATATCAAATGCAAAATTTAAGAATAGAGGAAACAGTTCTACTTCAATGTTTTGGATATATTTCAGTCCCAGCCATATTGTAACTAAATGTCTTGGATCAATCCCTGGCCAGAATAGAAATTTTGTTGTGAACAAAAATTATCTTAGAAAATGATTGACTCACAAAAAAATCACTAGTTTCACCTAAACTCGTGTACATTTTTTGCCGATTAGTAGGCTAGGTACTCTGGTGTAGAAATTCAACCAATTTGACCCGCCTCTGATACCGAAAACGAAAGTTCATTTGTTTAGGTAATGAATAAGTAGAACAATAGACAATCTATGAATATATAGAAGATAAACTACTTGTTGGATAATGTTTTGCAGTATGTTAACAAATGTCAATAAAAAAAAAACCAATAAGGGGATAGCTAACAAGCGGAAGCTTTTTACTTAAAACTTGCAGATTAATACAGCGTTAAAATCAAATTTGCGTCGAAAGATACCATATATATTTGTGTGTGTATATGGTTTAAAATCCTTCTTTCGTTTCATTTTAAATAACAAGTTCTATGGCAAAGTTTCATGGTGGCTTTAAAAATCTAAAAATTCAATACACACTCGATGATCATAATTATGGGAACAGCTAATCGCACTAGACAACAAATAGTGAAACTAATCAGATGACTTACATTCCGTTAGATTTTATTCGTGGGTTTTTCTTACTGATAATAATGCTGCACTTTAAACAATGTGAAACAATTAGGATCACAAATAACGTATTCAATATCAGAAAACATAATAATTATGTCAATCGAAACTTTTTCTATGAAAAGAAAAACATAGTTTAAAAAAACATAACGTCATCATTAGAAATAGAAATGCGTTTGAAATATGACAGCATGTTTATATCTTATGCAAAATTTGAGAATAGAGGAAACCGTTCTACATTGATATTTTGGATTCCGATATATGTTTAGGTCCCAGCTAACTGAATGTCCTGGAGCAATCCCAGGCCAGGACAGAAAGTTTGGGTGTGAAAAAAATTATCTTAAAATATGATTGACTCACAAAAAATATTGTTAGTTTCACCTGAACATCACTATATAAACTCGTGTCAATGATTGGACCATTAGAAGGCTAGGTAAACTGTTGTAGAAATAGAACCAATTTGAAAAAAAAAACGACAACTGGTTGCCTACACAAAATGGAGGGGTACAATTTAGAAAACCTACAGTCAGACTTGAGGATCGAGCTTGTGAATGGTCTAACAGGAGAGAATGTTGAGTCGGTGAAGGAACTGATGTCTCGTTATAAAAGTGACCCCCAGGACTGGAAGGACATGGAGAAATGGAGCGATATCAAGTAGGTGATTTCTTTATACAAAGGTGGTCGTATATTATGTATTAGCGTGTACGTGTAGGAAACTGGTAAATGTAATGCGGGATGCATATAAATATATATGGTTTTTTTTTTAGGTATATATCATAATAATTTATAGTACATGTAAAGGTAGCTTTCGTTTTACAATAACATGTTTGCCATACAAGTTTTGAAACACTTGCTTGTTTGAAATAGAATACATGCCTTTTTTGTGTTAATTGAGCTTGAGAATAAATAATTCAATCCATTTTTAACTCAGTGTTGAATACGTTGAAAAGATATGATTTAAAAAAAACATATGTTTAATCCTTTCTATGAAACAGTATAGTAATTCTTAGAAAGGGAACCTTTGATACTGCATGCTATATTTCTGTTCAAGAAAACAGTGATATTTAAACTGCATTTAAATTTAATGTGCTGATCGATTAAATGATTTGCTTTTATTATTGCAATGTCGTATTATAAAGTTCAGTTAAATTGAATACGAAACTAGTTGATTGTTTACCTGCGGATTTTTCCTTCAGGTACACAAGGACTTTGCTGGACAAAGGTAACGGCCATTATAATCTGATGATTCTGTGCTGGAACGTTGGACAGGAGAGCCCCATACACAACCACCCCAACTCACACTGCTTCATGAAAACACTAGAGGGTGTGGTCCACGAGGAACTCTACAGGAAACCGGATATGACGTCGTGTCAATGTTCATGCGGATGCAAGATGGAGAAGATTGGAGACAGGGACTATGCAGTAAATGACGTGGCCTTAATAACTGGTAATACTTCGTTTTTCATGCAATTGTCATTATCAACTATTGCAATTATTGCATTGGTTATTAGGAAACTTATATTCGAACTTGATTCATTTTGTTAATTTAATTATCCTCTACAGACAAAGATGGCGTGCACAGAGTTGGAAACAGAAGTCACGTGGACAGAGCCGTGACGCTACATCTCTACTCGCCGCCATTTACCACGTGTCACAAGTATGACGACGACACGAGCAAAGAGACGGAGGTCCCCATGGGATTTGATCAGGACTTCAGTAGTCGGTGTTGTAGCACCACATGCTCCAGTTAATCATTTTATATTAAAAACGATGTGCAGATTTTTTTTTACTGTAATAGAATCTCAGTGTACCATTTGAGTAAACCATGTTCGTGTGTATTTATTCATACATAAATTCACGCATGGTGGAAAGATTTGTAAATTATTTATTTCCATAGTTTGCTTTTTGTCAGCTTTGATTTCACTACATTCTGTTAATATATAAAATATGGTAGAATTGCAAAATTGAATCTTTGCCAAACATTCTTGTATAAACCTTGAATGTGATGTTGTTCTGTAGATGGAAATATCATTCCACATATTATTGCAACACAAATGCAATTTGACATTTAGTGTCTTTTAAGATACATATACCTTAAACAGAGTTATGGTATTAACACTTTTCCAGTAAAAACAGTTTGCTACTTTCCCCAAACTCTTACCGAATTAACTCTGGTTTGTCATTTGTTTCCCTTTTTTCAAAAATGATATAAGACTTAAACTTATACAGTATCTTTAATGCGAATTAAAAAAAAAATCACTTGTCCCGTATGGAGTTAAACATCTGTTTCGGAATTGGATATGCCATTTTTATTTTACTTTTTGTACATCTAGTATGCTGATATGTATTGATAAAGGTGTTTAACATCTTATGATTATTAGTCTTTATTAATATTATTATATTCATAAGTGGAAAAATCTAATTGTCATGTGAATTCTGATGTTTCCAAGCTACTTTTTTTATTGTGTTACATGTATTGCATCTTATTTCAAACATATGTTTTAGTCACAAACAAATAAAGCGGGTGGACAATGTAGCTTTTTGGACAATCATTTAAAGGTATGTGTATTCCGAAATGAGTACGGTTGAGTAATAGTTAACCGAGAGTTTAGATATTTATGTTCTAATAAAATGGAGAGAAAAAATATATGAGTTGTTTACTGATTGTATTGTATTAGATGCTTTAATTGTTGTTATTGGTTAAGTTAATAATATCATGTCCCTATGAAATGTGCATAACAGTCAGGATATTTTGGGAATGAAAGTTGGACAAAGACATGGAAAGTACATTCATGTCTTTAAAAAATGTTTTACAATTGGTGTTTGTATCACCATTAATATCTGTCGTTGAAATGTTATGAAATGCATGCGCAATATATTAAATAATATTGGCCAATATAAAGCTAGAATATTTATTAAACAATATGGAAGATTATATGATTGACGACCCCTTTTTTCAAACGTAATCGAAGGCCTATGTATTGATCTTAACAGCAACAAAAATATCATCTAATCTGTATTACTAATCCAGAGAACGAACAATACATGTAAAAGAAAATTCCAGATTTTCACTCTTACACAAAACATTCAACTCAGAAAATGAATCTATATCAAGCTTTTGTTAAAACTAGGACGTGCATCGATCGTGTTATACATCGAATATACGGCCTGTTAGTTATGGAGGGATTTAAATCACCCTCCTTGTTAAAGGTTAGTCTTTTAGACGTGTAGACAATGCATTTCATGACTGTGTGGGATATTCAATAAAAAGATTAAAAAAGAGAACTATTGAATGGTTCATATATTAAAGAAAGACATGGTAATCATGGTATTGATTTCGTATCGCTTTCCTTAACTGTCAGAGATGTAAATCTATCTAAGTTATTGTAAATAGTGTTGTAAACAGAGTTAATTAGTTAAAGTGTTAATCAATATATGTTTTCCACCCAGCATTCCTAAAGGGCAGCAGAGGGTAAGAAATGCTAGGTGACTAAATGCTTTTGGATAATAGGTTAATCTAATCAACAGGCTTGTTTTATCTAAATGTTTACATTTTGTATCTGCAGTGTTGAAGAATAATTTGACAGGGAATATCGAAGTGATTTGGGCAAGCCTTTTTTGTGGAAATTAATCAGGAAAGACCGTTCAACATTGTGACTTGTGGTAAACATATGTTTACATATTTTTATTCGTTGCATACCTGTGTGTAATGACACAGTGCAATCATGAAGAAACTCTACATCCGGGAAGAAATTGATGTACGGATGAAACCAAATATTACGGAAAGCTGAATTGAATGTCTCTCTAAAATCCGATGGATGCTCCTGTATTTCTAAGACTCTTTCTGTTTTCACAAGGTAATAGTTTTGTTTTCTTTTTGATAATTATTGTTTTGATAATTATAACAGTTTTAATATGCAGTATCATTTTCTTTGTCCATGACAATTTTAGTAATTATACATTTACATATACACGTACATACAGTTCACATTGTTTACATAACATGTTTGAATAAGATTTAATAATATAATAATTATTAAATCTCATACTTTTATATGTTTTCTGTATGACATATGACCTTTATGTACTTTCACAATCAACGGAAATTCTAGAACCACGGATACTCTGACAATATTGTTTGATAGCGTAAAACTTATGAGCTATAGATTTATGTCGATTTTATTACCTTTCCTTTTCTTTAAACGGGGTGTTTTTTTAATCATTTACTAACTCAAGTCAAAATCAAAGAAAAGAGATATCATCTATATTTATTCAAATGCAGTAGGTAGGTGTAAAAGCATATTACCTCCTATCTATTATACCTGTATATCTTTTGAAAATTAAAACAATCTAGTTAATGATAAAAATATCTGTTTATATAAAACAGTATCTAGCTAGAAAGGAATATATTCGATTTATGTACCGTTCGCATACCAAGCTATGAAAATTAAGGGATCTGAAGTTTAATTTGAAAAAAAATCGAAACAAATGTATTGTATACAATGCCATTTTTTCGTGTCCTTTGCGAGATTACTCCACCGGTCAATGGTTAGTTTTTGAAATGTTTTCGGTAAACTTTTAAAACGGGGTTTTCAAAGGAAATAAACCGGTTATTGAAAGTGACAAAATGGCGGGCAACTGCCAAAGGGGTACCTCTATTGTACATTAACTACTGCTGCAAGTTTCAAGGAAGTCTTTTTTTTTTGCACATTAATAGTACATAAACATGTACATCAAACATATTACCTAGAATTTGATTTTCGACAATTTGAAACTAGATGCTGTCATTAGACAGTAATACCCGCACCAAGTGTTTGCCCCTAAATAACACTGTTTCGTATCAGTTTAATTAAAAATGAAGGCCACATGCAAGATCCGGTAATACATTTAAATATTATAATTTTTATAGCTAAAGGATGAGATACCTTGCCATTTGATAATACACACGAAAAACACTTTATGTGCAATTTGGGGTTGAACTGTTTGCAGTTAATTTTCAGTTAATCAATAATCTTAACATTTTATGCCATAGAAAGTATAATGTTCTATATGATTTCTACAAACAAAATTGAAATCAAATTATGCTCTCTGCCCGTGGCGGTTGCCGGTTTTAGATTTGTTTCTGTGTGCCTACATATACATCATCGTGTTCACAGATTTAGAGAAGGGGTGGGATGAGGGGTCAAGACCCCCCCCCCCCCCCCATGAAAATTCATTTATATCAATAGTAAAATTACCATAAATACAACTTGGACCCCAATGCTCTAACACACATGTAAACGTTCTAACCCATTGCATTTCAATGTTAGGTAACATTATTTTGGGGGTAAATATTTAATTAATATGTATACTTTATTGTTTATCTCAATAGGAAGTACATCACAATATGCAGATGTCCTGCACCACCTTATAAAGCTGATATTTAACTAATAAAATACTGCAAGGGTTTTGAAGAATAGGTCATAAAAATACATGCATGTTACAAATAACTGATCTTTGTCTGAAGTAACGTACAGGACACAGGTCTGCAGGTCTCATTAGCCGGTACTAGTTTTACCCGGCTCTTCGATTAGATGGTTTCACGTGTATACATACATGTATGTGTTTTCCATATACAGAAAAGGATTGATTAAGATCAGCTAAAGGAATTCATTATTGTGCTTTAATTTGATTATCATTATAATGTTGACCAATTTAGGTAAGCATAATACATGTAGTAGCAGTAGCACAATATAATGAGATGGTAGCACACATAATTAAGTTTTACTTTCACTTTCTAAATGTGATATCCCTTTTACAGCATACTGTATCATCATCTTTTAATATTTCAATAAGCTTATCATCGTTGCCTATCCTATCGCATTTGTAAAGTTTCTGTCGTTTTAATTGCAAAAGTTATTTTTTTTTCATTTGTTAGACTTACACTATTGAGTTAACCCCATATTTACCTTGTATAAACAATTTCGTTTTAAATTTGTGTATTGCATGTAAGTAAGTGTAGACACTTATCATTTTTATATTAGTTATAATAGGAAGGAAGGAGTATTTCTTTCTTAATGTATTATAATGCATCAAATACAATGTAGGTCATGACATTATGGGACTGTTCTGACCCCACGAAACAGGAAAATAAAAAATATCTTATAATGTCATTATGATGCATCAAATAGTGTAAAGTACATTAATGACCCCAAGGTGTTGTCTTTACCCCCCCCCCCACCCCCCCTTTTTATGAAATAGGAAATGATGATACACTGTATATTTTGTTAACTTCTGAGATCATCATCCATAAACCATATTATTTATTCTTGCTCTTTGTGTCATTGCGCGTCAAATTGTATATAGGTTATGCCCCCTTGGAGACAAACGGACATTCTAGAACTAAAAATAATAAAGTAGTTTATCTTATTCATATGTAGTGTTTGATCCGTGTAGGTAATTCCTAGCCTAATGATGACACTGCTTTGTTTCGGAGATTTTACAATTGCCCCAAATAGGCGAATACACATGCATATAACATTTTGTTTATTATCTTAAAAATTGAAATAAGCAATTTCCAAAATGTTAATGTGCATCAGAGAGAAAAAGCAATCAAGAAATGATTTAAAATTTGCTACTGTACACATGTTAGAATGTATTAAGAAGACTGAATCTTTAGAACCAGGTTAGATGGGGGAGGGGGGGGGGTGGATGTGGAGTATAAACATTTATAATTTGAATCATTTATTGTTATTAATTTTAACTTGTCAATGAATATTAGTTATTGATCCCAAGGTAGAATTATGACCACTGATCATATCTCAATATATCATTTGTCAAGTATGTAATGTATGTTTTTTAAGAATAACATTTTTCACCAGTTTATAAAAGTTTTTAGACACCCAAATTATATTTGGATTTTAATAGATCATTCGACAGTTAAGGGGAAGAACAGTTTATATTTGAGTTTGGTTGTTGGTGGGGGTTCCAAGTCATATATTTGACAATTTTTTAATGTAATTTAAAATAAGACTTAGCCATACTACAGTCATGAATATGAATAGTACAGAACAAAACACAAACTTATACATGTATATATACATAGGAAGTATTACAAAACATAGATGATTGATCTATATCTAGGTTCTTAAAATGAATCATATATCATGTACATATTATATTATTGTTTCTTTGTTCAAGGCACTTCAGATGGTGTGTAGGTCATGATCAAGATGCTCTTCCTGAAGTTATCAAATATCATAAAAACCATTAAGATCCCCAGCTTAATCCAAAGTTGTTCTTCCTCCTTAGGCCATGGCGCATCAGATCATTATGGCATGTAAGTCATGACCCTAAGGGGTCATCCTGACCCCCTTAGAATCAGAAATTGTCAATAATCTTTAGATTATAGATGTTTGATGATCCTCTCTCTATTTAATCTTTATTATTAAGTCTCCCGGATGGAATTTGGAGACTTATTGTTTTTGTACAGTTCTTAATACATGTATTATTTGCTCACCTGAGCTGAAAGCTCAAGTGAGCTATTCTGATCACATTTTGTCCGTCATCCGTCTGTCCCTCCGTCCGCCTGTCTGTCTGTCCTTCTGTAAACTTTTTACAGTTTGAACTCTAAAACCGATTGGCCAATTTCAACTAAATTTGGCACAAAGCATCCTTATGGTAAGTCAAATATAAATTGCAGAAATGAAATACCTATCTTTATTCAAAGCGGAGAAAACCTTGAAACTGTAGAAAAAGGGGGGGGGGGCAGCATTTTTAAAATCTTCTTCTCAAGAACTACTGAGTCAATTTCAACGTAGTTTAGCATAAATTATCCTTATGGGAAGGAAAATATAAATTGCAAAAATTAAGGGCTAATTCTGTTTCAATTTGTGTAATTTACGGAAATGATAATAAGACAGAGAGAATGGGGTCAATCAGTTTAACTTCGGATTCGGTATTCCATATCTCAAAAACCTCTTTGAAGCGTATCAGAAATGGGTCAATCTGACAAAGATGAATTTGGATGTCGTGGAACAGTTTGCGTGCGTAAGGAATATTTGAAACATGCAAGATATATTAATGCCGATTTTGTGAAGTAAATTGAGATTAAATATTCCAATGCGTTGACATTTTCACCTTTGACGGTGGTTTTAGCTTGTTTTGATTTTCGTTTCGTTTTCATGAGTTACGGTTTGTAACTTAGGAGAACTATCGCCTGTATTTTGTAATTTTTACGTATCAATCAAATATAGATATCGGAAAATAAGACAGCTGACTGTTACTTGCGGAAATAAGATACATTAACAGATACGGTACTTTAAGAACTAAAATACAAATTCTAATGGTAATACGGTATGGTCTTTGCGTGATAGTTGATTACTGCAATGTGTTTTAGGCTAGATATCAGTGTTTTCTCTAGTCTATTCAGTCTAAACGGAGATTAATTTTGCTGATAGCAATACTAAGTGTGTGTAAATGTAGCATAGACATAAATAATTGTTAGCTCACCTGAGGTGAATATACAGAGAAATATCTTTGAAAATATTCTTCTCAAAAATCAATTGGCCAGAAAAGCTGTAACTTGTGTGGAAGCATCCTCAAATAGTGTAGATTCAAGCCAATCCAATCCAAACCAAGATCCCCAGGGGGTACGGTGGGGCCCCAATGGGGGGGTTAATTTTTTAGATACCAAAATTGTAGAGAAAAATCATTAAAAATCTTCTTCTCAAAACCCAGATAGCCAGAAAAGCTGTAACTTGTGTGGAAGCATCTTCAGGTAGTGTAGATTCAATTTTTTTTCAAATCATGATCCCCGGGGGTAAGGTGGGGCCACAATGGGTGGTCGAAATTTTCACATAGAAATACATAGAGAAAAATCTTCTCAACGAAAATCATTAGGCCAGAAAAGCTGTAACTTGTTTGGAAGCATCCTCAGGTAGTGTAGATTCAATTTTTTTCAAATCATGATCCCCGGGGGTAAGGTGGGGCCACAATGGGTGGTCGAAATTTTCACATAGAAATACATAGAGAAAAATCTTCTCAACGAAAATCATTAGGCCAGAAAAGCTGTAACTTGTTTGGAAGCATCCTCAGGTAGTGTAGATTCAATTTTTTTCAAACCATGATTCCAGGGATAGGGTGTGGCCACATTGGGTGGGTTAAATTGGAATACATAGCGAAAAATCTTTCAAAAATTTTCCTTTCAAATACCAATTGGCCAGAAAAGCTGTAACTTGTGTGGATGCATCCTCAGGTAGTGTTGATTAATTCTAGTTTGTCCAACCATGTTTTCAGGGGGTAGGGTGGGGCCATCAGGGGGGGGGGGGCTCAAATTATGTTGGTGCGTGTAATTCGGTACGATCTCTACGTAATGGTTGATTAAAGCAACATGTTCTATTAAGATTCTCAGCAATTTCAATCTAATCGGGGATTATTCTCGCTGCTAGAAATATATAACTAAAGTATATATGTGATGAATAATAAATTGAGTTTTTTCTTTGTTTTAGTGCAGTTTTCTCTTGTTTTAATTGTTTACAAATTCCTATAATTTTACTAACCTGAGAGTCAAGCTTCGAATTATAAGCAAGATACAGAGCTTTGCGCACAATATTACTATATGCTTGTACACAAAGCTGAGGTCATGCTAAGTTTGTTAATATTTTATATGCAGCTATGCTGAATAGGAAATACCAAGTTTAAAAATCTTAAGTTGAATGGAATCAACTCATGTAACAAAAACATGACTCAAACCAAGCTATGTATCTTGCTTATAATTCTACGATTGACGCTGAAATTTTGGTTGATCAATAAAAATGTCTAAAGGATGATATGCTGTAACTACTTTCTGGTGCCCCTTCTTCAACGATGAATTGCCTAAAATCTACACAAATTTTTGATAGTTTTTCAAACACATGAGGATAAAAGCATTATCAGTGTTCGTAAAAAAATATTGCAACGGAAAATCATCTTTGTTTGCACACATTTGTTGCCTGCCAATACATTAATTTGAATTATAGCTCTTTAACATATGTGACAACATTTTTCAGTTAAGTGAGTAAGGATATGAAACGTCATACGAAATGAATTCATGCCTGGAAAATGACAATCGTCTATAATGGAGAAGGCCAACTAAATTTTTCAAACGCCCATATAAAGCCAGTGTTGCTCAGGTGAGCGATGTGGCCTATTGGGCCTCTTGTTATTCTTCGTCTTCATCTCTTCTTCTTTCCCGCTCTAAACTTGTTTCTCAGAGATGGCTGAACAGAGTTGTCAAAACTCTAGGATTATGATAGGCCTGCATATCTAGTTCTGCATCCTGGTTTGGTTTTTTTCTCATTTTGAGATAGACAACCACTTTTCGGGGGGGGGGGGGGGGGGAGGTTAAAAGGATATGGGGTCTAACATTGAACCTTGTAGGAAGAATAGTAGACTCTATTGTAAATGGTAACTTGAAAACGGACAAGGATAATAATATAGGGTTTTCATAATCATATATGGACTGTTACTGGCTACATATAGGGTTTATTAGATCTGACACCTGGGTCATTCCCACCCCCAGGAATTTGAAATAACCATATTTCTTAGAAACTGTTATAATCATGACCCCTAAACCATATATATTCATAGTTCTGATGTCAAGGGGCATCAACTGTAATGTAGGTCATGGGCCCTGTGGGTGGTCCTGACCCCCATGAACAGCAAGTCCCTTAATATCTTCAAAACAGTTGAGATCCCCGCCCTTAAACCATATATATTCTTGTTCCTTTTGTCAAGAGGCATCAAACAAAATGTAGGTCATGGGACCTGGGGCTGGTCGTGACCACCCTCGAACTTGAAGTGCACGAATATCTCGAAAATGGTTGAGATCCCCACCCCTTAACCATATATATTCTTGATCCTTAAAGTGCATTAAAAAGGTATGTACGTAATGGGCCTCAGGGCTAAATTTAATTTTTCAAAACCTTACTGCACACCTATCATATCCCAAGATATGATGAATCTATCCATTAAATCATAAGAGGAGTTCTCGGATCTATGTTTTTTAGTGATAAACGTCAAATTTCTGCTACTATTTGACTCCCTGGATGAAATTTAAATTTTTAAAACCTTATTGCACATCTATAGTACAGCCCCAATAATATCCCAAGAGATGACGTAGCTACTCCAAAAGTTGTAAAAGGAGTTCTGGGATCCATACTTTTTTTTGCAAAAAGGCGTCATTTTTTGTTGCCCACCGATCCCCTTAAAAAAAGTACTGGAACCTAATCACACTTCAATATAATACCACCAATCATATTCTAGAAGAGGATTTGGTAAAAAAAAAAACCAGGACTAACAGAATTTTTGAAACCTTTTTACAAAACAACATGATACCCCAAATCAAACATCAAGAGTTCAGTTTGCTGGTTTATAAGATGTAAGAGCAGTTTAAGAAAGAGAAACGTGACAGACGGACGGACGGACGGAACAGGGTAAAAACAATATACCCGAACTTTCTTTAGAAAGTGCCGGTATAACTAGATGCTGTCATTAGACAGTAATAACCGCACCAATGTTTTGCCCCTTAATAACACCGTTTTTTAAACAAGTTTTAGTAAAAATGAGGCCAACTGCAATCTCCGGTAATTTTTTAAAATAACATTTTTAACCAGGTTTTTCAACGGAAAATTCCGGTTATTAATATGGTGAAAATGGCTGGTGGGTGGGCGGGCGGCTGCTTAAAGAGTACCCTCTTACAGTTTTCATGAGAGGAAGTTGTTCATTTCCAGAACAATTGTACATATATCAGAGGTGTGCATATTAGTAGGATTTGGATTTCTGATAATTTATGAAAAAAATACCAGCTTTTGAACTCAGTTTATAGGGCAGTCCATTTCACTGGATATGGTAGGTATTGTTTTTCAATTAAAGTTGACAAGGGTTACGGATACAGTTCAAATAAAAGAAAACCCGGTTTGCTGTCACATTGACCGCTTTTTACTTGTCATAAAGGATAAGATCCCATCCAATAATGCACATGAGAGCCTCTCTATGTACAATTTTGGGTTGAACTTTTTGCATGTGAATTTTAAACTAATCAATAATTTTAACATCAAATTAAATAATGCCCCCTCCCTTCGGCGGTTGCCGGCTTTAGATTTGATTATGCCAACAACATCGTGTGCAAGGATTTAGAGAATGGATTGAGAGTGAGGGGTCCAGACCCTCTTCTCATCTTGAAAAATTCATTTACATTAATTAAATAACAAAAATACACCTCGGACCAAATCACCCTACCCCCTGCAAACACAATTTCATGCATAACTGTGACCCCCCCCCCCCCCCACCATACACACACACACACTCTCACCATGGATAAATAAACATTAGAATAATTTGGTATTAATGAAAGCCTGTCCTTGTAGTTGCAACAAAGGAGATTGTAAAAAGTGCAAATAAATGACTTAATAATGGTGCGCAATGATCCTCATTGCAGAATTGCGAGGTTGGAAGAAATAATTACTGATTTAAGGTGGTATAAGACATATGTCGATATATATGTGGATAAAAGTGCGTTGTGATCATAATTTTTTCACTGTGACGTTTTAGAATTATAAAATTTTACGATACATGTATTTGGCAAAAAATATATTTTTAAATTTATTTGAAAACTTAAGTTAAAAATAGAAAAGCCCCCGCAGGATTTAAACACTCTACTTACAGACACGTAATTAACCTTCTAATACATTGTGCTACACTCTTAGGTTACATTATTTTGGGGGGAAATAGTATATACTTCTTTGTTTGTTTCAATAGGGAGTATATCACAATATGCACGTGTCCTGTATCACCTTAAAGCTGAAATGTGTGCTTTACATAGTTTTTATACCTGATAAAATATTGCAAGGAGTTTTAAAGAATAAAGTAATGAAAATACATTCATGCTACAAATAACTGATGTTTGTCTGAAGTTACGTACATAACAAGGGTCTACAAGTCGAATTAGGTGGTACATGTACTAGTTTTACCCTACTCTTCGGTGAGATTGCTTTCTCGTGGTATACATACCGGTATGTGTTTTCATATATTTACATGCATAAACGTTTCGTTTGTGATGATTAGCTAAAAAGCACTGGATGAAAAATCAAGTTTCAGCAAAACTGAAACTATATGGAAACCTTGCTGAAACTTGAAGTTGAAGTTTCATGTATAGTTTCCGCAATGCGGAAACCATTATATCGATTCAGCAAGTATCCGTTAGGTTTCAGTCAGCAGAAACTTTAGTCTAAGATTCCTGATGGTTTCCGCAATGCGGAAACTAAATTTGAATCATGTGAAAAGTTGTGTAAATTATCATGGAAATATCAATCAGTTTCAGAACATTTCCGCTAGGTTTCAGTAAGCTGAAACTTTAAGTTAAGGTTCCAAATGGTTTACGCATTGCTGAAACTATTACTAAAATTGATTTGAGTTTAATAGTGATATCATTTATTTTCAACAGGTTTAAGTCTAATTCTAGCCTAATGATAATGAATCCGTACATACTAAAATGTAAGGTTTCAACGTGACTGAAACTATATGTATACATGTAACTATCTTCAAATGTGGCAAATAAGGCGATTAAGAACCTTACTAAGTAATTAATTGAATTTGAAAAGAAAAACTGATGTCTGATCTTGTTTAATGCATATGATGAAATCATTAATCTTAGGTACTCGGGCACGTGTATACATGTGTATACATTCTTTGTCCAGGTGACCTCCTCTGTGATTTTCCTGTATATTCTGTGTGGATTGCAGGGTTTTTTTTCTGTCAGGAGTGAACGAAAGACTGTTACATAACATATACACAGTACGAAGCGTGAGTTTATAACTGGAGCCCGGCGGGAATTTTTTTCAATTTGTGTGTACCTGAGTTAGTAAAACTGATAAGTAAATTATAATTATTTAGTAAAATAAATTAATATACCTATTTTGTAAGACTCCTTCTTAAATCATTTAGTTATCATTTGAATGAACCTTGAGGTACAGTAACTAATTAAGCAAACAAATTAAGGTAAAGTCGTTGTAAATTTTTACAAATCGTACCAAATATTCGTACAACCTGAAGTTTAGAGCTAATTCATTTCTTTTTTAATACCACGCCAACACATGTACACAGGAATTTTTTTTTTAAATTCTACAGTTGATAATAACAAGTAAAACCCACTTGGAGTTTGAGTCTAATGTAATAATTGTTTAGGGGGCTAGACTAATCCTCAGAAATATTGAGGAAAAACCCTAAAAAAAAACCTAATTCCCAAAATCATGAAAATCCTAATCCGTGGGGGGGGGGGGGGGGGGGGGGGGTGGGGTGGGGTGGGGGGGGGGGGGTATACCTATACCATATACTTCCGAAAATAAATTTCCCTACCCAATTTTTTTTCCCCAAAATCATGAAATTCCTAATCCGTGTCGGGGGGGGGGGGGGGACAATAGGAACAATTACATTTCCGGCGAGAAAAAGGGGGGGGGGGCTATATGCCTATTGGTTAAGTCTAACTTTGCACTAAGCCCCCCCCCCCCTCTTGCCGCCCCCCCCCCCCCGGTTCGACGCCTATGTGATTCGTGCATTTCTATACTTTGTAATTACTTTCTGTACTGTAAACACAGATATTGATACATGTTTATGAAACATGCACATGTTTCTGTTATAAGATATAATAAGCATTATTTATAATTTTACTGAAGTTATGTTATATTACAAAATCAGTTTAAAATCCAGCACTAGCCATGTGGTGCACGTGATTTTAATACCATTTTTAAAATTTGATTATACATTCGTATACATTTGATGTAGGAAGTATACCAAATAATTAAAATAATATTTTGTTTATATATCAGTCCGACGTGTACGTCTTACTTCCCGGCTTGTTTAACGCGTTTGTATTTTAATTTCATAAGTATTCTTAACGTACTGTTCATCGCATGACCAATCAGTGCACATGTGTAACTGTAAAATAATTGCCATCAATTCATCGTAGTTGTAAATTCACCGTACGGGTGAACGCTGTTAATTGATGGGCATCTAATTATATTTGTGATTTCTGTGTGTTCATGCAGAACCTGCTCTGTGATGAACATAATATTTTCACACCTCTATATTTTGAATAAGAATATGACCATACTTAGAATCGCGGTGAAAATTGGACAAGTCAAGACTTACTTGTCAGTAAACTATATATGGCTCTATCATATTTAGTTTGGCAAAATCATCAGTACATGTAAATAAAATATAGTTAAAGACAAAATCTGATAATATGTCTCATTAAAACTTGTTTCATTTCATTAGACATTTGAAAACAAACGGTCGGCCATTTTTTTTTTGGTTAATCACGTGTTACAAATACAATTGAAACAAACACACGCCAATACGTTGTCGTATTTAACCAGGTAATACTGACTCCGACAGTTCTTATTTAAAATAAATATACATGTAAAAAGTATACTATTCGGTAAAAAATGATAATTTTGATTAAACATTATTCATTTTAAACTATCCCAAGATGCACTTTTCCAAGATTTAGCGGGTTCTGATTGGTCAGTATTGGCGCACTTTATGATTACGAGCGAAGGGTAAAATGGACAAGAAGGTACTGTTGTAAAATGGAGAATCGAGAAGCATTAATAGCCTCTACAACAAGGAGATAATGCAGGAAGGAAGAATTCATGTCAAGGTAACTTAATGCACAATATAGATACTCCTAATAACATTTTCAAGGCTCTAATTTATCTCTTATTTGTAAACGAGATCTCGCGCCATCAAATCAAGATGGCGTCATTTTTTCAAACTTGGTTCGGCGTTTTAGTTTTTATTACCGTATCTCTTTTAAATATACGTTTTGACCAAGTTGACCAGTAACCAACTGTATATGCATGATAATCAAGATTATCCAGGGTATACACATATATAATTATATAAAAGTCCCTAATATATGAATGCTTGGTTGGTAAACAAGACGAACAATGAATCTTTCGCACATCATACAATTTACAAACTCTAAATGTCACGAAAAAAATTTATTAATCAAATCCGGAAAATGAAATCTTTCACGTTTTTCTTTTTCAGCATTGACAGCATACAAAGTCAATGTTTCCGGTGATTAGTTGCATCCTCTGTTCGGTGATTCGGGTGAATGTTTTGACCAGCTGGCGATGTGAACGCAAGGTATTGCTTTGAAATTGATTATTTTCACCATTAACTTATACATGTGTTGGATGTTTATAATTTACTGTAGTAATTTTTGGGAAATCCAGGTCTAAGTTCTTGAAAAGGAGGTTGATGGGGTGGGGGGTGTGAAACACACTTATTGTTGAACAGTTTTTCCATTGTTCAACAAACAATAATTGAATTAAAATGAAAATAACATAGCTTCAAACACAAAATGAAACATTTCAGACCAGATACTACTGTAATCATTATATGACATAGTTTAAACAGCAACTGGCAACTGCATAGTAGCTTCTGTATTCAGAATTTTATTCAGAATGCTTTTATTACATGTTAGGCTGAATGAATTATGTTTATTGTTTAAAAATCTAAATGAAACTTTATTATTCATGTTTAAGATAAATAGAACAGACATAAAGTACAGCCCAGTGAAAGGAACAAGTTCATCACAAGAAGAAGAATTTTAATGCTACCACTGTCCAGAACTACTAAGTCTGCTGTAGCCATGATGTGATCATATGAGTGCTTCACCGGTCTGGACAATGCTCGAAAGTCCCCCAAAAAGGCCTATTTCCATAAACTATGACTCGGGTTACATCAACAACAGCCAAGGACACTCCTTATTGATTCGAATGGACACATCTCTACGACCCGACTAAACCTCTGCAGAACAAGACTTTTTAACCGTAAAGTATTCTCATTTCAAAAAACCTATAAACTATAAAAGTACTTTTTTATATGATCAAATACCAGTATATTACAATGTCTGTCTGTAAGCTAGAATCTTAGAAAATCACATGGTTTTGACTTATTAAATGATTAATTAGACCTTGCAGATATTAACTTTCATTTTCTTAAATAATTTGTTAAATTTGCAAATATTGCATAAAATATTAGACTCCATGTAACATATATCCTCACACCTCCAAGTTGATAAGTGTTAACTACTTTTTTTCCCATTTTCTTTGTTTAAACATTTATTGATTACTTAGTTTTTATTTGCAGCAATATATGAAAAATTAAGAAACCAATCTTAAATGTAAAAACACTGCATTAGGAGATGAATGCATGGGTCATAGAAATGATAAAATACACCAAACAATATTCAATTATGTCGTATATGAAAATATATAAAGACAACATATACCCCATGTATTACAATTTTTATATAACAAAATTACTTGGATGGAAAGTTGTTTCCATGTGGGTTTTATTTTAATCTGTGTTATGTAACTAATATATAATTGGAATTAGCTTTTATATCAGAAGTAAAATGCTGGTATTGATGAGAATTGTAAGGTGAATGATCTGTGTGAAACTTTGTATTTTATACATTCATGCTACAAAAAGCAAGTACATGTACATGTAGTAATACTTGTCATATATAAACAATGTATATTTTACTTCATGTCTTGGATTTAAAAATATTAATGTAGGTAAAGTAGTGAAATATAGGAAGGTAAACCGTGTGTAAAAAAGAATATTCATCAGGAATGAAGTGTGTTGCAATCAGCATAATTAATTAAATGTGTACATCATATTTTTGCACAGACTGCTCCATTTTTAGCTTTTTATTGGCCAAATCATGTTCATGTAACAGTGAAGTTTTCTTTGTTTATTCATGTACGTGCAGTAATTTTGTAAATTGCATTCATATTTTTAAAAAAGTAAGATCTTTGTTGCATTTTTAAAGGGAGATTTGATAGGCATTTAATCGAGATGAAAAAAAATACAAATGTAAAGATTTCTATGGGAGTTTTTTTTCTTGTGCAATTTTATCATTTTTTAAATAAAAGTCCCTAATAAGGGAATTGCCATATGGATGTTTCTCCATTATTGTATCTTCAGATTATTGTAATTTCAGATTTTTGAACAAAATAAATTTGGAACTGTTTGAAATTGTTTTGTTTTTACATAAAGTAGAAACCTTGCTCAGCTTTTGTGAAAGCAAAAATATAAAAAGTTTCAGTAAGTTTCCGTCGCTGAAACCATTTGTAAACAATATGTTTCCCAATTGTATATGGAGGTTGAAACTATGCAGAAACTTCAAGTTTTAGTAAGTTTCCGTCGCTGAAACCATTTGTAAACAATATGTATCCCAAACGTATATGGAGATTGAAACTATGCAGAAACTTCAAGTTTCAGTAAGTTTCCGTTGCGGAAATCATTTGGATTCATGGACAGCCTAAGTTTCAGCACTGCGGAAACTTAATGAAACTTGAAGTTTCCGTGCTGAAACCTGTCGGAAACTTTAAGTAACCTTAAGTTTCCGCAGAGTTTCCAAAGGGTTTCCGCAGCGCTGAAACCAGATATTTCATCCAGTGAAGGGATTTTTAGTGTGCTCTTATTTGATTTCATAATGAAGTTGACAAATAGAGGTAAGCATAATAGTTTATACATGACGTAACACAACATTATGAGACATTGATATACGTAAGTTTTACTTTCACTTTCTAAATAAGTAATCTCCCTTTGCTAGCATACTGTATCATCATCTTTTAATATCTAAATAAACTTATCGCTGCCTATCCTCTTGCTTTTGTACACATGTACAGTCTCTATCATTTTAATTGGAAACGTTATATTTTCATTTGTGAGACTTACACTGTTGAGTTGACCCCATATTGACCCTTTGACATTTTTTATTAATTATGTGTATCACATGTAAGTAAGAGCAGAGACTTGTCATGTTAATATGAGTTATAATAGGAAGGAAGATGTCTTTTTTTCTTAACATATTAATGCTGCAAATATAGTGTATATGACGCAATGGGATTGTTCTGACCCCACGAAACAGGAAAATAACAAATATTTTGAAAACTGTTGAGATCCCTACCAACAAACCATATATATTCTTGTTTCTAATGTCATTACGATCCATCAAATGGTGTAAAGTACATGACCCCCAGGAGTTGTCTTTAAACAACCCCTCCTCCCTCTGAATTTGGAATTTAGTATATTTTGATACAAAAAGTCATGTTACTTTTGAATTTCGGAGAGGATATCTTGACTACCCTTCCCTAAGCCCCCCTCCCCCCCCCCCCATTCCCTCTATATCCGTGCCTAGGATAAATG
This sequence comes from Magallana angulata, assembly GCF_025612915.1. Taxonomy (NCBI): domain Eukaryota; kingdom Metazoa; phylum Mollusca; class Bivalvia; order Ostreida; family Ostreidae; genus Magallana; species Magallana angulata. The sequence continues at coordinate 13,818,708 of NC_069112.1, read as the reverse complement.
TTAATTTTCTGCTTCTATTTGACTACCAAGATTAAATTCAATTTCTCAAAACCTTATTGCACATCTTTAGGACGGTCCCTATCATATCCCAAGATAATGTGTCTATACATTAAATCATAAAAGGAGTCCTAGAATCTAGGTTTTGTTTTGGAGATATACACGTCAATATTATTTGACTATGTGGATGAAATTTAAAATTTCTAAAACCAGATTGCTTATCTATAGGACAGCTCCTTTATATCACTAGATAGCATGTGTCTATTTATTAAATCAAAAGAGGAGTTCTGTGATCTATTTTTTTTTTGAGTAATAAACGTCGTTTTTCTGCTTTTATTTTGACTCCCTAGATGAAATTTTAATTTTTAAAACCTAATTGTATAAGAAAGCCCCTATTACATCCCAAGTTGTGGTGTGTCTATTCATTAAATCATAAGAAGAGTTCTGGGATCTGTGGTTTTTCAGGAGTGGAAAACGTCATGATGAAATTGAGATTTTTAAAAACATTCCACATCTACACGACAGCTCCAATCTTATTCCCAAAGATGACAATGATGCTCCAAAAGTTAAAAGAGGAGTTTTAGGAACATTTTTTTTGGCAATAAAACGTCATTTTTTTATTGCCCATCGACCCCCGTTATAAAAAAACATGAAACATTATCACACTTAAGAATGACACCTCAAATCATATTATAGAAGATCATTTTGCTACTGCAAAATGTGCTGACGTTTTAGTAACCAAATTTTTTGGAAAAAAAAAATAGGAAGCAACTTTTCAGCTACCAAATGACCCCTTGGGAAAATTGAAATTTCCGAAACCTTATTGCGCATCTATAAGATATCCCAAAACATATTCCGATTGATGATTTGTCTATCGTTGAATATTTATGGAGGGGTTTGAAAAAGAAGATTTTTTGCGACAAAACGTCATTTTTTACCAAATATTTGACTCCCAGGAATACAAATAAATTTTTGAAACCTTTCTACAAAACAACATTACACCCCAAATCAAACTCCAAAAGTTCAGTTTTGCTGGTTTATGAGATGAAAGAGCGGTTTGAGAAAATTAAATGTGACAGACGGACCCGCGAGCAGGGTAACAACACTATACCCGAACTTTTTTAAAAAGTGCGGGTATAAAGAGTAATAACACCACTCCAACTTAGTTATATTTATTGCATTATATTGAAAATAGGGTACTTCTTTTTACTGATGACTCCTCCTACATATCTCAAACCACGTTGTTGTTGTTTCTCAGATCAACTATACATATATCTAAGATGTGCACATTTCTTTTCTTTCTTTTTTTATTTTTGATTACTGAATGTTTTTCTAAAAATGTCACCTGTTGAACTCTTCGCAGAATACTGCAAATAGGGTACCCTATATATCTTGATATGTAGTGTTTATCAGATCAGGGTAGACAAATGGATCATAGATACTTTTTACACAAAAAACCGGTTTGCTGTAACATTGACAACCTTTCTCTTGTTTTTGATATTGAACGTGTTTCTTGCTTTCGTATCTGCTTTCAGGACTTATGTATGGTTTTGCTGGCAATGATTTTATACAATTATGTTACTCGATCTTCTGAGTGGTATAATTGCATACCAGTTAATAGTGTCGTTGTTACAGTTATAACATATATGTACATCTGTTGAGTTTTATTTGTTGACGTTATGTGACACAAAACGAAACACATTGATCATTTTTTTCTACTTTACCTACAACAAAATGTGTTTTATTCAGGATATATTAAGTTTTAAGGTGTTTTTTTTTAAACTCCAAACTAGCTACATACAAAACTGCTCATATCTTAACTAGGTGCTTACAAATACTCATTCGGAATTATAACACTTTAACGTTTAGAAGATGCGCTAATATCAAGGTCAAAATGAATATGCAATTTCTTTTAATTTTTTTTTCTCTTTCTGGCAGCAATCTCAATAATTAAAGGAAACATCGATGACCATGGTTTCTGTCATGAACAAATACTTAACGTAACATTCTGCGTTTATTGTGGATCCGGTGTTCCAGACTATATTGCAGTTACAATAGTGGCAGGTGAAAACAACCCCAATGGGACCTACCAGTTATTCTGTAAGACACCTCAATGGATTTGTTCTGGCTCTATGACAGAAACCTACAATACAACTAGTGATACACTAGAGATAGGATTTATATTCAATCATTCAATTCATGGTGGCCGTTACTTATGGATAATACGTGAACGAAACGGCAGTCAAGAAAATCAACAAATCCTTCTGAAACCTTGCTGTAAGTAATATTTCAATTTGAAAAAAATCGACTCTTACAGGATTTTATTATATATAATTAAAAACTATACAATAGGTTGTATGTGTAAAAAGAGATGTATCAATGTTGTTTATAATCGCTGACAAGTAAAAATTAGAACATATGTTTTCAAAAATTTCATAAGAACTTTTATTAGTTTTGCACTTTTGGATAGAGTATTTGACCAAATGACTATAAGACTCTAAGCAAAGGACAAACATAGATAATATAGCATCAGTCAACACTAAACAATCAATCAGCCGCAACTGTACACTTGTTCTTTCATGCTTTGTCATACTGATATTTTTTAGTGTCAGGATTTACAACAAACGCCAGCTTTTACAATGAGTCTCACATTACTGTTGATTGTCAGCATTCGTCTTTCAATTATTCCAATTCCCTAATAAGAATAAAGATAGAAGACGGAACAGACTTCGGCGTTTGCTCAAAAGTTGGGTGCCTCGAATGCAAAAGTAAGAACACATTTTAATTTTAATCACAATTATTTAAGGCAAGACTTTTGGTAAATACATGTATAAATGCGTAAAGACAGTCACAAAACACTTATTGTACTTTTTTTATTTTATTTTTATGTTAGCTGCCTCTTCATCCCAACGTATACCTTTTAAATCAAACAATAAAATATATGAAACGTTTTAATCAACTATAAAGATTAATTTGGTTAAATTGATTAGCCATGTTATGAATCATCATTTAAATACGTTTTAATGCATAATAGTATTTTGGCCTTAAGCACGACTTTATTTGTTTCATGGCATGTAACAGTAAAAAAAAAACGTATATTCATTAATCAATCGTAACGATTTGATAGATAGAACTACATTAACAATAAAAATCTAACAGTGCATGTTCAGTAAAATATTAATTTCAGTAGAAAAGAACAGAATCCTGTTTCATTAATTACGAACATCTAAATCATTTTCTACCCCTAAATTATAGCTACTTTTTATAAGCTTTCTGGTTTGCATCAGTGGTTCTGGGCTGGGATTCATAAAGATGCTTAAACAGTACTCAAGTGTAAGAAAATACTTAAACTCATAAAAAATACTAACGCTTAAAAAACGTTACGCTTAGAATTTGTTTTTAACTTAAGTTTTATTCATGAAACAACTTATGCGTTAGAAAAATCCTAAGCAAAACTTAAATCTAAGAGTCCTCTTGAGGTGTCTTAAAGTTCTAAAAAATACTTAAGTTCAGAATCTAAATGGCTGCCATCGGAGCACAAAGAAGATGTTTTCACAAAAGAAAAGACTGTTTGGTACGGTACCGTGATGTTGAACTAGTTGAGAGGTACAGATTTGATTCAGCTGGTATCCACTTTTTAGAGGGGTTGATTTGTAATGTACTTATGAGTGGTTCACAGAAACTGTGCAATTTCTCCACTGCAGAAAATTTTATTAACACTTAGATTTCTAGCTAACGGGAAAATGCAAATTTGTAATGGAGACGACATGGGTGTCTCGCAGCACACCGTTTCTAGGGCAATTACTGCCACTCTTAGATGTCTCTCTTCTCCATAAATTTGTGATAAGTTTATAAAATTTCCACTTAATCTTCAAGAAATTAGCAAAAATCAAGAATGTTTTTTCAAAATCGCCGGGTTTCCTGGAATTGTTGGGGCAATCGATGGCACACATGTACATATTATCGTTCCTTCTGAATACGAAAACGAGTATGTCAGCAGACATAATTACCACAGCATCAACACACAGGTCGTCTTTGACCCATTCCACAAGATAATTGATGTCGTAGCGAAATGGCCAAGGTAAACACATGACTCAAGAATCTTTGATGAGAGTGGACTCAAGTCTTTGTTCGACCAAAACAGAATTCCTGTTCACACACATTTGCTACGAGACAGCGGGTATCCTTCAAAGATATGGCTCCTAACTCCATTTTTGCGACCAAACCAAGGTTGTCAAGCAAACTATAACAGGTACGTTTCCCATTTCACACAATTCTCTCTCGGGTACAAGCTAAGTTATGTCTTATATATATCCACCCTGTCCATATATGATACAACCAACACTGAAAATGCAGCGAAAAAATGGCCATGACCGTTTTACTTTCATTTTCCTGATAAGCGCCCTCTAGAGACAGCAGTGCTAAATTTATACTTAACATGGGGGGGGGGGGGGTCAATGAATTTTTCCACCAAAATTTTATTTTTATTTCATTCAAAACTGTCACTGTACAGATTATAACAGTATAATATGGCATTTTGTTGGTTGATCTAGATCACTGTTTTACCCCTCTCTCTCTCTCTCTCTCTCTCTCTCTCTCTCTCTCTCTCTCTCTTGGGGGTGTGGGTGGGGGAGGTTAATATTGTTTGATTAATTTGGTTTTTAAATCATAAAAAACTTTTTTCATTGTGTAATTTCAATATAAATATATAAAAACATGCTTATGCTATCATGGAATCTTCTGTCTTTTTAAGTAGTCATATATAGCCTACTTATAAATTAAAAAGTGCATGTACATTTCAACATGTATATAAATATATAATATCTTTATTAGGGAACCTATCTAAATTTGAAAAAAAAAAAATCATAAAAGAATCCCTGAATCCATGTGAGACCATTCATTTTATCCGGCATGGGTTTATATTAATTTTTTAATATTTTTGAATCTCCAAAACCTTTACAGGCTGAGACAAATTAGAAATAAAGTACATCATCATGTTCTGAATTTCAAATGCATGCACCCTACTGCTGATACCATAGCTTAATTACGCAGTACAGTGAAGGCGGCCAATAAAAATATCGGCAAATTTTTGTGATGAAAACACGTATACTATAAGATGGTATGGGACATCTGTCGATATTAATGTGGATTAAAGTACTATGTAATTGAAAAGCTTTCACCGCTTTAGAATTTTCCAATTTTACAATATTTAACCAAAAAAATAGCTTTTAAAAATATTTGAAAAAGTAAAAATTGTAAAACCCCCTGCGGGATTCGAACTCATGACTTACAGGTTCGTAGTGAACCCTCTAACCCACTGCGCTACGGATTTAGGTGACCATTTTGGGAAAGAAACTACTTATATAATTACACTTTATTTTATTGTTTATTTCAATAAACAATACGTCACAACATGGAAGTGTCCCATACCACCTTCATTTAACTGGCATGTCCTTTTTAAAATCAATTACAGTTACTTAAATGCAATATATTTCTAAAATATATAAATAACAGTACAATATTTTATGTTCATAGTGGTCACGTGATATGACAGTCGAAAGGTACAAGCAGATGTATTTGTGCTTTTGAGGTCATTTAAAAAATTCAATATTGCAAGGGCATAATCATGTCAAAATTCACAACTGAATTATAAAAAAACTAGATGTTATATCGTAGATTTTGAAAAACGGTGCGAAATTTATAAGATAAGAATATTTGTTAGTTGAAATTGTAATTTTAAATGCATAGGTTAAATAATTTTGAAGGTCACAGGATAATTTCATTAAAAAAAATAATTAATTTGTAAGATTTTACAAGGATCGTAGAAGGTTTTAAGTTACAGAGCATATTTAAAATTCACATGTCAAAGTTTGTCAGGATCATTTAATTGTATGTCCTTGCAATGAAGTGATTTATTTAGGTACTCAATTTTAAGGTATACGATATTTTACACAAAACCGAGGTTTCCTCTTTGATCAATGCATACTTTTAACAAAATGAAAATAAGACTATATAGGTAGCATTCTACTAAAAATAATCTTCAACAAAATATCCATTTATAATTTTCCGTTAATCTATGAAATTTATTTTTCTTCGCTATAAAACTGAATAATAGCCTTCAATGACTTAGCAGCCATTCTCCAGAAATGGTTCCAAATATGGGATTGCTTTCAGTGAAAAATGAACTTTTGATATTCGTGTTTTAATTGTAATAATATTTAAGTACAATCAAATACAGGTTATTCATTGTAGAAAATACATTTTCAACTTAATAAGCACGCTTTTTAAAAAAATTCTTTCGTTTAATTAGTATGTAATCAACATTACATAGATTTAAAAATGTTGACATGAAATATCAGTCTAAAATATTGAAATACCAAATTGTATTAAATTTGCATGCTCTGATGGATGTACCAGACACAATTATGGAATATAACGGTAAAAAGTCAAACATATAAATCAGTTGTCTTTTTATATTTGATAAAAAGCTTGGGTGGTTCGTTACGGATGTCAGAGATTATCATTTCACAAATATCTACTGCTATGATGTTTTAAATAGTCATTAAATTTATTGGTTATATCTTCCTAAACTTCCTTTTTTATGTGGAGGAACTGGGGTCTTATCCCCATTAAAATATGGGTTGACTGAATCCACACCTCACCTTTTTCGGATTATCACTTATGTTTCTCCCTGTTTGCCTGCTTTGCATTAATGTATATACGCATATAATGTATTAATGCATATATATACATATGTATATGTATTGTTACTAATAAGTCAACTAAATAAGGTCTATTTTTCGCAAGTATATATAAACTCTTAATAGTTTAAGTTTCGGGTATTAGTTCTAAAAAAAACTGACATCCGTAAATAATCATGTTTAGAAAAAAAATCATGAACAGAGTATTTATCAAATATTCTGATCTGGGAATAATACCATTTCGATATAAACATGCATGCATATTAATACAACGTTGAAAAGCCAAATATATTTTGGTCACCTGATATTTTTTTTTATCAAATCACATGTTGTAGAAAACAATAAGCTTGATGCACTATATTTCAATAGAGTAAACATTAAATAGCATATTATGCTAATATTACATGAAAAAAGACCACTTTGTTGATTTTAAAACATAAGAATAGATTATCCATCGTGGAAAATATACATAAGAAGCACTGGAATGAACAGATGCCAAATCTGTTTTCCCCCTGATATCCGTAACGCTGCAGCAAATATTTAAAAAAATATTGTCAAATGATAAATTGTCTTAGGTGAATTGGTTTTAATCTGCAACTGATATATCTCTTGCAAATAAAAATAAACTAAAACAGATAAATCCACACATAATGATTCATATTTTTTCGAGAGTTTAGCACACTCTCATCATATTTTTCTCAAAAATGCACTTTGTATCAAAATATTAATTGCTTCAGTTTAGAATATCAAAGTTCCTTTAGTTTCTAAACTCATCTTCTGTTTCGCTGAACAATCCAAATTATTATCGATAGAAAACCGAGCCATATATCACTGATTGAAAATACTGTTACGGATGTCATACGTTACGCCGGTCAGGGGTTTTGGTAAATTTTCCTCTCCCTGTACCATGCTATTACATTATTTTTCTACAGATGATGATAGATAGCTTTGGAACACTGTGTACTCCAAAGGCAGCATGAATAAGTTTTTCAAATGCCATGAATTTAGTTGAAAATGGCGTTACGGAAGTCAGGCTTTGAAATGCGTCAAACTCAATTTTCAATTTTATAATCGATGATTAAAAAAAACACAAAGATTTTCGACTGTAAATTGTATATATTTTTCTTTTAATATGCCTATGACATTCAATTACTATAATATCAATATATATTGTTTTGAATATCATCGTTTACTTTTAAGTCAAACACGTGTTACGGAAATCAGGACTGTTTCAGCGACAATATATAAATCGGGGGGATAAAAGAAAGAAAAGATTGTTATCAACAGGTGTTTACTGACAAAACACGCTATGTGATGCTGAAATAAAAAATGAGTTTTAATTGTCTCTTTCATCACTGTAATGCTATTAAGTATTGTAGTAAAATTGAAATATTCACGTGCAACATGCTGAAAAATACACAAACCGATTTTTTATTGAAATAATTTGACATTATTTGACACTTCAAATGCATATTGTTTGGTATCAAAATCTGTAAATTTTACTGTAGATATCTCCTTAGAAAAGTATCAGCCAAATACATTAAACGGCAAATAATAATTTTGTGATGAATGCTGGCGACAACATTATATCATAATTGGAACCATTTCTGGAGAATGGCTGTTAACCTAATGCGTCATTTTGAAGCATATGACGTCATATTTTGTAATATAGCGAGAACGACATCTCGCTTATTTTTCAGTGTTTACGATACAACGGACATAAAAATTGTAAGTAATAGCATTTGTTGTTCTCAGTTAAAAAATTAGTATGAATTAAAGCTAATAAATAGATTGATAAGTACTTTCGAGGTTTGTAATATACTGTGATGTCATAATGCACATTTCCCGTACTTTTTGTCTGAACGGAGTTTATTGACAGCCCTAACTGTGCTGCGTAATGGACATGCTTAGTAGTATTTAATGCATGTACGACTGTTCATGTAATAAAAAGGTGGCCTACAGTAATTCTAGGCATTTAGCATCTGCCAGGGAGTATAATTAAGCTGCTTAATTGGTATTATTTCTGTTAGTGTTCTTACATGTACATGTATGCATTGATAATTTTTATAAGTCAAAAATTTCTTTTACTCTTCATTTTTTATTTTTTTTGTGATGTAAAATAACTGATTTTTTAAGGGTATTTTAAAGGGCTCATAAAAAACAAGAAACATTATGGAGAGAGGCATAGGTCAGCTAGGAGACGGTTCCATGTTCTGCATGGAGAAATAAGACTGTCTCTAGACAAGGCATGTCAGGTTGTTGTTGCTTGCTGCATCTTTCATAACATTTGCAAGGACAGGCATATCCCATGCCCCATGGATGATGGTGACCTGGATGACAATCAGCAGGCTGATGGTGATGGGCTGAATGTACAGATTGGCCAGAATGTCAATGACGGAATTCGGTACAGACAATTGTTTGCTGAAACTCACTTTTGACAGGTAAGCAATAATTAATGGTAATTGAAAACAAATATACATGTTTGAAATATATTTCATTTGTTCAACAAAAACAACAACAAAAACAACAGCAACCAAAACAATAAAAACAATATGAATGAATTTTCATAGAATATCACTTGAAATAATTTGATGTAGATTATCTCTTCAAAAATATTTAAAATTCTTATTACTAAATTCATTGATTCAAGAATTTCATGCCTGTTATATAAATTTTAAACATTTTAGACCTGTTTACATACATGTACTATACCAACTTCAAAGAATTAATATTAACAGAATATAAAAGGTTTACTAAGAAGTTACTGAACATACTGGCTAAACCCTGAACATATTCAGTTTGGTTGCATAAATTGACAAAAAATTGGTATAAAAATTAATTCAAACTTTCAAAACTATCATAACAAAATAAGCCCAGTGTGATAGATATACAACCATAGAATACCAGACAGGTGAAAAAAAAAAGAAACATACTCATGTATTTTCTTTTACCGATATAGTCACTTATTTTTCCAAATAATGATAATATTAAAACCAAATTGAAATAAATCTTCTATGGATTAAAATAATACTAGCTCAAAATACATTAATTTACTATAAACATGTACAATGTATATGCATCTTTCTGTCTTATGTACATGCATTCTCATAATGTTGTTAATTAAATGACACATAATATATATCCATATTACATAATTCACTTCAACTTATACAGAACTATTATCCTTAAATTTGTACTGGTAATATTTCTGAACATCTTGTATAATTTGATATGGTAGTCTCATTTAAAATGTAGGTTACATACATTATTTATTTGAATAATGTGCTTATAATGGCAATTATAATTTTATTTATAAAGGATCACTATGTTACCAGGTACATTTGTCAAATAATATCATTCCTATAAATGAACAATTTTATTTATGCCAGATGACAGATGGACAGTGAATGATTCAATTTATTCCGCTCCCTTTAACTTTCTTATTTTCAATCGCAAGTAATCAACTTCCAGTTTGAGTTTTTTTACAGTTAGTTATTCAATTATTCTTTTCAGACTAGTGTTACTGTTGTATTCAGCTTAATTGGCTGGCGTTTGCTGGGACGCTGCTGTTATAGCAGGGGACGGGGAACTTATTGTGACCGCAGTGTCCTGTGTAGTGCCTGTGGAAATGATGTGTGGCTCTATGTTTTGTGGTCCTTCAATGACATGTGTTCTCCTGAAAATTGAAAATTTAAGTTAAATTATGACTGTTACCAACAAAATTATTTGTACATGTATTTTTTACTGGAAAATAAAACTTTGTTGATGTTACATTGAAAAAAAAAATAATCCATTCACTAGATATCCAGCTTGGCTGATAATGTGGTTCTGCTTCAGATTGAAAACAAAATTTAAAATACACGTACTAAGTGTTTCAGTGCAACAATTACATTAGCTACTTACCGTCCTAATTGTTAACTATCGCCAAGAATCTGTAGCATGGAAGAGTCAATGCCGCCATCAATGCCACTTGAACAGGCATTATGTTGACCTACAACATTCGATACCGTTTCTGCAATGGCACTCAAAGGCCTGGGAGGGGGCGCAACCTGTAAATTTGTTGTTAGGCAAAATATTTCACATCTGGAAGTTTTTTAAAACTCAACTACATGAACATGTAGTATAACTGAACAACTTTGATCTTGAAATTATAATGAGATACAACTGACATTCAGATCTATAAGCATGGTTGCTCTGTTTGTAATTAAGATACAAGATATTATTTTTGGATGTATATCAGGATATAACTAATAGTTGGTTACGTGATCAAATCTCATAGCGCCCTTATTTCTTTTATTTACATCTTTTGTAAATTATGACAATAATATTGCTCCATGCTTTCTTTTTTGTAATGACCTAGAAAGCCGCTTCGATTAATATGACGTAACACAAAACAGTTCAACAATGTTGCAAGTGTTTGATTATCATGATACATGTAAATAAATAAGACACTATTTTTAATAAGACAACGCTTATTTTATTATAATAAAACGAAACAGTATAGAAAATTCACTTGTAGAATGAAAGAAAATGATTGAAACTTGACAAAAATATACCGCTTCTGTTAAAGTCGCAGAGTGGTCAGAAATTTGAAAACAAAGCGATAGAAAGTCGAGTTAGAGTCTACTTAGGCATTTTCAGAGGATATTGTATCGCAGAATCAGATTCAAGAGCATAGAGTCTAATGATTTCCCTTCGACATTATAGATCATGGGGCAAGCTTTTTTATTTTTTCGGAACAAAACCGACAGATAAGCAGGAGTTAAATTTTATTGTGAATGGACTAAACACGAAAGGTCTGAGAAGGGATTTTTTCTTACTCTTTTTTTTTTTTTACCTAAATTATGTTTTCATTACGATATTTGGTGTGTTTAGCTAAGTCGGTTAGTTTGAGTACACGGAGAACATGGAGAAAGAAGTGACCTAGATTATTCATGTTATGCAGAAACAACAGCTGATTGCACACACCGTGCTACATAAGGGAAAATATTTGCAAATGTAAATATTGAAATTAAACATTTTAGAATACTTTTGTGATTATTTATCATTCTAACAAATAAAAAAGCTTATGAAAAAAAGGAAGTTTTGAACGTAAGTTACATCTACTGTTAGCTTTATGTAACCGGTCAATTTTATAGCACTGTGTAGAACAATGACCGACTGACCTGTGCCAGAAACTATCCTCCTGTTACTCGATAAATCGCTCTTGGAGTTTGAAAAAATGTTGTGCCATTTTATCTCAACTTCAGCGGGTGTCCTGCTGGGCCCAACTCCCATCGCGCACAACTTCTGCGATACCTCGCCCCATGCTCTTCATGTCAGAAGTTAAGGAAGGACTAAGCTTTCCCCGTAGAATGTGCTTGTAGTCATCAACAAGTGATGCTTATGCCAACAATTCGTCAGAGGTCCAGTTTGGCTTCCTTTTCTGTTTCCCTTCAATTTTGTCACTGATGACGACTTTGTTTACATTCGTCTGCAGTGTTGCGTAACACAACAAAATTAACCTCCTTTCCAAGAGAGCGCTCTTTGTTTCTATGACGCCGAACTTAAGTACGAAAATTTTCCTAGATCTGTATTTAGTTAAGAATGATGCTTAGTATTTTTATGAATTTGTTCTTCAGTTTTTTTCTTAACTAAGAATTTATTTAGCACTTAAGTGCATTTTTAATGATAAATCTTAGAATCTTCATGAATCCCGGCCCTGGTTTTTTCATCTCGTAGGGAACAGATTAGACGCCCTCGAGCATCCGTCCAAATTGAATCCAATTAAATGTACACATTTTGAGATTAACTGCTATTGCATTCCTCTTTTCTTTGACTTCCTTATCACTAATGAGTTATATTTGTTTATATTCGTTATTTATTAGTAAAATTGTTATCTAGGGGTACATACTTCAAGGGCATTCCACATTTAGTTGATTTTTAATGATGTGCATTTTTTTCTCGAATTCAGGGGCTCATTTTTGGTAAAGCGATTTATTACCTTTCTAACAATTTGTGTCATCACGCCCTAATTGCTCCATAAAATTTGAAAAAAAGTAGAATGTATGCGCTTGACTGGCAGCGTTTGTCTGAAATCATATTTCACTTATCTGTCAACAAATTGTCTGCACTCTTCTTATCTGATGCATATTTTAATGTATTTAATGTCGATTCTTACTAAATGGCGCTTTGAAAGTAATATTTGAAGTTCTTTTTTTCATAAATTGAAAACGGAACTAAATTTTCTTTTTATATTAATTTGTTATTTGTGTGGGGTTTTTTTCTACACAAGATTGGTTTCAATAAATGTTTTAAACAGTTTAGACATTTTTCGTTTAATCCTTAAATTTTTCATAATTGTTTAAAAACAAGATAATTATTCCAACATAAGTGACCATAAATCAAGTTTAGATATTAACTAATATTTGAGAGCAATGCAAATGCACAGACCTGCAAATACAAACAAATTTCGTCAGTGTCGAACAAAAATTATTCAACGTTTTATGAAATCACGTTTAAAACAATAAAGATGGGCATAAGGAACTAGAAAAAGTAAACACTTAACAATTTATGTCGTGAGAATGTGGGATGCATTAAATACTTCAAACAGTTTTGAGTATCTATTAGTTTATGTTACTCACAAATAAGAAATAAATTTTGACACGCTAGCTACCATCAAATGAGGAATATATTATACAAGTATTGACTTGGGTTGAGGGCAACATTGATTATATTAGCCCCCGAGGGACGAAATATTGCCCGTGCCCGACGCGAAGCAGAGGGCAATATTTTTTGTCCCAAGGGGGCTAATATAATCAATGTTGCTCGAAAACACAGTCAATATTTGTTTTGTTATTTGAAAAACAAAACAAAATTTAAGAAAGTAATTGAAAACAAATCGCCGTAATTCACGAATTTGTAAGCCTTCTGTCTTACAGGATCCTATTGAGGGTCAGCTCAAGCTTATGGATGACAAGTCCAGTATTTCTTTCTCAAGCGGTTTTATTAAGTGTGATCGTATAGTTAAGATTACAACAATCTAAAGCAGCCCAAATCAGGAGTCTGCACAATCTCATTTCATATGGGTATATATAAGGTTTTACTTATGATGGACAGTTTTGACTAGTTCGGCCCATATACGACGATCATGAGTGAACATTTAGTGTTCAAAATTAAGATTAATATTTTATTCCTAAATAAAGTAACAAAACCGTCAAAACTGCCAATCAAAGAGTCTGGATGCAGGATGTGGGTCTCCGAGTCCCGGGTCTCGGAGCCCCCCCCCACCTAGTATGAGGCATCACTTACTCACAATACGTTCATTCATACACGGCATAAAAGGTTACAAAGGTTAATATATAGAATACACAATACATGACTCAATATAGAATACTAGAGCATTCGTTGCAGACACATAATCGCCAAATAGGTCACATGTTGTTAAACTCTCAATTTGGATATTATTCTGCCCGTATTATGACCAGGTTTCATAACATCATTTAGGAATACTACGCATTGCTACAAGAGTCACAGAGTTCATTCTGTCAATTATTATTAACACCATTCAGTGCGCAGCATCTAGGTACACATAAATATCATAGTGACCATTATGTAATACTAGCAATTCAAGGTCATAGCATGGCTATCTGTTTACAAATTCATTTTGTGCAAAGTTCATTTCCAAAATATCCTCAGCATCAAACGGCACTTGTGATATTCCGCCGACCGTAAGAATTAACATACATATGTTCTACCTGATTTTAATTTACAGTAATTCGTATGTCCTTATATCCGTTATGATAGCAAACCGTCGCATTGTGCGTCCGTTGTTTACTTGCCTTGACTAACTGTCTTTTATGACGTCACCTTGTTTTGGAGTCGCGAAGAGTTATTTACGTCATCGTTTACGAATCAACAAATCAGAGGCAATTTTTTTAAATAGAGGGAATATTCTCTAGATATAACTCCTAGCCAGTCAATATCAAAAAAATATTGACCCGCCAATATTTTTTCGGACGAGCTAATATTACAATTATTGACTATTCGTCTATGTAGAGTAATATAGTGAGAATATACTACTGAATATAACAACATGTGTACAGATATGATCAACGGATGTTCATTCTAATGCGTATACCATTTATATTGATTTAATCATTAAACGGTTGTTTGCTGTTTTTATTTTTTTCAAATCGTTTTTTTTAATTAATGTTAGATTACATAGAGTTTATAAAAATAAATCTAGATTACCTAAATAACGATACATATCACCATATCTTTTAACCTTCATTTCATCTATGGTATGGGTATTAGCAATAAAATTACCAACTGTGTAATTCAATTGAAAAAAAAAATATGTTATGTTATAGGGCTTCCAGATGGCATACAATGCATGGTGCCGTATATTCCAGGAAAAGTGATCCAGTGTATATTAGATGGGGCAGTCTACAATATAAGTGCTCCAGATATTGCAACAACAACTCTAACCGCAGAAACAACAGAAGTCGAATTACCAACAACATCAAATGAAAATTCAGATATAGATAGATTTACGTCAACCGAAAAGTCAACACCGTTGCAAAGTGTGACAATCATGCCAGAAAGCTCAGCGACATCTAGTGAAATATTCACGGCAACGGTTGAAAGTTCTTCCTTGTCACGTGAACAGAATGTAACAACATCGTTTACAAAAGGTTTATCAACCTCTGAAAGTATAACATCAACAGATAACTTGCCGGGATCCTTAAATATAACAACAGAGTCTCCACAAAGTTTGCCAACAGAACAAAGAATCGTCACGTCCACAGAAGGTTCAAAAACAGAGTCTACAAATAGTTTGTCAACAGAACAAGATATCGCTACGTTCACAGAAGGTTCGTCAACCTCTGAAAGTATTACATCAACAGATAACTTGGCAGGATTTTTAAATATAACAACAGGGTCTACAAATAGTTTGTCAACAGAACAAGATATCGCTACGTTCACAGAAGGTTCAAAGACCTCTGTGGAAACCATCGGAAGCAGAACAGTTAAAGAAGAAACGACAACTGAGTATTTAGGGACGACTGTAAAGACAACAAACGCTTCATCAAATGGTATAATTCTATTCTCATTATCATCTTCGATAGATGAAATAAAACAGTCATCAGTGTATTATTTTCGGACTAAATTTTTCAGAAGTATTTATAGAATTTAAAGTTGATTTGAAATTTTTTAGTTATTATATACGCCCGAATAAGTAACCCTTTCATAAGTTTTTGTCAATGATTTTATTTCATTAAATTTGTTTACTTTTATTTTGAAGCAGCAATTACGATAATCAATCAGAACATAATCGATCAAGGATTTTGCCATAAACAGGACGTCAACATTCAGTTGTACATTAACTGCGGTATACCTTTCTCTGCCAACATTACTGTGGCTATAGTGACAAGCAAATGTGAAATCAGACCAAACTACATCTTGACTTGCTGGAGGTCTAATGACAGCACGTGGTATTGTCCCAGATTTGATATTATGACAGGGAAATTCAATACAACTAGTGGTATATTAGATATAAATTTTAAGTTTAATTTCACCATCCATGCAGGAAATTATGTAAGGATGATATCTTTTTGTGATGGAAACCAAGAATCGAGGCATATTCATCTTATACCATGTTGTAAGTTCATGAAAAAGTTCGTTTCAGATTTTTAAACGATTATTTTTAAAGTAACTGTAATTTGAATCTTAAATATAAATTTTACGACATTCAACAGCATTACTAATCAAGATCGGTAGGTTTGGTTTGTTTTTTTTTTTTCATTCAACTATTGCTTGCTTGAAACAACGAGATATGAACTCAGTTTAATGCTCATTCATTTAATATTTTTGTCTAGTTTATATACTTGGTAACATTGTTGAACTGAAATATGATTCCTTTTTACTTTTTTAAAACTGATATAATTAATGTTTTGAAAAAAGGGCAGAATTAGATTTTTAATGAAGACAAATCACAAATGTAAAACTTGATAATGTTATGTACCAACACAAGGTATATGAGCCTTAATTTGTTGTAACCCGTGTCCAGTTTCAGGATTTACAGTAAATGCTACCTTCTACAATGCCACGTCAATCGTCATCAAGTGTCAGCATTCGGCATTTAACTATTCCAGCTCTCAAATCAGAGTCAAATCAAAAGGAGGTAACGACCTTGGGGCATGTTCCAAAATCAGCTGTAATAGTTGCAAAAGTACGAAATATATTTAATAAATATAGCAATATTGATGTACACATAAAAAAAAATTCCAAGTTCATATTCTTACATAACTTCAACAAATATTATGATATACAAAGGTAAACGGATACAGGGTGATAGTTTTATAACACAGTTAAGTAACAGATTAGATGTTATTCTGAAAATGCAAAAGCCAAAAACAGAATGAAAAAGTCAACGGTATTCTTTTTATAACACACTCTATTAGATAAGTCGTGTTTTCTATTAAAAAAAAAGTCTTAATTCGGCCTTTGTAAATACACATACAGTCATTTCATTTTTTACAATTTCATGCTATGCTATGGTATGCGATTTTAATGATATGTTATGACATTTCAATGCAATGCTATAAGACTTGTATGCTATGCAATGCTAAATTGAAATGAAGGACCTAGTGATATAGTATGCTTTGATATGCTATAGAATCTATGAGATTAGAACAAAACATCTCTATACACAAAAGAGTTCCACTTATTTCGAAGTTAAATGATGAGAAGCCAAAGTTTAGTATCTGCAATGTGAACATTTTTTTAAGTCATGTTGTATAATATGCAATGACGAATGAGATGCTATGAGATTGCATGCTATGATATGAGATCCAAATGCTATTGTATGGGATTCTAATGCTATGCAATAATATTTAAATTCTATGCTATGCTATCGTGTATGTTGTAAAAGATATGCTTGAACTGACTGTAACTATCATTTTATGTTCCTATTCGTATTACAGGATTACAAGATGGTATACAATGTGATGTATTGTATGCCCCTGAAAGCATATACCAGTGTGTGTTGGACGGTGCAATCTATAACATAAGTCTACTAACAACGCAGCCAGACATTCAAACAACAACACCACAAAACGTTTTTACTTCACAAAGGGTAACAGCGGCATCAGAAATCACAACAGTGTCAGAAAAAAGCGTATTGACTTCAACAGATAGCTCATTAACAACGTCACAAAGAATTCTTACGTCAAGTGAGGGATCAACAGCATCCAACTCATTTACAAAAACATCATCGGAAGGCACAACTGTAGAAACGTTTGATTCGACGTTAACAGAAAATAGCAAAGCTACTTTTTCCAAAGACCATTCAACAACAGAGAGCACAACATCAAGGCCTGGAGAGATTTCTACGTCACAGAACGACATAGAAAGTTCATCAACGTCACGAGAAAACGTTGAAAGTACAACCAGTGCGCCACATTTTGAATCAACGTCAATAAAATCAACGAAAATTATAACAACAGCTCCAAGAGATGGTAAGAATAATACTTTTGTTATACAACTGTAAAAAGAACGGATAATTCAAACTAGTTTATTTTTGCCTTTGAAATGATTATAATATTTATAAAAATTTGGGGTAGGTGTTATTGTTTTTTCCAAGATATGCTTTTTATAATTTCATTTTTTAAATGTAATATACAAAATATGTGAATCAAGACTGTCTTTAAGATTTAAAAAAAAATAATACAGCTTAAAAGAAAAACAGGTATTTAATTACAATACTATTGTTTATCACGTTCGTTGATATAATTCTAATTCTATATAATTCTATTCTCATTATCATCTTCGATAGATGAAATAAAACAGTCATCAGTGTATTATTTTCGGACTAAATTTTTCAGAAGTATTTATAGAATTTAAAGTTGATTTGAAATTTTTTAGTTATTATATACGCCCGAATAAGTAACCCTTTCATAAGTTTTTGTCAATGATTTTATTTCATTAAATTTGTTTACTTTTATTTTGAAGCAGCAATTACGATAATCAATCAGAACATAATCGATCAAGGATTTTGCCATAAACAGGACGTCAACATTCAGTTGTACATTAACTGCGGTATACCTTTCTCTGCCAACATTACTGTGGCTATAGTGACAAGCAAATGTGAAATCAGACCAAACTACATCTTGACTTGCTGGAGGTCTAATGACAGCACGTGGTATTGTCCCAGATTTGATATTATGACAGGGAAATTCAATACAACTAGTGGTATATTAGATATAAATTTTAAGTTTAATTTCACCATCCATGCAGGAAATTATGTAAGGATGATATCTTTTTGTGATGGAAACCAAGAATCGAGGCATATTCATCTTATACCATGTTGTAAGTTCATGAAAAAGTTCGTTTCAGATTTTTAAACGATTATTTTTAAAGTAACTGTAATTTGAATCTTAAATATAAATTTTACGACATTCAACAGCATTACTAATCAAGATCGGTAGGTTTGGTTTGTTTTTTTTTTTCATTCAACTATTGCTTGCTTGAAACAACGAGATATGAACTCAGTTTAATGCTCATTCATTTAATATTTTTGTCTAGTTTATATACTTGGTAACATTGTTGAACTGAAATATGATTCCTTTTTACTTTTTTAAAACTGATATAATTAATGTTTTGAAAAAAGGGCAGAATTAGATTTTTAATGAAGACAAATCACAAATGTAAAACTTGATAATGTTATGTACCAACACAAGGTATATGAGCCTTAATTTGTTGTAACCCGTGTCCAGTTTCAGGATTTACAGTAAATGCTACCTTCTACAATGCCACGTCAATCGTCATCAAGTGTCAGCATTCGGCATTTAACTATTCCAGCTCTCAAATCAGAGTCAAATCAAAAGGAGGTAACGACCTTGGGGCATGTTCCAAAATCAGCTGTAATAGTTGCAAAAGTACGAAATATATTTAATAAATATAGCAATATTGATGTACACATAAAAAAAAATTCCAAGTTCATATTCTTACATAACTTCAACAAATATTATGATATACAAAGGTAAACGGATACAGGGTGATAGTTTTATAACACAGTTAAGTAACAGATTAGATGTTATTCTGAAAATGCAAAAGCCAAAAACAGAATGAAAAAGTCAACGGTATTCTTTTTATAACACACTCTATTAGATAAGTCGTGTTTTCTATTAAAAAAAAAGTCTTAATTCGGCCTTTGTAAATACACATACAGTCATTTCATTTTTTACAATTTCATGCTATGCTATGGTATGCGATTTTAATGATATGTTATGACATTTCAATGCAATGCTATAAGACTTGTATGCTATGCAATGCTAAATTGAAATGAAGGACCTAGTGATATAGTATGCTTTGATATGCTATAGAATCTATGAGATTAGAACAAAACATCTCTATACACAAAAGAGTTCCACTTATTTCGAAGTTAAATGATGAGAAGCCAAAGTTTAGTATCTGCAATGTGAACATTTTTTTAAGTCATGTTGTATAATATGCAATGACGAATGAGATGCTATGAGATTGCATGCTATGATATGAGATCCAAATGCTATTGTATGGGATTCTAATGCTATGCAATAATATTTAAATTCTATGCTATGCTATCGTGTATGTTGTAAAAGATATGCTTGAACTGACTGTAACTATCATTTTATGTTCCTATTCGTATTACAGGATTACAAGATGGTATACAATGTGATGTATTGTATGCCCCTGAAAGCATATACCAGTGTGTGTTGGACGGTGCAATCTATAACATAAGTCTACTAACAACGCAGCCAGACATTCAAACAACAACACCACAAAACGTTTTTACTTCACAAAGGGTAACAGCGGCATCAGAAATCACAACAGTGTCAGAAAAAAGCGTATTGACTTCAACAGATAGCTCATTAACAACGTCACAAAGAATTCTTACGTCAAGTGAGGGATCAACAGCATCCAACTCATTTACAAAAACATCATCGGAAGGCACAACTGTAGAAACGTTTGATTCGACGTTAACAGAAAATAGCAAAGCTACTTTTTCCAAAGACCATTCAACAACAGAGAGCACAACATCAAGGCCTGGAGAGATTTCTACGTCACAGAACGACATAGAAAGTTCATCAACGTCACGAGAAAACGTTGAAAGTACAACCAGTGCGCCACATTTTGAATCAACGTCAATAAAATCAACGAAAATTATAACAACAGCTCCAAGAGATGGTAAGAATAATACTTTTGTTATACAACTGTAAAAAGAACGGATAATTCAAACTAGTTTATTTTTGCCTTTGAAATGATTATAATATTTATAAAAATTTGGGGTAGGTGTTATTGTTTTTTCCAAGATATGCTTTTTATAATTTCATTTTTTAAATGTAATATACAAAATA
The DNA here is from genome assembly GCF_025612915.1 of Magallana angulata. Classification (NCBI taxonomy): domain Eukaryota; kingdom Metazoa; phylum Mollusca; class Bivalvia; order Ostreida; family Ostreidae; genus Magallana; species Magallana angulata. The sequence goes on along the minus strand of NC_069112.1, from coordinate 13,797,632 downwards.
TGTGAATCAAGACTGTCTTTAAGATTTAAAAAAAAATAATACAGCTTAAAAGAAAAACAGGTATTTAATTACAATACTATTGTTTATCACGTTCGTTGATGTTTTTTATCTGTTGTTATCTAAGTTGCAATAATCACGTTAATCAACAAAAATGACTGCTATCGAGGATTTTGTCATCTAAACGATGTACAGATACAGTTATGTCTTGGACGAAATTAAATGTTGTGCATTGGTTGAACTATGTCTGGTAGCAAGTGTAAAAGGCCCTTAAGCGAATAATCTGTTGACATGTTCGAGGTTTAGTGACATTATTTGGAAGTGTTATGAGGATGATTTTGTGACAGGAAAATACAACACATCTAGTAATGCATTGGATATTAGGTTTAATTTCAACTACGCCAAATATGCTGGGCGTTATTTGAAGATAAAATTATTTTGTGATGACTCTCTAGAAATAACACATCGTCATCTCATAGCATGTTGTAAGCATATTTGTATAAGATTTTTTTTTTCATAAAGGAATAAAAATTTACATGGTAGATTAAAATTGCCATCCAGATTCATTTCAAAGTCAACGATTTCTACATTGTTTACAAAAAAATTATTTTGTTTCTGATTCAAACCAATCCATACTTTTCATAGACAGCAACTTTTATGAAATGAAAGAAAACGTAAAACAGGTACAATTTTTAAAATTTATGAAACGAATTGCATGTTTATATAATATATATCCAAAAACAGCTGCTTTCATTTACCACATACAGATCTTCTTGCAATGTTTTTGCTCACCTGAACCGAAGGTTTAAGTGAGCTTTTCTGATCACCTGTTGTCCGTCCGTCCGTCTGTTCGTTTATAATTTTTTTTTTACATTTTTTTACTTCTTCTCTAAAACCACTGAGCCAAATTGAACCAAACTTGATTCAAAGCATTTCTATGCGAAGAGGATATTAAATTGTTAAAATAAAGGGCGTAACACTTTTAAAAGGGAGATAACCGCGAAACAGTGAATAGAACAGTGAATGCAGTGTGTCCAAAAAAATCTTCCTCTCAAGAACCACTGCACCAGAAATGCTATTATTTACACAAAAACGTGTATATATAGTGGAGGTACTTAATTGTAAAAATCGTAACACTCAGACAAAAGCTGGGGCCGCAGGTGGGGTTCAAAGTTAAACATAGAATAACGTAGGAAAAATGTTTAAAAATCTTCTACTTAAAAACCACTGCACCAGATATGCCAATATTTACACAAAAGATTGTTTATATAATGAATATTCTAAATTGTAAAAATCGTGACTCTCGAAAAAAAAACTCGGGCCCCATGCGAGGTTCAAAGTTTAACATGGAAATACGTAAAAATTGTTTTAAAATGTTCTTCTCAAGAACCACTGCACAAGAAATGCCAATTTTTACACAAAAGCTTGTTTATATAGGCAAGTTCTAAATTTTAAAAATCTTAACCAAAACTGGGGCTCCAGGCGGTGTTCAAAGTTAAACATGGAAATACGTAGAAAAAATGTTTAAAATATAAATCTTCTTTTCAAAAACCACTGCACCAGAAATAACAATATTTACACATAGCCTTAAAAATATATTAAAGATTCTTAATTGTTAAATTCTAGACTCTCGGACCAAAACTGGGACTCCAGGCGGGGATCAATGTTAAACAAAGATTTACACATACAAAATGTTTAAAAATTTTCTTCTCAAGAACCGCTGCACCTGATATGCCAATGTTTACACCAAAGCTTGACTATAAAGTGAAAAATCGTGACCCTCGGACAAAAATTGGGCCGCCGATGGGGTTCAAAGTTTTAATATATATAAAAAAAATGTTTATAAATCTTCTTCTAAGGAACTATAATGCTTTAATTAGTGAGATTACGATGGAAGCATTTTTAAACAATGTAGATTCTAAATCAATAAAGCTGTGACCACTGGACTTATACTGGGGACCAAAGAGGGTGTGACATTTAGCATGAAAATAATGATATATCATTGATAATGTTTATTTTTTTCTTTTCGAGACCTACAAAGCTACAGTTTAAGAGATCGCTATGCAGGCATCCTAAGATATTGTTAAAGCCAACTATAAAACATCGACTAATACTTAGGCTCCATAAAGGGGTTTCAAAGTTTAAAATAGAAATAGCATATGCCATGAAATAGAATGTTACAAGGAACTGTTGTTCAGGTGAGCGATGTGGCCCATATGCCTCTTGTTAGCTTCATAAAAATATTGATTTTTTATTCCATCATCAAATCAAACACAATATACTAATGGAATTAGCGGACAGGTGAATGTACATTATTACAGGTGAACAAATCGTCCTTTTAATCAGTAACTCTACATATAGACCCATTTCCAATGTCATCTTCAGAACAGCAAGACGATGTTATATCACTTTCAGATAATAAATCACAATGTTTTATCCTTTACGACTAATAAACTAATATATCTATAATTGTTTTATGATTCTGCTGAATATTTAGAAGAAATCATTCATTTATAAGGATCTTTAAAAAGAAAGAAAAAAGTACATATTTAAGGTAAAAAAGAATATATGAAATGGCATTTGCACATATTGGTGATACTATATTTAACGTATGACCTTAATGAAAATGTCAATAAATGATTCGCAACGGCAAATGGTTGTCATGGATAATCAATACAAATAAATGCTATATATATTATGTAGCATATATATCTGTGATTTCCTTTTTCGTTTAGAAATGCCTAAACTATGATTTTTTTTTTCGGCACAGTGAAATACACCTTTTTATTTGTGATTTATGATTTAATAAGTAAATGCCCTATATGCGAAGGATAGTTAAATTTGCTACTTCACAAACTTACAAAAGAGGAACTGTTTATTTAAAATGACATTATATTTGTTTACGACTATGACTCATTCGATTTTGGCACAAGAAGGAAAACAAGGATAGCCATATCATCGTTTAAAAAATATCGTTTAACAAAGCCTAACTTTTAGTGAACAGTATTTAAACTAAAACATTCACACAAATCACATTTAACTGGGGATATGAAATTGATGATACAAATAATGTCAATGAACTTTAAATTATAAACCTATGAAATTGAGAGAAATGTTCATATATAAATATATATATATATATATATATATATATATATATATATATATATATATATATATATCTTTAAGTTACTTTATGTTGACTCCTTATAAAGTATAATCTTAAACTTGATCATGTCATAGATATTTTTGTTTTAAAACGACTAAATTTGATTTTTTCCTCCGTTTCAGAATTTAATGTACAATCGTCCTTCTACAACGAGACGTCTGTCATTATTAATTGTCAACATGCGTCGTTCAGCAATTCTAGCTCTGTGATCAGAATCAAATCAGAGGGAGGGGACGACTTTGGGTCATGTTTCAAAACAATGTGTAACGGTTGTAAAAGTAAGAACATTTTTTTTTCTAAATTGAAAAACAAATACAGTAAAGACAAAAATTACACTAAGTCTTGTCTGATGTGTTTCTAAAATAAGTAAAAATTATCTACGTTGACGATCTAACAGTAATATAAATATCAACTGTATTTAAAACTTTACATAAATGCTAACTTTTGAAAAGTGATTTTTAAAAAATGTTGCCGACTTACTATCAACTTGTACAAACTAAAGTGGATAAAAAACTCACTTTTAATTGTCGTTAACCTTTATAACTGACGATCTCTTTATAAAAAAAATGTACAACACGGACACGTTCAGTGTAAATAAAATAATAATAAATAGTAAAAAAATACTTAAAACTCCAAACTACAGTAAAACACGCTTATAGTGAACACGCTTATAATGAATTAACGCAGTAAGTTCAGCAACGTTTGTTTAACCCTGTGTAGCCAACGAATATAACGAATTACGTTTATAACAAAGGCATATCACTCGTCCTCGTAGTCCGTTAAGCCTACGTAAATGAAAATAGTCATGATATATAATGTCCTTTTTGGGAGTTGATATTAATCAACTCTCCTATGCAGCTACTCAAACAAACCGAAAGTGAAACAGTGTTTGGACTTAAGCACAAATCATTACCGCTAACAAAACTAAGTTCTTGAAAATAATAGAAAAAAATTCGATGTAATGTATGCTGAAGCATTGTTTTTCAAGGAAACTTTTCTATAAACACTTTGAGAATAGTCAAATTTTATATACTACGAACAATTTAGATATTTTTGTAGTCTAATGTATTCCTACGCGAGAGTTAATATAGTCTCGTTCAACCAGACGCTCGGCTGTCCCCGTAAATCTGCGACAAGCAGAGAGGGGGCTCTCTTGCTTGTCGAATATTAACGGAGACAGTCGAGCGTCTAGTAAAACGAGACTATAGTGCTTGGATCCATACAATTTAGAATTAGAATTGTTTCGATAACTAATACATACTAGTAGTTGAAATTTATCTTTAAATATATATCACAACATGATTCATATGGGGTTTCTCGAAATTCTTGTCAGATAAGTCTAAAATTTCATAGTATAAAAAAGTGCGTAATTCTAATACAAACTAGAAACTAATTGCCATGCAAGATAAATATTGATTTTAAAATAAATGATAATCGATAAAATCAACTCCCGTCAGTACTTCAGTACTTTGATTTGTTTTAGAATAATATGTCTGAAATATATAGATCTAAAAATGATGTTTAAACTTTCCAGCTTTGTTTACATACACTGCTTTAGGTCTACCAGAAGGTATACAATGCATAGTGCCTTATACTCCTGGTAAGATATTACAGTGCATATTTGATGGTGCAGTCTACAACATAAGCATCCCAGCAAATCACGTTACCCAAACAACCTTACCAGGGACCACAATAACATCAGAAAGGACCACGGCGATTTCAGAATATCGCTCTTCTTCGACCATAAGTATGACATCAAAAATACAGGAAAGCTCAACAACACAAACATTTACTTCGCCTGCGAGATTATCAACAGAACAGAGTTTTACAACCGGGCTTACAGACTTAACAACTGAACACATTTTTAGGACAACAGAGTCACAAAACTCACTAACATCTAGAAATATTACACCATCAACGCCTGATATTTCATCAACGTCGCTAATTATTACGACAACCTCCCCGAGTGAAATTAAAACGTCACCAAATGTCATGCTGACGTCATCTAGTATTTTTTCAACATCAAAACGAAATACCGTGATGACTACTTTACCAGGAACGCAAACGTCAGGAGGATCCACATTGATATCAACCCTAAAACCAATAGATGGTATTGCATTTTTTATGTACAATCTTCGATACTTCATTGTATATTGACAAGTACTCGTGCGCTGTTTTAAAGTTGTTCTTATTATCACGATAAGTAAGTTCCTCTTACATTCTTTGTGTATCTGTATATTTACATTTGCAAATTTGCGTCCCTTTATGACCCTTAAGATCATCCAAAACGTTCAATTCTGTATGAACTTCTTCATAACGTCACAATGAACTTCGCACGCGCTTATCGCTTGTCGTTTGGAATATTGTTGACATCAAATCTCGGTAATTTTTACAGTTCTGGACGATTTTTCTTTTTCAAACGTAAATATAAGTAATAAACAGCATTTTTTAAATTGCTATTCATTTCTTAGGTAAAGAACATTTCCTCATATTATTTTATTGATAAGTTGGGATCATTTACCACTCTGGTTAAATAGATTAAATTAAAAAATAAAAAGTTGTAACAGAGGCATGTTATTGATACGGAAATGAAGACAAAAGTCACAATCATAAATAGTTCATGGGAATTTCATATGGTCCTGATAATTTATGGTGTATTATAGATTGTACTATAGATTATTACTGAATTGTTCAGTAAAAAAAATCATCTATGACAGGGTTGTCATAAAATGCAATTCTCTAGTTTCAGAATTCACTGTATATGTGACCTTTCATAATGAATCTTTCATCAACGCTAGATGTCAGCATTCATCATTCAATTACTCCAGTTCAACAATACGAATTAAAGTAAAAGGGGGAAATGACTACGGCGCATGCTCAAGATACAGCTGTAACGGCTGCGCAAGTATGAAATAATTATCAGAAAAAAGTAGAGTGTAGACGCTTCACAAATTCTCTTTTGTTTTTAAAGAATATTAGACAAAAATGGCGTTTTTTTTTAGAAATTAAGGTACATTTGACTTCGTAAAATTTTCGGGAAAAAATTTAGAAACTTCAGTTTGTTATTTTTAAAACAAAATTACCATTACAATCTTTCAAATCCACTGATGTAACAATCAAATGTTAACAAAACAACGAATACAACAACACTGGTCATTAATAGTATAACACAATGACTGTTACAGGGTTACCAAATGGAATTGAGTGCAATATACCGTACACTCCTGGTGAAGAACTGCAGTGCATATTAGATGGCGCAGTTTATGATATCCCTGTACAAAATATGACGCCACCTGGAATCACAACAACACTGCTGCAGATTTTAAAAACACAGCATATCAACACAACACCATGGATAACTTCAACAACGCCCACAAGTATCTCAAAAGAAAGCTTAACAACATCCCCCGAAAGCTCAGCAACCTCACAAAATGCTCCAATAACAACAACAAAACAGTCCCCGACAACGCAACAAAATATCATAACAACAACAAAGTCCTTGACAACGTCTCAGGATATTTTAACAACAACAACACAGACATCGACAACGTCAAAATATATCACAACAACAACAACACAATCAACGACAACGTCACAAAATATCATAACAACAAAGAAAAGTAACCCAACGACCTCCCAAGAATTCATAAGAACGACAAATAAGCCTATAACATCCCAAAGAGGCACGACAACTAATATCAAAACAATCCTTGACAAAACTACAACAACAAAAAGTAATCCAACAACAAGGAGTATAACCACGTCGACCAGAAAAAGCTTTGAAACACCGCATGGAAACATAAAAAGCACAACTCCAGCGAAAGAAACCTACAGAAGCAGCGGTATGCTTTCTTTGTTTGTACTAATCGCTTAGATGTTGAGCTTGTTCGCATTATACTCTAGTCTTATATTGGAGGCATATATAAACTTTTGAGAATAACTGACCAAACGTTCTTTGAATAAATATCTTCTTTATATTATATCCGTAAAACACAGTAGCATTAGAATAAAGACGCAATCGTATTAAACAAACAAAAATAGCTGATTTTTGTTACGAGTCTTCTTGTCATCCAATTAAAGGGAAGAATTCCGACCAAAGTTGTTGTCATCAGCATCATTTATTAATACATGTTTATCATAACACAAGCAAAATATACATTTTCCTTTTTTCAGGGGTGAATGTTGTTCAAAGGCCCCTAATCAACGCAGCTTTGCTCCTGATCGTCGCCACACATTGTCTCAAGTACATGTAAATCGTTTCTTATCTAAAAGTTTTGTTTGAAAATGGCTTAAATAGTTACCTTCAATTATCTTGCGTTGCATCTAGCGAAAAAAGTAAATATTTATATAATATTCATGTCTTTTTGTGTTGGTTTCATGTATATATATTTAGTATTGTTTTATTTTTTAATAAATCTTCTGTTGAACTTTTTTATTATCTGAAAATCTCTCGAAGTCGGTTAATCGTGTAATTTTATAATAGTATATATCATATACATTGTATACATGCTTGATCGTGGATATTTTAATATAATCAAGTTATTTATAAAAATGGGTAAAAATGATTTAATACTAACAAACAAATTGCAGGTTTGACAGGTTTCTATTAGCACATTTTTATAGATATGTAAAAACGCATTCTTTTTTTGTTGGGAAGGACGTTTAAAAAATAATATCAAACTAGGGAAACAAATATTTATTCAGTGTACTTCTATAGGCACAGTGTGTGTTTTAACAATTGTTTTAATTGTTGGTCTGGTTAAAACAACACAAGAACTCGCGAATGAGGATTGTTAAATGTCACTTGCATACATTTGACACCATTTTGTTAGTATTATGCTATTTTACTCTGTTTTATTTTTCTTTTGTTTTATTTTATTTTGTTGCTGGTTTATTGTAATATCAAAGACAATTTATATCCTGTATGAAGATATATATTTGTTTTACTCAGTGGGAAAATGGAGTAATCAATCTATCTGAGAGAGAGAGAGTTCATAAAATACTGAGAGAGAGAGAGAGAGAGAGAGAGAGAGAGAGAGAGAGAGAGTTTTCATAATATACTGTTATGCCACCGAAGTGGATTGTTTTGTTTTTTTATTGATTTTATACATGTAACCATTAAATATAAATTTGTATTATTTGATTGTTTTACTAATATTAAGGTAGCTCCTGCCTTTTAAATTTATCTGAGAAATGCAAGTAAAATTGCTTTTAATCAATTAATAAACATCTCATGAAAAAGAAAAACACAAAAAATGTTGATATAATTAGATGAATTTTACTGTAACAGTCCATCATATACCATACCCCATATATTCAGTTGTACATCAATCACTGCTTTGACAAACCGTTGCAAAGACTCTTGTTTTTAGAACTCAGAACCTCAATAAAATATGTCATCATGTATTACAAAATTTTAAGACAACACACACCTTCCCAAATTATATATTTCCAATTACATTTTTCCCAATACAATAATAACTTAAGTACTTACAACGTTTTGGTGCTTTAGAGGCAATTTTCATTGTTCTGGGTTGATCCTAAATTTACAAGTTCATCAGCTTTCTGGGTGTACTTGTTCATCGGACTTTCCAAAGCTACTTGCAGTGACTGATCAGAGAGCGGCTTCCCAAATGGTAGATTCTTCGGCTTATAGTTGGTCTAGTCACTCTTACATCATGTTCCACATTCACTGTGCGCACCTTACACATACACAATTTACATATATTAAAATATCCTTTCATTTGTTTTTTTATATAAATCATGCACTGCTTATGGTACACTTATCGTATAAATGGGGGACTATTTTATTTAAGGTCAGACGACACGTTCCTCAACTTTAGATAACTTTTTCCAGGAATTTGTTAATGGTTTACTATTACTTTGATAAGTTTTCTTCCAAAAAATTAGGGTACCTTTCCAGGCATTTCTGCAAAATACTAGAGTATGCAATATCCTATATAATCTTCTTGAAAATACACTTGGAATGCTGATATAAAGATAAATACATCTACAGCACAACAAAATTCACTATATTAGAACAAAATTACCTCCGGACCGGGGCTTTGAACTCGCGACCTCGTAAACATATACGCTTTAGGCAGTGAGTGGCCACGGCTCTATCCACTCGGCCATCTAGGCATACATCCATCCAGATGTAAATTCTAATCATTTAAATAATAATTATAAAAACAATAATTTTATTGGAACTCTTCATTACGAGGAGATACAAAAAAGATTCTCGAGGAACGTGTCGTATGACCTTAAGTCATCAGCAAGCTTTGTAGAGTTGCCTGAATTCTGTTTCACACAGTACATGAAACAGCGTTCAATGTTGGAACGTACTCTGTTATTTTTCAAGACTTTGTAGGTGTTGCCAAGTTCTACAACACTGCCTGTGAACCCCCTGTGTGTATGGTTGCTATCCGACTTCTTTGTTATCCCTGGGTCAACGGTTGCCTTTACCTAGCTATGGTACTTGAATCAATGTCCATAACCAAAGTCTGCACCTACAAGTAAACACAAATTAAAATAAACATTTCTTTTTGCAGCAGGCACTTTAATTAACTTTGTATAATAATTAAATGGCAATATCATGGATTTGCTCCCCCCCCCCCACTTTTGTAGGAGCATGTAATATATGAAACTCCAAACAAGGAATTCAAATTGAATTGAAGTTACAGTTAGGGTTTTTTTTTATGAATTCGTAAATTCACCCTTTTTTAATTGTTTAAGATGATTTTGATGAAGCTACCCAACACACATTAAAAACAATACGTGTTTGTATACTCTTTCATATTTCATATGCTTGAAATTTAAATAAAAAACGTCTTTCAGTTGATTTTGCATCTTAATATAATTAGTACATTTTTTGAATAAAAATAACTAAGTATTTAATCTTCAGCTTTCAAGCTGACATGCACTTTTAAGATATGTGTACATTCTTAAAAAATGAATTTATAAAATAATTGAATTTCAAGTGATTTATGTATGTACTGTACATGTTCTTGATCGAAGACTGACATTTCGTCTTAAATTTGGACAGCAGCGAACAATAAAATTCATTTCTGATAAGATAGCCTAATTGATACATGTATGCTTCTGCACTTCCATTAAATAATTTTCAGATTTCACCGCGTGGATAGTGGTCCAGGGCACATATATCTGGCATTGAAATATTTATTTTAGAAATATGATAATTATCTGTACTACAGTGATAATTATATGGTGTTTATCTACCTAACACTATCTATATAATATAACCGTGGGTTGCCCCGAACTCACCTATACATCTTCACATGTAGCTGTCAGCTTCTGGAATGATCTGCACGAGCGGATTCCCGCCCTCTGACGTCATGGCTACTAGGTAGCTCGTACTAGGAATGGTTCCACGAACACCACACTCCCCTCCGTCTTCTTTCTGGGGAGCCAGTCCCACCTACAGGTGGGACCACCGATCTTCAGGGGGGCGATCACGCCCATCCCAGCAACAGCCGGGATAACAGGAAAGGGAACCTGTTCCCACCTACAGGTGGGACCCACAATTCGGGTGGCGCTACAACGCCCATCCCAGCAACAGCCGGGATGAAAATCAGCCGGGCGGCCAAGGCCATATCAAAACTGGCCTCCGCCCGTAGGGGTGATGGTAGCTCACCCTACCACTCCTGGAGGATCAGGATGTGCACCCTGCGAGCTCCAGGGTAACCCCGCGGCATCTCCGCCAAAACGTACCCCCGGTCAGGGCTCCAGGAGGGGGACGAGGGTACTCCGGGTTGGGGGCGAAACTTGCTCCTGCTCCCGGGCTCCCAAAGGACCAGGGATCTCTCACTCTGCTCCGGAATGGGAACCTCCCCCACCTGGGGGGCATCCCTCCTTTGACTGGCCTCATCAACATCCGGACGGGGGTCAGGTTGTCCCAGGAGGCGTCGGGGTGGAGTGGCATCCCCATTGCTGGCGGCTGGAGGGTCGACGACCACTCCCCTAACCGTCGGGGCAGGAACGGGAGGGACAATCAGGTACCGCAGCCCATAGCGGTACAAGGGGTGCCCCGCAATTGTCTCGTCCGAAAACAGGGCCCGGTAAGCCCTGCGTAACGCCGGGCTCAACCGGGAGACAAGGTGCAGCAGCATGGCAGGGTGAAGGAAGCCCCACAGGCGGTAGGTGCGTGGAGGGCTCTCCTGCACAAAATGACACAAGCTGTCCATAGCCATCCTTAAGTCGTCTGGTACACCGGCACTGGGTTCCCGGAAAACCTGGAACGTGGGCACACTGTGTATGAGGTCAGTTAATGTGGCCCAGCTTCCGAGGAGTTGGTCGGCCAGCCACTCGCAAACTCTCAATCTTATGGATGTGGCCTCATCCCCCAAAGGCACAGACCTACGGAACACAGGGTGGAGGTGGTAGAGGGTCACATGGTCCCTCAGCTTGTGTGTCCTCTCTGAACAGTTGGGGAAGAGACAGGAAGAGGGTGGTGACCGCCTCCTGTGGTGAAGTGGGCCGTCTCCTGGTTGGGCGGGACCTCTGGCACCAAGTTCCTCATCGTCAGGCGGTGATGGCGGCTCCACAGGGGGGCCAGCCATCAGGTTTCTTCCGTTTCCGGGTTGGGAGGGACCTCTTGCACCCGGTTCCTCATCATCCTGCAGCCAATCCAAGATTAGACTAAGCTCTGGGTCGCTTAACTGGCTACGGCTCATCTCCTCGGGGGTGAGGCCCACCAAGGAGGGCGGGTCAACCAAGCCCTCTGAGGAAATTCCCATGACACAGGCGAGCTGGGGGTAATGACTTATCTGGATCTGAGACTGGCATGGGCCATCTGGACTACTTTGACCCTCACAGTCGTCTTCACTGATCCGGCCCAGAAGCTTCTTGGAGACATAGTCCAGTGCTGCCTCGCTGATAGAGGGCTGGGCTTCTTCTCGGTCACCTATGACGGGGCTCTGATCCTCTGTAGGGCTAGATTTTCCCCCAACAAGGGGGAATATGTCCAAGTACCAGGCCTAGCTAGAGGGGCCACATCATCAACTTCTTCCGCAAAAGCCATCCAGGACTGGTGGGCTCTAGTACACTTTGGGCAGCCACCACAAGGCAAATCACTGAGGTTAACGGTAAAATCCACCCCCCCCCTACACCTGGATGGGGGTGGCGGTCTGGACAGTGCGTCGGCGTTCACATGGCGCATACCCGGTCTATGCTGGATCACCATATCGAACTGACTAAGCTCCTCGAGCCAGCGAGCAAGCTGATCTTGAGGGTACTTGAAGTTGAGCAACCAAATAAGGCTATGGTGATCCGTGCGAACGATGAATTTACGACCAAGCAAGTAATGTCTGTACATGCGCGTAAATCTGACAACTGCTAGGAGCTCCTTCCGGGTAGTGCAATACCTCCTCTGTTCTGCTGACAGGCTGAGACTACCGTAGGCTATCGGCTTTTCCTGCCCTTCCTGGATCTGTGAGAGCTCAGCACCTATCGCCTCCGCTGACGCGTCAGTGTCCAGTACAAACTCGCCCTCCGCAGTAGGGAGGGCAAGGACTGGAGGTGAAGCGAGAGCTTTCCGGAGGGCCTCAAATGCAGTCCGCTGCTCTGGTCCCCATACAAACGGTTTCTTCCCGGTGACACTGTACAACGGTTGGGCAATCTGGGCAAAGCCGGCAATGAATCCCCTGTGGTAGTTGGCAAAGCCGAGGAACCGCTCAACATCCTTCACCGTGGCAGGCGTCGTCCAGTCCTTAACAGCCTCTATGTACTCATCCCCCATCTCTACTCCGGTCCCGCTCACCTGTCTCCCCAAGAACTCCACACGTCTACGGAACAGCTCGCATTTATTGGGCTTAAACTTTAAGTCGTATTCACGGAAGCGCTGAAACACTGTCCTCAGATTGGCTAGGTGATCCTCAAAGTCACGCCCAAGCACCAAGGCATCGTCCAGGAATGCCAGGACTATACTCCATGTAAGCCCCCGCAGAACTAAGTTCATGGCTCGGGAAAAGGTTGCCGGAGCATTACACAAACCGAAACCCATCCGTCGGAACTCGAACAGGCCATATCGGGTGACGAAGGCAGTCTTCTTCCGGTCCTTAGGGCTTATCATAATTTGATGGAAAGCGGAGTTTGCATCCAGCTTAGAGAACCAAATGTTCCCTGACAAAGTGTCTAAACACTCGTCGATCAATGGGAGGGGAATACATCCTTCCTGGTAACGTTGTTCAGCCTGCGGTAGTCCAGGCACCATCGGACTTGTCCATCCTTCTTACGGATGAGCACCGGCGCCGACGCCCACTCAGACATAGAGGGCTGAATCACTCCAGCGTCCAGCATTTTCTTGAAATGCGCCTCTTCTTCATCTACAAAGAATGCTGGTGTATGCCGCATCCTCTCCTTGATAGGCGCCGCATTGCCAGTATCGATCTCGTGCTCTAGAGCAGTAAAGTTCCCAAAGTCAAACTCGCTCTGGGCAAATACATCCTGATATTCTGACAACAATTCAGCGAGCTGGGACTGCTCCTCCTCGCTTAGCTCCGCAGAGGATCGTTCTAGCAGATCCTGCAAATGGGCGGGCACCTTACGGTGGGATCTCCCAGGCTCACCCTCAGCTAAACTCCGGGCCGCTCTCCTAGGGTAAGGCGCAGGCACATGCAAATCAGCCTCAACTGCCTCTCCCAAGAAGCTCCCCTCCTTCAGAGTAATATCCTATTCCGAGGCGTTCACCAGGCAAGCCATAGAGACATCTCCAGCAGCATGGTAAGTATGGGGCATAAGCAACGCCTCTGACAACTTCTCTATACCCGGAATGGTCATGAATTCAGACAGACTCCTGTCCAGCTTGAAGGGGCACAATACAGCTGAGCCGGCACGAACGCAGACCTCGCGCACTAGCGTCATGCGAGCAACGCTCTCCGTCTCACCTCTACCATAGGTCATCTGCATCTCTTCCCCACATAAGTTTATCACCCCGAGCTCCAGGTCCATCTTGGCTTTGTGTTCCCATAGGATGTCCATTCCCAACAACATCCTGTCCTTAAGAGGGGCCACATAGAGATCCACCTGCTGAGTGTGCTGGCCCACACAAAGGTCAAATGGGCCAGCAACAAATCCCTGGAGATGGGCTCCACTTCCGGCTTGCAGCAAAGTGACCTGTTTCTTAATGGGGGGCCTTGACTCCAAATTGTCATAGAACTTCCTCCCAAGTACACTCACTTCTGCCCCGGTATCCACCACAGCTTCAATGGGGGCTCCCTGGATCTTCAGCTTTATGGTAAATGCCGTCCGTGGGCAAAGCTGGCTTACTGTAACACACAACTCCCCCTCCATAGGGACTGCCTGTGGGTTCGAAGGCGTCTGACTTCCATCCTCGCTGTTTCCAGGGGGTCCGGACTCTGAGGTCGTATCCTCCCTCTGCGGCTCCTGCAGCTCCAGACTGTGGTCTACTGGAGTCAGGATCTCATCGATAGGAACCGGAGGTTCCTCCTCTTTGGTCAGCAGCTCCTCCTCAGGAAAGGGTTCAGGTATGGGTTGATTCCTGAAACGCACTCCGAATCCACCACGCCGCTTGGAATGCTTAAGGCAGGAGCGACGGGTTTCCCCTGACTGACCAAACTCTGGCTTCACACTCTGCAGGTCCTCTTGGCTGTCGTCTGTTCTCTGTCTCTCCAACCCAACATCGCGGTCAGGCGTCAGCGTACGCACAGTCCTTGGTGGCTGGTTGTCTCTCCCTCCCCTGCCGCTATATCTGGATCCTCCACGACCCATATCCTCTCGGTGTCCACCACGGTATTGAGGGGAGCGGTCCCCACCCGCACCAGCTTCAGTCCTCCTCCCTACATTGGTGGGGCACTCCCTCCGGAAGTGCCCGACCTCACCACATTTAAAACATTGGCTAGCTCGGGGTGCCACCGGCCCTCCTTGTGGAGGAGGTGGCGGTGACGGAGACATCGGGTCTGCTTGGGCTATACTACTCTCCCTTAAGACATTCTCCAACTGCTGCAGGCGGCTCTTGAGTTCCTTAATCTCATTCTCCCCTTCACAATCCTTCTGGCTATCTTCAGCTACCTTGTCCTCATCCGCCATGGCCCTAACCGCCTCCCGCTTAGGCTTGGGGGGTCTGCTCTGACGCGAATGCTGGAAGTACTGCATGCGGTCGACAGCTTCCTCCACAGTCTTGGGTTGGCCATCCAAAGCGTACAAACCCGCCTCCCGGTCCTCAGCTCCATAACGCAGACGCGGTATAGCCTGGGTATGAACATCCGGTAGCTGGGGGAATGCACGAGTAGCCAAAGTGAGCACTCTGTCAGACCACTGTCGCAGGGACTCACCACTATTCTGGGTCGCTGATTGGACATTAAGTTGATGAGTGAGGTCTGGTGCCGATGAGCCAAAGCGCTTGTCGAACTTCCGGAATATTTCACTGAACCTCAGGCGGGGGGTAGTCTCCAGCATCAAGGTGTAATACTCACTGGCTGGGCCCTCCAGGAAGAAACAGAATTGATCGTGTTGCTCGGTCTCATTCCACTGTTGGCTGCGCGAAAGGCGAACAAACTTATGAAGGAAGGCTTTCCAGTTGGACTTGCCATCATAGCGGAGATCCTTATATCTAGGTCTATTCCGGACGGTCGGGTGGCTTGGACTGGCTGGTAGTGCGGTATAGTCTTGAGGATTGTACTGCATCGCAGGCTGCTGCACATCTCCAGGTGAGCCATAGGTCGCGACGGGTGTCTGCAAAAACTCCGGGACCCCACGAGACACTGCGGATGACCGCGCGTACTCCGGGGGTTGGTGAGACGTTGCGGATAACCGCGCGCGGATAACCGCGCATATCCATGGGGACTGCAAGACGCAGCGGGAGTCCGCGCGTAACTTGTATGGGGATGAGGGCGCGCTGCGGATAACCGCACATGTTCATGGGGATGGTGAGACGCTGCGGATATCCGCGCGTACTCAGGGGGACTGCAAGACGCAGCGGCAGTCCGCGCGTGACTTGCATGGGGAGGTACATCTCTAGCCGGGGGCTCATATTCATGGGGTACTGGGACATATGTATGGTCACCCAGGGGATGGGGTTCCCCAGACAAGGGCTCATGATACTTTGGCTGGACTTGCGCTATTCTACCTCCCTCTCCCCCAGGATTGTTGGGCTGGGAGGAGGCCACAGGTGTTGGGACCGCATAACCTGTAAAATACTGGTGGCGTCCTGACATTGGCCCCCCCCTGCGCAGTTAAATACTGATCATCCCGGGGCTGGGGTGTAGGGTAATAACAGCTGGGTGCAACCGGCTGGGTTACAGCAGTGCACATGCGCACACCAAAGGATCCCTGTGAGGTATGGACCAAGGACTCCTGGACCCTAGTGGCAAGGTACTCCCCCCCCCCAGGGGGAGAATGGCGAGGCACCCCATGAGGGGGCCTACTACCTGACATTGAGTTACTATTCCCAGGGGCAGGGGTAGGCTGAGCAAGTGAAGCTTGGGGTTGAAAATCAACAATCTGGGGTGCATGTGGCAAATCCACAAGCTGCCCTTGGCTTACATCAGCAGGGTCCTGGGGATGGGTGGTGGAAATAGTAGGGCAATAGCTACAGGGCTGGGGTGTGGGCTGGTATGCAGGCCTGACAGGCCCGCCGGGCATGGGGTTGGAGGGGGACGAGGTGATGGGGGAATCAAGGTCTAGCAGGTGGGGTCTCAGGTCCCCTTGAACATGAGGCGGGTGCAGCGGGGTGACTCCAATGGTATCCTCAGGCCCTCGGTCGACAGGAACATCCCTAACAGTTGGGTCACACTGGCGGGTAAGGGCCACATGGGAACGACGTGACATGGGGACCCCTACATAATCGCTGGGTGGGACAAATTCCATATAACCAACTGGTGAACTGCATCTAACCGAAGACCCGTGGGACACCCCTGGCTGAATACTACTGGCTGGCCCAGGCACAACAGAGTGTGCCACAGTGACCTCTGGCTCCCTCACTGTACCCTGCCAAACCCCCCTCCCACACTGGGGATAGCCTGCCTGCCCCCCTGGAAAGCGGGATGGGCCGGCAGCCTGACCTACCCTAACAGTGCTCGGAGCACAGTAACCCATATCACCCGGAGTTCTAAAACCGACATTATCTGGGTCATGATGTCTGCCACTAATATACCCAAACTCCTCATCGGGAGTTAAAGTGTCGTCTAACCCCAAGGCTTGCAAAGCCTCTTCAAACGAAACATTCATGACGAGCGAATGATGCAATACACAAAAATGTTCGAAGTCAAAATCAACACAGACTATGCGAGAAAATGCAAAAATATGTGCTAAATGCAATAAACAATACCTATCAACAATGCAATAAAGTTTTAAACGAAAAAACTATGCACAAAATATGCAAAGGTGAAAGTAAATTCACGAATTAACCCTACAGTCCTAAGCACGTGGCGGGCCCCCAAGATGGCGGCTACACCCGTATATCTAAAAAAAAAACGAAAACGCCTAATAAACAGCTTTGACACTTTGTGGGAAAAAAAATTTTCCTGTCTAATATATACCGTGAGTTCAGGGCCGCGAGTTGGGCGCCAATATGGTGTTTATCTACCTAACACTATCTATATAATATAACCGTGGGTTGCCCCGAACTCACCTATACATCTTCACATGTAGCTGTCAGCTTCTGGAATGATCTGCACGAGCGGATTCCCGCCCTCTGACGTCATGGCTACTAGGTAGCTCGTACTAGGAATGGTTCCACGAACACCACACTTATTATAATAGAGAATTATCTCATTATCGCAAGAAATAGTTTTAACATCATCCAGCTGATTGTGCTTCCCTCTCCCAAATGCTCTCGAGTAGAAATAAAGCTGATTTCTAGTAGTATTTAGCATTATATGAAAATAACAGGGAGTTAAATTGTTTGATTTCTATTAAAATAGACACAAAGTGCCTCATTTAAATCAAACTCATTGATATAGGGACTATTTATTACTTTATAATTTTTCACTACTCATTCTAGAAGAGGGAAACATCGTGCCCGATGAAAATAAAATCGTATAAACGATAATCTAATTTACAAACAAAATCTGTTGCACAAGCGCGCGGACGCGCCGAATACAGTTAACCCGATCACGGCCTTGGTTGTAACATCGATAATTTTGTCTTCTGTGTCTTCAGTTGAAGATTCAGGAATGCCCGAGATTCGGATCAGAGGTCTTCTCCCATATTGTTTTAGTTCATCATACTGCATTTTAAGCTGCTTGTTTTCATCTCGTAGTTTATTAAACCTGATTACATAATGGTTTGACTTTTTCAGCTATCATTTGCGACATTTTCTCTCTTACGACCACCCTCACAGCCTCTGCTTTTTTCTGAATATTCTCGGCTGATATAGTGTCATTTGTATTTCTCCTGTTGCTAAAAGTCTTTAAGTTTAATAAAAATCCTTTTTAAGATATAGTAAGGTGTGAGTCCACATTGAACATGAATTTTTTTTTATTTCTTATCAATCATGCTACAAAGTTTATTCCACCGGAATCAAACCTGAGCCGTATAACTAATTCCAAATCCGAATATTCATTAAATTATATCTTCTTTTTTAAAATTCCTTCTCCGAGCCACCATTTTGATTTTTGTTCAGAAACATTTAATGACTTAAGACTAAGTTAATTTTTGAATCATACTTAAGAATGAACGTGTGTTTGAGTTTAAAAATCTATAACTTTAGGTGGTGTTTTCTTACACTCAAATACATACTAAGAAGTTTATTGAATTCCGGTCCAGAATCGTAAAAGAGTTATCCTCTATATTTTTATTACCTGTTATCGCCAATCATGTATTGATAAACAAGCCGTCGTTCTGTTTACAAGAAACATGCCTATCTTTTTAGGTCAGTAAACTCAGGTGATCTATTGATATCTGTTTTCGTCCGTCGTCGTACGTCGCCCGTTAACAATTTTACATTTTTAACTTTTAAAAACAACAAGGCTAATTGTTACGATTTTTGGTGTGAGGCATCTCTTTGGTAAGAGAAATTTTAATTATTAAATTCATGGCTTTACCATCCCCGGGGCGCCTCAGGTGGTGCAAATATGCAAAGAAAGCCAAATTTAAAAAAAAATCTTCTACTCTACTGCCACACATGTTAAGAAAAAACTGGTTGCATGGTAATGATGTCTATGAAGCCCTTCTACCAAACCGTGAAATTCATGGACCCAGGGTCATAGTTCTAGCTCTAGGGTGGGGCCTATATGGCCATATAGTAAAAATGTATTAAATTTTTGACAATCTTTTTCTCTACTCCCATATATATTTGTTAAAAACAAAATGCATGATTATAATGTCCATGAAGCCCTCTTCAAAAATTGTGAAATTCATTGCCCCTAGGTCAGATGGTCAGGCTCTAGAGTGGGGCCAATATGGCCATATATAAAAATGTATTAAACCTTAGAAAATCTTCTTCTCTACTCCCATATATATTTGTTAAATACTAAATTCATGATTATGATGTCCATGAAGGCCCCTACCAAAATTGTGAAATTCGTGGCCCCAAGGTCAGGGGTGCAGACATTCGGGTGTGGCCAATGTTGCTATATAGTTAAAATGTATTAAATCTTAAGAAATCTTCTTCTCTACTCCCATATATATTTGTTTAAAACAAGATTCCTGGTTATAATGTCCATGAAGCCCTCTACCACAATTGTGAAATGCATGACCCATATCATATGTCAGGGGTTCAGGCTCTACGGTGGGGGCCAATATGGCCATATAGTAAAAAAATGTTTTTAATCTTTAAAAATCTTCTTCTTTACTCTCACATGTGAACAAAAATCTGAACACATGGTTATGATGTCCACTAACTCTTCTACCTAAATTGTAAAATTCATGCCCCCAGGGTCAGAGGTTCAGGACATTGGGGGATATAGGTGTTAATGCATAGGTGTTAATGCATATAATGTTTAAAAATTATCTTCTTTCTGAATTCATGATTTTGTAGACCAGATCTTTCAGTTTTTCGCCGAAACTATAGGTTTAAATAGGTCTTTTTGAAAGAGTTCAGGCAGGAGGTGGTCGTCATTACAAATTATAGGTTTCACAGTTCTTTTTGAAATGTGGTCGTCTTTACAAATTTATAATTTTTCTTCTCCAGAATGAAACCTAATTAAATGCATATATGAGACTCATCGAAAAGTTAGTGTATGGGTTTTATGCTACTCAGGTGACCGTTAAGGCCTATTGTTACAATAGTGGTTGTAATAAAACGTATTCTAAAGGTGAACACCGCTCGTAAAAAGGCACCGTCACCTAGCATATAAACCCTTCGATTTCATTACACCCTATTGCACACCTGAAACTCGTGGCCGACATGTAATTTTCCTTTCGTGTATTCTGTTTGTAAATAATGCTTTCACCAATTTATTTGATGTTAGTATTGTTCTTGCATAAGAAAATTGCGTAAAATTTGAAATTTTCATCGTGACACATCTACAGCGAAGTACTTTTAATTGTTTAGATGTCCGCCCCATATATAAGGGTTGTAGGGACAGCAGTGATGAAAGAAAAATATGGCGGACAGTGCTTATTTACGAGCGTTGTTCAGCTTTCCTTTAACCACTATTGAAATAATTATACCCCGCTCGAAAGGAGAAGGGAGTATGCTGTTTTAGGTAGCAAGGGACAGTTTGGCATAAAGTACCCGTCAATATTTTTGTAAAATTAAGAGTTGCTGTACTTGAAGGCTTATGAGTGTTGCCAAATTTCATGAAATAATTTATACTGATTATCATTAGTTAGAGGGGTATCTCTTGTTGAAATTGATATGCAATATGTAGGCCCCTTATGTTAGGTACATAAGATTCAGAAGTAAAATGCGAAACATGCGGCTATGACTGTTGTGTTGACTTTACGCAGTGAAATTGCAAGTTACAAACGGGAGGTAAAATAACACGAAAATTAGGTGGATGGGACATTGTTAACTATACACCGGTAAGTTTCTGACATGTGATAGTGCAACATGCACGCGGTACGGAAGGTCAACCCTATACAGGGATTTAGCTGGGGGGGGGGGGGGGGTCTAAAAAGCTGAAAAATTAGCAAAATATCAAAAGGTCAAAATCTCATTCAAAACCAGTATGTAGATAATTTTAGAGGTTTTGACTAGTAATTTTCTTAAGAAATTGGTGATTGGCCTTATAAAGAGTGAATTAAAAATATTTGTGCTGAATGAAAACAGAGGAAATTCTAGTTACAGAGTTCCGAAGACATGCATTCCTTGGCTACAATGAATTATGAAAAAAAAAAAAAAGAAGGAAAAAAAAAAGGCCTATGGGCCACATCGCTCACCTGAGGAACAATATGTATGATAAAATCAGCTTAATGGAGTCATAATACAAACTATCTGGACAATGTACAATAATACATGTAGATCCTGTATAAATAAAATTCATTTTCCCCTGGATATTCTTATGTTTATAATCATTAGTCCCTTTTCTAAAAGAATGATTTTATAGTCATATCATATGTTGAGTATTGCAGTTCTCAAAAAGATCCTTAACAATAGTTTATATAAAATGGGATATAAACGTACATCAAACTCTGAACCTTCTCGTGAGGCCAAAGAATTGTCCTGGAGCCAAAGTCTAAACAATTATAAAGAATTATCTGGCTGATTAGTTTCTGAGAAGATTTTTAAAGATATACCCTATATATTCCTTTGTTAAACTTTGACCCCCCATTGTGGCCCCACCCTACCCCTTGGGATCATGATTTTCACAACTTTGAATCTACACTACCTGAGGATACCTTTCAGCTCAGGTGAGCTAAAATCTGTTCCCTGCCACCTCACCCTTGTGTGTATGTCAGTATGCCCTTCTGTCTGTTTTCTTCAAAGATTTCAAAGCAATTTCTTATCGCAGATGGTTGACAATTTAACATGCTATTTGATTTGGCATCCCATAATTTGTATTTCTGTACAAATTAAAATTTAACTTCTTGTTAAATGACGACTTTGTTTATTCTAAGCCTACATTTTCAAACACATTTTTGTCAAAGATTTCTCAGCAACTTATCGCAGATGCTTGACTTTTTAACACACTATTTGAATAGGCATGCCATACCGTAGGATATATTTTTGTAACAATCGGACGTTAACTTCTTGTTAAATGACGACTTTGTTTATTTTTAGCCTAAGTTTAAAAACAAATTTCCGTCAAAGATTTCTCAGCAGCTATTTATTGGAGGTGCACAAATTTTAACACACTGTTTGAATAGGCATGCCGTATTGTGAGATATGTTTTTGTACCAATCGACTTCTACTTCCTGTTAAATGACGACTAAGTTTATTCTTAGCCTATTTTTTTTTAAACAAATTTACGTCAAAGATTTCTCTGCAACTTACCGCAACTTATTTTTGTACAATCGAATGCCAACTTTCTGTCAAATGTCGACTTTGCTTATTTTGCATATTCACATCAGAGCGGGGTTATTACTAGTGACCATTAGCTCACAGATATATTGTTTATTTCAATAGTGGTTGTATTCCATATTAATAATGTTAAAAAATTATTTGCAAACTAAAACTTATAATGAAATACATCCACGACCCATATGGAAATAATTTATCATAAAATTAACATGTATAATGAAATTTATTCCCAACTGCTATTGAAAAAAATGATGTTGAAATTTAATAGTGGCTGCACGGTGATTCTTATAATGAAAAACATCATTAAATACCATTAAAATAATATATTTAATTAATGATAATAATAATTAAAAACAATATAAATTATTTAAATGGTGTTTGTATTTCAATAGTGGTTATTAGTTTTTCAAGAACTATAAATTTATTAGATTGTATACAAATATTTTCTTGACTTTACAAGGGTAAAAAAAGCAAGATAAACAAATCCAAGATAATAATATTTAAATCTTTAAATAACATTTTATCAATTGTTATAAAGATTTTTTATTTTAAAAAGTGTTTGGAAAAAATGCATGTGCATCATGACGCAATTATGTACATTATTGTGAGGACAAATCGTCTGTTTTGATATAATTTAAAAAAAATCATAAGTCAGGCAAATAATAGTATAAATTAATATACAACCAATCTGCGGTAGATTTATATGAGCTTTCACTGAAGTAATCAAAATTAACCTAGGGAATAAAAAATAGTAAATCTAATATACTGAATACATTATAGTCACTGGTTTTTCTTTAGTTATTTTTCTTTACAGGAAATTAACCTTGAGAAACTTTTTAATAATTGATATGATGAATTCTAATCTAAAACAATGTTGAATGTGTTACAATTATTCAACAATAAAGTTGATTCTAATGTTACATGCAAAATTTCAAGAGTTATTTTAAATTATTTTTTTTTTCAAGGATCTTCTCAAAAGGTCTTATGTGATATTCAGTTTAAACTGATTATAGAACACACTGTCCGTGTAATTGATTTTACGCACAGTATGCCTTTGTTTTTGTTTGTTTATTTGGAATAAACTCTGGT
This sequence comes from Magallana angulata, assembly GCF_025612915.1. NCBI lineage: Eukaryota > Metazoa > Mollusca > Bivalvia > Ostreida > Ostreidae > Magallana > Magallana angulata. Next base: position 13,773,993 of record NC_069112.1, on the reverse strand, counting down.
ATAATTCACGTTTGACATTTAAAAAATAATACATCGCAATGTATTGATTTTTGCAACAGTCGTTATTGATGTATTACGAAATTTTGTAAAAAAAAAAAAAAAAAAAAAAAAAAAAAAAAAAAAATAAAAAAGTTAGATAGGTAAAGTAGACTTTTACAGAAGAGAAGCACACTAGCATTTAGCATTAATTTACAAAAGGTGAATTTACAATATTGTTCTGTGAATGTGTCCATGTGATACCACTTTGGTAGACACTGCTCCTTTTACTGTATGTTGCAGATATTTTTATTTTGAGAAAGAGAGAAAATCAGTCCAACCTTTAAATTCATGTATTTTTTTCTCTACCGTGTACGGGTTGTATTTCTCTTATAGTCATGATTTCATTCAAGGATACAGCAACTTCCCAGTTATCGCCCATTAGGTATTGATTTAACAAAAGTCGTTCTTCTTACAAGGAGCACGCGTATCTTTTATATCTATATAGGGTATACTAACAACATTTTATATCTATATGGGAGCCATATTTTGATAAAAGCAACTTTCTTTTACATTAATGTTTGCACACTGCAAATAAAGTAAACAACATAATTGAATAATGTAACACTCGTTGTTCTGATCAATCTTGCAGATGTTTCATAGTTAAGACTTCATCAAAAGCCAAATTTTAGTTATGAAAAAATATATATTTAGGTCAATGTAGGATATAGGATTCATATTTATATTTGAATATTCTTATCTGTAAACTGTAACTGCGACGAACTGACATCTATATTATCGAGATAAAATATCTGTTATGTGTATTTTTATTGTTTATATAGAGGATATCTATATTTTGTGATTTTATATTTGCTTTATCCAACGAGTTGAAATGGTGTATAAATTCGCGAGGCTTGCCAAGCGAATATAACCATTTCAGCGAGTTGGATAAAGCAAATATAAAATCACACAATTATAGATGTTCTATTTATCTCATACAATTTGATTTATATTATGAACAGAAGCTTTTGAGACAATCCTCTAAATGACCCGAATTGATTTTTCAAAGATCAAAGACTATGATGCAACGTTGTGTTATGCGGTTATTGTGACTTTGCGCAATACAATCTAGTACGTCATTTCTGATATAAATCTAACTGTTTTTATGTAAAGTTTCACTGAAATAAAACTTGAAATAATTTGAAATAAAAAAGCTCTAAATAATTTTTCTTAGAGATTATTCACTTGATTAAATAGAAATACTGATCAGAAGAATTAAAGAATGAAGTTTGTTGACATACACAAAGTTGGGAATGCTCGTTAGTTTGAATTGACTCGAACGAGGAACAATTGTTGATGTTCTATTAAAACAAACACTAGGCCTAGCCTAATGATTCGAAATTGAAAATAGTGAATAAGGATGCTTACTGGTGGTGGAATAAAAGTCTAATAAACATTATTTCGGTAAGTTCTTGAACACAACCTTCATCGCGTCGTCAGGATGAACTCCTTGATAGTTAACGTAATTTGCAGTTTTATAAACTACTGTACACAATGCAAATTGAAAGTTGGAAAGAAGCTTAACTTATAAATAAAATCTTGACAAACAAGAAAAAAGGGTCTTTTTGTGACGGGTATGTATAACTTTGCAAAGAAATGGGGGGGGGGGGGGAGTGCTAAGCCCCCCCTCCCCGGTTCCGACGCCTGTGCTACGCAGTTATGTGTTTTCCGTCATATTTGAATCTAAATTTTTGACAAAATCCATTTAATATCAATTTTTGTAGTAGATATAATTATTTTGAAAGTACTAGCAAATCTTCGAAAATAGGTCACTGAAGCTTTAAAGCGAGGGCCTGTGTCAAAAATAGTTCGGACCGGAAGTATTTGATAAAGCATCGCCCGTTGGATATAGCAAAGGTTTATCACACGGGTAATTTACACCACACGTATGAGATAAAAAAGATTAATTTGTGATAATGATGTAACATCAACCAAATGTAAAGGATACTTAGATTCTGGTTATTTACGCAGGGTAAGAACTAAGTCTAATATTACTTAATTTAATTTTAAGAAATTGAGATTTACCAAAAAAAAAACCATGTCATTGATAAAGTCGCTTTTGACTCGATCGATCATCAAATCCGACTTATTTTTCGTGTTTCATCCAGTACTTATACGGTGAGTCTTTTTCTGTTGTATGCAGAACATTAGGTTCAATATACTCCCCCTAGAATAATGTTTTCGATACCAATCTGTCATTTGTTCTTTTGTTCGTTTTATGATATAGGTATAGTTCCTAGCTATCTAGTGGAAACATAAAATTGGCTTAAGTATTTTGAATGTTAACGATTTCCCTGATCGAAAACCATGGAACTTTTCCTGTCCTTTTGACGCTGTGGAATTATCACCTGTTTCCATTGTATCAAGTGAATGTTTCTTTGTCTGAGGCATTTAAAATATCGGGCGCACCGTACTGTTTAACTTGTACACTAGTGAATATTATTTTGTGTATGAGTTCTGTTCACCAGTGTTTACTATTTGCTTGACTGACCAAGCGCACTTAACTGAGCATTGAGATTTTTTTAAAATTAAAAATATGAAATACCAACTATTAATCCACAAACCACTCTTAAAGAGTACTTACATATGTTCCATCAAAATATTTCACTGGAGGTCCATTCTTACTGTATTTATTGGTAAAATCTCTGAAACCCCCCAACCCCCACCCCCCCCCCCACAAAAAACCCAAACAAACAAAAACAAAACAAAAAAACTGTCTCACATGAACATGTTTAAACATGAGCAAAAGAAAAGCCCATGGGTAAAATCAGTTGACAGTTTTTTTGTAGAATGAAGGTCTGACGTGTGTTCGAAGAATTCGTACAACTGTTAACTTGTGCTTTTAGTTTCAAGCAGTGTTAACATTAATATGCGCAAAAGATTTAAAAAAGAATGAAGTATACACTTACCCTACAAAGGTAAAACGAATTTGAAACCGAGGCATTTGATACCATTAGAATGTCTGTTCAAGATTTATAAATTCAAAAGAGAAATTTATGTTGCTCCAGGCAGTAAGCTACATAGTATCATGGGTAAGCGAGTTATTTTGGGAAAAAATGGAACTTAAAGCTGTGCATATTGGAAAATTCCTTAGAAAAACACGTTAAGAATTACGTCATTTCACAAATTGAGATTAAAAAAGAAAGAGAAGATTATGCCGATTATACATGTATTAGCACACTCTCTCTCTCTCTCTCCTCTCTCTCTCTCTCTCTCTCTCTCTCTCTGAGATATCTCGATCATGGCGCACCACGATACGCATCGCTTTTTTAGATTCTTACCGTTTAGGTTGCTAAATCAATATATTATCAATAAATATGAACTTCATTTCATTTATAACATTTACTGTAATAGGTTGTATGTATTCTTGATAATTTCCATTACATAGACCTATATAAATTTCTAAAAATTTGCTATTTTCGCAAACTCATTTTTACACAATTTAAACGAATACACTCCGGGTTTAAACAAACCGAGGGAGAGTTCACATAGGGCGAGCAAAATCGCATACAATCGCGAAACACACAATATTATCATTAATCTGATTTGATTTTTATATCGAACTAGACTTTGACCCGTGCGAACACGGGTTGACATTGCACATGATATCGGACATTAACGAAACAGATACATCGACACACCGTATTGTAGACATTTTTATAACCAAGCTGTAAGCCTACAATAATGCTATTAATTTCACCAGAGACATAAATAACAGAGATTGGCAGCTGATCGAAGTCTCGCGAAATCCCGCGGTCCTTATTGTAAAGTGTTTCCAGTTAAAATCACTATATCTTTCTAATAAACAATTATATCGAAATATAAACAGCTAAAACCTATTACCAAAACATTTAAAATATTATATTGTCATTAGTTTATGACTTTATGTCATATTAACAGTATAAAAAGAGGAGTGTTAGGAGGATGTGGGCTACCCGTCGTCCGAGATTTCGCAGACGTTTTATAGCTGGCCAATATATTATCTATATATTAATCTTATTTTTCATTTTTTTGTTTCAATATTACCTAAAACCTTCATGTATGTACACTTTTCATTAAAACAATCTACTTTTGGTGTAAGATCATTATCTCAGTTCACTAAAATGTAGTTATTGCCTTCTTATTTTTACCCCTTTCGCCCTAGTTTCTGTGGGCAAATCTAAAATTGGCGAATTTACTAAAAATATCTCTTTTTTAAACTACAAATGTGTCTGGGCTTAATTCAAAACTAAGTAAAACTGCTTGCATGTTTAGTCTGAGCAAAAATCATCGCCCGAGTTTAAAAGCGCAATGTTTTTTTTTATATCGATACCGCCACATTTTATTATAATTTCGTCTATCAATCTTCAAAACATCCTTAAATATGACCATTTGACAAATTACAAAGTTCAAACAAGGACTTTTTTGTCTTTTTGTAGATTATCATAAGAATGGATATTCTAAATAAAAATGTTTGCACTTTTCTTTTACCCTCTTGTTGTTGATATATGGCTAACAAACATATTGCTATTTAAATGTACATATTCTGATTCCGGTAATAAGAATTATTTTAGTTAGATATCTGACACTGCTGTGTTAATTATCAAAAACATGTGTGCCGTTAGAGAGACGCATTTCCCCTTTTAAAGCAAGTTTTCATATTTCTTGGCATTTTATACCAATCATATACAATGAAGACATGAATATAAGACAATGTGATGGAATTTGACGAGAATTTAGATATTACTTTAATAATTATTTAATTTAATGACATGTTACATAATGTTTATCCAAGAAAACACACATTAAAGCGTTGAAAAAAAAACAAATTTCATTAAAAAGTGATTTATTGGGATCAAGCATGTGCTGATTTAAAATTACATGAATTGTAATAGTTAATGTGCATTTATTTATGTTCTGTATAAAAAGTTAGTTTCCTTTTTAATTCACAGTCCTCGTCAAAGAAGGCAAAACTTGTCAGATTTACAGATTTACAAAATCGTATTTGAATACGGTCCAACGCAGCTTAACCTTTTCAGATATGTTATCAAAAAGGCCAATATTCTTTGGCAAAAAGCGCAAGAAACGGTGGAAAGCCATTATATGCCTTTCTTCTGATTCACAGATATGATTATGATGGAAATGTTAAGGAAATGTACATAGTCGCATCGCAACGTGGTACGGGGTTCAGCCTTCTGTACTAATATATAGCCTACTATACTATACGCATGCGTATTTACTGTAAACAAAACACATGCAGGGCCCGTGATGATGTTTGTCGATACAAATATGTCATTTCTACTTCTCCCAGGTAATAATTGTAGTAACCGCAATTATTATTTTGTAAGCATGTATTTTGCGTGTTTATCATATGAATTGCTACAACCTAAATTCCTTTTTTTTAAATGAGGCCCCTAGAGGGGTCATTCGACATATTAATCTCTGTTTATTTTAAAATGAACCAAAATTGATAAACCATCAATAAATAATCATGATGATGTGTTCCGTTAAGATAGTCCCTTTAACTAGTATACCATGATGACCGTTGTCGGACGATGATCACGTGTCATTTACTGTCAATCAAAGTCCACGTGGTACAAATAAACGATGTAAGATTATTCCGGTTTGAACGACCCTTAAATATCCGGAAGCTCATAATTACATTAATTAGGTATGTGAAAGGGATTTTTATGTATTTAAACTATTACAATCAACATTATTTCTTATTTCCTAACGATAAGTGGGTAAATATGAAGTTATTAATACATGTGATTTCAGCTGTACTGTCTCTTTAAACACTGCAGAATAATATAATTGGTCGAAGTAGAACAATATACCTACTTATTTTGGTATATACTGTATATCTCTTATAGTCATGATTTCAATCAAGGATACAACAACTTCCAAGTTATCGCCCATTAGGTATTGATTTAACAAAAGTCGTTCTTCTTACAAGGAGCATGCGTATCTTTTATACCTATATAGGGTATACTACCAACATTTTATATCTATATGGGGGTCATGTTTTGATAAAAGCAACTTTGTTTTACATTAATGTTTGCACACTGCAAATAAAGTTGTTTTACATTAATGTTTGCACACTGCAAATAAAGTAAAAAACATAATAGAATAATATAACATTCCTTGTTCTGAACAATCTTGCAGATGTTTCATTGTCAAAACTTTATCAAAAGCCAATTTTAGTTATGAAAATATATTTATTCTGGTCAATAAAGGATACAGGATCCATATTCAAATAAGAATATTTTTATCTGTAAACTGAAACTGCGATGTACTAATCTCTATATTATCGAGATAAAATATCTGCAATGGGTATTTTTAGTTGATGAAAGGTTAATTTGTGATAATGATGTTATGTCATCCGAATATACAGGATACTTGGATTGTTGTTACCCTGCAGGGTAAGAACTGTGACTACTATTATTTAATTTAATTTTAAGAAATTGAGATTTACCCCAAAAAATCATGTCATTGATAAAGTCGCTTTTGACTCGATTGGTCATTTAATCCGACTTATTTTTCGTGTTTCATCCAGCACTTATACTGTCATGCTCTGCATTGGGTTCAATATACTCCCCCTAGAATAATGTTTTCGATACTTTATTCGATTTTCCGTGACTTCTCTATCCAACTACATTGACATTTTTTTTTCGTATGAAGCAATTATCACCTCATTGAAAAGTCAGCGATGTGGAGCAGTAGATCAGTTGTTGTAGCATTTGACCTATTTCCTGTTAATTTAAATCGTGTAATTATATCATCTTTAGACTATCAATTACCACTATGAGAATATAGCCTATTGAAATTTACCTGATCCGTACCACCCACATACACTTTAAAACACCACTATAATAAAAACAATTCTCTATTAAGATAAATATGAGGTTTTTTTTAAGATATCCGGAGATGAAAAAAAAACCATCAATCGATGGGAATAATTTGATATATGGACGATCAATATCGATCATAAGAATGCATGCTACCTTACACGTTACACGATGGAAGTTTAGTACTAACAGAGTTGCCTGGGATAAAAAAAAATATGGTAGTTAGCAGATTGATTCTATAATTCACCAGGTAATTTTTTATCCCAGGCAACTCTGTGAGTACTAAACATTGCTACAAAGAATATTTAAATTTTTTTTAGAACAAGCAGATAAAGGTATTTAGAGTAAACTGCTAAGGGCTGAATGAGTGTACTTAGCTGTTTATATTCTTTTCCTCAAATAAACATAACTATGATATTTGCCGCAATGCGGAAGAAAAAGTAAAAATAGAGTAATGACATTTGAAAAGGAAACAATAGATGTTTGTGAAACACTTATGCCCCCCTCCCTTGGAAACATCTACAAAGAAAATGAATGTAAACAGCAAATGTTTGGAATTTTTTTAAGTCCAAGTGTGGAAAACTGCTCTATCATACCCAATAGATATTATATAGATAAACCTGTATACTAAATTTCATATCAATATATGCAACCTCTGTGAAGAAAGTGAGTAGAAACTGCAAAAAACTGGAATTTTTCTACGTCCAAGAGCCATAACTCTGTCGAAAATTGCTTGATCGTATCCAATATCAAACTTAACCTAGATATTATAAAGATAAACCTGTATACTAAATTTCATATCAATATATGCACCCTCTGCGAGGAAAATGAGTGGAAATTGCAAATAACTGGAATTTGTCTACTTCCAAGAGCCATAACTCTGTCGAATATAGCTCGATCGTACCCCATGTCGAACTTGACTTAGATATTATCATGATAAACATGTATATTAAATTTCATTTTAATATTTTTTTCCTCTGCGAGGAAAATGAGAGGAGACCGCGAATAACTGTAATATTGTACTACAAATTGAATATAATGTTTGTAATAAATACTAAAGGAAACTACAATCAATAAAACACAAAATATATTTTATTTTTAAAGAATTTTTAAAATACTCGCATTACCTGCACGGACAGTGCTGCCTTACTTCGTACGCACATCGGACACGTATGTCGTGCATATAGAATGCATAACGTTTGCATCTGTTTAAAACCCCGGCGTCACTACTCTAAACACCGCAAATAAACTTTTATGTTTTTCATTACTGTATTTTGCTTTATTTGTCGGCAAACTTGATAATGAAATATGGGTCAGGGAATTTTTTATGCGGGAATCAAAGCTTCTTATTCTATTCAGTTAATCGATGTGCAAACTATTAACCAAAACTTTGCCTTTGCCATGTATTGTATGGATACATTTTCCCTTTCTGTTTCGTTTCTGTTGTACCTTTGTAATTGTGTATGAAGTGTCATTTGCCTGTATTTGTATGAATTCTAATATATCATTTATTTCATCTTTCGATCTTAATTTGTTCGATATATGATAAAGATATAGTCCCTAGCTATCTAGTGGAAACATAAACCTGGCCTAAGTATTATGAATGTTAACGATGCCATTTATTATGTCCCTGATTGAAAAGCATGGAACTTGTCCTGTCCTTCTTTTGACTCTGTGGAATTCTCAACTGTTTCCATTGTGTTGAGTGGACGTTTTTTTTGTCTGAGGCATTTAAAATATCGGGCGCACCGTATTGTTTAACTTGTACAGTAGTGAATAATACATAGTTGTGTGTATGAGTTCTGTTCACCGGTGTTTACTATTTGCTGGACTGACAAAGTGCACCGAACTGAGAATTAAGATTTTTTTAAATTAAAAATATGAAGTAACATCTATTAATCCACAAACCACTCTTAAAGTGTACTAGCTTATGTTTCATCAAAATATTTCACTGGAGGTCCATTCTTACTGTATGCATTGGTAAAATATATGCACAAAAAAAAACAAAAACAAAAACAAAAACAAAAAAAAAAGCACTGTCCCATATGTACATGTTCACATATGAACAAGAGAAAAGTCCATGGGTAAAATCAGTTGACAGTTTTTGAAGAATGAAGATCTAGCGTGTTTCCGAAGAATACATGCAGATGTAAACTTGTGCTTATAGTTTCAAGCAGTGGAGAAATTAATATGCGCAAAGTATAAAAAAAAATAAAGTATACACTCACCCTACAAAGGTACACCGAATCTGAAACCGAGGCATTGGATAGTATTAGAATGTCTGTTCAATAGTCATTAATTCAGAAGGGAAATTTACGTTACTCCAGGCAAAAAGCTACATAGTACTATGAGTTATTTGGAAAACATAGAACTTATAACTGTGCATATTAGAAAATTCCTTAGAAAAACACGTTAAGAATGACGTCATTTCCCAAATTGAGATTAAAAAAAGAAAGAGATGTAGATTATGCCGATTAAATTAGCACATTTTTTCTTCCTCTCTCTTTATCTCTGATATTTTGATCATGGCGCACCACGATACACTCCGCTTATTTGAATTTTTATCGTTAAGGTTGCTAAATCAATGCATTATCAATAAATATGAACTTCATTTCATTTATAACATTTACTATAATAGGTTGTATCTATTCTTGAATTTTGCTGAAAATTTTCATTACATAGACCTATATAAATTTTTAAAAATTTGCTATTTTCGCAAACTCATTTTTACACAATCGAAACGAATACACTCCGGGTTTAAACAAAACGAGGGAGAGTTCACATAGGGCGAGCAAAATCGCATACAATCGCGAAACACACAATATTATCATTAATCTGATTTAATTCTTATATCGTATTTGTTAATTCATCAAAGTTATCTAGCCATTATATAAGAGATAACATGTCATTTATTTGTATGTCAGATATTGATTTAGAACAGTATGATGTCGCAAGGATACGAAATTCAAATGTATGATTTTCGTTTGGTCGATTCAATCTCGTATTTCAAATCCTCTCAAGAACTAAAATGATAGATAAATGAGGTAGCAAAGAACCTTTTCACCAGAGCACAAATAAATATTAATACACTATTTTTAAATATCATAAACTCCTGTAACTAATCTGCTTGACATAATTTTAACACCCATGTCAAGAAAGTTGTGTCGTAAATTAAAACTGATTAGCCACTTGTTAAATATCATAACAGCAATGTCTTTGGGGACACAAAAACACAACCCATATCGATTTGTCTGCGTATAAAATATATCAATAACCAATTGACACCATATTAATACAAAATACAAGCCCATAATAATGAATAAGAGTACACACAGAGGTAATCAAGCAAAGCTTAACTTATTAACCACGAAACTAACAAACAAGAGAGTAGTCATTGTGATACGCGTACTTAATAGTTAGGGAGTAGCTCGTAATGTTGAAAATACTTTTACAGAAACAGACTTGCTATCACTTAAATTCAGACATGTAAAATCTTATCTTTAGTATATTTTACAGAGCATAAACAAATGTATTATCATATTTCATTTGCCTAATAAAAATATCAGACCCTATCTAAACCCATGGTTTTTAGAATGTGGTTATCCTATGATTCGTTAAATTGAGGAAAACATTTTTATTGTAAGACATTTGGCTCATTATTTTGGTATGGAAAGCAAATGAATTTGTTTATTCTGTCATTATGTTGAGAAAAATAGAGTTTGTATTTAAATTCATAAGGACATATTTTTGTTAAGTTATTTCATAGGGAAAACTTTTAACAATTGTTACAGTATAACGTCATTTGCAATATTGGCCATGAAATAAAGATATATTTCGAGCAAATTAAAGGACGTAAATGATATTAAAAACGTATTTATTGAACAACTGTCTCGTGTTTTGTCCAGGTGTAAGTTTTAAACGCTTGAGCTTCATCCTGAAATTTAAACAATGTGCAACAACTCTTAGCCATTGTAGAATCTGAATTACATTTCTGCTGGTCTAAATACTTTGTGGATTCTTTGCATTCGACCTTGGTATCGAGTATTTTTCCTCTCTTAACTTGGTGACTGCAAGTTTTTCGAATTTTAAACAATGTGCAACAACTCTTTTAGCATTTGTACAATCTGAATAACGTTTCTGCTGGTCTAAATGTTTTGTAGATTCTTTGCATTCGACCTTGGTATCGAGTATTTTTCCTCTCTTAACTTGGTGACTGCAAGTTTTTCACGGAGAACAGAACTTACATTGTACCTTATATGAAACCAAAGCAGCTGTAATTCTACCCTTGAACTAGTTAAAGGTTTTATTGGAAAAAACCTAGATTTGTTTTCATCACAAGAGCAATGGACATCTCTTGATTGGTCTTCTTCTAAACTAGAATGAATGATACAATAAATCAAATGTGACATAGAATGAGCTTAAAGTTAAAAAGACGCCTGGTAAATGGTCGGTCGTACAGGATGATCTTATATTGAAAGGGATCAGATTCAATGCACCATTGAGATAAAGTGTACCGTCATCCGGTATTATGTCGGGTCCTAATCCAGATCACCATCATTCCAACGTTTACCGATGGAATCAGGCTGAAATCGCAGACAGCGCAATGTTTCTTCCGGAAAGCGGAAAAGGAATTACACTGTAAATTCATCATATCTAGCCTTGAAAGTAGGTTTTCATACACAGACTACTTCATTAATGTTTTTTTCCAAGCTTCGGAGGGCAGTCTATTCCTTAATGGGGTATATACTACTCGCAGCCACTGTTGATGCTCATAATTATACCATTGGTACTCTCTATGCATATCCCTTAGCGATAAGAAAAAAAAAACAACATTTTTTTTTATAAAAATGTATTTTAAAAACTGTGAAATGCCATTGCATTAAGACACTATCAGGGAGATCCATATATTGATTGCATGAGTTCATCAGACTTTTCAAGTTTCCTTTGTATTATGTAATCTCTTACAAGTGTTTAGCGTTTCAGTGCATTTAAAATGTTAAAAAATGCTTTATTTTGTTGTTTGACCATACTCAAACAAAGTAGCGTAGAGCAAATCTTTTCCAGAATCCATCGTAATAACGTTGGTAGGAGGACACAATTTATATTTTACACAGATATGCTGTGTTTCTTCTCTTCTATTGTCATCCCGGGGAATAACAAAAATATTCGTCATCCCAGAATTACAAAGGAAACTTTCCAGGTTATGGAGATATACCTATAAGAAGTAGAAATGCTTAATACAGTTATTTTAGTTGTAACTATTAAAAGACTTAAAACATATGATCGTTTTACAACTTAAAAAAACTTAAAAAAGCTAAAAAAAAATGAAATTAAGTTTTAACGAAATTTACAAAAACAATGAGAAAAAAACTATGGTTTTAATTTGATAATTAAAATTGAATTAAATCGTACCGTCTTTTCATCGCCCAGGTAACAAAGAATGATGTCTTCATTTGGATTAACCTTGTCGTTGACATCTGCAAGTAAGCAATATACCTGTTTAAAATTCATGTAAACCACCCAGTTCTTAAAATTGTTCTTCAAATATATAACCTTTTTTTGTTTTCTGTTTTATATCCTATTACCAATAAGAGCTTTAGAATGGAAAAAGTTCACGGAGTCTTAGTTAAGGACTATCTTCACTCCAATATATTACTATCGGTTCAGTTGTTGAATTCCATTCGTCTAGCGAACTGAGATTCTCCTTAGCTTTTCTAATGGTTGTTCTAGAGATGTGCATCCTTCCTTGAAACAAAAAATGAAATTGATAATGCTGATATCAGGTCATCTTTTTTTAAAGCACCTATGTTTTTTAAAGGAGACAACCGGGTTATGGTGCCATTTGATTACATCACACATCAAAGTATCCCGCACAAGTACATGTAAAACGTAAAGTAATGGTCTTGTTGAGTTTGTACATGTATCTTGGTGTTTACCTATCTTTCTGTCGAAAATTGCCCACCATGCGAAAAGAATCTTGGCAACGTAGACGGAAATATTAATGGTGGTACCCGGAAGCAATTGCAGTAATTTTGATCTGCTATATTTATCCTAAATCCGGTGTTTTGAAGTCATTTACCCCTATGATTAAAATATAAATGGGAGGTGAATGCTGAGCTGCATTCCCTTACCTTAATTAGTCAAAAGTATACCAGCAATACCGTATAGCTTAAAAGTATGATTGAAATGGACATGAGTATTTTGGATTTGTATGCAAATTAGGATGGTTTTTATAAAAAAGATATACCTGATAGAAGTTTAATCAACTGTATAGAATTAATAGAAGAATATGAATTTTTTTTCAAAATAATCTTCTTTAAAGTTGATTTTTAAAATTTCCTTTTTGAAATCTTTGATAATCAAAGAGTTAAATTTAAGATACATTAATACAATAGAATTAAGGCATATCATAAATCTCATTTTTTATCTTAGCAGGGTTAATTTTGCTGCATAATATTAAATGTCACTTTGAAGTTCCGTTTGCTTTAATCAAATGTGCGTAATCATCGGGCGAAAATGACGTAAAGGAATAGAAACAACTTGATGACAGAATATTTCGATAAATTTTATCTTGTGTAGGTAAATCTGTTTCTAAAATGAAATAATGAATAATACACTATAATTGAGATAAGATAAACAATAGATGTTTGTGAAATACTTATGTCCCCTCCCTTGGAAACATGCACAAAGAAAATAAACGTAAACTTCAAATAACTGGAATTTTTCTCAGTCCAAGAGCCATAACTCTGTTGAAAAATACTTTATCATACCCAAAATCAAACTTGACCTAGATATTATCATGATAAACATGTATACAAAATTTTATTTCATTATGTTCATCCTCTGCGAATAAAATAAGCGGAAACTGCAAAAAACTAGAATTGTTCTATGTCCAAGGCCCAAAACTCTGTCGAAAATTGTTTGATCGTACCCAATATCGAACTTGACCTAGATATTATCATGATCAACGTATATACTAAATTTCATTTCAATATGTTCATCCTCTGCGAAGAAAATGAACGGAAACAGTTGGTGGACCGACCGACCGACAGACAGCAGCAAATCAATATGTGATCCCTTTTCGAAGGGGGGCATAATTAGGAAGTGGTAAAATGTCACGATGACTTTTCTAATCATCTGAATTGATTGAACGTGCATGTTGTTTGTGAATCTATCACAAATTGTCTTCATTCACTTTCAACCGCTTGCCTTTTGCAGGCTTAAATATTTAATAAGTAACAGGAAACAGTTTTTGTGATATCACACGCTCTATTTGTAACTTTGCATTCACTATTCAAAGTATTTTCGACAGTGTCACTAAACATTATGTTTCTTTAATATTGATAGGATCATTATCAGGGATGGGTAAAGGTAATTTGTAATTGAATTAAGTGTAATTAATTACAAATTTTGATGAAATTGGAAGTAATGTGTAATTTGCCAAATTTTCAATTACATGTAATTGTAATTTAATTAATTACTTTAAAAAAAGGTATGTAATTCCAATTGGCTGATCGCAGATCCGTGCTTAAGCCCCGCCCACCGGGACTAAGAAGTGAAATACCCGAGATCGAAGGTTAACAATATGGCGAAATTTTCTTGAAGGACGTCACGGACGATTTTTCGCAATCTTTTCTGAATTATAAGCCGACTTTACGTCAAAAGCAAAGGGCTGTAGCGTTTGTAAAAGATGCATACATTAAATCTGTGAAATCTTTAAGAAGAGAAAATGAAAACAGCATTCAAATGTCCGCTAAAATATTCAGAAGTCAGAGAAAGAGCGAGGATCCCCATCGAGTTAATCTCGACGTTAATATCACAGGAAAGATTTTCAACGATGCATATTGCAGTTGCAAAGCTGTGTATGTAAACTGTTTCAAAGTTCATTTTGTGGTTGTTGACGTGTTAAAATCTTTTTGTTCAATGTTGTTGTTTGAATTATATTATGTTCCTTGTTACTTTTTTTCTTTTTCAAGTTAATGCATGCAATTGGCATCAGCATTCAAAGGATATCTGCATAAAGTATTTCAAACACGAAGATGAGGTTTGTAGGTTTGTATTTTGTTGAATCTGAGAGAGAGATATAGAGACAAAGAGGGAGAGTAATAGAATCATTCATTATTACGAGTGTGGGATAGTGAAATTCCACCGAGGGGACAAGATTCACGGTCTAGGACGAGGCTTTGCCGAGTCCTAGACCGTGAATCTTGGCCCCGAGGTGGAATTTCACTATCCCACAGGGGTATATAATGAATGATTATTTTTCTCGCATTATATTAGCTTAAAAAATGATGTTTGACAACTTTCGGTTATGACGTTCAAAAGATTACTTTCGGATTATCCCTCCGCGTGCTTCAAAAAGTGCAAGTTAAATGAAAGCATACGACAGTTTTTTCAATTTAAATATGTAATAATTTTAATTAATTTAGCAACACAATTACTTAATGGATAATCTCATTGCACTATTTTGCCTTTTCCTACAACAGACACCGTTTGTTTACGTTTTAAAACGGCGTAGTAATACACAGTGAAAGACAGAAAAATCTCACACTGCTGTCTCACACCGGACAAACCGATCTCACACCGGTCATAATGCGAGAAAGAGTGTGTGTTGTGTCATGTATTATAAGGCATAATTATTGATACACATAGTCTTTAGAGTGTTATTGGTCATTAGTAAAATACATTGTGCAGGGTGTCTGGACAATGTGCGCATGTCTTAGCTGTAGTCAATGCACTGGAGCAGTGGACGATCTCTGGGTACAACGAGATACGAGCAGAACCTTCATCAACCAGTTTGACACAGCAGTTGGACAAAACTCGTGGAAAGAAAAAAAAAGCTGAACCAGTGTCTAAAATGATAATTTCACGTCCAACAATTCTTAACGAAAAAAGGCAGCCTGTTATCGCATCGTACATTGATACCCGGTCAATGAAAGCCCGTCACTGATACAAGATAAATATCTTTAGATACATGTACAATGTATGTTATGATTTTTAACAAATGTTTTAAATGTGATTACTGATGGTATGTTAAATTCAGTATACATATATTAATATATAAAATTATACAAGGATCAGATGATGAGAAGATATTTAAGTAAGATGAATAGTTTAAGAAACTTTTTTAACCCGTGTTTCAAGATAGAAGAAAAAATGACAGACCAGACTGGGATTCGAAATATGGACCGCCTTATTCTATAGAAAGGTGCTCTACCAACTGAGCTGTCTGGTGCTGCTGTTCGAACTGTTCTGATCATCACAAACAAGTAGTACTACATATATAGTACATATATAAATGTTAATTTGTTTATTTCTATTTTTTTTTTTTCAGGAAGACGAACATCAATATAGATGATATTGAAAAATTTAAGATTTTAAAGCAAAGCCCCATATCATATCTGGTTACTTCAACAGCAAACTGTACAGTAGATACACCACTTGGAGTACCGTTCATTGGTTCAGCTCTTACTTACCATGTGAGTATTTAAAACACTAATTAAATAGTTGATATACTAAATTCACATAACAAAGCAAGACAAGAATTAAGGTTCATCAGTGTTTTTATCTTGAATCAAAAAATTCATGAAGTTCGTCAACAAACAACATGTCAATCATATTTGATCAATAATTGAAAAAAATAAAGACTAATTTTTCCTGATAAGATTTAAAACTGTTTTATACGTGCAATAGCACGTTCTACATAAACACGGTGTTTTGCTACGTTAACTGTTTCTGCAACTTAAGAAGCTTTCATCTGTGATGCACAGGATGCAAACGGTGGGGTATTCAGTTTGAGCCCAACAGCTGCAATCTCTTTCTCTATATGGAACCCTTTGTCAGCCATTACCCCATTCCCATTCTGTAGTTTTCCACTATGTATAAGGTCTGACAGTAATTAAGAAAGCCACTTTCCTCTGTGATGTCCTTATCAGATATAGAACCGGTAAATAACATGGAAATACAAATTTTACTGAACCTTGTGGATCAACTCCAACAAGTCCTTTCAAAGTTGTACTCGATTTGTAATCAGAGTAGCTTTAGCTTTGTCTATGGTGAGAACTTACTTTTAGTTTTGTACAGTCAATGCTGACAAGGGTATTTGGAAAATCGTTTTTATTACTTTCTGGCATATTTTGAATTAAAGTTTCACTGTGTGGCCAAATATCTAAACTACCAAGTCTAAAAACATGTAGTTTACCCACTGAGTAAATATTGCTCTAGAGTCTTGTGAAGATATATTAAACAGATGAGATATTTGTTGAAAATCAAAGTTTTGTCAAAGCGTAATCAGAACAAGTAAAAGTTGGTCTGTTGTTGATAGGGATTTGGAACCTTTTACAGTTTCACTCCACTTTATCGGATCTTCATCTATTGGAACAAAAAATATCTACACTGCATCAAACTGTTCCTTTGTAAACCCAGTATAATACTTGTAGTCTTTTTTTTTTCAATTTGTGACAACCAAAACACCCCTCCTGTAATTTCTGTAGTTGTAGAAACTGTTGCTGAGTGTCAGAATATTTTTGAAGCAGATTTCACCTCTCTTCGTTTAATGCTTTGTTTTCCGCAACAGCAGCCAAACGTTTTAGTTTTAACATACCATCTGCAAAATACAAAAGGGTTATAATTCATAAATTGCATTACATAAACACATTTTTTCATAACTTGATACTAAGTTAAACATAAAGTTGAATATTTCATAGTAACTAAAACTTCCAAAGAGATACACTGACTAATTTTTTATAGACCTATTTTATCAATTATCTCACTTTATTTTTTAAGCACCAATGATTCAGCCAATCGCAAATCCCCGAGCTGCATGGAGTTGTGGAGATACATAATTTCCAAAGGCCTTGGCCCTTGTGATCTCCAGAATGTGGAGCAACTAGCACATGAGTGGAGCAATCTTAATATAACTCAATGTGATGCCAATGAGTTAGAAAGGTCAACTCGCTTACAAAGTTCTGACTCGAGATGGTACCTAGAGCGAAGTAAGAGAATTACTGCTTCTAACTTTGAACTCATAATGAGAAGGAAAAAGGACATTAATGAAACTTTCATGAAAAATACCTTTCAAAAAAGAGTGTTTTCATCCTCATCTACATCCTATGGGAAAGCTAATGAAATTGTTGCAAAGCAAATGTACATTGGAAATACAAAAAATCATCTTCATGAAGTTGGTTTAATAGTCAACCCTGATTTGCCTTTTCTCGGCGCAACACCTGATGGCATAATGTGTGAAAAATCAACAACGGCTATAATTGAAATCAAATGTCCATACTCTGTCAGAGACATGTCCATTTGTGAAGCCTGCGAAACAAGAAATGATTTTTTCCTCCAAAAAATAGTGATTTTTTTTCTTTAAAACACAGACATGCACACTGGTATCAAATCCAGGGTAAACTTCTTATATCTGGGGCCCCTTTTTGTGATTTTATTATATACACCAAGCAAGACTTCTATGTTGAACGAATTTATCCCCACACTGCATGAAAAAATACATTTACAAAACTTTACAGCTTAAGTAAATGAACGTAAATGTTTAATAAAAAGCAAGGTTACCTTTACTTTAAAT
Organism: Magallana angulata; assembly: GCF_025612915.1. Taxonomy (NCBI): domain Eukaryota; kingdom Metazoa; phylum Mollusca; class Bivalvia; order Ostreida; family Ostreidae; genus Magallana; species Magallana angulata. The sequence goes on along the minus strand of NC_069112.1, from coordinate 13,755,552 downwards.
TTACACACAGTAAAGATGTAAAGGTCATATTTAATAATCTTTACACAATCTTAAATATATAAAGGTTATCTTTACTGGATAGTAAAGATGTAAAAGTCATATTTAACAATCTTTACAAAAACTTAATTTATAAAGGTTACCTTTATATGATGGTAAAGATGTAAAGGTCACATTTAATATTCTTTACATAGACTTAAATTCTTAAAGGTCTTATCCTGAGTATGACCTTTCTCATAAAGGTTCAAAAATGTTACCTTTCTGTAAAGATGTAAAGGTCGTATTTAATATTCTTTACATAGACTTAATTTCATAAAGGTCTTATACTGAGTATGACCTTTTTCATACTTATTTTTGAACCTTACTTATTCCTTATAAGCTCTTATTCAAATTATCAATCCTATTACTAATCATGTAATGCTATTGTATGTGTAAATTAACTTTAACAACAATCAATTATCAATAACAATGAAAGTTTTTAATAAACAGAAGCAAATTAAAAGTTATTCTGTGCAATTTTTATATTTTTATTGACAAAATTTGCATAATATAATAGTTCATATCAAAATAAAAAACAATGGATATATTTATTTTAAAATATTAACGTGAAGCATTGAAACTTAATGTGTTTTATAAAAAATTCTACATCTTATAACAAGTCATGATGCATAATAAATGAAACACTATAAAAATGTAGAGTATGCACCTTGTGCAAGTGAGTGTGCATTTTTTGCGCATGATATGGCTTTATATATCAATACTGCATGTGCTCAACTTCATAAGTTTTTGTCTGGTAGAATGATGATAAGATAAGTGTTTACCTATGTGTCCAGCTTCACACAAAACTGCATGTGCTCGACTTCACAAGTTTTTGTTGTGTAGAATGATGATGAGATGAGTGTTTACCTATGTGTCCAGCTTCACACAGAACTGCATGTGCTTGACTTCACAAGTTTTTGTCGTGTAGAATGATGATGAGATAAGTGTTTACCTATGTGTCCAGCTTCACACAAAATTGCATGTGCTCGACTTCACAGGTTTTTGCGGTGTAGAATGATGATGAGATAAGTGTTTACCTATGTGTCCAGCTTCACACAAAATTGCATGTGCTCGACTTCACAAGTTTTTGTTATGCATATAAAAATGAGGTGACTATGAACCTGTTACAATGTGTAAAGCTTCACAAAATATTGTATGTGCACAACCTCTGATTCTATACTATATCTATACAACAAAATTTCAATGGATATCATAAACGATAGGCAAATAAATTTGATATTTGTGTACAAATCTAGTTGTCAGACAAAAAATAGACATCTTCAATCTACATAAAAAAAAACAAAAACATCAGCATGAAGCATATATATCTTTCTGACAAACACAAACAAGCATGTTAAACCAAAAAAAAGTTAATAAAATATAGCATATAGCATATAGAAAACTTCACAAACTGAACTTCAAATTCAAAATCCATTGTACAGATGAAATGCATTTCAAAATTACATACAATAATTTGTAGCATTAATTGTTATACAACTCTATAACACTAATAACCATAATAAAATAAATATGATTTGTAGTGGGAAAAGAAAACTAAAACAGTATTAAAACATGCTTGAGCCTGCAATCCAATACAATTCAAAATAAAAATCTCTCTCTTGGTATAACAACAATTCAGTTAACACCTTGAAAATTCTGATATGCATGAACAAATTTGGATTTTATTCTCTGAATTGGAATGAAGCTAGCAGGTCCCTCATCCTCATATACATCTGCTTTCCAAATTTCAATAGGTTTACCATAATAATTTTGTAAAGATTCATTAACAGGTGAAAACCATTTAACCCTTGCAAGACAATGAACATGTGATAGTCCCTCAATGAGAACATTATGTAGAATTATTTTCTCAACTTGTCCCGGTCTAGGTTTGAGATTCATATTCTCAAATGATGAAATATGTCCATTTTCACCTACCCAATGGGCAGTGATCATTTAGGAACGATTGCTTCTACCTTTCTTAGTTCCAACAAGATTTCCAAAAAAATTTACACTGTCAGTTGATCTACATGTGTTGCACACTACAAAAGTTTCAACATTTGCATATATAACAGCATACAGATCCTTCAAAAAAGAAATATCTCCATCATTGACAAAGGAATTTCTTAAAGTAGAATAGGAAAAACCTTTTGTAATGAATGCATCAATTGACCAATCAAAATAGCAAAAATCAACATTTCTAGGAGACATGTGAAAAAAACTTTCATACTGACACATCTGCATTTCTGCTAATGTACCTCTATCTTTTCCATCAATCATAAACACAATCTTCTTAAAATCTGGTCCAAAGTTTTGAATTACACTTTCTTCACAGTCAATATCAACAACATGCAAAGTTTTTAAAAAAATTCTCATAAGCTGTAGCTCAACAAATCGATTATTAGATGGAATAGCACCTAATATTCCATTTTCTCTTTCAAAACTGAAGAGCCAAAATGCATATACAGGACCAAAATCATTCAAGCACTTATGTAAATGAGCATGCAAATGCATATTTGGTGTAATAGCCTCTTGACCAAATGCTTTTTCTACAGATTCACAAAATGACAAGAGCAACTTGTGTGCTACCTTAACATTGCCTTTGGATAGTGATCGAGTACACAAAATTGTACATGCCAAAACAAATTTCCGCCAATATTCTAAATGATTATCAGGGAGAAGACCTTTAAGTGCATAAACTGAAAATATAATGGTCCAGTTTTTCCACTGGTCAGCATTAAATGAACCATAGCTTGAGGAAAACTTTTGAGGCAATTTGCCAATATCTGAGGGACAAATGACCATTGAAATTTTTTCTTGTATTTTATCAAAATGTTCTGGCAAAAGAAGCTTCTGATCTTTCCATACTGTTAACATGCGTTTTGCTGTTCCCAAAAACAAATTATGCATTGGGTCAATTATTGTTATAGCAATAGGATCAAAATAATCAAGCTCTAAAAGTACTGAATATCTTATCCCATTCTTCTTTTCTTTCTCTTCTCTATGGGATTTGGTTTTACATTTCATAATTTATTTGACCATCTTCATATCGGAATCTTTATCACGTTCCACCCATTCCTTCAAATTAAATCCACCATAATTTTTTTGACCAATATCTCCTTCAAACCTTTTAAAGCATTTGTTACACCCCATTGTAGCTGAATGACCAAGAAACCCACACAACTTTCTGCCTGCTGGGATATCACACCCTACACACAAAAGGGCGAGCCTGTATTTTACAGGATCAGAGGGGGATGTATAACTATACAAATAAAAACCCTCCCATGCCTCTTGCAACTCATCCACTAAAGGTTCCAAAAAAGTATTTGTGGGAGGTTCTGTTTTACAATCTGGTATTATACCCACTAAAATAATGTTGTTTCGTTTAAAGCGCTCTTCTCGTGGCAAATTTAAAATTGATAGATAAACAGCACCAACAGAATAATTTGAATATTTAAAAGGTTGAAACCAATCTACATTTAACATAAGTCCAAAATTTCTTTGCTCTGTAAAAAAATCATATTTTCTTCCATTAAAGTCTTTCCAAATATTGCCATTATAAACATCACTTAATATTTCTTCAGAAGAACTTTGATTTCTCCAATTATTACTAACATAATTCTTCAAATCCCCTTTTCTTCACAAGTCTATGTACACTTTCCTTCAGACTTTTGTAACAATATGTTTTCCGTGCTAAAAGACTTGCTTTACCATTAACTGTGACATTATTTAGTAGTATATCACCACAAGGTTTTCTGAAATGAGCAAGTTTGTGGTTGGGTTGAACTATTTTGCTGCATTTCTTTGAAATATTTCTACTTTCAACTGATTGAATACAATGCGAAAATTCATACAATGTAAAACATTTTGGATATACAACATATTTCTTAAAATTATCTAACTTTAAATGCAATGCATTATTTGCTTGATATACAGTTGATGGAAATTTCCTGTAAAGCTTGTCAAGAAAAGTGGAAGAGAATGAACACAGATAAAACACAGACTTGAGCAACAAAACTATAAAAGATAATGCAAGATCTGAAAAAAAAAATGGACTGCCACCTAAAGAGAAGTTTCAATATTGTTTGAACATACAAAGTTTCCTGGTCTTCAGTTTCTATATCAGATGTCGACTCTCCTTCACTGCTTTGAATAATCATTTCTAACAATTCATCATCAATAACTGTACCTTCACAGTCACTTTCAGTCTCGGACGATAACTCATTCCTTTCAAGATCACTTGCGGCACATGCTTCCGTTTCTTCTGTTTCCATAAAGCAGTCAACTGTGGCTCTGGATGTAGACGGAGTGTCCGAGAGATTGGTTGTTTGCACATCTTGATCACTAGCAGCACTCGTCTGGTCATGAATGGGTTTCTTTTTACATGTATGTCTTGCAAAGTACCTGTTTGAAAATTCCTCATTGCAGGTCATACAGAACTTTCGCTTTTGATCATGAAGGTCCATCAAGAAACTAAAAAAAAATCAGCGATAAATTTCAGAACATATGTACATAAAATTTAATTAATCAAACATAAAATAATATTTGCAAGAAAGATTTTTAAGGTACTAGAGCTCTCTTTAAGATGCCCCCTTCCTCGGGTTTATATGTAATTTAACTAGATCTTATATAGTAGTACATGTACTAAGAATGGATAAATAATAGAAAAAAAATAAAAAATGGATATTAAAAGCATTCAATGGCTATGAAAAGTAGAAGGACAAAAATGACAATTCTTAAACTTTGTTTGCTTTAGGTATAATTGTATGCCTCAGAAAACTTACACAATGAAAAATTCCTCATTCAGACTTGACAGTTGACATTCCCCATTTCCTCTTTAATTTGTTCTTTGTTGCAACATAAGATTTAAAGTCCTTCATCAATGGGTCCTGGAAAAGGCTTGAAGATAAAGGTGTATCCTCTTGGGCACTGACCGGGGGATTTGGATTTACATCTATACATAGAATTAAGGGATATCATATTCATAACAATTGAACTTACGTTTAACTGCTTAATTATTGGTTGAAAATTGGATTTGGAATTTTTTAACACAATGCCATTAATATAAATTAAAGGAACAGAAAAATCTACATATTTAATAGAATAAAATATTTTTAAAATCAATCAATTAAATTACATCATCATTTGTGATTTAAATATTTCTAAAATATACAAACATACCTTTCTTTGTTTTCTGTTTTCTTTCATATCTATCGCAAAAAGTCCCTAGAGATTCATCTGAATCAGACGCGGAAGAGGCACACTTAACTTCTTCCTAAAATTCATGTTTGTGAAATCTCCGACTTCTTTTTAATTTTCTTCTTTTCTTTGATCGCTGCTTCACATGATTGGCTGTCTTTGTCTTACTGATACCTTCTTTCTCCATGCAAACTGTTAAAATAAATTTTATTAAAGATAATACAATGTCTCAAAATTTAAAATTATTGATATTTCCCCACTTGCATACAACTGTAACATTGTTGATTTCTGATTATTGTCATGATATATACATCTATATATGCTGCCTTTCAAAATACAGATTTAAAATTACAATATTGCAATAGCTACAAGACACCTACAAAGAATACATATGTATTCTGAACATTCTTGGGCCAAAATAAAATTATTGTTTGCTTGGAACTGCCTCGTGCAGTGTATTACTCAAACACTACCTGCTGATCAAGTTTTCATAAACCAAAAATGAAGAAATTATTTTTTTTATTGATTTTTTTCTCATTGTACAATGATTACATATACAGGTGAGTAGTACATTTGTTCATGTTTTTGAGATACTATTAATAGGATTTAATTTCCACTGCTTATGGAGATTTTTGTTGTTTTTTTTAAACCAAGTTTTAATTAGGTAAACTTCCAGTGTGAACAAAAAAATATCCACACTCCCTCCTGGGTCTGAAAACACCAAGATGGAAATTCCAAACAAACAATTTTTGTGAGGGCCTTATTTACATAATATATTTACCACTGCTGCATATCAATGATCAGCATCAGGTTTACATATTAATAATCCTAAATCCTTCCCTTTGGTGTTCAGATCTTCATTGATTGTAAGCTTTTAGTGCTGGTATGTTAATGTATGTAATTATATAACTACTATTAACAAGTAAATAAGATGAAAAAATAATTTAGTTTACAACTGGCAAGTGGTAAATCATTATCTTTGTGTAATCCATTATCTGCTGATGTGTTCACACTATGGGGCATTATCTTGATTAGATTTACTACTGAAATGACAGGTCAAGAATGCTTATCTTTATGAAAGATCACTAGGAGGCTTCATTCCAGAGTGAACTGCACAGCATGATTTGTGTATATCTATGCAAATACAAATGCCATGTGCCAAATATGAGTTTTGACACAATGGATACATTCAATTACTTTTAATTAACAAATGAATGTCAAACTTACTTACAATATTTCATGCAGATTTATCAAAACTTCTGAAGTAGTTATCTATATAAAGTGCATTTCTTAAAGAGCATTAGTACAGCTAGAGTACAGGGATTTTAAATTTTCTAATTCAACTGTTCAAAATATAATCATTTGAAAACAATTTTCAAAAGAAATTTATAATTGTACATGTTTTCATAGAAATCATTTTCCAAAATGCTAAATATTCCCTTAAGATTAAGTTTTGTTTATATAGTATATAATAAATCTTTGACACTGAGTGGTGAAAACACCTCTCTCATGGATCAACAAATATACATCACGTAATCTATCTTTAAATGTTAGAATGAAATTTAATGAATTTACTGACCTGTTTTGCATATGTTAGGCCTTTGCCAATTATTGGCTAAGACCACAACCTGAATAACCATTGAAATATATTTACCAACCCCCATCCCCTAAAATTACTGGATAATTTAATTTACAGTTGACATTTGAAGACACTTAATGTTTAGAGCATCGCACAAGCTTTGCTGAGACCTAAGAGATCTTTTACTTGCTTCCATTCTTTCATATTGAGTCGATGTACGTAAACAAATGATTATAGATTTAAATGTATGGTGTCACAGTGAACTCGCTCTATATATTTCCGGCAATAAATTTTAGAGTATGGATCAAACATGTAATGTGTGTACTAGCTATTTCAAGATAAACTGCGATACCTAGCTGCCTCAGATGATTAGTTTTCAAAATTTCTTCTGGCTTCTGCTTAGATATGGAGATTATGTATATACAAGCCAGATTTAGTGTCTTATTTTTCCAATTTTAAGCTATATTTGCATAGACAATACATCAGTAAGGAGGAAATAAAAAAATATAGTGCTTTTAAAGTTACAGCATTGTCTTTTGAACCCAATTAAAAAAAGAATAAAGACAAATAAATAAACAGTTAAAAATCTATGTCGATACTGCATATTGTCAAACCATCAAATTGGAAAATGGGAAATTACATATCTACATGTACAAACATGGACTTTGGGCAAGGATACAATGTAGGTATTTAGAATGCAAAAATAGAATTTTTTTTTTTAATTATGAACCACGAAAAAAAAAATTGAAGTCAGAAAACAAATTACAAAAGAAAAATAATATTTATCGCTTACACCTTTCATCAAACTACACACAAATTACATTTTACAGTCTGATCAAATCCCCCCAAAAGTAAAGAATGGTTTAAGGGGGAAGCAGATTTATGTATTTTGTAAGAATTTTTTAAAGCTTTGAAAATAATTCTCTCTCCTCTCTCCCTTAAAAAATTATTTGATGTCAATTGATAATTGTCAATATATCAGTTAGTTGTCAATGATGCACGGTATGTATAATTCTTGCTGCGCTTAAATTATATATATATCTTCATGCATATGAGTTTAAGATGGCGACTTTGTACAGAAGCACCCCCATCTCTCTCTCAACCCCACCCCCCTTCCTTCATCTACTAGCTGCAACATAATGCATTTACAAATAATGACCTAGAGACAGGTCGTTATTGATACAATTTTAAGAGACAGCAACTGAAATACATACAGGAACTACATACCAATGATCTTAAACTGTTCCACTGGCTAACATGTACATACACACATAATCTTAGAAAACTGAAAGTTCTAGAGGTATAGCCTAACGTGCGAGTACCCATTATTGCCGAAAAAATCATAAGTTTTCTCTATTATTCTCTTCATGTAAAAGTTTCTAGGCAAATCTCTGCACTGTTCATTTATTTAATTTGAGGAATAAGTTTTATTTTATTCTCATCAATATCAACTTTTCTTTTCGTTGTCCCTGCGGCCACATGCACACAAAGGGAGGAACATGTGCTTCACATGTCTCGGCACAAATAATTACGAATAAAGATTTGCATTGCGTATTTATTTAAAGCTATTTTAAAATAAGTTTAAGTGTGTCCAGTTAAAGAAATAATGTGTGTGAAAGTTAATAGCAACGCCTCTGATTTACACTGCAGGTGCGTGTGATAAATCTTTGATCCGCCTCAGGTTGCAAACAAAATGGCGTCTTACAAGCAAGCAGACGCTCGGTTTTCTTTCTTAAATATTGTGTAGTAGAAATGGTATCTTGCTTATTTTTTTCAAATATAATAACACGGAGGTAAATATTCTTCGAATTTGGACCTAAACAAAAAATGCTCTGTCATCAAAGAGGATTACAAGTCAAACATTCAGTGGCATGTGTCATCCCACGGGTACGGATACAATTGAGATACGTTTCCATAGGCTTACGTTTGTTATGGTGAGTTCCGAGATACGTATTTGAAGTAAATTTTCTTCATTCACAACTCTTATAGGTCTATTATTTATTTTGGTTTGTAGCTAAAAACACGGAATAGATAGCGGAAATCTTGCTGTTTTTATAACAATCGGCATAATCCGAGATTCCTCTGACTCTAACCCCCGCTTTTATATTGTGACTTGACTTGCAAGTCACAATATAAAGGCGGGTGTTAGATCTAGAGTCAGAGGAATCTCGGATTACAATCGGCAATCATGGGTACTCGGCAATAATGGGAACTGGCACGTTATGTCTAAAAGAATATTCGATTTTCATGCATGTGCACACATTTCTAACAACTTTACTTTAAAAAATACTTACATAAACTTGGATTTCCTTTGTTCTTGACCAGTTGATCGAAATGGCGTGGTGCGTCTCATATTACAACTACGTCAGCATGGTCAGCATCATTAACTTTATCAATAGCGTATTCGATGTTGATCAGAAAGTGTAAAATCGTGAATTTTTACGAATAGGCCTAGCTATTCCGCAGACTTTTAAGATATGGCATTTTGAATAATTTACTAAACGATGATCTATTTCCTTTCATAAGCTATTCATAAAATATGCAATAAGTAAAGTACAAAACTTGGTACGATCTGTCATATCAGTTGCTGATAAAAAAAATAGCCAATAGAATCATCCCTCTCAGCATGCACTTTGCGTGGTCAGTTTCTCCGAGAGTTTAAAAAGGAGTTTGGATGTGCGGCTTGACCAAACACAAAGTAAAGATGGATCGAGACTCTGACGCCACAGAAATTGAAGATGAAAGTCTGCATCTTTACTTTTCCGGTGAAGATTCTCCATCCCTGTTATCTGGAACTCTAAAGGTAAGCTTTTGTTTTTGTTTTGTTTTTTCTTTTTTTTTGTTTCAAACGTTCAAAATACAGTCTCTTTACTGTTCTAAAGTGACGTTAGTGTTAAAACCAACTTTGTCTAAATTATCATTATAACAGTTAACTAATTGAAAAAAAAAACATAGGGAGGAGGAGGAGGAGGTGGATTATTTTGTATGCCCAGGGTGGGGAAGGGCAAAGGCACTTGCTCATTCCTTTAACTTTATGTGAATTCAGAAGGGGGTAACACATCTTCTGAGAAATTTAACTTTTAATAGTTTAACAAAGGTAGCTGGTCTATAATTAGGCAAATTTCTTTCATAAGGATCCTTAACATCCCATGACTTCTACTCTTTTAGTTTACGACAGAACATCACAACATGGCGATTTTAGCGCTTTGGAAAACAGTTTATATTGCCAAAATTTGTTGTCCATCTCTGCGGTGCAGTGGGTGTTGCTTCGGTCTACTAACCTACATGCAGGTTCAAATACTGCAGGGACTTTTATTTTCATAAATAGCATTAAAATTTAAATAGTTGATTTTCTACAAAACTTGAATTTTGCTAAAAATCCATATCTTTAAGTAATGTAATTTAGAAGAATCTGCTTGCATGCAGAACTTATCCCAGGTGTGTGGAGGACCCTGAAGGAATATACTTCATTGAAAACAGGGATATCAGGTTATCAACATTAGCTTAAAAACTCTCTACTGGTGTGCGACCAGTTTATGTAAATGATACTATTAGGTATATAATTTTTTCTACAGAAACAAAAAGTCTGGATTTGATAGGCAAGAGCCCTGAGGGTCATCTTTGAGCTCAGTACAAATCCCCAACTAAGTTGATTTTATCTTTTTCCCCATGCCAATCATATCTCTAAACTTTACATGCTATTAGTTGAAACATTTTAAAACGAAATGAATTTTTTTAGGGAACTCAGAATGGGGAGAAAAATGTTTGCAGTCTTAGACGATCTCCCAGAAAAACTGTGAAAAATGTAAATACTCAAAAAAGACAGCTATCTTCATCAGAGTCTGGAGATTCAAATGACAATACAGAAGTACAAAAGCCTGAGCAAAGACAAAAGGTAAGACAAGCATGACATTTCATTAGTTGAACTGTTCTAGTTTCAGGACATGCTAATTCTCTGATTTTTTAAAAAATTATTTACCTATTTTAGAAAGCTGGAAATAAAGTGCAATCTGAAGATAGGTTATTAAGAAAAATGCAGAAAAAATCTTCTCGACAGATTGCAGTTTGACTTCGAGGGATCAAGGGTTTTGAGAGATCAAGAGAGTAGATTTCCTGAGTAATATTGGGGAACATTTTGGACCGGACACTGCACGAAAACTCGTTTTTTAATTTAATTTCACCTAAAATGCAATTTAACTTGACAACTAACATTCAAATTTTGGTCAATCATTGCAATTTATCCCGTTATTCATTATCTATTGTTTTGTTTTTTTTACTCTCGATACCCCGAAGTGGCCGGTATATGCAAGTGTTACCTGATTTTAACACCTACTTGGTCATTTAAATGGCCCAAGGCGTTAGATGCGGGACCCGTATAACGGGATGTTTCTTCAGGTGACTCTTGTCCTGCAAGGTGATAATTGTTCCATGATTGACCATCCCGCTGCCTAAACTAAAGTAAACACCGATCGTCTTAAGATAATTTACATAGATGTACATACAATCTTATTTTTTTTAAACGAGAGAGAGAGAGAGAGAGAGAGAGAGACTGGGAAATTTTTAATGAGTTAAATAAGAGTCAGATTTAGGGGAAAACATACAAGTTGAGTTGATGCCTACTGTAGCGACCTTATAATTATAGTACATCGCGCAATATTTGTCTTCTCTAAATCTGTGGCATATTTTCAACTCATCATATCCAAAAAATAATAGTTTTCAATATTACTTAATTTCAAGTACACGTATATACATGATTTGTGTAATGCATTGCTATGTTTGGGACTCTTATACATTATTAACAAAATACATGCAGCAATAGTTTTCTAGAACTTTGTGTTAAAAACAATTCGAAGAAAATTAATTTTTCTTCTATTATAATATTTAAATCTTAATTTAACAATAATTAAAACAGCATTTTTTTCTTCTTCTCGGTTTAATCAATGATACAGATAACACACCTGTTACGGTGTCTTACACCATCGCGGTAAAATCGTGGCCCGCGATCACCGCGATGTCAATACCGCGACGGTGTATCGCGGAAAGGATTAAAACACCATCACGGTGTCGCGGGAAAATACGGGACCCGCGTTGGCCGTAGTGTATACTGTTACACACAATCGCGCACTTTAACACATATACCCTTACACATGAAGCGGCCAGCTTTTCAATGTATTTTTGGTTAGAGTTATTCCCCTTTGATTTATTGATTCTTGATTCTATTAATTAATGCATCCACTGTTAACCAATTATTGTGATGATTATTTTTATAAAATAATAAATAGTATATGTAAATAAGGTGTTTTGCATAAGTAGTTTTAGAATATATCGGATTAGTGTGTTTATTTTTGATTTCCAATTTTTAAATACTTCAATTTATTTTAGGCCGGCGCATATATACGGACGGTGTTTTAGAGAAGGTTTGGGGTTAAACTTGAATAAATACGGCTATATTGAATGTGTGGACATCCCTGCAGAGTCTGATCATGAGGATTCAGATAGCCTTTTAAGGAGATCAACATTTCAAACTCAGAAGGTATATTTATAACTGCATGATATTTTCTTATCAATTGTAAGTTTAATTATCCTTGTGCGTTTATTTTTGGACAGTCTTAATCCATGGGTTTCCTTCAGAAATTAAATGAGCAATGATTTTAAAATTTGAACAGATCATTAGGAGTAGCAATGATCATAGCTTGCTTTTTTTTTACATTAGCCGATTAATCTTTTTATACAGTTATATTTATGCTCTCAACATAAATACATGTTTTTCATTAATGAATCTTTAGTCTTAAAAAAGTTTGCAGACAATACATCAAAGGGTTCATTATAGCATTTTTATTACCGTAGTTCAATTTTTTGATTTTAGAGTGATAATTAACAAAATTAGCTTTTTTTGTTGGGATAAACTTATTATTTACTTTTTGACTTATTTGAAGCACATTTTATTAAAATCTCAGTCGATTGATTGTTATTTTACTGTAGTACCATAAGCATACAAAAGTGCATGTGCTTCTATGATAATGAGCAATATGTAAACAGAAAATATTTTAATCGCATTGAGAGGCATAAAGGGTTACTCAGCTCTACAATGCTCGCATGTTTTCCATGACATTTCGGCATGCAGATTTGGATTATCATAAATGTCGGAAAATAAAATAAATTATTACGATGAAAATGTTTTATTGATCTGAGTTGTTTGTGGTCCTAACAAACAAAACTTTTATTTTGGCCCAATATAGTGAGTCATTTCAGTCTCTTTTCCGTTGAATTTTTCTAGAAAAAGAGTTTTACTCCACGTGTTGAAATTAGAAGATCGCCAAGGAAATCTGTCAGAGAAGCTGCATCTCCTACTGCAAATGCAAGTTTTCAAGAATTGTCATCATCGGAGTCTGGGGATACAGAGGACTCTTTCCACCTCCAAAGGCCCCACTCTACCAAGGTTAGATATAGTTTTATGGAAACCTGTAGGTTTAACATGATTTATATATAAATCAATAATAAAACTATATTTATAAAGGATGGTTCAAAAATTGGTTTTCTTCTAAATGTAATACATTGTAACTTTTATTGATAGAAGAAGACTCCAGAAGATGGACAAACACCAAAAGCAAGTCAACAATCAAAGGAAAAGAATAAAGTAAGAACTCTTTTCTTGCCCTTGAATCAATAACTTACTGTTGATGCACATATTTTTGTTGGGTTTAAATTTAATTGTTTTTTAACCAAAAACAATTTTGTTGGCAATTTATTTTGTCATATTGTAATCCCTAAAATGTATTGCATTAGCATATCAACTCTGTATTTATTAAAAATACTTGGGTTAAAAATTCGTCACGAATTTAATTTATTCAATATTACTGCCAACAAAAATAACAAAATTTAAATCCTCAACGAATATTTCTGCTTCTACAGTATATTAACATGTAGATATACGTCCATGAATAATGTATTGGTTTATTTGTTTAATTTCATAATCATTAAACTTAAAGTTTATTTTTAATTTTGTTGTTAAGACACCAGGAACATTTTCAAGGAATCAGCCAGCAAGTGTGTCAGCTGTAAGAACTCCCATTAATGGTAAGATCACTATTCACCTGTACATAGTCATACGTAATGAATATATTTACTCTTTATATGGAATATTTGATATTTATTTTTAACAATATTTTACTACAGGAAGTGAAAGTGTGTTGAAAACACAAATTCAACAAATATTGGCAAATCAGAATGAGATAATTTAACAGCTGAACACTGTCAAGAAAGATGTGAAAGAAATTAAAGGAGAAATGGAAAAAAGAAAACTGGAAACCAATGAACCTATTCAAGTTCCAAACAGAATACGAGTAAGTTAATATGCTTTACTCGGGATATTGCTGAAGCAAAAATAATGGTGTATGCTGCAGTTGATAGCTTTTAATGGTATAGAATACCTTTAAAATTTAATTTATGTTTATCCTCTTCACACACGTACACACATGTATATAAAGGAATATGTTCGTAACATTTCAATTACTATCATTATTTTCAACAAAAAAATTATTAATTAATAACTGGTATTTTCTTTCCAGAGTGCCGTGAAGGACGCATTTTTAAATGGTCAACAGAGCAACAATCTCAGCTGGAACTGCAGCAAAAGGTACCCAAACATTTATTTTGTCTGTTTGAAGAATTTTTTGAACTCGTATAAAGTACATACATATACTTTGCAGATTTATGTTCATTAACATAAACTTTAATTGAATTGCATGCAAGATAAACAGAGGCGTCCGAAGCAAATTGAAAGGGGGGGGGGTGCTAGTCTAATCATCGGAAATCTTGACAAGCAAAAAAAGAAAAATTCCCCAAATCATGGAAATCCTAATGGGGGGGGGGGGGGGGGGGGGGTTGAACGTACCTACCGAAATGTTTACCCCCAAATCATGAAATTCCTAATCCTTATTCGTAGTATACCTATGACTCCATTTTCAATATCACTATATTATTATTTCAATCTTTTTAATGTAAATTTAGGAAACCCCCCAACCCCAACCCCCGATCCGACACGCCTATGATAAATTGGTATAAACCACAACAATAATTAATCAACTTGTGCAGAGCATTTTTAATTAATAGATTTTAATGTTTGTAGATTCATGGATGAAGAGAATTTGGAGTTGACAGACTTCATCAAAAAAAGTGTTCAGGGCATTGCTCCCGAGGAGAGAATTGAAGTGATAAATGGTAAAAAAAAAAAATTCAAATGAACTTTTTAAAGATTTTATGTATACAGCTTCATTCCTTTCATATGTCATATCATATAGTAAAATGAATCATATTTCTAATTTAATGAATGAAGGAAGAGTTCTTTAGGAAGTAATAAGGTGTATTCTATTTATTTATGTAAGGAATTTAAGACAGTGGTGAAGCCTGCAACAATAATTTTAATTTATAATCTTCACTATATTTTAATTTGATATTTTTAGCTGCCATTAAACGATACTTCACTTCCCAAAAAGAGGCAGAAAACAGGCAGAAGAAGAATAAAACAGAAATTCACAAAAAGAGACAAGCGACGTACGAAACAAAGAAAGAGGTGAGAACAGATAAATATGAGTGCCAAAGAATGATTATTATTATTCCTATGTTTTGAAAGGATATCTATAAGGCCATCTTTACTAAAAAAGAAAATTACCCCTTATTTTCAAAATGGGTCAGTTGCATCAGGGGAAACAATTTTTTTTTTTGGAACTTTGTCAAAACATACTTTTAAGTCTTTTTTGAAAGGAAATTTATTATATGTTTTTTTCTTATTTCAGAAATTAAAAAGAAGAAAAGTAATGATAGAAAAAAAGTCTGGTCGGTCAAAGGAAAAGAAGACCAAAGTTCATCAGTTTCTGCAGCTCCCAGAGGCCCACAAATACATGAGCAGTGATGAAGAGGTGGACAATGGCTTCCTGTCCCATCCTTATTCATGGGAGAGTGAGGATTGGAGAAAAATTAAAGATAGCCTGGACAAAAAGTTTTTAGAGACATGCCCTCCACGCAGCAAGCGGCTGTTGGCTAAAAGAACAAGGGGCTCAGTCAAAAACCAAGAGCCACCCAATGTTGACCCAACTCATTCGTGGGTTTTAAATGAAGATTAAAGTGTTTTTAATTATGAATATATTGATAAATATTATTGTTGTTTCTATGAATAAATAATTTCTTCACACAACGTTTAGTCTGATTTTTTTGAAAGTCGGAATAAAGCTATAAAAACATATTAAGTAAATTATGAAAATCCAGTAAAATTTGTAAATATATATACCTTTAGTTTCAAGTAAATATCAACTTTACTTGCATTGATTAGAAGTAAAGTTTTGTAATGGTTAATATTTAGAACCTTTAATGTTCAGTAAAAATAATTTTACTTGTAATTACATGTAAAATAAAGGCATTATTAAAGATGAACTTCACTGTCGTAAAGGAATATTTACTTTCGGTAAATGTAAAATTTACACAATCTGTAAAGATGTTGTAAAGTGAGCCATTACAAACATTTACTTGTATGTAAATATGAGTAAAGATCACATTTACCATATTTTCCTTTTTTAAGTAAATAGGAGTAAAGGCAATTAAAGACAATGTAAATATGACTTTTACAATAACTTTTCTTGCTTTGTAAATACAAATTTTCATGCAGTGCCACAGGCCCACTATGGATGCCTTGGTCAGAAAATTGTCCGAGTTCTACGTACATCACTTTAAGCCATTTGTGCAAAATAATGATGCTTACTTAGTTACTGAATTTGTTACAATTTTGTACAAAACTGAATCAGTTTTTCTGGATGCAAATAAAATAACTTTATTCTTACTTTAATAATTTTTTTTTGTTTTAAACAAAAAGTGACATAAGTAAAATATGGAAACCTCTGCTTTTTAAATAAACAATTAAGTTGATAGGGATATTACCTGAACTGTCAAATGACGTAACAGAAGGAGTTGGACAACACTCAGGCTGAGCTCCTGTCATGGCACTAGATCCGGCATTCATATTCTGGTCTTTCCTTGAAGTTGAAACAATGAAATTTTACAATTACTTTGAAATGAAAAGCATAAAATGCTTTTTTATGCACATTAAATATATATGTAGTACTTGTTTAGTAACTAACTCAATAGCAGAAGTATCTGCAAGAATTTGTCCCTTTTATGAATATGTACTTTCACAAGAAGCATTTATAGTAACTGTACATGCACGCACTCTTTTTGTGGGTGGTTTTCGGGCTGGAGTCACTGAGTCATAGCTGGTAGAAACTGCAGATATTGGATCTGGATACCTGTCAGTTGGTTTTCGATCAATGGAATGCTAAGTAAAATGACAATTTTCCTTTTAACACAAACTTAACTGGAAGTAACATGAATTAAATTCACTTTCTATCAATCAACATCAATAATAAAAGTTAGTTATGTAACACTATGTAGTGATGATATTAAAATTGTATTAATTATCCTTAATAATTGAAATTTGATAACACATCTAATCATCTATGCATATGATAAAAGCTAGTATCTTAATCTATGCACATGATAAATGTAAGTTTTTGTGGTTCTATTATTTAATGTTTAACCTATATTGATTTTTTATTGAATAATATTGATTAACAGGACATTACACATTTATAACAGATTTATAGCTTCATTATAAGTAATCTCTCTCCACGGTTGGCAAAAAAGCGGGAAATACTCATATTTACCAGGACAGTGGGAAATACTGGTAATTCCTGGGAATTACTGGTATTTCCCGGGAAATACTGCAAAATAAAGTACAACTACATATGGTAGTAAGTATTTCATACTTAGTCTTAATCAAATATGTTAAGTACACCTTGTCAGCTATGACATTTTATAATTGTCTTTGATTTTAACAAGTTTTGACTGACCAGTAACGTATTTGTTATCCTCTCATGAATATTCCATACATGGTTCATTCATACACCATTGTTATTTGTTTTTAAGATTTAAGTCGGGTAAAGGTGCATCTATACAGTTATCATAAACATGATATCAGAAGTTCCATTTTCTTGTTATTTGGTGTATGTGAAAATGGGCCAAGAAAATTATGAAAAATAAAGTGCGACTTGTGTCACTACCTCAGTATGCAACACGCTTGAGAAGCCAATTAGCCCCACTCATAGTGTATATATATCTCCCCAAAACAGGAGCACAAAACTGTCAAGAGTAAATAGTTTATTAAAACAACATGTGTGATTATTTAAGTGTTACTTGTAAGACATACAGTAATTATAACAGTTTAATTTGTGCTTTGAATTATAAATCTGTAAACACTTAACTTGGGGCTCAATAAGCTAGACTAAACTTTAGCAGCTATAGAAGTCTTTGGGAATAGGTATTCAGGTGAATTTAAGATTCATAAACTGACAATGAAATGGCAAAGTAAGCTAAATTGTGTTTTGATGCTTATCGTTAATATCTTATATCCTAAACTGTAATTAAAACAAACATTTTACATTGAGCAAATCAAAAAAATTAAGATTAAAAATTTGTATTTCCCAGTTGTTCCCAGTTTAGTGAAAATCAGCAGTATTTACCAGGACGGGAAATACCGGTATTTACCGCCGGTAATTCCCAGCACTGGTATTTCCCGGCTAACCCTGTCTCTTTCTCTCTCTCTCTCTCTTTCTCTATCTATCTCTCTCTCTCTCTCTCTCTCTCTCTCTCTCTCTCTCTCTGTGGATAGTATTTAATATGCTCCAAGACTTTTTTGTTTCAAATCATATTCCTTTATAAATCTAGCTATTGTAGGCATGAAATAACATGGTTAATATTGATTGATCTGCATCAGTAATCCCTGCATTGTACACACGGTGGTTTAAGAGAAATCTGGGGCTAAATATTAAAAAACCTATTCTACAAATAAAAGCAGTTGATTAGCTCATTTTAAAAAAATATTGTCAGCAAATTACCTTTGAACATACAGATGTTTGGCTTTTCCTCTCTCGTTCAAAATGCTTTCATTTAACTGGTTGTGTGTCATCCCACACAACCGTATCAACCTCTTCGCTTTTTCTAGTTGCCTGCCTGGTTTAGGAAAAGGAATGAATTGTGTTCCCCCTTCAAGACGATCGGGGTAGCTGTTGTCTGTGTTACATGTACCCCAACAACACCGTTTAACCGTGATTATCATATATTATAACAAAAATTGTCGAGCAATGGCGACGCGTCTTTGGATACTGAGCTGCGTCATTTCATTGGCCTACGTGACATGTCAGTCAAAATTCCGCGATCCGCCAATTACTTTTCAATTACATTCAATTACACACTGATGTACATATAAATATAAAGTTGTCCACTACCCATTGTTCCCCACACTATCAATGGCACAAGGTCAAGATAGGAAGAGTAGCTAAAAAGCATTGAACTATTGTTATTTATATATATCATACTACATATTTTTCAAAAAAAAAATTATCAGTGATTCAATATTAAATCATAAGTTTCCAAAATTTAATTAAGTACATGAATTTGATGATTTGCTTGATCTCTTTTTTCCTCAAAAAATACTTATTGACCTGCTTAGTAGTTCAAAATATCACTGTTTAATTTACAAACAAAATCATTGTTACCTTAATTATATAAACTATCAATTCATACTTTGTAATTGATAGTCTCAAATATATAGAGCTGAATGCATGGCTTTAAATGAGATTTAAGTTTTTGATGCCTAACATGTCCACAGCGGTACACAACAACAGGTGTGAATTGTGTTTTAATAACAATTATTGTCTGTCCTCTACCTGAGATTAACCTGTATTTTGGCATTGTATTTATAACTTAGAAGAAAATAGTGGATAAAAATGCACAGTAGACAGTTTTCATATAATAGTTTTGCATGCTGGAAATACTTTAGTTGACATGAAAGGTGTAGGTTAGAGGATATGACTTTCAAATGTTTATTGAATATCGAGGTGGTATGGGACACCTTAATATTGTGACTACCGGTGCCTGCTTTTTGAAATAAACAATAAAACAATATTTTTATTCTTTTTCTTTCCAAAAATTGTTACTAATCAGAGTACTAGTTATAAGCAAATTCTCAAATAGTGAAAGTATTTTATTTACGTTATACACATACCTCCTTAAATGTTTATGTGTTGTAGATAAATCATGGTTGTAGTAAATTTTGATGAAAATTTAATTTGTAATTTGATTAATTACATATGCAAAGTAATTGTAATTTAATTTATTACATTTGAAAACTATTGTAATGGTTATAATTTAATTGAAGAATTTAGGTATGTAATTGTAATTTAATTAATTACTTTACATTGTAAATGACCCCGTCCCTGATCATCATTTTTTACGTTGACGAATTGACATGACACCTAAAAATAATGACGGACTCTTCGAGAGGCGGATCGTATTTGTTTGTGTTTCGACAATTTAAAAAAAGGCTTTGGGGAATATTCAAGAAACGTCTCCATTTAATTTGTTTTTAATACAAGTTCTTAAATATAAGTGCTACAGTGACGTGAATTTCTTCAAAATAACACCTGTTACTTGTTGTGACTATTTAAGACAAACATTGTGTCAAAAACGGGGCTACTTGTTAAAATAGTTGGATCAGTTAATGTCAGAAACTGATGTGAACAATGTCAGTACAGATTCTTTGCTATTATTTTATTTTAGTATCCAATACACACTTTCATTTAATATTCTACTTATGAGTAAATGCAATCATCAATCTGTGTACGTAATATCGTACATAAGTTGAAAAATATACATTCACGTGGTATCTTCCAATAGTGCATGAACTGATGTTCTGCGAAAGTTTTAAAAAGTAGACTATTTGTACACATAGCACAAACAAGATCTGTGAGACAGTGCTCACTAGTGATACCCCTGCTCTGATGTTAATATGCATAATAAGCAAAGTCCATATTAAGCAGGAAGTTGGATCCGATTGGAACAAAAATATATCTAACGATATGCCAGTCCTTAACAAATTTTAGGCTAAAAATAATCAAATTCTTCATTTAGCAGGAATTTGGCGTCTGATTAAAACAAAACTATATACCACGATATGGCATTCCTAAACAAATAGTGTTGAAAAATCTAAAGCAACTGCATTGAATAGTTGCTGAGAAAATTGCGACAGTAATTTGTGTTACGTACAGACAGACAAACACACAATAGTAAAATTAACAGTATACATCTTTTTCTTTATAAACTTGGGTACAATTATGACAATTAGAAATCTCAAACCAAAATCCACCTCTCAATTTCAGGGGCTATAACAAATAACTGCTTGATGTTCTTTAATTCATTATAGAGGAATGAAAGAAGATACTGCTTATCGTTTTAATACTTGTTGAATTCAAACACTAGTTTAAACTGAATTTGATATGATATATATTATTTATGATCATAACAAATAGTTGATCTTATTTTCCTTTAAATCTTTTGAATCCGAGTGTTTTTTCACATCTAGATATGACTAAATGATTACATTAAAAAAGAGATGCTATCCATATTTTAGTGAACGAAACAAAATATCTGTGGGCAAATACTCACTAGTAATATCCCCGCTCTGATGTGAATATGCAAAATAAATGAAGTCGACATTAAACAAGAAGTCTGATTGGTACAAAAATATATCCCTCAATATAGTTTGCGTTAACAAAAAGTGTGTTAAAATTTCAAGCACCTGCAATTACTACTTGCTGAGAAATCTTTGACGAAAATTTGTTTGAAAATTAAGGCTAAAAATATAGTCGTCTTTTAACAGGAAGTTGACGTCCGATTGGTACAAAAATACATCCAACGAAAAGGCATACCTAAACAAATATAAAGTTAAAATTTTAGGCATCTGCAGTAAATAGTTGCTCAGAGTAATGGGACAGAATTTTTTGTTACGAACAAACAGACAGACATACACATAAGGGTAAACCAGTATACTCCCTTCTCCTTCGGAGCAGGGGTATAATAATAGAACATAACTAGATACGATCTCGTTACGAGTAACGAGAAGGTCTTCCGTTCGATTTTTTAAACGATACCATTAAAATATCAATGACATTTCAGAATTTCCACTCAACCCCTCCCATTCAGATAATGTAAACGATTGTTATTATTATCCTTTCAAATGCTTGACAAAGAGGTTTGCTTTTTCACATACTGCACATTAAAGATTTAAGATTTTAGTCCCCTAAAATTTCTAATTACGTCATCAATGGGTGTGGCAATGAGTTTTACATACTGATATTGTTACGATCAACAACTTTGCTTCTACAATGCATTACAAAATCTGGATCGATTTTAAGGTATGTGTAAGAGACTTTACGAGTCTCTTTGCCCCTAATTTAAGGGTCAGTCCCTTTTTCTTGAGTTCATTCAAAAGGTCCTACAAATACTAACATTTTTTGTTCTTACACTTACCTAAAATTGTTGTTCATTTTTGAGATACAAATGGTTAAATATTTTAGGGGCCAGCTCTCTAGATCCTTAATGGGGACAGACTTTGATGCTTTTATTAATGGGATCGATTAAAATCATAATTGCAAACATTTTCTCTTCTACGATGCTTAACAAAATATGTCTCCTTTTCTAGATATATTGCGTCAAAGTTTAAGTACTTTGGCCCCTAAAATCCCTAATTACGTAATAAATAGGCGTGGCAATAATTTTTTCTGATATATATTGTTACGATCAACAACTTTGCTTCTATAATGCATTACAACATTTTTATTGTTTTTAAGTTATTTGTAATAAAGTTTACGAATGTCTTGGCCCCTAAATAAAGGGGTCAGCCCCTTTTTCTTGATTTCGTTAATAAGAACTTATGATTATCTATTACTTTTGTTAGATATGTCTTAACAAAATATCCACTCATAAAAAGATACAGATCAAAAGGTATGAAAATTTTGAATAGAAATTCGTACCCTATTTTTGTGCCCAGGCGAGCTCCACGAAAAGGCGTCACTGGCGTAAAACAACACAATAGTGCACAACTTCAAACTATAGACTACCTATCCTGAAAATTTCATAGTCATATCTCTGATAGTTTCTGAGATCAGCTCTGCACAAAATAGGTCGTAAAAATGTACAAAATGGCCGATAAATCATTACCGGAAGTGACGACAAGAAAAATCTCAAAAATGTATTAAGTTTACATCAAGTCCCATCTTCTGTGAAAAAATGGTTGAAATCGGTTGAACAGGTTTTGAGAAATCTTGTGCACAAAATTTGGAAAATAATAATAACTAGACACGATCTCGTTGCGAGCAACGAGGAGGTCTTCCGTCTGATTTTTAGAAGGAAATATGACATCATCGACTTTGATTTTTGACAACAAAACATGATATGGAAAAAGGAGTGAAGTACTAATGCTCTATTGTATCGCTTTTTATAAGTTCTCTTACATTGCTGTTTTAAATACTTGCATTTCTACCAATTAAGATGAAAAAGATTAATCATGTTCACCTCTGGTCCCTAAAAACCCTTATTGGGTAACACAAGAGGAAATCATTATATTGTTAGGATATATAAACGTATTATACCTAATCTAGCTTTAATAACCATTCACAAAATGACTCCCATTAAAGGGCTATAGATAAAAGATTTAAGAGCCCTTTGATCCCCTAATTTAAGGGGCCAGCCCCTTTTTCTTGATATCAAATGAAAGGTAATTTAATTCTGAACACATTTTGTAAACAAGTGTTTAAAAATGTGCTACTGTTCTGGAGATATATGAGGAAGAAGGTTTTAGGGGCCGATCCCTTATCTCCTTATATGGGCCGTTTGACGAAATTTTGAAGGTTGCATAGTGTTAAAAACATCATTTTGTACAACTTATCATCCGTAATGCATTTCAAAATATTTTTCCTTTCTGTGATATGGGTAATTAAATATTTGGACTTTTGGCCCCTAAAAACCCTTAATTACGAAACACATGATAAAATCATTACATTGCTTAGATACATAACTGTGAGATAAACACATTTGCTTTTATAACATTTCACAAAATATCTATCAGTAAAGGGCTACAGATTAAAGACTTTAGAGCCCTTTGGTTCCCTTATTTGAGAGGCCAGCCCCTTTTTCTTGATATCAAATGAAAGGCCATTTAATTCTAAACAAATTTTGTTCAACAAGTGTTTAGAAATTCGTTACCGTTCTAGAGATATATGAGAAAGAAGGTTTTAGGGGCCGATCCCTTATCCCCTTATAGGGGCCGTTTAACGAAATTTTAAAGGTTGCATTTTGTTAAAAACATCATTTTGAACAACTTTTCTTCTGTACTGCATTACAAAATATTTTTCCTTTCTGAGATATGGGTGATTAAAAGTTTGGACTTTTGGCCCCTTAAAACCCCTAATTACATAACACATGATACAATCATTACATTACTTGGATACATAACTGTAAGATAAACATATTTGCTTCTATAAGCTTTCACAAAATATCTCTCAGAAAAGGGCTACAGATTTAAGACTTTAGAGCCCTTTGGTCCCCTTATTTGAGGGGCCAGCCCCTTTTTCTTGATATTAAATGAAAGGTCACTTAATTCTAAGAAAATTTTGTTCAACAAGTGTTTAGAAATGCGTTACCGTTCTGGAGATATATGAGAATGAAGATTTTAGGGGCCGTTCCCTAATCTTCTTATAGGGGCCGTTTAACGAAATTTTGAAGGTTGCATTTTGTTGAGAACATCTTTTTGAACAACTTTTCTTCTGTACTGCATTTCAAAATATTTTTCCTTTCTGATATATGGGTGATCGAAATTTTGGACTTTTGGCCCCTAAAATACCCTAATTACATAACACATGATAAAATCATTGCAATGCTTAAATACATAACTGTGAGATAAACATATTTGCTTCTATAACATTTCACAAAATATCCCTCAGTAAAGGGCTATAGATAGAATACTTTAGAGCCCTTTGGTTCCCTAATTTAAGGGGCCAGCCCCTTTTTCTTGGTATCAAATAAAAGGTCACTTAATTCTAAACACATTTTGTTCAACAGCTGTTTAGAAATTTGTTACCGTTCTAGAGATATATGAGGAAGAAGATTTAAGGGGCCGATCCCTTATCTCCTTATAGGGGCCGTTTAACGAAATTGTGAAGGTTGCATATCGTTGAGAACATCATTTTGAACAACTTTTCTTCTGTACTGCATTTCAAAATATTTTTCTTTTCTGAGATATGGGTGATCAAAATTTTGGACTTTCGGCCCCTAAAAACCCTTACTTACGTAACACATGGAAGAATCATTACATTGCTTGGATACATAACTGTGGGATGAACATATTTGCTTCTATAACATTTCACAAAATATCGTTCAGTAAAGGGCTACAGATTAAAGAGTTTAGAGCCCTTTGGTTACCTAATTTGAGAGGCCAGCCCCCTTTTCTTGATTTTAAAAGAAAGGTCTGTTAAATAGAAACTATTTTTACGTTACATGTCTTAACAAAATATTTTTCAGAAAAGAGATAATTAAAGAAAACCACAAAAAATTACGACGTTTTTTTAATACCAATTTTCAGGTCCAGGCGAGCTTCGGCGCCTTTCAAGCCAGATCAAAATGAAAATAAAATTGCAAATCTACAATCTTTTGTCTACTATCACTGAAAGTTTGAACTCAATATCTTTTATAGTTTAGGAGAAGTTAGAGTAACAAGCCACCCCTCTAAAAAACGCTAAAACGTCAATATCTCAAAAACGGAAGTGACGTCATCAATATAATTAAAGAGCTATAAGATTTCGATCACTATCTATTATACCTGAAAGTTTCATGAAAATCGGTCGAGTCATTTTTGAGAAATCGCGTGCACAAAATTTGTAAGAAAAAAAAAAGAAAAATAACTAGATACGATCTCGTTACGAGTAACGAGTAGGTCTTCCTTGCGATTTCTGTTTTAAATCATACCATGAATATCCGATATAATTTCAGAATACACCCCCCCCCCACAAACACACACTTTCAGATAATGTATACAAATCCCTAATTACGTAATAAATGGGTGTTGCAATGAGTCTTCCAGATAGATATTGCTACATTTAACAACTTTGCTTTTATAATGCATTACGATCTTAATCGTTTTTATGTAATTTGTAATAGACTTTACGAGTTTCTTGCCCGCCCCCCCCCCCAATAAAGGGGCCAGCCCCTTTTTGCTTGATTTCTTTGAAAAGGTCTTAAGAATACTAACAATTTTTGTTCTTACACCCATCTAAAATTGTTGATCATTTTTGAGATACAAATGTATGAATATTTTAGGGGCCAGCCCTCTAGATCCTTAATGGGGACAGAAATTCGTGTTTTGATAAGTGGAATCGATTTAAATCATAAATTCAAACATTTTCTCTTCTATCATGTCTAACAAAATATGTCTACTTCTCTAGTTATATTGCGTCAAAGTTTAAGTTCTTTGGCCCCTAAAAATTCCCAATTACGTAATAAATGGGCGTGGCAATGATTTTTTCTAATAGATATTGGTACGATCAACAACTTTGCTTCTATAATGCATTACAAAATCTTTATCGTTTTTAAGTTATTTGTGATAGAGTTTACGAGTCTCTTGGCCCCTAATTTAAGGGGCCAGCCCCTTTTTCTTGAATTTGTTGGAAAGAACTTTTGATTATCTATTACTTTTGTTATATATGTCTTATCAAAATATTAACTGATAAAAAGATACAGATAAAAATGTATGAAAATTTTTATGCAAAATTTGTACTTAATTTTCGAGCCTAGGCGAGCTCAAAGAAATGGCGCCACTGGCGTAAAAAAACTGCTTTGTGCACAACTTCAAACTATGATCTACCTATCCTGAAAAGTTCATGATTATATCTCTAATAGTCCCTGAGTTTATGTCTGCACAAAATGGGTCGAAAAAAATTACAAAATCGGCCGTAAATCGGAACTGGAAGTGACGATTTCAAAATTTCAAAAAACTTCTAGAATTATGACCACTGGCAATCATCTGTGAAAAAATGGTCGAAATCGGTCGAAGAGTTTTCGAGATATCGCGTGCACAAAATTTGTGGAAAATAATAATAATAACTAGACACGATCTCGTTGCGAGCAACGAGGAGGTCTTCCGTCCGATTTTTAGAATATGGAATGACCTTAGGCTTGATCTTCGCCAACGGAATGATCCGGAAAATGAGGCGGGATCTGTGAGTAATGGGTGAAAGACTATCTATCCCTTTGGTGTCCCTTATTTGAGGGATCAGCTCCTTTTCATTCAGTCTAGTCAAATGGTATTTTTGTGTACCACTAATAAGTGTTTAGAAATTGGTTACCGTTTTTGAGATATCTGGGAAAAATCGTTTTGATATCCGGTCTTAAAACTCCTTTTAGGGTCCAGATAACAAACAATATATGGTTGTACATTGTTAAGCTCAATATTTTGAGCATCTTTTGTTCAATATTGCTTTCCAAAGTTTTCCTCCATTTTGAGATATTGAGCATCAAAGTTGTAGACTTCTGGCCCCTTAAAATCCCTAATTATGTAACATAAGAGTAAATGATTGGCATGTATAGGTAAATAACATTAGAATGAACATAATTGCTTCTATAACGTATCACAAAATCTTTCACAGTAAAAAGTTATCATCAAAAGACTTTAGAGCCCCCTCAGCCCCTTATTTGAAGGACCAGCCCCTTTTTCATGATTTCAAATGAAAGCTCTTGTCAATTCAAACACTTTTTGTTCAAAAAGTAATTACAAATTTTGTACCGTTCTCGAGATTACTTGAGAGGGTCGTTTTAGGGGCCGACCCTGTAACTCCCTTTAAGGACTGCATAACAAATAAATTAGGGTTGATTATTGTTAAGCTCAATAATTTGAGCATCTTTTGTTCAATATTGCTTATCCAAATGATTCTTCATTTTGAGATATTAAGCATCGAAGTTTTGGACTTTTGGCCCCTTAAAATCCCTAATTACGTAACATAGGTGTAAATGATTGCCATGTATAGGTAAATAACCTAAGAATGAACATAATTGCTTATATAACGCATCACAAAATATTTCACGGTAAAAGGTTATCATTAAAAGACTTTAGAGCCCCTTCAGCCCCTTATTTGAAGGGCCAGCCCCTTTTTCATGATTTCAAATGAAAGCTCTTGTCAATTCTAACACATTTCGTTCAAAAGGTGTTTACAAATTTTGTACCGTTCTCGAGATATCGGGAGAGGGTCGTTTTAGGGGCCGACCCCGTAACTCCTTTTAGGGACCGCATAACAAGGAAATTATGGTTTCAGATTGTTAAGCTCAATATTTTGAGCATCTTTTGTTAAATATTGCTTATCCAAATGTTTCTTAATTTTGAGATATAGAACATCAAAGTTTTGGACTTCTGGCCCCTTAAAATCCCTAATTACGTAACATAGGAGTAAATGATTGCCATGATTAGGTTAATAACCTAAGAATAAACATAATTGCTTCTATAACGCATCACAAAATATTTCACGGTAAAAAGTTATCATTAAAAGACTTTAGAGCCCCCTCAGCCCCTAATTTGAAGGGCTAGCCCCTTTTTCATGATCTGAAATTAAAGCTCTTGATTTAATTAAGTTTTTTTGTTCTACATGTTTTAACAAAATGCTTTGAAGAAAAGAGATATTCAAAGAAAACCAAGAAAAATCATGACGCCTTTTTTATCTTAATTTTCAAGCTCGGGCGAGCTTCGGCGCTCTTTGAGATAAAGATGATTAATGACCATTAGACACTACTTCAGTCTTTCGTCTATCAGCCCTGAAAAGTTCAACATCATATCTTCAATGGTAAAAGAGGAGTTCTCGGTACAAAATACCCCTATAAAAACTGATAAATCCACGATATCTCGAGACAGGAAGTGACGTCATCAACAAAAAAAATTTCCAACAAGGTTCAGATCAATACCTATCAGAACTGAAAATTTGACGTAAATCGGTTGAGCCGTTTCCGAGAAATCGCGTGCACAAAATCGGTAAGAAAAAAAAAAATAATAATAATAATAGGGAAAAAGAAACCTAAGAAAAACAATAAGGTCTTCCGTTGGAAACGGAAGACCTTAATAACTAGACACGATCTCGTTGCGAGCAACGAGGAGGTCTTCCGTCCGCTGAAGACGGAAGACCCTAATGATAAAACACTGTTTTTGTCTAAATCTTAATTAAAGAGTGTTTTCCAACTTGTACTACAGTCAAACACCCTTTTATGTTGAATATTTTAGTTAGAAAATTAGACAAAAAGGAGAGAAAAAAATAGAGAGAAAGAACAAATCTTGGCTCCGGCGAGATTAGAACACACAGCCTTTGCAGATGTCTCAAAACATGGCTGACGCGAAATAATTCCCGAATTTGTCTTTGAATTTTGGGAGTTTCCGCCCGGGAGAGGAGCTGAGTTTTTGTATTAGATGAAAAACAACGTGTAAGATGTCTGACTATTCAGGTTTGGTAACAGTGCGAGGTCATTTGAAATATTGATGCGTGTTTGTGTCTGGAGGGGGGGGGGGTTGAAAAGACCCGAGCTGGATTTTCGTCTTAAATAAATCGAAAAAAGAATTTTGAGGTGTGGATCTCGGATTCGGTTAACAACAATTAGGGGAAGTCCTAAAACAATGACTGATGCATTTTACCCATGTATTTCAGTGTTGAGAATGTTTTTTCGTGTCGTTTACTATTATGTTTGACTGTTCTATTTCAGCAGGATTGATAAAATCTTTATAAATGTAGAAATAACGAAATCAGTAACACGTAAATTTATTCGGTAAAAATTTGATGACAGTAATTTCCACAGTTCTAACATTCATAAGTAGTTCACACGCTGTCATAGATACAGACTAAACGGAAAACAAGAAATATACATGCAACAGAAATATTACGCGGCTGCTTACATCCCTTGTACTGTGTAAATTTTAAGTCCCCGTACAAGCTATACTCGCCGTTTGATCTCAGGAATTTCTTCTTAATTGTTCAATCCGCTGCATATTTCACAGACAATAAGAATGGGGTCCGAGGTACATTTACACAAAATTTCATTAGGATTGAGTAAGGGGCTCGGGAGTTAGAATTTTTTTTCTACAGTACATGTCAAGCACGCCAATCGGAACTCGAATGCCCAAACATTTATATCTCTCTTAAAAATGAACGAATAGGTCTGGTCTTTAGTACAGTAATCTAGACTTGAACTAGGTTGAAAATAAAGGTTCAAGATGACAGATCCAGTAAAATCAGGCCAGGAAAACTAAATGATTTTGTGAATAGGAAGGGGCGGGGGGGGGGGGTCGTTGCGTGTACTGTGTAAATTTAATTTCCAGGTATAGGCAATAAGCACCGTTTAATTTCAGGAATTTTGTCTTAATTGTTCAATCTGCTGCATATTTCACAGACAATAAGAATGGGGCCCGAGGCTCATTTTCACAAATTTTCATTAGGATTGAGTGAAGGGCTTGGAAGTTAGAATTTTTTTTATAGTACATGTCAAACACGACAATTGAAACTCAATTGCCAAAAACTTCATAACTCTGTAATTAATGAACGAATTAATCTGGTAATTAGTACAGTTATCTAGAATGGTAATATGTTAAAATTAAAGGCCCAAGATCAAAGATCAAGTAAAATCGGGCCAGAAAAACTAAATGATTTGATGAATTGGGAGGGGGGGGGGGGGGTCGGTCGTTGACTGCTTTATTAAACGTAGAATATTAAATTCTAAATATCACATATTACACAATTTCTAAATGAAATACAGATGTTAGAACAATATATAAGCGTTGTTTGAAAGATGTAACTATTGATTTTTTTACATCTATTTATTCTTAGGTTCAAACACTCATAAAAGGGTGGTCAGTTTTTAAACCTTGTCGCAGTCACCCGTTCGTTTGTATAGTTACGTGTGTAAACTTCGGAGGCTTTTCTTAATCCCGACAGGCAACAGATTTGTATCAGTATATAGAGATGCACAAAAACAAGAGGCCCATGG